>NW_026047584.1:7133915-7848174 GCF_023864345.2 Schistocerca serialis cubense | reverse complement strand
CCCTCCCACCCTAGGTTCCTCAGCAGCAGCCATAGTATCTCCTTTTTCAGGTAAACCTGGCGAGGACATAACAGCATTTTTTGATGATTTAGTAGCAGCTGCAAAGTTAGGATCATGGTCAGATGAACAGCTCTTACAAATGACAAAGTTAAGATTTACAGGAGAGGCTAAAGCACACGTCTTATACCATGAAGAATTACGGAATGCTCCAACATTTGAGGAATTGAAGAAAGGATTGCTTAAACGTTTTCAAAAACAGAACAGCTGTAGATTTTATAGGGAAAAATTACACACTATCACTCAGAGGCAAACCGAGTCGTTAGAAAGCTTTGCAGATAGGATTAGAAAAGTTAATATTAACACCTATCAGTTGACAACTAGTGATGAAGCATATAAGGTTATTTTACAAGAGGCAGAAGATAGAGCTTTGGATACATTTTTACGTGGGTTACCTCCTGAAACGTCCGTCGTGTCAGGGCAGAGTTTCCTAAAAATTTAGCAGAAGCTGTATCTGTGGCGACAGCTTTTGAAGAAATTGACATTGCCACCAGATACAAGGAGAAGCGAAATGTATTTTCAGCAGGAGTACGATGTTTTAGGTGCGATCGACACGGACATATAGCAAAAAACTGCAGACAACCTCAATGCACTAATTGTCAAAGAATAGGTCACACATTCAAGGAATGCAGGTCTAAGAAAGTTTTTGGAAATAGAAATCAGTTAAACTCAAACGGGAATGTCGGAGCCGCCGCCAGGCGTTCCCAATAAAATTTCATGCCATTAAGGCGAATGTAAAAGCGGAATGCTGGTTATCTGCTACCATACAGGATAAAGAGGCAAGGATACTGGTGGATACAGGCGCAAACGTATCAATACTAAGTAATGAATGTATTGGAGAAAAGAAATATGACCCTCCAAGGTATAGATTGAATGGAGTAGGAGGAGGTACAGTTAAGTCATTAGGATGTACATCACTGATTTTCTATATTCACGATGTACAATTTCAAGAAGATGTAGAAGTGGTAACAAAGGTAACTGACGGGTACGACGCGATCCTAGGGTTGGATTTCCTGAATAAACATCACGCTAAAATCGACCTCAGACAGCAAACTGTAGAACTTAGCGGAATAGTGTTTCAGCTAGGTGACACCGCTGCAAAGGGCCCTCTGCCGCAAGATTTCCCTAACCGGAAGGCGAAATAAACTATACTGCGTGCAACGTCCTTGAAGGTTGATTCGCGGGATCAGATACCATCTGGCTCAGTAAAACTTCTCTGGATGACCGTTGACCACGAAGTACCTACAGATACAGTGTGTCTAATAGAGCCTTTAGAGGAAAATGAGGAATTAGATGTATCACATTGTTTTGTACGTAGGAGTGTTGTATGGGTTCAAGACGTTGAGGGAGAAAGAAAAGTATCGGTACATATTGACAACTTCGGAGTGGAGGACAAAGAGTTGCACAAGGGAATATTAGTGGCTACAGTCAGTACTTTTGAAGAAGAAGATTTCATTTGGTCAGATATTAATGATGGTCAGAAACCAGACGCCTATAAAACCGCATTGCGCCAGAAGATTGAGCATTTGAAAGGAAAGGATAGAAACACGATAGAAGCAGTTTTAGTTGAGTTCCAAGATTTATTTAATGCAGAAGGTCCATTGCCAGCAACAGACATCACACAGCATACGATCCCAACAGGAAATAGCCCCCCAGTTTATAGGAAGCCTTATAGAGTTGCGCATCACTTACAGCCAGTACTGGCTGAATTTATAGAACAGCATCTAAAAGATGGAATTATAGAATATTCTGATTCGCCTTATAATTCAAATATTGTAATTATTCCAAAGAAGTCTCCCGACGGTACGAAACGATATAGATTTTGTTGTGACTACAGACACCTTAACAAACAAACTATCTCAGATGTTTATCCTCTTCCAAACATTACAGATATCATTGACAGTTTGGGTAACAGTAAATCCTTTTCAACAATCGATCTACGTAGTGGATATCATCAATTGGAAGTTGCACCTGAAGATAGGCATAAAACAGCATTTTCTACCCCTGGAGGCCATTGGCAATTTAAAAGAATGCCTTTCGGTTTGAAAAATGCACCAGCAACTTTTCAAAGACTACTCGATGGAGTATTGCGAGGACTCAAAACTCAGCAATGTTGTGTATATCTAGACGATATTATTGTATTCTCCAGAGACATTAATGAACATGCTGTGCGTCTGCGTAATGTTTTTCAGAGACTTAGAAAAGCTAAATTAGCATTAAATATGGAAAAATGTAGTTTTGCATTGACAGAGGTTACATACCTAGGGCATGTCATTAGTGAAAAAGGAATTAAAACAGATCCTCGATTAATTTCGGCAGTTAAGGACTTCCCAACACCACAACGCGTTAAGGAAGTACAAAGTTTCATTGGTCTCGCATCGTACTACCGGAAATATGTTCAAAATTTTGCTGAAATTGCCCGACCCTTCACCCAATTATTGAAAAAGGGTGAAAAATTTCATTGGTCTGAGGATTGTGAATCAGCATTTCAAACCCTTAATGATAAGTTAACACACAGTCCAGTATTAGCCTACCCAGATTACAATAAAGAATTTATTTTATCCTGTGACGCAAGTGGTCATTCAGTAGGAGTTGTTTTGAGTCAGAATATTAATGGCACGGAACACCCCATAGCCTATGCTTCGAGACAACTAACAACGGCAGAAAGAAATTATTCCACAATGGAGAAAGAATTGTTAAGTGTTATTTATGGTATCAAATACTTTAAATTCTACTTGTATGGTAGGAAATTCAAGGTCATTACAGACCACGCAGCTTTAAAATGGTTGCTTGGATTAAAGGATCCATCTAGTCGTCTTACCCGTTCGGCCCTATGTCTTTCTGAAATGGATTTCGAAGTTATCCATAAACCAGGCAAAAAACACACGAATGCAGATTGCCTAAGTCGGAAAATAGCCCTTTTGGAAGCAACAGGCGGAGATACTGAGGACTGGAGAAAGGCACAAGATGAGGATACAGAATGTAAAAAATACGCAACTCAAAAACAATTTTGCTTTGAAGATGGTGTATTATATCTTCTGGTAAACCTTGCGGGATGTAAGGTCGTGGTCCACGAAACTCTTCAGCTGAAGAGTTTCGTGGACCACGACCTTACATCCCGCAAGGTTTACCAGAAGATATGTCATCCGGTCGTGAAAGCCTTCATACTATGATGGTGTATTATGCCGTAAAACAAACCTTGGACCGCCAATTGTTGTTCCCCAACACCTTAGACAAGAAATAATGGCAGAGGCCCACGATCATATCCTTGCAGGACACGGTGGACAGCGGACAACCGAAAGACGAGTAGCAGAGCGATTTTGGTGGCAAATCAGAAAGCAGGATGTTGCGCAGTATGTTCGTAATTGCATTGCGTGCGCACAACGAGCTGAACTTTCTCGTTCAAAAATACCCTTACAGAGGCTCCCCGAGGCCTCATGTCCATTTCAAATCTGCAGACTGGATCTCTACGGGCCATATCATAGAACACCTGCTGGTAATAAGTATGTCCTTACAATTATAGATCACTTTTCACGCTATCTAGCTATGGTGAGTCTCCCAGATCAGCAAGCAAATACAGTTGCCCAAGCTTTAGTTAACAACTGGATACTTAAATTTGGAGTACCTGAAGCTATTATAACATAGATCAGGGATCTAATTTTATGTCTGAATTAATGAAACAGCTATGCCACTTATTAAAAATACGCAAATTACGCACAACTCCGTTACACCCTCAGTGCAACGGGCGCACAGAAAGAGTTCATCGGACAGTTGGCAAGATGCTTAGTTATTATATTAACGAACAACATTCTAATTGGGATACGTATTTACCAATAATCGTGTCGGTATACAACGCCAAAACGCATGAAGCAACTGGCATGTCACCTTATGAAGTGGTCTATGGGGAAAAAATGCCGTCCCCTTTTCATGTAATCAGGCAGAAAAACGGAAAAGTCGGAGAAACACTAAGAGATTTCAATCGAATGATGAAGGATGTATGGAAAAAGGTTCAAAAATCTAATACAAAGGCTTTGGAACGACAGGAACGATTAGATAATACCCAAGCTAAATATCCAAATTACAAAATCGGTCAGTGGGTTATGCTTTCCACTCCTTATATAGCGAAAGGAAAAACGAAGAAATTTGTAACAAACTACAGAGGTCCTTATCAAATTATTGAGATCACGTCACCAGTCAACGTTAAATTGCAACTGCCCACCCGAACTACCATTGTCCATGCAAGTCGTTTAAAACCTTTTAAGGGCGCTCCAGATGTAATTCCTTCAACAATAGTGTCTGCTTTTCGGTAGGGTGGAGGAAGTTCCGGTAAAGGAAAAAGAGTGGCCACGCCAGCACAACATACAGGCATGGCACCATACAATCTTCGATCAAGGGTGCGAATGTCCTAGTGGAATCTTAGTAGACTGTGGATAATATACAAATGTAAATAATTAATAAATGATAATGGTTTTTTTTTAAGACAAAAAAAAGTTGAACGTAGAAATATGTAGATCTTGTAGTTAACAATGTATTTCCTCTTTTCTTTGTTTTTGTTTTTACTAGGTTGGTAGGTTCATAACCATGTTGTTTGCTTTTTTCAGAAAACGCCATGCAAGCATTTCCTACACAAAACCTATCCTACCTCAATGACTCCCTTGACAGTTCCCTTCTGAAGTCATAAACTCACAGCAAGGCAAAATTGATGCCAATGTTATGATGCAACATGTCTTAAAATTAAAAGTTGAACACAAAACTAAAATTAATGCTAGGAATGGGTATATCTGGAACCTTTGTGTTGGTGTTTCTGCTTTGTACAGTTTTCTTTTATTTAAGACGAAAAAATAAGCCAAATAATAACATACCACTTCATCAAATCCCTGTTAACTGGATACCACACTCTTAACTGGTGTACTTCAGCAGTTACTTATGAGCATTAGTGTATTAATTTTGTTTATTGTACTTCATTCTTTACTAAACAGTCTCTTGTTAACATAAACAATACTGTAGAGTAGATATTCTTGCATTAGTATAGGGTAGATTAAACAGCTGTTGCTCTGTAATTTTCTAAGTGCACAATATATATTTTTGTTTATTCATTGTCATCAAGATTTGTTACACATATTACAACCATTTATGTAAGAACTATGTGATTCATGACCGTACAGTGCTTTTGTAAAGTGATAAAGTATTTTCCACATACTTAATGTGAAGCGTGTGTAATCTTCTAAGTCGAGAGTTTTCAGTGCTTGTGCTTTTTCCGTGTGAAGAGTGGAGGAATGTTGAGTGGTAAATTCGAGGGCGAATTTCTCCGAAGGGTGGAGGAATGTTGAGTGTTAATTAAGTAAATAAATTAGTGAAATCAAAGTGAACTAGAAATTAGAATATAAATGGAAAACTTGGTTTAGTTTAGAGAGTTACATACTCGCATTCAGCGTGCAGAAGAGCAGAACAGAAGAGACAATGACCGTGAAGTCAGTGACCGTGAAGTCAGCGAGTTCCACATAAGTGGGCGCTGTCGATTCAGTCGTCAGGGCATCGCCCGACCGGCTCACGTGTTTCTCAGTTGTCGCATGTGAGCAAAGGCCCTCGCCTACATTCCAAGAGCCAATGACCGACGTCAAGAAGATTCTTCGAGAAGCTTTTCAACGTGACGGACGAGCCAATGACCAAGGTCAAGAAGATTCTTCGAGAAGCTTTTCAACGTGACAGAAGAGGCAATGGCCGTGAAGTCGTTCACCTCCAGTGAACTGAAGTGAATAAATACGCGAGACACGGTGGGCCCGACAGATGAAGACGGATGAAGACAGAGGAAGACAGATGAAGACGGGGACGAAGACGAAGACGGAGACGGCAACGGAGACGAAGACGAGAGACGAAGGAAGAAAAGAAGAGTAGCAGTAGTGTTCAGTCAGTTTCGCTGCTGAAGACCGTCATGCAAGAAGAGACTACATCATGCCCAGTCGCACCAAGTCCGCGGCTGTAATGGAATAGCAAGCAGCAGCCGCGGAGCCAGAAGACAGAAGTTAAAAGGTATTGGAAGTCTGATTTTTACGTACGCGGGTGACTCGTGAGGACGGGAAGGAGACGGCCTCACCTCAGCAATCAGCAGCTGGGATAAAGACCTGACAGCCGAAGACTGGCAAGCGGGAGTCCGTGGTTCGAGTTCGGGACACTGGCCTTGCCCCGCCGCGCCGCTCCGCTGGTCGATGCACAACACACGCGGCCGCTTAGAGAAGAGAACCACTGGGGCGCCACACCCAAGGTATCATCCGATGCACGACTTCGCTCGCAATAGTTAAAACCGGCGCGTCTCCGGTCAGCTGGGCGAGACGGCGACACGAGATACACACCGCTATGCGTAATCAGACGCCGCCGCAGCCGCCGCCGCCGCTGTCGCAGCAGAAGGCTACGCAAACGACACGGCTGCCGCTCTCCGAACCAGAACGTCCCAGTAAGATACAGTTGTACGAAACTTTCAATAAAAGTTATCTTATGTAAAAATGATGTTTCATTCGACCTCATACCCGAGCCAAGGAAGAACCCACCCTGCCCACATGTTGTTAAGAGAGAAAAGTTAATTTATTTAATATTTTCACCCTGACAGAATGCTTTAGAATGCTCATCCTGACAATTGACAGCATCAAAAGAGAAAACCCAGTTACATTGAGTGACAGAAGTGTCACATTTAGTAACACAACTGTTACAGTATGTCCGATATGCAGCTTCTCTACTTCCTCAGTTAGCCAGGATACAGCCTTCCTGCTTACATTTCCTATCTTTAGGGGAGTATATTTGTTGTAGAGTTGAGTAGCTTTGTTAGTAAATCGATGAAGTTTTCGTTTATGTCCGAGAAGGGAACAGGAGACGTCCCCTAAACTATTTATAGCGCCTCAGTTGAGTTTCAGATAAATTAACGAGTTTGAAGCGTCGGTATGTAGTCAGTTATGTTTTCTTTCTGGATCATTCTACCGATTACGTCATGAAAATTATGTACGGGGAGACAATCCGAGTACAGATATTTGAGAGGTATGAATTACTCTGTTTGTGGATTTTGTTGAAAAATTATTTATGAGATTGTGACTACTGTTCATATGATGGTTAGGAGCAAGCCGAAATAGCGGCGCATTTGAAGAAGAAAGCATCCTCTTAAATTTCACACAGAGAGTGTGCAAGGGCGAAGTCCCTGCAGTCGTGCTGTTCGTCCTTGTCCTCGGTGGCTCAGATAGATAGAGCGTCTGCCATGTAAGCAGGAGAGGCCGGGTTCGAATCCTTGTCGTGGTACACATTTTCAGCTGTCCCCATCGAGGTATATCGACAACACCTGTCGGCAGCTGGGGGTTTCAATTAATTATCATTTATTCCAGAGAAAATACACGGTTATTAATGGTAGCTGTTCTTTCGAGAACAGTTACTATGCTCATATATATAATTTTTGATCTTCCTAGGCACTTAGCACCTCAACGAAAAAAGAGGAAATCACCAACTCGGAGAAATGTGCAAGAAGCGTCGTCTAATTCGGAAAATGTTATATAAGTTGCATTTTGTTTGTACTTTCATCGAAACGGTAGCAACGAAAGTTGCTGTGCACAAGTCTAACTGATTTACACGTATAATTTGATTCCATCTGAAACTGCATTTAGCTCAAGATTGGTTTAGTTTGTATAAAAAGCTGAATAGTATCGTTGAGGAGAATTTGCTGTTAACAGACAATTGGAAGGTTACTCAGAACAAAATGTTTCATATATTTATTTATCTTTGTTTCCATATCATTCCATTATCTACAGTGTGTGTACTCGTAATATAGGACAAGTCAGTTTAATCTAATACTTAAAATACATAGTCTCCATATTAAAATATGGAACATAAAATTGGTGATAACGATAGTAGGCTGCATAGATTTTTCTCTCGATTAATAATTAGGTCTTAAAGCTATTCGTATATTCCTTAACGACAGATCATACATCCAAAACTATGTGATGCATAAAATTTGTTTCCATTAAATAACCCTTTAGCTCTTTCCGGAATAGCTTTTTAGCCATCCTGCCCTGTATATTCTTAGGAAGCTAAGTTTTACAACCGCGTACCAAGGAGCTTTCTCAGTAGTTCACAGTTTGTGTGGCATACTTCTAAGTTGGCCTTCATTTGTTGTCATGTGAATGAACACATGGTTTTTTTCCTGGCAATACACTGGCAACGATTTACGAAATTCTTCTGTACATGTAAGTGGATGGTAACTTTAAAACTCTTAGATTATGGTAGGCAGTTCTGCATGGCTCAGTTTTTTATTGAAGATGGTCTTAGTTTCCTTCTTCTGCAATGAATAAATTATTTTAGTATTATTGCAGCTGGAGTTTTCCCACGCAGAAATTCTCTACTTTAAGTGTGGTTCAAAAGGAGCAAGATATACTGTACACAGAAATAGTCCGTTAGCATAATGTGCAAACTGTTTCATGATAACATAATTAGCTGATTGTGTAATACGTTGTATAACTGTAGTTGCTAGCTGTAAAATGTTAAATTTGTGTTCAAAATCAGTGCAGGAAATTTTGTCATCATATTGCTTCTTTTTAGTCCTGTCACAGATCTTCATCAACTAAAATGGCCAACAACTTTCATAAAATCGTATATAGGGGATTACACAAAGGAACCAGTAACTTTATCTCAAAATAAACCGACTAATTTTGTGGAATTTGAGACATGTAGACTTTAAGTGACGAAGAAAATATTACGTTTAGAGAGACAGAAACGCCGTCATTTAACAAACAAAATCGATACTGCTCCAGTCACTACTGTCAGAATTAAAACAGCTGACATGGCGGAGGTAAACTAATACTTGAAAATGCTTTGTCTTATTACCTGTATATCGTTGCAAAGATATGTTTACTGTTTTGTATGTTGTACATTTAATCTTTCAAACACAAGTGTTGGAGCTTAAGGGCAGTAGTATACACCTGCCATACTCTTACTAAAATTACTCTAAATGCACATTTTACTACTAATAAGTTGTCCACTTGTCTAATTTTAGACAAATTTGCTATTCCGTTGTTATCACAAGTTGTTCCCTTTCTGTTTGCAGAATATTTTCCGAGTAGTTGTTGTCCATCTATTGAGTAGCTTTAAAGGAGAACATGGAAAGGACTACGCTAAAGAGCTATGTAAGTTTGTACTCTCTTTTAACTTTTTTCAAGCCTAGGCTATGACAACGTTAGAGAAATTTTTGAAAACACGTTACCATATCCTAACGAAAATGGCACCAAGGAGTATATGGTAAATTATAGTTCAGTGCAGAAGAAAAAACTGCACTTATCTTGAAATCACGCCATATTAAAACTAAGGACAAATAAAGTTGTGGCGTCTCTCATGATGAAATAAATGCCCATCAGGAAGCACACAGAATTTGATGGTCCTTTGTTGGAAATGCAGATTGTGATGCTGAAGTTAGGTGTGATGATTTATCCGAGGCAAAATATGGCTTGCTCATCGTGGCTGTTGCACTGAAACACTACTGCAAAATTCCAGTGGGGTATTTTCTTACATGTGGTTTGAGTGGTAGTGAAAGCAACAATTTAGTTCTGGCTTGTCTTGATTTCCTGAAACACACAGATATTAACGTGCTCTTCCTAAGATTTGATGTACCGCTGTTAACTTGGCGATGGCTCATTATTTGGGGGATGAACTTAGTGCAGACGATGTGAAAACTAGGTTCATAAATCAATCAACAGATATAAAAGAACATATTCCGTTGGATGCTTGCGACATCACACAACTACTGAGAGACTGTCTTGCCACAAAGGGTATAATTTTCAAAAATTAACTGAATATAACGCAGTTATTTTGTGGAATTATGGAACTTACAGAGGCAAAAGGGATTGCGTTTGCGGTCACAACTAAAAAGAAGCCGTATTAATTGGCACAAAGAACCCATGAAGGTTAAACTTGCTGAAAAGACATTTAGTGAAAGTGTAGCCAATTCTAATGAATACTGTGACAAAAATTTGTGAATGTCCCAGTTTCAGGGCTGTGAGGTAACAGCACTCAATTTATTCCACATATTAAGCAGTAGGAACCTATATTGCAGGGGATACAAAAGACCTCTAGCCCGAACTACGTACAGTGATGTACGCACATAAGTAAAGGATGCGAGATATTGACTGTTTACATTAAAAGAATTTGTTGGGGGAACATCACTTGTGCATTCGACAAGATGAATTGGGTTTATATGCATGATCATTTGTGTTCATCGCTAGTTGTGTATCACAACATTACAAGTAGATTTGCACAAGGAATTAGATTTTTACTGGCACAGAAACTTAGCCAGATCACTTGGAAGTACCGGGTGATCAAAAAGCCAGTATAAATTTGAAAACTGAATAAATCACGGAATAATGTAGATAGAGGTCTGGGGACCTGGGAGGCCAAGCATGACGAGAGTGGCGGCTGAGCACACGATCATCAACAAACGCCGCACGTAAGAGATCTTTCACGCGTCTAGAAATATGGGGTGGTGCTAATAAAACCCTATGTCATTCCAAACATGTGAGTCAGTTTTTACCTCTCTATCTACATTACTCTGTGGTTTATTAAGTTTTGTAATTTATACTGACTTTTTGATTACCTGGTATTTAGTGGTGGGGGAGGTGGGGGGTTCAGAATAATACACCCACAGCTCAGCAATTTGAAGCTACTTTAAAGAGACTTCTGGTCCACATCCAAACTGGAAATCCTACAACTGCAAATTGTTCTACCATTGATGCCATCCTCAGCGTAACATGAACTAATCTTTAAATGAGGAAGTTGAATGCAATCAGTTGCCATCTGTTCCAGGGATGGCATTAATAAATAGTGACCATGGTTATATAACGCATCTAGCTATCTGACTTGATATCTGAATAATGTTGTCGGATACATTGCTGGATTTGTGGCCAGGAAATTCGTCAAAAAGTTAAGTGCAGTATTTTCCAATTGATAATATTTCCAGTGTCCCACTGGCAGCGGTCTTGAACATAACACAGGTACCTTGTCTATTCCATCGAATAACGTTGTTTATATCTGTAAAATGGGTGAGAGGGTATTAAAGCAAACATCAATTTGAAATGTGAAAAACCCCTTGAAAAAATTGTTCACAGCAGCTTTACAGAACTTAAGCAATGATGTTTTCCTTAGTTGAATTAACATATCACAAACTGTCCTCCCTTTGCCAGTTAAACAAAGATGTACTCACTGATTATTTTAAAATTAGGCTGCATTATGAAGTGACACTGCAGTGAGAGACCTCATGACACTAAGTCATGTAAATTTTCATTTTTGTGGGGATTTACATTTGCCTCTTATGCGAGAGCTTTTTCAATCTAAGTGATTTGCATAGCTTTTATTGCTAATTGTAAATAATGTAACTTATATTGCAATCATGCCTTCGATATGGGTAACATCCTTCAACTATCATTCCTAGAAAGTTCTTACATTTTACTAGATCAGTGTTACATGTATAAAATTATTACTAATGTTGTTACTCAAGAGCATAGAATACAACTGCTCTCACAGACATTGATGATAATTACAGGATGAACATGTAGAAATTTGTCAAGACTATTTATCAAACAAATTAACTACTATATAGTGGATAGTGAAATATTTTAATTCTGATTGTACTTGCGAATAAGTACGATTTCCTAGCGGTAGAGGTTGTCAAAAGCGATCGGCTTGGAATGTGTTATTCTATTTACTTGATTAAAAAGTTTGAACCTACTCTCCAGTTTTAAGAGCGTCTGATGAAAGTTGTTCATTATATTTGGATATTTGCCAAAATCTATAGAATCGGTTTGTTTCATCTCAGTTATCAGCAAGGGATATTTTTTCTCTCGCCTTTGAACCCACAGATTGACTTTTCTTATGTGATCTGCTGTGATAGTGTACATGACAAGATTAACTAGCGCAGGAGTGCCCCAGCCAACCAGGTAATCAACTTCAAAGTCATTGGCCATATAAAAGCAGAACAATAATGAAGGCTTCTTATTCATCTGCCCATGACTATGGTATGGATATGATGTTCTATCATACAGCGTGAAATAATGTGTTGTTGCAAGTGCCTGCATTTACACATGCTGAGGAATATATATGACAGATGGAAATTATTGCTGCTTTCACATACACACAGGAACAGGTTTGTGTCTTTATACACACACACACACACACACACAAACATATATATATAAATATATATATAATTAAGAAAAAGCTCTCCTGGGCATATCTAACCAGTATGCACTACATAATGCTGGCAGTGTGCAGGCCATGTTGGTTAGTGCAAATTTGTCTGTCTGAGGACAGTGTGACTCTCAATGAATACGATTCTTTGAAATAGCCTGCGTTCTGTTTATGAAATGGCTTTATCTTGCGGTTGGCTTTAGCAAGTCGGTATTTCATTCACCGAATAAGCTGTACCTGACATTACTTCTAATATCCGTCGAAATACTGATTTTTGTAGGGGTGTGCAAAGGATAACATTTGATACATGTTACTTTAGGTGGCGTCAATATGGGGAATTTTGTGTATATGATGCCCAATAACAGTCCAAGTAATAAATCTTATACGTTTTATTTCAAATCCATTCCAATGTTAAATGAAGCACAGTTTTTGTGAGTCAACATGCGTTGCTAAACAAGCTTTCTTCGAAGCCTTGAGTGGAAGTAACAATTTAAATACTCTCGGGGTCAATTCAATTTATATTTTATTCACAACTAGTTGCCCATAATGAATATTCAGAAATGCGATACTTTTTGTTTTATTAAGCTACTTTATTGAGAGGGCAGCTGCATCAATCTGATTACACGTTTTGTGGTATTACAAGCTCGGCAGAGATGGATAATCATATTACGTATTAACGCACAACTCCTACTCATATCTTACTAATGAGAGGAAAGCTAGATCCTAGGAACATTCAACTTGTTTCACTAAAAGGAAAAGTTAACCAGCAGTAAATATTTTAAATCTCTCTCTTTTTCAGAAAAATTCTAGGAAAGGTTTTTTGTTTTTGAGTTTGCAATACTAAAAAGGTCAAATGTTGTTTTTATGTTACCTGGCATGTGTCCATTCCTGAAATGACCTCTGCCATGGTACCGTACAAACTAACGATGTGACAGTGGTGTGCTTAGCAACACACTGCTTGGGTTTTTGGCACATTATTTACGCTAACACAATGGATACTGATCATGTGCAAAAAGTGAGTGTAAAGTTCTGCATCAAGCTCAGGAAAACCTCTAGTGAAACTGGGCAATAAATGCAGGTGGGGCAATTTCAAGAACACAAAGGGTTTCGTGAAGACAGAGATTCGAATCAAGACGAACACGATCTGGTCGCCCGTCTACAGCACATAGCGATGCAAACGAGGAGCGTGTAAGGCTTTTATTCCAAGCGACTTGCAGCTGTGCGTGGGACATCAGGAGAACTCAATTTGAATCTTGATGTGTCTTGAGATTTTATGTGAAGATTTAGGCAAACGGAAAAATACTGCAAACTCGTCCCTCAAACACTAACAGACGAATGGAAAGAGAGAAGACGAAGAGATTCTGCTAAAGTACTGGATAGAGTCATTCCACATTTCGGTCAAAAATTATTGTTAGTGATTAAGTTTGGTGCTACCGGTAGCAAACGATAATCTTCGAGAACAAAGACAATGTTGAACACATTCTTTGATACTAAAGGATAAGTTCGCCTGTAGTATGTTCCTCCAGGCCAAACAGTGAACGCAACTGCTTACATCGAAGTCTTGAAAGGTTTGGGACAAGCAATTCGACATCGCCGCCCTAATTTGCGGCATTCACAAGACTGCTTCTTACTGCATGACAACGTAAGACACCTCACTGCTTCATCTGTTATCGAGTATCTGTTCAGTCATTCTATTATTGACATCCCACATCCACCATATTCGCCCGATCTCTCGCCTTCACATTTTTTCCTTGTTTCCGCGAATGAAGAGGTGACTGAATGGAAAGTTGCATCAAGATATCGCAGACATCCTATAAGCTTTGAGAAATGAACTTAGAAGCACCACAACTGAAAATTTCCCTGCTTGCTTCCAAGACCTCCAGCAACGTTAGTAACCGTTAGTAGGTAGCCAAGGGGACTACTTAGTTCGGAGCTAGGATCATGACTTGCCAAGCGCAGTTTTCTATTCTTTAAAAACCCTGTCCTGAAGCATTTCTGACAAACTGACTATTTTAAACATCAAATATAAAGTACACTGCTCGTTTTTAGTGTCGGTGTCTGAGAATCGTCACTGAGAGTAGCCCGACCTCATTATAATAATTGAGAATTATTCATTTTCGCAGGAGGGCAAACTTTATGCAGGGCTTAACCAACACCAACTGTTGCAGTTTAAAGTACAAGAAAAATATTGACTATACAGAAATCATACAGTCTCTAATAACATGAAAACATCATTTAACGGCAAGATAGATCTTTATTTCAGTGAATATAAAAATATATCAGCTCAACAATTATTCTTTTGGATAACATTCCCTAACCTTCAAAGTCTTTTAAATGTCTCTAACTATAATTAACGTCTGCATAAAATATGTGTTGAGGAACACTCTTCCAATAATGTTTGCTTTGGTCCTCATTACAGGTAATTTTTTAATAGATAGTCAATTCTCAAACCTAATTCTATAAACATGGTAGGCCGCTAAACAGTCACTTTTCACAACACCATCCACATTACTATTGACGTTCATAGTTTTCCCTCAATCAAAATAAAGCTGATAACTATTCAGTGTACTCAGCCGCAGCAAATTCACTGTACGCTAGCGTTCTGTGATGACTGCTTGTTCTTCTCAAACTTCTGATGGCTTGATTTTTCTTTTCTCATTCATTTATTCACTGTCACATTTTACAGTCTTGAATCGCCTTTTTTGATAATTTTTCTCTCTATCTTTTTGCTTGAAATCTTCTTGTCTTGCATATCCGCTTCTTCGTTTATAACGTTAACATCGGTGACTATTCTTAAAACTCTGTTCGTCTCTGCATGGTCAAACAGCATTCTTCTACTCGTTACGATAATTCTATGCTCTACATAAAATCTTGTGACTTTCGTCACAAAGAAACTCCCTCACTTTCCTCGAAACTGTCACTCTTTCTCACTGGTTGAATTTCTTGTCCTGTCTGTTCGTCTTTAGGTTACCGAGCCCCATCAGCGACTGACCCCTACCACTTTTCGATTCCTCCTTATCAAAATTCTGCACAGATAAAAGTTTCCCTGCTAGACGAAAGCGATCTCTATACTTGTAAACTGCATACAGTCCAAAGTGCTTGTAACATTAGAATATGTAAATTACTTCAATTTAATTTACACTTAAATACAAAATACAAAGAAACTAGTGGTATAACTTATATCACATTATCGTTACACATTTAATGAATCAGTGAAAATGCACTTCGTTATTTGGCGGAGAAAATGTCCATTACAGTATCACCATGGAATAACGAAAGAAGCAATCAGCGGGCATTTGTAGTTAACAGAGGAGATATAAAGCAAACAGAAAATACATACATACCCAACTGACAGGCAAGTATTTCTTTACGCACTGCCTTGCTTCTTGCATGTCTTTTACATAATAAAAATCTATTTGATGATTTCTGTAAGGGATGTCTGACACGATAACTGTTTGCTACCTCACTATACTCACATTCACAGCCAGAGTTTATAAAACAAATAAAATAAATTAATTAAAAATATATTGTTATTTAGATATTGATTATTCTATCTGTATGATGGTGATTGTGATTGCAATTGTATTTGCTTATCTGAAACGTAGACGTTTAATTATTCGTTATCAGACGCTTGACAATGGCTTTTTCGTAAAGGCAATGTTACTCGTAGTTGACCGTGAAATAAAACTGAATAATCGGACTTCGTAATAAATCGTTTCCAAAGACTGCTGCGGTAGGTGCGGACTCATAATCTAAATCTCAATATTACAATAATTTGCCAGCCATGCCAATACATCGTACAGAGGTGATTGTCTACTAAACATAAAAAAGTTACACAGTTAGTTAAATCAGATATATTCAATGAATAAGCCTACAGTTCATAATCCTACTTACTTTTATAAATATAACTCTTTACAGAATCGAGTGCCTAGTGTGGTTGCAACTCGCAGTATTCTTCTATAACATGAAATATGGCGGTGTGCCAGGCAATAAAATAAAATACGTGCTTCTCGGACCACTTCAACCAGAGCTCACTCTTTCTTAATCAAACATAAGAGTAACGTAATTGTGCTTTTGTTTTATCAGCGACACAGCGCTGCAGTTGTGTGCCATAATCTTTATTTATTTGTCACTGATTTTTTATTTAATAAGTATTTCGCGTTTCCGCGGAAACTCACGCTCGGCATGCAAATGTGCCTTTATATTGCCCCCTGAATTGCGAGGCGAAAGGACACACCTGCAGGCGAGCAATTCACCTAAAGGCACAAGAAAATCTAAGTTATCTACAACTATATACATGACTTACATTACACATTATACACATATACAAAATTTGAATGACGCGGGTGCGCCGTAAAAGTTCTAATGTTGGCAGATAGAGTGCGCGCATGCGCAGAAGCGTCTGTGTAACTTCGGGACTGCCGTTATATCGTACAGTGAGATCACGCGGCACAGTATTGCAGTTCATATTGTTCGTGTGCGCGCGTTTTTCAGTCGTTGCTCAAAGAAAATATTCAACCAAGATTACATATGAAGACAACATTCTATGACAGGTAACTTAGTTTTAAATTTACAATATTTGTTATAACACAATACAACTTAGATTGTTGAATGTTCTTAGTTACATAGTATTGTTTTGAAATACTTCAAAGAAAAATGTCCGTATTTTTCAGGTGCGTTGACCTATACACATCGTGTCGTTATTACAGTTCATATTCATCCGCTGCACAATAATTTTTTACAGGTTAGTATCGTCGTGGTAAAGTTTTTTGATCACAGTAACATCGTTGTATAACAACGTGATTAATACATAAGCGTGTCCATTTCTCATTTTCATTATAGTCGTAGTGATGCAGTTCGTTGTGACTAAAAGCATTGCTTATTACAGATCAGACGTGACCCGTCGAGTAATTGGTCCATGTGCAGTTCGTTTTTTACATTCCGTGGAAGCTTGGTTGCAGAACCTCGGACGGCACATAGCTGGCGTCGATCCATGGACAGTTCAGGTAAGAGTGTCCGTCACATTTCGAGAACATTTCATTCCCTGAAGTTCCGACCAAAATTCTTCCACCCGTCGTGTTGTTTTCTGGACAGGCACTTTGTGTCCATTTAATCCAGTTAACATCTTGAAGTTGGGTACTGTAGTAATGTCACTAGACGATGCACGAATTATGCACTTCACATTATCAGTTTTTTGCTGAATATAGCTCACCTAAATGTTCGTAGTTATTAATCAAGGAAATCGTTCATCGCGTTTACATAGATACGCTGCATAATGAATGGCATTAACAGTTTCTTTCACATAGGTTTCCGCGTAGTTGCAGAGTTAGTAATGTTCGTTAATGTCCGTGAACATTGGTTCACTATGCAATGTCTTTTTGGCACTCGTTTTGTTCAAATTTTTACATAGTAACAGTTACACTATACATCAGTTAAAAAAAATAAGTAATTATACATACACACATCACATATTTTCTTAGCATAAACATAATATAGTTGCACATAAACATGTTTACATCATCATTACATCGCTATAGGTTATTACATTGTGTCAGATTTGATTACATGAATTGCAGATATTTACATCTTCTTTAGCGGTTTTGCTGGGATATTATCGATGTTTTTTGTGATGTCATCTGAAATTAAGATAGGTTAGACACAACATTCATTACATCAGTAGGCAAGACCAGGCGTTTTCACTACTTAATAAATATTCAAAATAGTAAGAGAGAGAAAATGTTCGATTCCTCGCGTTTTGTGAGTGTGTGTAGAGTGTCTGTGTGGCCTTGACTACTGATAGATGCTTTTCGTGTTGAGAGATGTGCGTCTAATCTATTTCTCAAAGTAAAAGACCGCTTCACAGATGACGTCTGTCAGTTCGTCAGGTGTCACACCAAGTCAGTGGTACCTTCAGTAACAAATGTTCCGTGAAAAATTAATATGTCATCCACTGCTACGTGATCATAAATTTTACTTTAATATTCCGTCTTTCAGGTGGAGGCGCGCGCTGAAAGAAGAGTTCTTCTGTCTTCAACTGCGTCACTGGAACCGCTGAAATGAAAATTTCTATACTACTTATTATCTGTGTTGTAACAACTGAGTTTTTCGGGTTGCTTAGCAATTTTTTGATGGGTATGACTTTGACATTATTCAGCATGAAATGCTCTAAGATCTCGGTGTGCGTATAGCCCAATAATTTTGTTAGTTCTAGGATGTTGTAACAGATACGCACCAGGATGCGGTATGTTAACAATTATATAAGGTCCTTCATATAGCAGACGCCACTTAGCGTTGCGTCGTTTGAGTGCTACAGATTTATGATGAGTACGAAGTAGTACAAGCATTCCTACCTCGAATTTTTGTTTTCTTTTTATTATGTTTCTGTGATGTTTGTTTCGTATTTGTGCGTGATGTGTCAATGTAGTCAATACTTCTTTTATTTTCTGTTCAGGTGTGATTTCCTTGTCTAACAACTTAGGTAATGGTTCTATCCACTGATCGTTCTGTTTGCAATTGAACATGATCTCGTTAGGTGTGTAATTCGTATCGTAAATATTTAAGTTATTGTGTACGTCTTCGAAAAGACTTACGTAGGTCACCCAATTAGTATGTTTTGATGAAATATAGGTCCTCATGAAACGATTTAATTCTCGGAAATGTCTCTCAGTCGCGTTACATTTTGGACTAAACCTCGAAATAAATATACTTTTGATGTTATTGTCCTTCAAGAAATTTCTCCATTTGTACCCAGAGTAGTATGCTGCATTATCTGATAGAATTGCTTTAGGTTTTCCCACGTGCGTCAGGTAATCACTTGAGAATCTTCGTATTATAGCATTTGCAGTGGCGGATTTTAAAGCATAAAGTTATACATGTTTAGAAAATATATCGTAAAAAGCTAAGATATATTTGACGCCTCCAGAGCTTGCAGGATGCGGTCCACTGATGTCAGTACACAGAATTTCCAGGGGTTTACTGGGTAAAATAGAATGTAAATCTGTTTTTGTGGATAAATTCTGAGGTTTTGATTTTTGACATATGACACATGTTTTTAGTTCCCTGTAAATTTTTCTTCTCATATTGCTAAAATAACAGTATGTGCTGAGCTTTGCCAAACACTTTTTTGTCCCATAATGACCCCAAACTAAGTGTGTGTGCCAAATTAGATTACGTTCAGACTCTTTGGGAATGCATACACACCAGTTAGTAGCATTTGGATGTCGGCGGTAAAATAACACATCATTGTGTAACTTGTAATACTTAGTCAAAGGATTATTGTGTTTTTCTACCAGTAATGTTATTATCTTTACCAGTGAGGATCAGATTTTTGTAATTCAGCCATGTTTCTGCACATATCAATATAATATTGGTGATACTGCTTGTCTTGCATTAAGAGAATCCTGTAGTCATTTATATTTTCTAAGTCACTGTTGGTATCATTCATACCTTGTGGAAGTCTAGACAAAGTGTCTGCAATGGTGTTGTCCTTACCTCTTATGTACTTAATTTCAAAAGAGTAGTTCTGAAGTGTAACTGCCCATCGTGATAGTCTAGGATGTACAAGTTTACAAGTTAACAAAAATGTCAGGGCCTGGTGATCGGTGTAAATTACCGTATGTTTTCCAAATAAATAATAATTGAATTTCTTGAATGCCCATACTATGGAAAGTGTTTGTAACTCAGTAGTGGAGTATGTACGCTCACATTCAGTTAGAGTGCGACTCGCAAACCCAATAATTCTTATCTGTTCCTCCTCTTTATTCTTTACAACTTGAAATAAGCAACAGCCCAAGCCAGTACGTGAAGCGTCACAAGTCATACAAAAATCTAAATGGAAATCTGGATGGCTCAACATTTTAGCATTCACTAAAGCATGTTTAATTGTATTAAAGTCATTCTGGCACTGTTCCGACAAGATCCAAACTTGATTCTTTCTGAGTAGATTTAGCAGATGTTTACTGTTCAAAAGTAGTTGTGGCAAAAAACGTCTGAAAAATGAACATAGCCCAAGGAATGATTTTAACTGCTTTTTAGTTCGAGGGCTAGGAAAGTTTCTGAAAGCAACTAATTTACTGGGATCCGGACGTATGCCCTGTGAATTAATGATATGTCCTAAATACTTTATCTCACTGCAACCAAATTTTGATTTTCTTAGGTTGGCTGTGACTCCAGCCTGTGCAAATTTTTCTAAAATTCTTTGAAGAGTGTCAACGTGTTCATTCCAAGATTGTGTAGCTATCAGTATATCATCTACATAGTGTGTGACTGTCTCAACTAAATCGTCGCCAAGCACGGTATCCAGGGCTGTAATGAATACCCCAGAGCTGACATTCAGTCCGAAGGGTAGAACACTAAACTGATAAGTTCGCCCCGCGAACATAAATGCAGTATATTTCCGAGAATCAGGAGTGATACCCACCTGCCAAAACGAATTAGCGAGATCTATTGTGGAAAAATATTTTGCATCTAGTAATTTCTGTAATTGCTCTTCTAAATTTTCAGGTTTTGTGTGAACCGGTAAAATTATTTCATTAATAGCTCGTGCGTCTAACACTAACCTAATGCTTCCATTTGATTTTTTGACAACAAGTAGAGGACTACAATAAGGTGAGGTGGATGGTTCAATGACCTTCCAGTCTAACATTTGTTTTAATTCTTGCCACACAGCAGGTCGTTGAGATAACGGTACGTTATATGTCTTATGGTAGAAGATCTTGTGAGGCTTAACTTCAATCTTGGACACATACGTGTTGATAACACCTAATCGTTTGGTAAAAACTTGTAAATATTTGGATAACACTTCCTGTAGTTTTATACGTTCATGTACACTGAGAGCTGTAGCTTCACTTATCTTATGATCAAGCAGTGTTTTCAAGTCCATTATCTCTGTGTCAGATGAGTGTGTTTGCATGTCTTGAATGTCATTGTCAAGTACTAACTGAACCTTGTACCCTGTACAGTGTTTGTCATGCTTTAGAGTTCTCCTGTCCAAATCAATAATAATTACTCTGCCTTTATCATTTAAAATACATTTACCTTTGGAGAAGTCTATAATGCAGTCCTTCTCGCTCATAATATCTATTCCTAATATGCAATTTGTCACAAGGTTTTGTACAACCAGGAATGGCCATTGTACGGTTCCATTACCTATTTTAACGTTTACAAAAACTTGCTTCGTAACCCTACATGACTTATTACCTAGTGCAGTAGTTATTTTACAGTTTTGGGCAGGAAACTCAGGCACAGGTTCCAATTCACACAGCCTTTTACAGAAATTAAAAGACAAAACGCTCACAGCTGCACCTGTATCTAGGATAATAGTAGTTGGAATCCCACCTACTACACCAGTAGTAGATGCTAAAACAATTTCATTTGTGTTTAAACGACATTGTGTACTGTCTTGTAAAAGTTCATCTGATATATTGTTATTGTGGTTGTATCTTATAAATAAAACAGGTAGTTTTTCTTTAGAATTACTCGGCATATCATTATTCTGTTGTTCAAGTGTGGTGTCAAATAACTGATTAACATTGAAGTCGCCCCCCAAGAATTCTTCAGCCATGACCTGGGGCAAAGTAGTGACTGTTTCTAGTTTGTTGGATTAGCATTTGTACTAGGTACTGACACAGATTGAGGTTGTGCATCAGGTGTCATTTCTATTATATTCACATTCGGATATTGCCTATTATGATCTCCAAACTTTTGCGGTTGTTGTTGCTGTTGCGCATTATAACTTACCTGTCGGTCGTAAGGTATGCTCCAATTTTGACCTGGTGGCTGCTGTGGTAAAGCAGAGTTTGAATGAAAGTACTGATCGTTACGAGTCCAACCTTGATGCTGTCTTGGCTCGTAGTTACTATTATTTCTATTTCTGTTTGTGTTTTTGTTATTACCTTTGTATCCGTTGTTACCGTTGTAGTTATTACCGCGGTGCCTCTTGTATGGATTGCCGCATGAAATGTTATTACTGTTGTAACTATTGTTTGTATTGGAATACGCGTGTTGATTTTGATTTCCGTATTGAGACGGCATGTGAGTTTGCTGTTTTTGCTGTACCGCGTATCTAACTGTGGGCGCGCCAGAATTGAGTTGGCAAGCCTGCATGTTTTGCATACCACTAGTGTAAACATTGTGGCTGCTGTTTTGCCGCGCGAAGCGCTGATCTTCAAGTAACATGTCAACCGAATCTAAGGCTGTTAAAAAATAATCTGAATCGTCATCCGGGATATGTAGGAGTTTTTCTTTAATGTTGAAAGGCAATTTGGCCTTCAACGCACGGAGTATATCACGCGTTGCGACTGGTTCGTCTAAAAAATGTCCCATGTTCAAGTATTTTTCAAAATATCTGCGTAAGTTGCCATTTTTACTGTTAAAAGTTTCAGGTTCTAAAATTTGTCTTCTGAGTCGCTCCTGGACGGATTGCGACCAGAATTTGTTCAGAAAAGCACGCTCAAACTCACTGTACGTGGTACATAAGTCAGCTTGACTGTATGCCCAGACAGCTGCATCGCCTTGGATGTAACCGACAATATATGAAATCTTTTTCCGGTCACTCCAAGTGCGTGGAAATGCGTTACTAAAAGATTTAAGAAAAATCACCGGATGAATGGTTCGTTTTTCTGGGATAAAAATCTGAAATTGCCTGTGTTTCATTAAGCTTTCATCTTCCTTCGCATTGTGATATGGATTTATTCCACTGTAATTACTGGTATGTTCAGCTGGCGAGTAATTACGATAATGTTGCTGTGGTTTACCATGATAATAGCTTGTGTTTGTGTTTCCACATCGTGGTATGTGTTGTAGTCGTGGTGTGTTTTGTTCTTGTGTATTTGTCGTGTGCGGAATGTGTGTGTCATACTCGAATGTATATTGGTTTCTGAACTGTACATTTTGACTGATATTTCCGTTACATTCAGACTGTAGTTGATCGGTGAATTGTCTCATGGGTGCAGTGACGGATTGTACTGCGTCACTGATCAGCTGTTTGTTATTAGTAATGTATTGCGCTACGGAGTCGTGCACAATTGTTGGTAAATTTTCACGTAAGCATCTATCAAAATGTTGGTCTTTGTTCTCAACCCAATCATGAGATTCTTTATTAATATTTTGAAAATGAGCTGTGGCATCTGATTGTAAGATGTCAGTCAGGTGTTGTTCAACATTGTCAAATTTATTCTGTACGTCAGTAATTCGTTTTTCAAGATTGTCATGTACTGATGGATATGTTTGAATTTGTTCAGTAAGAACTTCACACGTGACATTAAGGTTTTTTACTTGTGTCTGTAAAAGTGCTACGTCATTTGTAGTCTTTTCTTGTCTCGTATTGAGCTGGGAAAATTTAGTACTGAGTTCGGTCATCTGTTTGGTCAGTGTGGCGTCTATAAGTTCCACACGTTTACACAAAGTGTCATTACCTATCTTGATTGCTATGAGATCAGATTTGATTTCGTCATTTTGGGATTTTAACTGTTCATTTTGTGTCTCTAATTGTGCCTTTAAGGTTGCCATGTTTTCGGCGTTCTGTTTCCTTATGGTTGCCATATTTTCTGCGTTTTGTTTCACTAGCATTTGTAACATGTCGGCAATGTTTACCGTTTGCAAGGTCTCTGCCCCCGCCGCGTCATTAGACGTGACGTCATGCATTAACATGGGCTCTGATTGAGATTTTGAAATTTTTGTAGTGGACGGCCTATTGTCAAAATTTTCGCCAACACTTGCGTCAATGTTTGATGAATCGTCATTACCGGTTGCTGTCGTAAAGTCATTTTCTAACACTTGTCTCACGTCCGAGTCGGATTGCGTCTGAATAGTACGTCCTTGCTGTTCCATTTTTGCGTATTGTTTTCTAGTTATTACCATGCCACACGTGATATATGTTTCAAGAAAATTTTTGACACTGATTTTAAAATAAAATGTAGTTGAGCATGAATCGCTCGTAGCAACAATGGCTGTCTGTTAATTTAAAAATATAAACTGAATTTGAGATTATTGGTAATGGCTGCTGGCCATGTTACATGATATCGTACAGAAGTCGGCCATATTGTACACTCGTGTATTGGTATTGTTGCATACGTTATTGTTTAGGGAAAAGTACTGAGAATGAAATTTATCACTGAAACTGTTATGCGGAAAAGAAACACTACAGAATTTACTGAAAAGCTAATACACTGAATTATACGTCTGGTCAAGCCTGCTAATGCAAAGATGCTGCGTCTTACCTTATTTTGCTGGAAGTTTCATTGCGTCTTCCCGCAAAATTTCAGAATTGGAAAATATCTTCAGATTTTGTTATCTCTCATACATTGACGTCCAGGTCCAGAAAGTTGATTTTTTACATGAAACAAAGAGAACAATGTAACAAATGACAAAATAACAACTCCTGTCACGGTCGCCAATATAAAATAAATAAAATAAATTAATTAAAAATATATTGTTATTTAGATATTGATTATTCTATCTGTATGATGGTGATTGTGATTGCAATTGTATTTGCTTATCTGGAACGTAGACGTTTAATTATTCGGTATCAGACGCTTGACAATGGCTTTTTCATAAAGGCAATGTTACTCGTAGTTGACTGTGAAATAAAACTGAATAATCGGACTTCGTAATAAATCGTTTCCAAAGACTGCTGCGGTAGGTGCGGACTCATAATCTAAATCTCAATATTACAATAATTTGCCAGCCATGCCAATACGTCGTACAGAAGTGATTGTCTACTAAACATAAAAAAGTTACACAGTTAGTTAAATCAGATATATTCAATGAATAAGCCTACAGTTCATAATCCTACTTACTTTTATAAATATAATTCTTTACAGAATCGAGTGCCTAGTGTGGTTGCACCTCGCAGTATTCTTCTATAACATGAAATATGGCGGTGTGCCAGACAATAAAATAAAATACGTGCTTCTCGCACCACTTCAACCAGAGCTCACTCTTTCTTAATCAAACATAAGAGTAACGTAATTGTGCTTTTGTTTTATCAGCGACACAGCGCTGCAGTTGTGTGCCATAGGCTTTATTTATTTGTCACTGATTATTTATTTAATTAGTATTTCGCGTTTCCGCGGAAACTCACGCTCGGCATGCAAATGTGCCTTTACAAGTTTCAAATGTCTGTTTCAGTTTGTTCCTGTAAACATCATACGCATCACCAAGTATTGGAATCTATTGATTTTTTGATGCATTGCGTTTCATTAAAATTTCGCGCATACAACAACCATGATTCGCTTGTAATGTTTGTTATTCTCTTTGCGTGGTTGTCTGAACATAGGGTGTTTTTATATGATTCATAACAGAAGGCTTTGTTTCGGATCTAATATATTGGCTAATTGCAGGCACTTTTTCTTTAGTTCGTTGCTGAAGCACATTTCACTGTAAGACAAATAGTCAGTCTCATGACATAATTGGAGCTTTGGTTTCTTTTCTGACGTAGGGCATTAATATTTACTGTTAGATAGAGACTGATTTCTTCTGAAATTTGTTCTTTTATTTATTTACTGCGGTTATTTATACATTGCGAAGTGTCAGAAGCGCTTGTTATTCGTTGAGTTACTCGAGAATGGGATTCAAATTGAATCGACGAATAATTTAAGAAAGAATTTAACTACCGTACTTTTTCTTGTGCTTTCAAACACTTGCGGACCGACGAAACGGACGACTCCTTACAATTTTATCTTATGTAGCGTATTTATTTCTGTCTTCTATTCCACCAGGAAAATTATTCTTACACCACATAGCTATGTAGTCTGTGTTTTGATAGCTTAGTAGTTTGTCTGCTGGATTAGTTTCCCATCAGGAATATACTGAAATAGTTTTTACATTCACTCTATGCATTCCGTGTATTTCGAGTAGCAAAAGTGAGACGTGTCTATCAACAAACCAATAGTTCAAAGAACGTTCATCGCAGTCTTCCTCCAAATTTTATTTTCTATTTTTATTTCAGCGACAGAGATACTTTTGTGAACTTTGCGCTCTGATATAGTCCATTCATACGTTCCACCGCAGTTCGGACGAAACATATCGGCTCAAGAGGCGTTGGCCTTTTTGTCTCTCTATTAGGTAGCCAGTTTTCGGATGTCATATATGCCAAGCGACATTAACTCTCCTCCGAAGGTTCTGATCGCATTCAATTGATGCTGTATAAGTAGGGTGAGGATAGCAGAACAGGTTTACGAAAATGACCTCGCTCAAAGTTATGAATAATGTGAGATCAGTGCAGCTGGCGTACACAACGAATAACAAAGATCAAGCAGAGCCAGGACTAACAGAGCTAAAATCATTTTGTGCCGACCTATCACCCAGTTCTGCACTAGGGGATATTCATGGCTGCATAAACAGGATAAAATGGCAATTTTGGTATGATCTTGGCCAGATCAGTACAATTAATTAAACTGACGTTAAAGAGCCAACACTTTCCATGTCTATAGGGAATAAAAATTGTACTCTTACATTAACGCGTATGTATTGTGCACACTGAACCATACAGCTATCCATACCTGAAAATAATGGGAAACAAACCTCTTCCCTGAGAGCTTGCCATTAATTAACAGTTTTTGTTCTAAATGTCTTTCCTGAAGTAGCTACCCCGTGTATGAACGGAAGATGGAAGTGAGAAATTCGTATAGAATATGTATACAATATTCCTAAACAAACTACGAGTTGAAAGGTACGGTACTCTTGGAAGGCGTAAGGAGAATCACAGAAAATATATTACAAATCTCTTAAACATCAGATTGAGGGCGCCGATTTATATCAGTACGAACGCGCAATCTTCAGATATGTACGCATCTGCTACAAGGAAGTAAGCTTCGTAGGAGAAAGTAGATTATGAGAGTTCTTCGCAAAGTTCCATCAATGTTTTATCCAACGGAGTCCTAAACATCTTATGGCTGGTATATACCCCCATATAAGTTGTTCACAAGTGTGGACAAACTTCCAGGCCATGATTTTACCCACAGTCATTGGAGATATGGTACTACATCTCATTAAACACACTTATCGAACCCACTCTAAAAATTATAAAATTAAATTGAGCTTCTCAGCATATTATGAAGTGTGTCATTGTGAAGTGAATGTGGTATAGTAAACTAAGCTAAAATATGCGCCACTGTCGGAGGTACATGTTTACCCTATTTATGGCACTGTACTGAGGTTTTCAAGTGTCTTAGACTGTCTTGAACGCACATCGTAGTGGTTGATGGTAATACAGCTGCATATGGTGATCAATTACAAGTAATGTATCCTGAGGCAACAAGGATACAAATATATATATATATATATATATATATATATATATATATATATATATATATTTCTCTGAATGGCATCTGGCTGTCTACGAAATAAGAAGTGTACTATACCCACGTCTATAAGACTACATAAAATGGCCCAGCCGTGAGGTGACAATGTATTTGATGCTGAGGACGAGGGACTTAAGTGTTTGGCATTCGGTTGACAGCAGGCTGTGTTGTTTTATTTTAAATAACTATCTTTGATTAGTTTCCAGGATGTAAAGCGTCTTCTATTGCTTGCCATTAAATACAGGAAAATGAACTTCTTAGAAACTATGCTCGTGAACTCTCATTTTACAGCAACACACTTAAAGAACTAGACAACAGTTGACGAAGAACAAAAGATTCATTTTTTGTATATAAATGAGAAAAAGATTGGTAATGAAAATTCAAAACTCAACAAAAATAAAACTCGAACACAAGGACAAAGAACAAAACTGAACAAATAACTCGAAGAGAACAAAAATCTCAGAACAAACAAGAAGTATTGGAACAAATAAATCTTTTCGTCAGGTGCTGGAAGCAGCAACCGAAGCATGGGTGCTGAGATCCTCGGCTGCCCCTTCCTCCACTTCCTTACGAGGTTTTTCATTATCAGCAGCGTCCACCTAGGCAAACAGCATAGCTATAGTTGAGACAAAGTCAGTCTTCACCTAGGACTTACGTAATGAAATAATAGTAGCAAAGTATATCCAGATACTGTGACGAACAAACAGTTAATATGGAATACCATTCTTGTTATTACGCGTGTATTGCAAAGAAGAGAAGAAATAAAAAGAAGCTTTAACGATATTCATAACAGCTGATAGCTAATAAATAATACACTTTTACATGTCGTCTCCGGTCTGTTACAATTTATAAACTTGTAATTGGGTCTTTAGCTAACGATGCTGAGGCAGAGTGAATGCAGCCATAGCCCGCCTTTAGAGGCATCTGACTGTCACAGAGTAGCGGAAAAAATATAACATGGAGCGTCTTAGTGCCGATAAGAAACGCGTAGTCCTGTTCTCCACAAGAAGACCAGACCAGAGGGGCCGACGGAAAATCAATAACAGAAAGATACAGGGGACCAACCACGTCGAATACCCAGGTGTATTATTAGACAATAAATTTATATTCAACTTACACATACAAGTTAAGAAAGGCAAGACGATCAGACTAATTGATGCCCTACATGACTTACTAGACAGCGGAAACGTGATCGTCAATATAAAAATTAGACGTTATAAGGCACTTACGATTAAGGCCATGACATACAGAAGTTCGTTTTGGGGCACAGTACACCAGACAAATATAATTTTTTTTTAAATCATATGAAAGAGATGCTTGAGACTCATTTTCAAAGAACTCCGATGGTCTAGAGCCAGAGACTTACATAATGAACTTAATGAAGTCTTTCATGATAGGCTAGTTGGTTGAAAAAAACAGCATTAAACTGCTTGAGAAAATTGAAAATCTTAGACCAACCTCACAACATTTATAATATACGAGCACAGTCAATCGCCAAAGATGACCTCATGTACGAGTTCCACGAGCAATGGTAGAAGATTTCGAGTTGTAGATGCAGAGTATAATCAAATCCAGGAAAGGAGAACAACGTCCTGTTAACGTCAGAGAAGCGCTAAAATGACACTAAGAAGTCCAGCCTTCAGAGAATACCGTACGGCTGCTAACCGTTAAAAAACATAAAAGAGAAGTAAATTGTTTACAAACAAGAGTCTTCGTCTATCGCACAATGTTCAATGGCATACCGCTGAAGATCTCTCTATTAGCAACGGGACTTTAACTAGATACACACTGATACGATTTCTGGCAGGTTATTAATTAAGTTGTCCTTTCAATGTAATTCCTTGCTTGTAAGTCAGTCTGATGTGGGTGTTGTTACTGTTATCGAATTATCTGTTCTGAATTTGTTGATGTTAATCTAAAACGGATAGTTCAACTGCTTGCGAGCAGTCTTGTAACTGGGAATTACCCAACTCGGTGGTTTACTTTTCTTCAATGAAGATCTGTGTGTCAGTTATAAGCATCGTTTGATTTCAGCTGTTACGAGTCCTCCAAAATTACCCATTTCCTCTCCTTCCCCTAGTGCACATTTGCTTATTCAGTGCTTTTTGCGGTTTCTGGACACCCAACATAACTTAAAGTACATACGGAAATAAGTGATATTGTGCTGGGTGCCAGGGTATGAGGGAATCTGTTGCAATGAAATGATGGAATCGCAAACGAAAAGACAACTCAATGCCTGCCGGCGTATAGTGTAAAGTGTCAGTGTATGCAACTGCCTCACTGGTGAAGCCTGCTACCTGGCTGAGGCGTGCCTCATTCCTGCCAGCGGGACGAAGTAAGGTGCTCGTTGGCGTCCTGATTAGGCACTTCTCTCTGATACACGTATTCCTGCTAAAGGGAGCTAATTAGGTCAGTGAGGTGGGGTTTGTTGTGTGGGTACTTCCTACAGCTGAAAGCAAAAGGAAATTTCTCAGGAGATAATATATTTATGAATAAGAAAATAGGAATGCGGCCGAACAACTTACTAGCCAGATGAACATGAGTAGCCAGATAAACATCAGTCCTACACTTACATGAGGTTAGTACCATAGGCTGCTAGCTTGTACATAATTATAAGGTGGAAATAAATAAAGTATAAATAGAAAAACATATTCATTGCATCTAAGGAGAAAACAAGTAATTGTGATGCAAGGCAGGAATTCGAGAGCAAGACAATATAAAATAAAACAGAGCACCATGAGCTGTGGGCAAGTAATTATAAAGAATGGTGCCTGGAAAAATGTGCACAGAAATCAGTTTAATTTGGTTTTTTTTTTTAAAGTGAAAGGAAGCTATGTATCTTTTGGAAACCTGGAGATACCAGAAGACATCAGAAGACATTCGAGTGTTTCAAAGGGAGGTTCAGGCAACCTCTGATTCAGAAAGGGATATGGAATACACAAGTTTAAAAATAATGGAGAAGAAACTCTAAACTTGACAGTGAGAATAATAGACACAGGAAAATTTAAGAAAACTTTGGAAAAAACTCAGTCACGTAAATCAATACCTAGGGCTCAGATTTCAAGACAGTATGAAGCAAGAAATGAAAAACTGCAACTGGGATACAGTGCACGGACAGGTTCAACAAAAAGCACCAGCTTGAAGTGATTATTATGGAAAGGAAAGAGGAATTAGACGAGGGTAAGAAGAAACACATTATACTGTGAAACGAATTTCACAGACCACTGAAAGACATAAGTCGAAGAAGGACACCTCGAGTAGCCAAATTTCTTTACTGTTATTGGGATCATAGTGAGAAGCAAGAAAAAAAGAGTTCACCAGACATGTAACACATGCAAGGTTGGATACATACTCTCAGTCTTCAAACACATGTAATGGTCCCACTTCGAAAGTGGGAAAATTCCAAAGGAGTGTGAATGTTAATGGATTGATTGGAAAAGAACTAACACCAAATTATGATTAGACTGGCAAAATATGAATTTAGGTTCAAGAGGGATGTAGAGATGCACGAACCATTACTGACTCAATTCTTCGACTTGGGAGATAAACTAAAGCAAAGCAAACCGACGTTCATACCTGCTGCACTTCTCAAGGTAACAAGGATGAAATGCGAGTCACGAATTAGACAGGCTTTTAGCCTATTCCACATGTTATTCAGTGTGGACATTCAGCAAGCAATACGGAAAGGAAACCGAAACTTGGAATGAATATTTTAGTTCTGGAAGAAAAGAAATAAATCTTTAGTTTAGTCGATGACAATGGAATTATATCAGAGACGGTACTTTACATGAATTATCAGCTGAACGAAATGGGTAACCTAACCTATTGAAAATATGTTGTTAGTCGAACGTTAAAAAAGTCGAAGTAAGGTAGTAAAATGCAGTAAAATAAAATCGAAATTGTGAGCTACGGAGGGAAATGGATTAAGAAATGACATTGAAAGTATCGCTACTTGGGTGGAAAAATTTCAGATGGATGCTGAAGTGCAGAAGATGTAAAACTGAGAACGCTTATAGCAAAATTTTTTAACATAGAAGACAAATTCTAATGTCACATGGTCTTTTCTGAAGGTATTTGTCTGTATTCTAGCCTTGTACATGAATGAAACGTGAACTGTAAGCAGTTCAGGGCAGAAAAAAGCACATGGTTTTTAAGGGGAGTGTTCCATGAGAGTTCTGAAGACGAAGTGGACCTAGGGCGTGCCTTACATGTGGCAACTCAATCGAGCTGGGGAGAAATATATTTTTATGACAGAAAGTGAATAAAAGATGGAATCTGTTGATAGGATGCATCATAAAGCCTGAGTGGGTTATCAGGTTGGTGGAAAAGGACTGAGGGAGTGTGTGTGGTCTTGGAACGTGGGATGTTTGTAAAATTATGCTGATAGATGAAGAATTGAACATGTAAAGTGGACTCATGAATCACGCTTGCCATAGTTATGAAGAAACCAAGAGGCTCTCACTCGATGGACTACTGTGGCGAGCTGCATAATGCCATTCTTCAGACAGGAGACAACAAGAGCAACGGTTGTGCCTCGGGCTGATATTCTAATAGTTGCCTATTCCGTGCGTACCAAGGGTTATAGCTGTACTGATGCTATTCACAGCAAAATAGTGTATGAGGCTGAACAGACGGATTTTTACACGAAAAATATTCTGTCATGGTATATTCTGGTAGCAGTGGCGACTGAACGTATGTAACATAGGAGTTGTCCTTGTACCTTCACATGCAGTAGCTTTATTAATCTCCTGACATTCAACACACTTCGTCATACCATTCTCCTTTAAACTCGTCGTTGTTCATTATTATTGTCATATCACATGATAAAACGTTCACCGGTATTTTGTGTGTTAGGTTATCCGCATTCTTTGGTGTAACATTCAGTGAATTACCACTCTGTCACAGCAGAAAGGCTCAGTATCATTGTTCGTCATAAATATTTCAATGAATCTTACGTCTGTTATCGACATGCCCTTAGATGTAACTTTGGATGAAACGACAGTGCTCGTTACCAAACTTACTGCGTTAATGTCATAATTCCGTCGGTTCCTAAAAGCTGCGTTACATGGGACGTCAAATTCTCGTGGGTATCGGTCACTGTAGTAATGTAATTGTTTTTCACTGCTATATCGATGATATTATACTTCATAACATGTTCATCTGTGGTATTCAGGCGACATTTCATTCTGCCTCCCGGTTTCATATCCTAGTACACTAGCATATCCTACTATGGCGCCCAGTTCAGGTAATAGATTTTCTTACGTCGTTTAGACATGTGAGTACATCGCAATCTTTTCTTTTGATAATGATACGTCTTCGCTTTAATATTTCTGTTTGGTCCGAAATCGAGCAGACGAACCGATGCTACTGCGGTCAATGTTTACATTACTGTCCAGCAGGTAGGTAATTTCCTCTGTTCTTTCCAGCAAATAGCTAAGGATGCAATCTCGTTGAAGCAAGAGGTACTTGAGATCACTTGAAACTAGTGGAACAGTTCATCTCTCAAGGAGTCGACTTCGGCGAAGTCTTACATCTCCGGAAGAAACAAACCAGATAGAGACGGTATTCCAAAGAAAACTACAATGTGTAGAAGTTGTGAGTTGGCTAAGACACAATACTGGAAATCAGTACGTGCCCATTTAAATGTTCACCGACTATCCAGATTTAGATTGTTGGCATTTCCAAAAATTACTTAAAACATTGTTCTTCATAGATGCGTTGAAAGTGAGTCAATCGATTTGAGTATTCGTCATTTCCCAATCAGAAATCACGCTACGTAAATAACGTCTTTGTCGCGGAATAAAAGTTAACTGCTGATCTTACACCACTACCTCGAACCTGCCACGTAGACGGAAGGATGTGACTCCAGCCAGCAGTGACATACTGTCACTTGTGACTCGCAAGAACTATGGTCTACAACTGGCACGCCTCAAGTCGTTGCAGGGTGCCATGTAACCATACCGAACCCGAGACAATTGTGCAGTGGAAACTTATAATTTCTAGTGATACCATCGCGTTAGACCATTGGATTCAGTTTAGTGTCTAGTAATTGAAGGACATGAGAACACTCTAAATAACCAAGTGATGTACATATATAGACAAACAAATTACTACAGTTTCAGTTAAACTGAATTATTTATGTAAGAGAAAGGGCTTCACAAATTGAGGGAGTCAATAATGCGCTGTTCCTCCTCCGGGCTTTATACCAGCAGTTTTTCGACGTGGCACAGATTATTGCAGTTACTGGATGTGCTGCTGGCATCGTGGCATATTCTGCCAATCGGAGTGTTAGAGCATCAAAATCTCGAACTGGACGGAGGAGCCTACGCATAACACTCCGAACGCTCTGAATTGCGGAGAGAGCCGACGAACTGAACTGCCATGGTAGGATCTGACAAGCAAGAAAGGAGGCAGTATAAACTCTCGCCTTGCTGAAATATAAGCCCTTGATAGCAACAAAGCGTTGCATGGAATATCGTCGACGTACTGCTGTACTGTAAAGGTGCCGCGAATGGAATCCAAGTAGTTCCAGTTGTGAAAATTAATGGCGCCCCAGACCGTCACTCCTGGCTGTCAGACTGTACGGAGGGCGGCGCCCAGGGGCTTCCTGAGACACGGCTTCTTTGGTCACCGGTGCTCAACTCGAAGAGAGCTTCTTCGCTGAAGACAATTCTACTCGTGTCAAAGAGATACATAGCTGAAAACGCATATATACACCCCAGACATCGGTGAGATACCAATTTGAATGTCGCCCGACGTATGGACCGACAACCAGAAATAATGCTTAGTGCGCCTTTTCCTTTCATAGCAGGACTCGGTTGGTTGTCATCCGTGGCAATCTTACAGCACAGTGGTGCGTCGAAGGTATTCTGCTTCCCGTTTTATTGCCCTTTATGACAAACCATCCTCGGATTAAATTTCAGCAAGATAATGCTTTTCCGCACAGGACGAGAGTTTCTGCTGATTGTCTTCGTTCTTGCCAAACCTTAATTTGACCAGCAAAGTCGCCGGATCTCTTCTCAATTGAAAACGTCTGCAGCATTGTGGAAGGGAACGTTCAACCAACTGATGATTTTGGGCTTCGACGCGCCAACTGGACAGAATGTGGCAGGATATTTCAGGAGGACATCCAACAATCATGTCAATCAATGCCAAGGCCACCAACTGCTTGGAGAGGGTCCAGAGGTGTACCAACGCGTTTCTCACTTGCTCAGTTTGTTAAGATCATCCAATTTTTTTGAAAGCATAGTCATTTGTTTGTCTGTATCTGTACATCGCGTCTACAGATATACTTCCCATTCTCATAATTCTTAGAGTGTAATATAGGATTTAATATAGTGAATCTTTCGTTTAGTCCTTCATGTAAACGAGACACTCGACTACATTTTACATTCGTGAAAGGTAACCGGATTGTGAGAGGTTCGCGAAAATTATCGTCCTGCAGGGTGGCTGTTTCTGCAATACCGACAGTCTGAGATGTATTTGTCTTTTCGTCGCTGCAAACAGAGTGGCCATTTATTCCTGCTAGCTCTTCATTGTACTAATAACACTAACTTACCTCAGCGGGATCCTCCTTCGGAAGATCAACGAATTCCACCTCTGCTTTCCTGCAAGTAGTCTCGGCGTTCACAGTCAGTTTACAGGAGTCGTCTTCGAGCGGTGGAATATCTTCTAGCACATTGGTCACGTCGAAACGCCCAATGACGCGGACCTGTGGATGGTTTGACTTCATCATCACTGACTCTGCTGTAAAGGCAAGCGTCTAACCTACAGAGAACCTTACACACTGACTTAACTTTCTAAAATGGGTTATACGAGATCTCTATGTGTAGGTTGTAATAAAGCTGTAGAACAGTGCTACAGATGCCTGTTAAAAAGTAAGATAGAGGTAGAGAACTAACAGGTACAGGAATGTAATGGAGGGGGAACACTTTTACGGGCCAGACTGTTGAGAAAGTCTAGCGTGAATACTGGTAAGGCAAGGAGGAATAATTAATCGGGCGCTTGAAAGTAAAAATTGTTAAGATACGTTCAGGTTCGAACATAAGAAGCAGGTTATTGCCCATGCAGTGCTGCGTGCACACCATGATACAAAATGATCACGCAGAAGAATGAAACTTGCTAAGAGAATGATGATCTAAAAACTTCAGACATTCTCTGCGGTCTACATGGCATGTAATGTTTGTGATGCTTTTTGTTTACTAGTTACAATAAAACACATACAGACGTACAGCAACTCTAAACAAGGGAGCTTGCTAAAGAAAATGTAGATATATATTTATTTTTTATTACTACTCTGAATCATGTAGTAGCCGGCCAAAGTGGCAGAGCGTTTCTAGGCGCTACAGTCTGGAACCGCGCGGCCACTACGGGCGCAGGTTCGAATCCTGCCTCGGGCATGGATGTGTGTGCTGTCCTTCCGTGAGTTATGTTTAAGTAGTTCTAAGTTCTAGGCGACTGATGACCTCAGAAGTTAAGTCCCATACTGCTCAGAGCCATTAGAATCATGTAGTAAAGTTAAGTAGCACATCCAATAATCGTGATATCGTTTGGAGTTAAAAGGAAGCATACATCTCAGTTGTCCAGATAATTAATTTTATTTACAATAAGTGTGTTTAGTCAAGTATAAAACGTTCACACGTCTTTCACGTTCATCTGTCATATACCAGAACTTGTATGATTGCTCTGATGTTGCTAAAGATTTATGTTTTAATTCACTCCAATAAAGTTACATCCGCTTCCACCCAACAGATGTTGTTCTTCTACTTAACTGATGTCTGTTATACGTATGATTTCATATTTTTAACCTCCAATAAATAGAATTACTTCCTAATGCATTACTAGTAATCGTCTTGTTGAGTAAAATATTTCTCATTAATGTTTTCTGTTTCGTTACGTATCACACATTTGTATTCATGCAGTGGTAACACTTTTATATCTAGAATTATTACTGTGTCATCACGTGGATCTATTTTGCGTGCATTTATGCGCGTCACTCTCTTCGGTCAAATCATCCCAGCTAATAAGTGTGAGGAGTGTTTTTAGCCGTATAGAATCTGTCCCGTCTCGTGTCATCAATAAAGTATTCGACTTCCTTAGGATTTCAGATAACCAGTGCAACACCATCAACCACACAGTAGTAAATTACAAAAAGATATTATCCGACCTATCCATAACAGCACAGCTGTGCCGAGGCAACATAACATGTAGAAAGTACGTGCAGTGGCAGCCGCAATGACAGTAGTATGCTGATTGAGACGTAACGTGCCATCGTTGACGAGGCCATTAGAAAACTTTGTCTAGATATGGGAAAGGATGATGGGTGAAAGAGCATGTGTTCTTTTCCATTCGATGCATCTCGACTATGTTTTATAACAGGACCAGCGGAACCCGTAACACAGTTTGCACAAATTTCCATTTCCTACTAAATTTTTAATTTACTCTAAGTACCTGAAGAAAAATTGGTCAGAGGTAATCCTCTTTTGTGACTAAGAAGCGCAGTCTTTTGGTAAATACTACTATGTAAGTCGTATTTCGCACATTCATTGTCTTCTGATTACATGGTTATGACGTTTGAAGTGGGAAACACCTGCAGATAGACGAAGAGCTAAACGGAAGGGGCTGCTCACTAAATTCCAAAATTCCTATCTTCGCCGAAGATTTAGAGCATATATTATTACGACCAACTTTCAAATTCCGTAATGATCACCATTCAAAGATAACGGAATTTACAGCTCGTACTGAGGCGTTCAGACAGTCGATTTTCCCTCGTGCGATTCGCGAGTGGAAAAGTGTGTGTGTGTGTGATGGCGGGGGTTAAATATGACTATAGCGCGAGTAGTGCCCTCCGCCACACACCGCATGGTGGCGAGCGGAGTATATATGTAGATATAGAGTTTGCCTCATAAGATGTTGCTCATCTTGTGACGGAAGGTGATCCTAAACACTGTTTCATTTAAATAATGTACCCACGAAGACAGCCGACTACTGACTGTACAAATCAAAATTCTTGTCATATTAGTTTATATGAATTGCTATTCAACAAAGACGTCGTAATACTATAGTAATTATCTGTAACGTCGGCATCAAATCCGATAGATACCGGTGTGGACGAACAGATGGGATGGCACTGTTTCAGTTCTCGTGGTACGTCTGTCAGAACCTGTACCGAATATGCCTCGGCCACCCTTCATTCGCCCTTTCCTTACGGCTTGTGCCGTTGATTCCATGTGGTCTCTGCCAACTGCTCGTATGCTCTTCCAATTTTTATACTCTTACAGTCTACTTATCCAGATAGTTTTCATCAAGAACGTAATTAAAAGATCACGTGAGCTTCAGCATTAGAATAACCGTTGGCAGTATCACAATAAGACAAAACAGACGCCACTGAAGTTTAGCTGGAGCAATTAGGTGTGAACTATGTTAGAAGGTCGATAAAAGAGTCCCAGTAGAGCGCCTTTGTGGATGTTATAGAATATTCCATAAGTTCACCAGCTAATCGGCTACAATCATTGAGATGTTGTGATTCCTTCTGTCTACTTTATCTATCCCCTACTGCCACGCAACATGTTAATTAGTGGCGTTCATAGTCATTTATTTCCAGCTCTTGGTTTCAAATCGCCTGACATCTGGATGTCGGATCCGAGACATCATTTCAACTAATAGGTCTGCCTAATTTCACACAATTACGGAATTGCATCGCACCTTTTCCGTTTACTACTGATACGTCTTCGCAATGATACCTCTGTTTAGTGTGTGTTGATGAGACAAGTTGTGCAACTGTGGTCTACATGTACAGTACAGTGAGGCCTGTAGCCGACCTCGTTTGTTTCTCCCACAAAATGGCTGAGGACGCAATCTAGTGGCAGCCTCTGGTCAACTTAAGCTTAGTGGCAAGGATCAGAACAGTCCAGCTTTGATACGGTCGTATGCTTCAGTAAAGTATTATATCTTTCTTAAAGACACAAGGTAAACAAGGATTTATTTCCGCAAGAAGTATGTTCTGTGATAATTTCACTTTTGCCACGCGGATTTATGTACTCCACGTTTCCATAAATCGCTCAACACTATCCTCGTCGTAGTTGCGTTAATAATGAGGCAACCGGTTTCAATCTCGCTCGACCCACAATTCGAAATCGCACTGCGTGTATAACGCGATCGTCGCAAACTGAAAGCCAGCTTCTAACCCTACACGTTTGCCTCGAGCTTACGACACCGATGGACAGATGAGAGTCTGGCCAGCAGTAGAGCTCGACCAGCTGCGACTCTACAAGGCTGTCGTCTATAATCGGTGCATCCCAACTCCTTTTAGACCGACATGGGTCACGCTAGTGGCATTCCGAACTCATGGAAATTTTACAACTGAAGCTTACTGTATCTCAACATTAGTATTGAGTTCGATCTGAAGTTTAGCTTAGGAGCTTGTAACCAATGGACTATAGTATTACTGAATAGTGATAAAATGAATCCCTTGTACAGTCCTTCATGTAAACTTGATTTTAGACTGCATTTTGCTGTCATGTAGGAATGTCTGGAGCGGGTGACATTCCAAATAAATAAACAAATTTCGCAGAGATGGTGATTCTGCGATGCATGCAGTCAGACGTGTAATTGGATTTTCTCCGCTGTAACCCTGTCAGGCCATTTCTTCCTACTAACTATTCATGGTAGTAATGCTACTGACTTACCTCAGTACGGCCCGCTCACCGAAGTCCCAAGAAAAATTGACCAGTGGGAGGTTCGAGTTTATCATTCATTAGTGACTGAGCTAGAATAGCGTGTGTCTAAAGGACAGAAATCATTAGAGGTCTGTCTCAGTATAAAGTAACTAAGGCTTAACTGTAGGCTGTAATAAACGTGTAATACAGTGTTTTTAATGTATGTTAAAATTGTGAAGATATGGGTACGTTAGAAAAAAAGAATCAGACCATCGCGTATACAGTGGGATAGGGCGTGTCATGACGTAAAATGATTAGACCATGCAAAAGAGTGAAACCAAGAAAGACTATGATGATCTAAAAACAGGACGCATCCTTTTATAACCGTATGACATGTAACGCCTTCGATGGTTTTTGGTGGTTACTACTTGCGATCTTACAGTAACTGTCCCGGTAGATTTAAAAAAGAAAGATGACTAACGAAAATATAAATATATTTTGATATTGCTACTCTGTATCTTTCGCCAGATTTGAATACTGCGCCTGATTAACAATACTTCATGTAGAGTTATTTACTATATGTTTATCAGTGTCTCGATATATTGTTTTTTACATATTTTAAATTCATACTCCTTTCACACTGTCCTGCTATATTATAAGACGATGCATAATTCCTCCGAACATATTAATATCGTATTGTTTGATTAATTTACACCAATTATATTAGAGCCACGTCTCCCTATGTGTATTTTTCTTCATCTTCCTTCTTCTTCAGTTTCATAGCCTAGCATTCCTTTCAACATTTATATTCTTGCATGCAACCTTAGTTTTACCTTAGGGCCTTGTAACACGTTGGGGATAATATTATTCCTCAGTAGTAGAGTGAATATCTCTCATTGCTCCTCTTGTAAATCTGAGTGTCAGTGGCAGTCTCTCATGCTTTGAAAGCACCTATGGAGCCTGAGCGATTCTCAGTTATACAATGAAGCGCCAAAGAAACTAGTATAGGTACGCGTTTTCAAATACAGGGATATGTAAAGAGGCATAATACACCGTTGGGGTCCGCAACGCCTGTATAAGACAATAACTGTCTGGCGCAGTTGTTAGATTGGTTACTGCTGCTACAACGGCAGGCTATGAAGGTTTAACTTAGTTTGAATGTGACGTTATATCCGGCAAACGAGTGATGGGACATGGAATCTTTTTTTTCTTTTTTTTTTTTTTCTCGTACGATCATTTCATGAGTGTACCGTGAATATCAGAAGTCCGGTAAAATATCAAATCCCAGACATGGATGTGGCCGGGAAAACATCCTGCAAGAACGAGAACAACAACGACTGAAGAGAATCGTCCAACGTGACAGAAGAGCAACCTCTCCACAAATTAATGAAGATTTCAATGCTGAGCCATCAACAAGTGTCAGAGTGCGAACGGTTCAAAGAAACATCATCGATATGGGCTTTCGGAGCCGAAGGCCCTTGTATATCCTTCGTGGGTGCACTACAGAAAGCTTTAAGCCTCGCCTGGACGCGTCAACACCGACAATGGACTGTTGATGAGTGGAAACATATTTCCTGGAAGGACGAGTCTCTATATTTAAACTGTATTGGGCGGTTGGACGTGTACGGGTATGGTGACAACCTCATGAATCCATGGACCCTGCATGTCAGCAGGGGACTGGTGGAGGCTCAGTAATGGTGTGAGGCGTGTGCAACTGGAGACAGACATAATCATTATTGAGACTTACAATGTCTTGTTCAGAAGAGATATCCATCCCCTCGAACTCTTACGGATTTATATACAGACCTGCACGATTCATGCTGTCAGTTCCCTCCAACACTACGTCAGTCGTCACTCGAGTCCGTGCCACTTTGTGTTGCGGTACTCTATGTGCTTTGCAGGGGCCCTACATGATATCAGGCAGGTGTACCAATTTCTTTGGCTTTTCAGTGTACTACCTGGCAGAGTGGCGGATTCCGCAGTGCATACCATCTGAAATACTATCTGTGCATTCATCCCTCTCACGCTGTCTGGCCGTTCCCTCCTGCTTATTTATCATGATAGTAATAATATTGACTTACATCAATGGGATTCTCCTGTTTCTTCTCTCGTCTCTTCCGGCGGTTGCGAGGTTCTACAGGAAGCTTGAAATCGTGGGAAACAGACGGAGGAATTTCTTCGTCCACATTTATCACCTTGAAGCGCCCAAATATACGAACCTGGGGGAGTTTTATTTTTACCATCAATAATTTAGACAAGACGTCATGTATACAGGAGATATAAAGGTTTAGATACCCTAATTGTAATAATTAAACAGACTATATATTCAATAAGTAGCCCATAAATGTAGTTTTAAAAGAATTTTGGTACGGTGCTATTGATGTGTGCTGAAAGTTAAGATGGCGAATAAGGTAGAGAACTAAGAGATACAAGGGGAAAAGACAAAGGAAGATGGTTATGGAGCACACTTAGTAAATTATGTGTAGTTGGTTGCTACTAGTGCTAATGCATCAACAAACAGTTAACTTATGACACAACATCAAATAAATTTGAAGTGTCAGTACACAATTAAATACGTAGGGAATTGCAAGTTAGAGTGCTCACTAACGAAAATGTAAATTAATGTTTATAATTATCTTTGTGATCACACTAGTTTTTCTTAGCTTATTCTTACCATCGTCATTTGAATTTATGTTTTGTGTTCCTTGACACTGCCTAATCAACCTCGAAATTCGATTTTGGAACATTACAGGGGGCGTCTACGACAGCACTGTTATCTTTTGTTTAAGAATCCTCGCGCTCTAATACCTTCTCTAACACGTCTGTGTTCTCTGTTCCGGTTATTTATTTTCTTATCAGCTATTCTTCAAGTTTCTAAACTTTCTCCTGCATGAGCTCTTGGTAAGCGTCACAGGCACTGTAACTGTAACATACGTTATATCGTTGTGCCCTTGTGTACATTTATCTACAGTGGATACGTACTACTTCCTGAAATTACTGCACACAAATTAAAGTCATCTTTCTTCTTCTTTTTAAACTGATGGTATACGCTTTTACCTATGTACGGAAGTGCTTAGTTTTATGCACAGGTATCCAAACTAACACTCCCTATGGCCGTATCTTGCCTCTTGGAGACTGAGGCAGCACGTCGAAAGCTCTTGCCAGATTTTGGTGCACTGAGTCACTGTTAACCTTCGTTTCTCATTTGGTGAAGGTGGAGTGCGGAAGATCACTATTGCGTGTGAGGCGAGTGATACATTCCGAAACCCTGACAGTTTTACAGACGAAGCTTAGTGCACAAGTACTATTGCTCCTTTGCACCTTAGAATTACCTTAGGTTCTTGCAACCAGTGCACAATACTAATATTGGATTGTAATCAAATGAAATTCTTATTTAGTCCTTCATGTACACATGAAAGAGTTATCCGGCAGAGTAACAGATTCTGCAAAGCATACAATTTGCTACTTTATTCGGTCATTCTTCGCTCTCGTTCTTTCTTACACATTCTTCGAGTTTACTTCACACGGCTGTACTGATATTGACTTACCTCTGCATAGCCGTCCTTCAGCGTACAGTCCACACTATTATCTCCATTCCTGATGTGACTGGCTGATTCTGTGGTCCATTGGCAGGGAAATATCTCAAAGACAGAAGGCACTTGTGACACCCTCCTCTTTTTCAATCGGCCATAAACCTGGAAGACTCGGTTGCATAATTTTCTAACAGATGCGAACATTCTAAACACTTGACTTACAATACTGAAACAGATTTTATGCAACATATGCAGTCCATAACTGTATCGTTTAAGAGATGTCAAGTACGGTGCTACAGATGGCGGTTATAAATTAAGACATCAGATAAGGCAGAGAACTAAGAGCTACAAGAATGAAAAAGGCATCCCGTAATAGTTAAACTGGCGCTTGAAAGGAGAAAAATTGTATGTACAATGAAGGTTTAGAATATGTGAAGCAAATGTGGATAGATATATACTGTAAACACGTAGTGAAACATGAAGGCCGGAATATGCCGGACTGAAACTCGGGTACGAGACTTTGCCTTTCTGTGAAGTTTGGAAGTCGGGAAATGAGGCACTGTTGGAAGTACACTTGTGATGACAGGTCGTGTGCCTTTCTTGGTTAGTATAGTCGATGGAGCGCGTGCCCGCAGAAGGCAAATTCATTCTGCTGCCATCGTCCCACTGTGATCTCTATGCTACTGACGAATGACATTTCATCTGAAGACTCGGAACATAAATGTTGCAAGCCACTCTAGGTTTCAGAAAGCCTGCTACATTAAATATCACTTAAGCAACACACATCTGCGTACACTAAACGCATATCCTTATTGATGGCGTCATGAAAATAATGCTATGTCATATAGCTGTGGTTAAGGTCATGATGTCAGACATTCCTCACCGATGCTTGCTGAGAAGAGTATTGATAACGTAAATAATAGTAGACGTATTACAATCTACTATGCACCTATTTTAATACCGTGTGGTCTGCGATTCTGTGACATGTCTGGGTTACATCTACTAACGGAAATGAACTTATCCATTAAAAGATATAAAGTTCTCCTAAATGTTTGAACCATTCATCAATAGCTACTCCTGAATATTCTCAAAAGGAACGATGTTTAATCCTACCAGGCATGTTTTTACGGTTTGACCCACAATTTTGTAACAATATCGACTGAATGTAATTTTCGGTTGCCTTCATGCGTACTTCACTTTACTATTTATTAAAGACAGCATGCTGCTTTCCGCAGCGTTGCGACTGATTGCCACATTATGTACAGAAGTTGCCTCCTAGTAGGAAGAACGTAAGTACGCGCTCTTCTTTTCTCAAACCGTTAATGACTGCATGCTTGACTGAATGAAATTGTAATGTAATATACAGACACCGTATAAACACAGACTGTGTGATGGTTGTAATAATTAGTCTCTCCCTCCGCATGCACAACAAAATGCGAACATAGAAAATATGGGCAATATGTGACATATGGAAGTTTTGGTCGGTCCGGGATGCGTACCTGTATAGCCGAAATGTTTTCTTCAGTTCAGCTAACTAGCTTAATTCCAACCATTGGTGTTGATACCGTTGTCACCAGTTATTACGAGTCCTTTTGTAAGCAGGTATAGCTATTACGCTGATCCGAAGATCATAGGAAAGTGAGCGGCTAGTGTTACGGGGGTGATGGATACGAAGGCGTGTGGCTGCAATTGGGTTACGTGGCTCGATCCACACTTATTTCACTGTCGCTGAAAATGCACTTATAAAACGGTGGGGTCAGTGTGCACTGTAGGAGGAGTTGTCGTTTGGTAATGGCTTGTTTATGACGAGTAGTTGAGAGAGTTTAGCCGAGTCCAGAAGCTGATACAGTGAGATTCTGTATGGTGCTGTATCAGTGACTATATTAACTGTAATGTAACTGCTCGTTGGCTTCATTGTGGAATTTTTCATACACCTCAGACTTGCTCAGTGCTTACCTTCTCCATGTCCACATTTCTGTAATCATAGACTTATGTCGAACGTGCTTTCTTTGAATTCTGCCCCAAATCACGTGTCTCCTTCCTGCAGGGAAGACACAGACAGCACAGAATGCTGTAAAGCACCTGCGAAGACAAAAGAAGATTACAACACGTGTGATTCAGAGTTTACGTATTCAGACAGCAAAATGACACCGTCTCATACTCTTGCTGCAGAGCTCTCACATGGACTAGACCCTTTCCTCAATTTGTTTGAAAAATACCCTAAAACTACAAAATATCACATAAAGAGTGCTGGGAACTCACAGACTATCCCCCTGTCTCCTCTATCCCAGGAAAGAACGACATGTCATGAAGCAGGCACGCAAGTAACCTTCACGACGATCACGAAGAATGGCAGCCACTATCAGTACACGCGTAACACCAGCAGTGTCACATTAACAACCGAAGTACTCTTCCCCACGAAAGTAGAGGTACACATGAGAGATTTAAGAAATGGAATTGTGTGTGCCATCACCTATCACGGTTTTCGGGGTCGTTAAGTGGAGAGTTCGGTCAGCCAAAGAAAATCAAGAAAGTCTTCCGAGAGATTTCATATCCAAGTATATCTGCAGCTTGCGTTTCCGAAACCTTTTTGGCACGAGACAGGCGTATCATTTCTAGAGAGTTCTTTATTATCAGGTCGAGCAGGCCAGAGTGGAAAGGCGGTGTCCCTATCCTGCTGTGGGAAGAAGATACTTTTCGGACCGACAGATCAGTTCCCTTACTATAGGACTGTAGATACCAGTAGCACAGATATAATTACGTTTTGTATCATTCTCCCTGTTATCGGTATGTTTCTCCCCGTAAAGCAATGTCAGCGAAATGGAGTGGAATGCACTGTTGGTAAAAGTTGAACAACCTCTGGTGCTCTGTGGGAATCTCAACGCTAACATCGCAAGATAGGTAAATTCGTTTCAGAGAAAAAGCCCCTATCGGAGCACAAAATTCGAATATTCTCCTTTTTGAAATGACTCTGACTGAAGTATGGCCGACCAGCTGCCTCATTGTAGTTCCCTCAGCGCCTTTAAAATTTTCCCAAATGTTTTTGCACGCGAACATATTCGCACTCTATTTAACCCGCAACTCATCTCTCATTCCGACAAACTCCGCTCACAGTAACCCACACCCCTACTACTACTGTATCCCCTCACTGTCATTGTCTCCCTCTTGCTCTCTCTTACTGCTACTATTTCATTCACCCCTTCAAACTGCCGCCGCCTTCTCACTGTCGCTATCTCTCTCGTCCTCGATGTCACTGTCGTAGACGCTGTCTCTCTTTATCACTGGCTGTCATTCACTTTCAACTGCACCTTCCCTTTACTCCAGTATCACTAGCACAGTCTCCTTCACTCATTTCTTACCACTGTCAACTACGAAACAATGCCACTGTACACTCTCTTTCTCTCGCAATACTTATGTCTCCTTCGATCTTTCTATGCCACAACCATCTTTTACTATCTTCCAGTATATTTGTGTCTTTTCCACTGCTGTTTTAACATTCTCTCTCTGCATAAAAAAGCGCGCGAATTTGCCTGCACGCCAAAATTTTTGGAAAATTTTTTAAAGGTGCTGAGGAAAGCAAGATGGGGCGGCTGGTACTCCACTTTTCTGTCAGAGTCTTGCAAACAACAGCGTGTTCGCTGTTTTCGTCCTCCGGTAGGAGCATTTTTCCGCTACTTCACCACTTTTGCCAGCCACAGTAGGGCAAGTCACTCTTATGGAGAGAATTTTATGGGTTAGTAAAATTTTGATACATTACTTATATGAAACTCAAATATTGCGCAACTAATTTTACACCTCACAGATGATTTAACGCGCACAAAACTTTCCCTGTGCTTCAGTACTACAACGTGGGCTTCCCAGAACTCTTCTGATGTCAGTGAAGACACTTTACAACTTGTACATCGGTGCCATGCCACTTCATAAACTACGTTTTCGGCTCACAACGTATTACGCTTCATCGTTACACGCTAACACCCCTGTGATATCATGGAATACGGAATCTTCACAAATGATTGCGTAGCGTTGGCTAGCACGTAAGTAACATAAGATCTCCATATCTTAAAAAGACAACCTGCAATGCTGGAAGACAGATGCTACAACTAACAGGTTGTAAAAATAAGAAAAAGTGAGGAACATCTGAAACAAATAATTATTGTGAAACGTTGAATAGTGTTATTAAGCTGTCCGATGTGTTGAATACAGTATGAAAACTCAGAAATCGCAAATGGAGCCCGGACCAAATGTTTGTCTTACGACTGCAGTCCCGTTATTCCACCAATAGCCATAGATTCTGACCATGTGCTGTGATCACCGTTTCAGCTAAAAGAGCTGAAGGAAATGCTGCTGTCCCCGACGAACTCTGTCCTTGGAGTGGATCATGATCACTACCCTTCGCTGTGTAATCCACCAATTAGTGCATTGACAAAGTCTCTACGGACTTTCAACGGTATTTGGATGACACACTTCTCTTAACTGAACAGCTCAAATAATTATTCCAGCTCCGTGACCTAATGCAATGGCCGGAAGTACAACGTCGTCTTGAGCCAGAAGGACCCTTGTATAGTTTATTAAGACCCACTCAGAGTTGTAGCTGCGACAGAAGTATTTGCTTTCAAAAAAACCAGGTGGGTTTCCGAAGGGTAGCGGGAACTATGCTTTCTTCGTATTATAGAATTTGAAATTTTTCGAACGTTCTACACTAGGCAACATTTTTGCATTAGCGTTTATCGACGTAAAAGTGCTCACGACAATGTTTAAAATTCACTTCTACTACAAAAATTAAGGGATATGTGTATTCCAGAGACGTTTTTGTTTGGTATTCAAACCTTCCTAAGACACAGTGCTCTGACTGCAGAACAAATTGCTCGTACAACCTAGAGAAGACTGCCTCAGTGCTCCATGCCCAGCTCTTATTTGTTTTAAAAGTACACACGAGATACGGACCACGTACATGATCATTTCACCCGGCACTGAAACTCTCCGGGTTGCAGATGATTTCTCCTATACACCACGGTCTTGAAGCCAATTCATTGTCTTGAATCCTGTACAGCATGATCTTGAATATCTATGTATGGCTTTAGACAGAGTCGTTTACGCATTAACACGCTATTACAATGTCAACGACCTAACAATTTCAACTCAGAAATGTTCGATAGTTCTCTTCAACCGGAGATGGTTGCGACGGTGTAATTCATCCATATTATTACATAGTGTCTCTTTCCCACAGGTAACTGTAGCCCGTGGTGTTTGGAACGCGCTTCAGATGGGATGATCACATATCTCTTGTAATAAGGAAACAGCATTAACATTACGATATCTGTAGATGTAACTTGGTAGGGTGTGGAGCCCACCATTGTCTTGAACGTACCCTAGGGCTTCCTCCGCTCAGTCATCGATAATGGATACCAAAGGTGCACCTCATAAACTTGAAGCAGTACATTTCGGTTCCACCGACTTTGCCTTGCAAGAATACGATCAACTTCGACAAATACATTACCAGTAGAAACGCTTGAATCTCCGACGTATAACCTACTATTTCGTCTCACACCCCGTTACACATGCATATCTTACTTGTTCAAGTAGGGTAACTTCCGACCTTCGTCTCACGGAAACGGATAAAGATATGAAAACAACTTTCAAGGTTATCTGGGCTCGGTATTGTAGGAGTATATCGTAGGAACTTCAGTCATATGCTATTAAAATCCGTCTTGGAATCCGCGACTCGGTTTTGGGTAGAAAGAATACATGAAAAAAGTTTTGGGTGTTTTCTGAGAACCGCCCATAAATTAAAGGTGCCTCCACAAGTCTCTTAAGACACACCATACACCATATCAAACGCAAAAAGCACCAAACGATTGTGTCCGTTTGCCACAGCAAGACATATTGTGAAATGTTCATATTTTGAGCCTGCACTGTGGGACAGTGACAGTAAGATGATGCTCCTTGTGGGTATATAATATAGAAGAGCAATCTGTTCGTTAACTGCCATGTTCTTCTATATTGATCCCAACTTGGCCGGCCGTGGTGGCCGAGCGGTTCTAGGCGCTTCAGTCTAGAACCGCGCGTCCGCTACATTCGCGGGTTCGAATCCTGCCTCGGGCATGGATGTGTGTGATGTCCTTAGGTTAGTTAGGTTTAAGTAGTTCTAAGTTCTAGGGGACTGATGACCTCAGATGTTGAGCCCCATAGTGCTCAGAGGCATTTGATCCCAACTTGAAGTGGTAATATTTGCTATTATTACGTGGGTCTCCAAGACTTTAATATTTGCACTGAAGGTGGTTACTCGGTGACTAAAATCGATTTTCTGTAATAAATGCTTTCACACCCTTTACGACGGGTGCTACCGATTTCGTTGTTTACATACTGTCAATTGTCAACGATGGCTGTCCTCTCCTGATGAGTCTTCCCCATAAAGGCAGCTCTGTTGTCGATATCACGTTATGTTCGTTACCAGATGATAATGTTTCTACTTAATATGGCATGACCCATTAGGATTAGATCATTTCCCTAATGTTCTGATGACAAACCGACAGCAAGATTCTTCCCTAACAGTCCTTGGCACTCTTTCAAACAATCGTGGACAGTACAGTAGCTGTTGTGCCAGAAACGGATCCTGAGCACGTATCCTACTACACATTGTTCAATGTGTTAAATGTGACAGATCTCTCTATCCCAAAAACGACATACTACTTCGTAATAGATTAACAGCTCTGTGACATGGGATACGGAATCCTCACAATTACTGAGCAACGTGGAGTAGCATTTAAGCAATATAAGCTCTCCTTATCTTTAGCAGACAATCTGCACTGCTAGAAGACGGATGCGAAACTAACGGTTTGCAAAAAAGAACTAAAAACGTCTTATGTGGATAAAATATTGTGAAACGATGAATAGAGATATTTGATGTGTGGAGTACAACAAGGAAACTCAGAAATCGTAACTGGAATTCAGACCAGAGAGAATTCGTTAGATTTTGTGCATGACGACTAAGTACTAGGCGAGAAGATTTATTGGTCTAGAGAGACAGCAGTCCGACAGTAGATCAATCACCCTCCTACTGGATGTAAGATAAGTTCTTCCGCACATAAGATCCAAATCGGAAATGTAACGTCTTAATTGCTGACTAGTTAAAACATTAGATCCGGTGTGTAACACCTACGGTTGAATTCAAGCTCATATCTACATAGGGCCATTTCGTACTCCATTACTACATATGTTTGTAAACCGCAAAATTCTCTACTACAGCTCAACTGTCGTATTCGACGAACATTGTTCATGTTTATACTAATGGCTGGTGCTTGCAAGAGATTTCAGCAGTACGACGTACATTTCTTGTTCAGAAACTGAAATATTCCAAGCAATTTCGTCTTCCACCACATTTCTCATTTTCTACAGCAGAAGCTATAGCGATTCGAGAGACTCTCTGATCTGGTCGTCCCGCGGTGCTCCAGAACGTTCTGTAGCGTAACAATTCTACTGTGTATACGAATGTGTTCAGCAATGTCCACGGATCAGTAAAATAAATATTCGGGTACTGCAAATAAGCGAAGAGGTGCATGAATCTCCTTTCCATGGAACCGAGGACACTTGGTATTAGTTTACAATGACTAGGACGAATAGGTGACGAACAAGGCCGGTGTTTCTCACCCTGTAATTAATGTCATTTACCATCCGAAGAATTCAGGTTGCGGAAGACGAAACTTTCCAAGGAAGAATGGGCAGAGGATTGGGGCGTTTTAGTGTACTATAGAAGTCAATACTATACTCCAATAAAAGCACCTATTAGAAGCTCCAGCAGGTTTCGAAAATTTCAGAAGAGGAGGAGGCTGGTAACTGTATCCAAATAATAAACTGAACTTGTTGTGCCTGATTGTAGGTTGTACTTTGCACCATATGTTTTCTGTTCCACACTAGGTTCCGTTCCTGGAATCTCCCAGTAAGTTTCAGCATCTGACTGAAGAAAGCTGTTTAACGCACTGTTGGCGTGGTTTGATTAAAGAAAGGTATCCTCAGGTTGTATATGTGTATATATTCCGCTATATAATAAGAGATCGTTTATTTGCTGAAAACAATGTAATGATAAACTTTTTCGATGTACGATAGCGTGATGAAAAGTAATGCCGCCGAATTTTTTATTCTGTTCACAAGATCGGTTGAGGTATTACGTGTCATGCAAATTGTTCGGTTGACTTTTCAGCTTCGCATACGGAAGATGAAATACGCTGGTGCTAGAGTGTAACATATCTGTGTCTATCGTAATTATGTCGTTGCGTGAGAAACAGAATCTCAAAAGGCAGAAAATACCAATTCGGAGGGTTCGTCTACACATGGAACACAGACGAGGGCTGCGACATCTGCAACAATCCGTCGGTTGTGTTCGGTGTCATGGATCATCCCCCGTACAGTCCCAAATAGGTCTCATCTGTTTTCCATCTGTTTCAAAAACTTAAAGATTACCATCGAGGACTTCGGTTCAATAGTAATGAAAGGGTGCAAGCATAGGTGATGTAGGTGTTGGGTTGGCAGAGGAGCCAACACCGTGTTACGAGAGGAGGCCGAAATAGCACGCGTTTTAGCTCACGCAGGCTGGCGTGAGGAGGGAAGGACTATACTGGCGTGAGGTCTGGAACAAGGAATTAGAATTCAGAAAGCGGACGTAATTAGTTTCATACTTAACTTTCATCCATTATGATGAACGTCGCACGTGACGGTACATGATTCACAGTATTATCTGTTCAGAAGACATAGTAACTGAATATGGCGCCTTGCTAGGTCGTAGCAAATGACGCAGCTGAAGGCTATGCTAAACTATCGTCTCTGCAAATGAGAGAGTAAGTAGTCAGTGAACCATCGCTAGCAAAGTCGGCTGTACAACTGGGGCCAGTGGTAGGGAGTCTCTCTAGACTAGACCTGCAGTGTGGCTGCGCTCGGTCTGCAATCACTGGTAGTGGCGACACGGGGGTCCGACGTATACTAACGGACCGCGGCCGATTTAAAGGCTACCACCTACCAAGTGTGGTGTCTGGCGGTGACACCACAGTAGGCATGAAGAATAAAGGTGTAGAATGTTAATAACGTACGCTTTATTTAAAAATCCTTAAGAGGTTCAGCACTTTGTACACATCCGGCAACGACATACACATTCACATTCACAGTAGAGAATGCAAGGCGCAGAAGAGAGTGAGGAAGAAGAGGTGGAATGTGATGACAAAAGCGATGCATTTCGAATGAGGAAATGCTCTAGAACACCAAACCCTGAGCCAACACTGACAGTAAAGATGCTCCATGCCATGTGCCGTGTCTACCTGAGATACTGAATACAACACGGAGAATTTGATTCTGATGGTTGTTGCCCGGCTGTAAGTGTTTCACGTTATGCAGTGCACTAAATACATTTGCCTCTCAGAAAAAACTAACTGCTTATTGCAATATCATAAAAATAGCAGAATTGCGCCATATACGCAGCGACTCCAGAGAGTAACACACGTTATCCCATGATAAGATCACTGCGCAACTGGACTGGCACGTTATGAGAAGAGAGACAATCCTTGAGACTCCTGCAGACACAGCTACACTGCGGTACGGATAGTAACTGCGTCACAGTTTCAGAGTGAAATGGAACGGCGACTGGAAAGCTGCTACTAAGTTGAGTTGCGCGAGACAGTCCGATTCTTGTGGGCAAAACATCTAAATTGCACACAAACTAACCGTGAATTCTGGCTGTGTGTGTACAAAATGCAATGACGCGCCCAGCTGTATTGAAACGGTGTTATCAATTTAACCAATACTGAACAGCCTTGTATGACGCTGATAGGAAAGGAAGGCCGTCGATTCGACTTGGGTCGCAGACGACAATGTCCAGACAATCGAGGAATTGATTCAAAGAAGTCGCGGTTTATCCGCGATGAAGACAAACACTTAGCAGTTCTGGAAAGGCTCCGCGACCAACGAGCGGTTTTCTGTCGTCGAGTAATTGAAGGACTGATAGAAGGCTCCGAGGCCTATTTACAGAGATTTGGTAACTATGTTGCTAAACTGTCTCATGTATCTGTGTCAGTTTGAAGTGTAAGAGAGCATTCTACACCTTTATTCCTCATGCCTACATCACATCTGCTTGCACCCTTTCATTACTATTGAAGCGAAGTCCTCGAAGGTAATCTTTAAGTTTTTGAAACAGATGGAAAACAGGCGAGACGTAGTCGGGAATGTACGGGCGATGATCCATGACACGGAACACAACCGACGGATTGTTGCAGATGTCACAGCCCTCGTCTGTGTTCCATGTGTAGACGAACTCTCCGAATTCGTATTTTCTGTTTTTTGAGATTCTGTTTCTCACGCAACGACATAGTTAAGATGCACACAGACATGTTACACGCTAAAACTCAGAGCACTCTAGCGCCAGTGTATTTCAACTTTTGTCTGCGAAGCTGAAAAGTCAACCGAGTAACTTGCAAGTTACTTGGCCTATCACGACAATCTCCAACTTACTATTTGAGGGCCGTCGTACGTAAAATTTTCTTATCTTTTCTTCACATATAATAATTAATTAATATTCTGTGGTACTTGCACTTTTATATATCAGTCGGCAGTTTATAAGTAAAGGTCAGCAAATTAATCCGCGGAAATAAGTCATTACCAGGATGAAAAACTTGTTTGAGTACTCATGTAAAATATATACTATGTGTCCTAATATTTGGTGAATATCAAGAATTTTTGTAATTTAGTATTTCAGTCTTTTTGGTCCCAGAAAAAACACTGACCACCTACATAAAATTTTCATTCACGATATCTAAGTTCAATATTCAGGAGGATTCAAAACATTTTTTGATTTACATGAGGTAAAAACATTACTAAATGAAATTTGTGTTCATCTGTGATTACATAAAGGTGATATTTTCCATGTGGATGCTTCTCATTCTCTCCTGAGTTGTGTTTGGTATATTGTGTCTGTACCTGATATGTGTATATTTATTAGCTACAAACCACGGAAATCCATAAATCCGGATAGCCGAACGCGGTCTTGAACCGTCTTCCTCGCCACCACGAGTCAAGTATGCTAACCATTGCTCCACATTGCTCGGATCGCAAAAATTGGCTTCACCATCCATCTACTTCTCTACATAGTCTCCGATCAGCGTTAGACAAATGTCGCACACTTGTACTACACTTGCAGTACCATCGGCTTAGAAAGCAGTTGCCTGCGCTTTCCGAGAATTCTATAGGCTGGTCTGCAGTCTTGTCTAGTCGGGACAGCATGGTGGATGATCTGTGACAGTTGACACAAGGCGCCAATTTGTTGCAGGTGTCGCAATGCTCGTCTCTGTTCCATGTGAAACCAAATCTTCCTCATGGAGAGCGGTTCATGTGAGCAGAGATGACACCCAGAGGGAGCCATTTCTGGCTGTAGGGCAGGTAATCAAACAATTTTCAGCGAAAACGCTGCAGGAGCATCTTTATTGCCGCTGCAGTGTGTGTCCAGAAGTGTCATGGAAATGCCTAACAGTTACGTTACGTGAGTTGCATCTAATAAGGCGAAATCCCTGGGCAGCCATTTGTTCTTGGCGGGGAACACTATCTTCTGTGAATTTTTACTTGATCTCCGTTCTCTCAGAACTGAAAAGAGTGACAAGAAGCTATTGACGGGCACATCTGGGACACTGCCGGAGACATCTGTGCAAGGTTTCATCGGATTTTCTCTGTGATTTAGAATTCACAACCCAGCAGACCTTGATAATGGAATAGCCCACATCAATCTTAATCAGCTACGACGTATATTTTGAATGTGGACGAGTAGGAAGAGCAGCACACGTTGGCGGAGAGGTTAATGCACTGGAGTTTCCTATGTTTCGAGGTCTTCAGCGATCTCAGCTGAAATTTACCTCGTTTCCGTAAGTCACTTCAGGCAGTTGCCAGTTGGTACGCCTGAAAATAGATGATCCTTATGGTGGCACATCTTTGTCTTATCCGCACGTCAAGCTGTTGCCAAATCCATGTTTTCCTGTCAGCTATATTGTGATACTGTGATCCACGGCATAAGCTGAAGTTCCAACATAGCTCGAGACATCCTTTTGATCTGTTGGCAAATTTTATTATCGTTAGCCAATAGTTTGACTCTTAGTAATTAAGCCTCCATCTTCCAAATTTGTACCTGGAACTCAAGAAATTCACTCAATATTTCTTCCCACACAATAGATTGTTCACAGGTAACATCCGTTTAGAAATGTTTTTTTTTTTTTTTTTTTTTGAGTCTGTGATGCCTCCCTAAGTAGTGAAGCTATTCTATTATCGACAACGCTAAACAATTACCTTCACTGCATTTGTCATAAATTTCAGTAAATGTATCAACGACCAATACATAGTGGAGAAACATTTGAGATTCGGAAAATAACTGCTAGTTGCGTTTACTATGAGTCGTTGCGTTGTCAATGCACACCTCAGCACAAAATGCAGCTGTAGGAAGATGATAAAATACGGTGGCATCGCCACACGTTTTTTTATGATAGTAGATCTTTCAATTAACATGCACAACACACTAAGAGGCGTTTAACTAATTATATTCCATATAAACGTTTTTTGTGACTGATATACCGTTGTGTGCGAATAAAAGACTAAATATCGAGATTTCAGGAACATGCAAATAACATTTACAAAACCTGAATTCTCTTCTTACTTACAGTACTTAGCTATAAAATGCTGTGACAGGAACGAAAATTCTTATGTGTTGCCGACGCGACATCGTACCGGCGTGCAAGGTACTGGACCTCAACTTCCCAACATCTAAAAATGACATTTATCAGATTTTTCTGAGCTTGTCAACCTGTATGAAATATTTCGAATCACTTTCAGTAAATGTGGTGTCACCGCCAGACACCACACTTGCTAGGTGGTAGCTTAAATCGGCCGCGGTCCATTTAGTAAATGTCGGACCCGCGTGTCGCCACTGTGATCGCAGACCTAGCGCCACCACAAGGCAGGTCTCGAGATACGGACGAGCACTCGCCTCCAGTTGTACGGACGACATTGCTAGCGACAATACGGACAAAGCCTTACTCTCATTTGCCGAGAGAAAGTTAGAATAGCCTTTGGCTAAGTCCATGGATACGACCTAGCAAGGCGCCAATTGTAACAGTGCATGTATCGTACGAGTCTCATTTGTATAGTCAAGAGAGATGTATCACAAGGAGTAAATAAAGTTAAGTATATTCCAAAGCTACGTATTTTCTTGATTGCAGTCATAATGTATCTTGTTCCAGACTTGACGCCAGTCGGCGTGTGTGTACGCGTGCCTTTCTTTCGGCTACTTCAGTGTGGCGTAACAGTCTTGTTACGTCACAACAGATTGGCGACGAGTAAAGAGTTCTTTCTGATTGCTTACATTTCTTTGTGTCATGGCTTCGCCACACTCTCCAGATGTACTGTCCGAATTTTATCGCTTGCAGAATCAGCAGACGCAGGCGTTATTGGATGCCCTTGGACAGCTCGTCCAGGGTCAACGTGCCATTCAAACCGATGCGGCAGCCGCCGCTTCACCGCTACCGCAGCCACAACATGCAGTTGCACCGCCGTTTCGCAGTTTTAATGAGGCACACGAATCGTGGCCAGAGTGGTCCCGCCAGTTCGCCTTTCATCTAGCCACCTACAGACTTCAAGGTAATGAGCGGCAGCCGTTTTTGCTTTCTTGTGTCGGTGTGTCCACCTACCGTGTGATAGTGAAATTGTTTCCCCAACGCGACGTCGCAACTCTGTCCTACGAAGAAATTTTGTCTGCTTTAGATGCCTATTTTAAAGAAACAGTTAATGTGGTTGCAAAACGGTATACGTTTTTTCGTACAAAACGTACGGCCGGTCAAACTAATAGGGAGTGGGTAGCAACATTGCAAAGACTTACTAGGGAGTGTTCTTTTGACTGTGACTGTGGTCTTTCTTATTCAGATACAATGATGCATGATGCAATTGCACAGAACGTTTCTGATGTTCGCATACGGGAGCAAATTTTGAAACTAGTAAATCCCTCCCTTCAACAAGTGATAGACATATTGGATAGACAAGACACACTTGACTGTGCTCAGGAATCTTTTGAAACTTCGCCAGCTGTGTGTACCATTAACTGGCCCGCCGGGGGCGCTCGTGTTCTGCGACCCGGTCGACTGCCCTCGCGCACGTCCACACAGCTGCCGCCACGCTCTAAGCCAGGTGCGCCGCGCCAGCACACAAATGCAGTGAAATCATGCCCGCGGTGTGCTACTCGACATTCGCGTGAACATTGCCCGTCACGCCAAGCTATTTGCTTTTTATGCAATAGGAAAGGACATGTTCAAAGTGTTTGCCAGAAAAAGCTCCGATCAGACACTCTTAATCATTCCAGGCCCTTTGCTTCGCGCCGGAATCAAACCAAGGACACTCAGGCTCGTGGACCTTCGCCCATGGACATTCATGTCGTTACTTCCACTTCGTCCAGTGACACTTTCTCTAACAGTGACTGTGTTCGTCGCGCAAATTGTGCGTCGACGTCGCCAGAAATCACGTCAATTAGCAAATGATTCTGTACCAGTGTCTGTTCAAATTGCACGCGACAGTCGCTCTTGTCGTCAGCAGGACAATAAACTTTTTGTAGATTTGGACTTTCATGGCAAGGTCATACCATTCCAGCTCGATACCGGAGCTGCTGTTTCATTGCTCAATCACGACACGTACAAACAACTGGACAAACCTCCGTTGCGTGCCGCAAATGTTAAGCTAACCACATATTCAGGACAGAAAATTCCTGTGTTAGGACAGTGCAGCCTTCTTGAAACATACAAGGGACAAACAAAACTTAGCCCGCATCTCGTGGTCGTGTGGTAGCGTTCTCGCTTCCCACGCAAGGGTTCCCGGGTTCGATTCCCGGCGGTGTCAGGGATTTTCTCTGCCTCGTGATGGCTGGGTGTTGTGTGCTGTCCTTAGGTTAGTTAGGTTTAAGTAGTTCTAAATTCTAGGGGACTGATGACCATAGATGTTAAGTCCCATAGTGCTCAGAGCCATTTGAACCATTTTTGAACAAACAATACTTGTGTCATTTTACGTTCTTCGTTCTTCTACTGCAGTGAACGTGTTTGGTTTAGATTTATTTCAGTTGTTTAACATGTCTATTGTAAATCAGGTCCTATCAGTGAATCAGACTGTGCCTTCAGATAGTGTTTCTCGTCAGTGTGACGAATTTGCAGACATTTTTGCACCGGGCTTAGGTTGCGCTAAAAACTATGAAGCACATTTGGAACTGAAAGTAAACGCGCAACCGAAATTTTTCAGAGCGCGCAATGTTCCCCACGCATTGCGTGATGAGGTCGCAAGAACATTAAACGATCTCGAATCACAGGGTGTCATTGAACGTGTGCAAGCTTCTCTCTGTGCCTCACCCTTAGTAATTTTGCCAAAACCTTCCGCAAAATTGAGACTTTGCGTGGACTTCAAGGCCACAGTGAATCCACAACTAGTGAATGCTACTTTTCCTTTGCCCCACCCGGAAGATCTTTTTGCTAAACTGTGCCCGGGAAAATATTTTTCACAGTTGGACCTAGCCGATGCGTACTTGCAAATACCAGTGGACGACGAATCCCAGCGCGTATTGGTGGTTAACACGCATCTTGGATTGTACCGCTTCAAAAGACTGCCATTCGGGGGTGCATCCGCCCCTGCGGTGTTTCAGCAATATTTACAAACTATTTGTGCGTCGGTCCCTACTGCAGCAAACTATCTGGACGATATAGTGATCTCCGGACAGTAAGAAGAAGATCATCTTGCGAACCTACGAACATTATTTCAGGTCTTGCGACAAAATGGTCTTCGCTTGCGGAAGGACAAATGTGTGTTTTTTGCTCGTGACTTACCATACCTGGGCCATGTCATCAATGCCCAAGGCATACATCCGAGTCCAGAGCACCTCCGTGCCATACAAGATTTGCCTTCCTCTCAAAATGTGAAGCAGCTACAGAGTGTGTTGGGTAAAATTAACTATTATCATAAATATGTGTGCAATGCCTCTTCCATTTCAGCTCCGCTTCATCGCTTACGCCGTAAAGGTGTTCCGTTTCTCTGGACGACGGAATGCGAACGCGCTGTTCGCCAGTTGAAATCGGCGTTGCTTTCAAATACTTGCCTTACGCCATTCGATCCCCAGAAACCCCTGTTGTTGATTGTAGATGCATCGGATTTCGGGATCGGTGCTGTGCTTGCGCACAAAGTTGGCTCGCATGATCGCCCTATTGCCTTTGCGTCCAAATTGCTCTCGTCCGCGCAACGAAATTATTCCCAGATAGAGAAAGAAGCTTTGGCTCTCGTGTTTGGTGTTACTAAGTTCCATGATTTCTTGTATGGTCGTCACTTTACCATCATCACAGACCACAAACCTTTGACATAGCTTTTTCATCCGAACAAGCCTGTACCTCCGCGTACAGCGCAGAAATTCATTCGCTGGTCTATTTTCCTCTCGCAGTACCGCTACGATATCTTGTATCGGTCCACTGCTAAGCACGGCAACGCTGATGCGTTGTCCCGTTTGCCTGTTGCTGAGGATAAAGCATTCGATTCTTCCGAACTTGCTTGCATGTTCATTGATTCGGAAACCGATGAAGTGGTCGAATCGTTTCCGATTGTTTTACGTCGTGTAGCTACAGCCACAGCTGCTGACCCTGTCCTTGCTACTGTTTTGCGTTTTGTTGCTACGCAATGGCCTTTGTCAAAGTCTCGGATCGAGGATCCGTTGGTTCGCCGATTTTCTGCTCACAAGGAGAGACTTTTTGTTCGACGTGGTGTTTTGTTGTTGCGTTCTGATAATGATCAGTCCCGAGTCGTGGTCCCACGTTCGTTACAGTCCTCTGTCTTACGGCTTCTTCACCAAGGACATTGGGGTATAGTGCGAACGAAACAACTTGCTCGTCAGCACTGTACTTGGTTCGGAATCGATGCTGCGATTACGAATATGTGTTCTTCTTGCATGGCGTGTGCCGAACTGCAATCCGCACCGCCGCGGAAAGTCTTTGCATGGCCAAAAGCCACTTTCCCTTGGCAACGCTTGCACATCGATTTTGCTGGTCCATTCTGGAATGCTCGATGGTTGGTTCTGGTCGATGCCTTCAGTAATTTTCCTTTTGTTGTCCGGATGTCTTCCACGAGTTCCTCCGCCACCATCCAAGCGTTGTCTGCTATCTTTTGCATTGACGGTCTTCCGCAGACTATTGTTTCCGACAATGGCCCACAATTCATGTCCGCAGAATTTCAGTCATTCTGCCAGGCCAATGGTATTCAACATCTGACATCCGCGCCGTTTTCGCCTCAGTCCAACGGTGCCGCTGAACGATTGGTCCGGACTTTCAAGTCACAGATGTTGAAATTGAAAGAGTCGCATTCTCGGGGGGACGCATTGTTGCTCTTTTTGTCTTCGTATCGCTCTCAGCCGGCTGAGATGCTCCACGGTCTTCCTCATCGCACCTTGATGTCTTTGCTGCATCCGCCGCATCAGGTTCCTGTGCAGCGGCAGACTCCTGCTTTTGCTCCGGGCGACGTTGTATTTTATCGCAACTATCAAGGTTCACGGCGTTGGCTCGCAGGTTGCATTCTTCGCTGCCTCGGCCGCGCGATGTATTTGGTTTTGGGGGCCTCTGGTGAGGTGCGTCGGCATCTCAATCAGCTGCGCCTCTGTCGTCGCACGGGTTCTGCCACTCCCCGTCTGCTTTAGCGACGGTGCCGTCCGGTCAGCGTCCTGGGGACCCATCTACTGGCTCGCCTCATCCCCAGGTGTTACCGACGATGCCTTCCATTTTGCCCCATGGCGACGCGCCGCCGCAGCAGCCGCCGCCGCCGCCGCCGCCGCCGCCTGTTCTCCCGCCGTCGCCGCCCGCATTCGACGCTTCGCTGCAGCCGCCAAGCGCCTCCCAGGGTCACGCGCCGCCGATCGCTTCCCGTGACGAGCCGTCCTCCGCCATGGACCTCTTGCCTGCTCCGGACCACATGACGTCATCGCGCGTCGGGTACCCCGACGCAATGGAGGTCGACCCTTCGGCCCCTCCTGTCTCATTACGGGCGCATACACCGCATGTTGACGTGCACCCTGGACTAGGTTTTCAGGCATTTTCTAGATCCCCTCGGACCGAATGGCCGGGTGCGGGTGGCACAGCCTCGCCTATTGTTAGGCTCCGCACCTCATCGCATACGTCAACATGGGGTCCTCCCCACGGCGGGCGGAAGCCTTATCACACGACCGTTCGCCGATTTGCGGGGGAGGAATGTGGTGTCACCGCCAGACACCACACTTGCTAGGTGGTAGCTTAAATCGGCCGCGATCCATTTAGTACATGTCGGACCCGCGTGTCGCCACTGTGATCGCAGACCTAGCGCCACCACAAGGCAGGTCTCGAGATACGGACGAGCACTCGCCTCCAGTTGTACGGACGACATTGCTAGCGACAATACGGACAAAGCCTTCCTCTCATTTGCCGAGGGACAGTTAGAATAGCCTTCTGCTAAGTCCATGGCTACGACCTAGCAAGGCGCTAATTGTAACAGTGCATGTATCGTACGAGTCTCATTTGTATAGTCAAGAGAGATGTATCATAAGGAATAAATAAAGTTAAGTATATTCCAAAGCTACGTATTTTCTTGATAGCAGTCATAACGTATCTTGTTCCAGACTTGACGCCAGTATGCGTGTGTGTACGCGTGCCTTTCTTTCGGCTACTTCAGTGTGGCGTAACAGTCTTGTTACGTCACAACAGTAAACAACAATGTTATTGCTATGCTGATCATAAGTTGCTATACGAACGTAGTTTCTTCGCAATGCTTCAGCAGTTGAAAACAAAATTCTGATTTTGTGAGGAAAGAGTGGTAATGATTTATAGCTGCAATATCTTTTATTTTCTATTCAAACCCATCGTCTTGTGGGGTTAATACAATTTATTTCTGGCGATTGGACATACAGGCTTTACTTAATGAAAAAAAAATTCTTAATTGGCTTGCTGATTTTGCTACCACAGTGCTACATTCGGATTACGCGTGATTAAGGAATTAAGGGATCGCATTCAGACAGTCCTGGTTGTCAAAAAGTTTAATTTGGTTGACACCGGATGAAAGGCAACCTATTTGCGAAGCAGATACAGCAAAAGACTTATCTTTGATGGCGGTAGATCGGAGAATTACTGATGAACCATTTTACCGGACGTAGACTCACTACGCTTGGGAGAAACACGAACACACCAGAGACGGTGAGATAGAGCTAAAATTACGCAACTTCTTATTCCCGAGTACTGCATCTACTTTGTGGACTCGTGATATTAGATTCACGTGAATTAGCGCAAGCAATATACGTTGCTCACATCAACAGTTTTATAGAGACCAGACGGGCCATACCGCGACTCCCTTAAGTGTTAATCCTTTGCAGAGTTAGCAGTCCCCTGAAGATCGCCTTAATTAATCGGAATGTTTTATTCGGTCTTTCGGTTGACCATATTGGCACCTAAATGGTAGATAATTAGGTGAAAACCAAACAGATGAATTCGATTGTCAGAAAAACTTCCACCACGGATGATCGCAATAGGGTACCTCCTTTTACTCACTGGACAAACGCCGAGGTGGTATTTTGAGACAAGTTATCACAAAAAAGAAAATCAACTAAAATCGCTCAACAGATGAAACACATCGGGACCTGATAAAATGCTGGAATATTCTGTAGAGATTACTCTAAGAACTTATGGCCCTTCAAGTAACTCTTTATCGTAGGTCGCCTGAGCAACTGAGGATGTCAACGTATTGGATGCAGGCCACTCCCGTTTTCGAGAAGGATCTTCAGATAGATAGATATAATTATATCACTGTAATGCCAAGACAATCTGTCGGAGAATAGTGGAATATTTTTTATATTTATGCATTATGAACCTTTTGCAGGAAGAAAGTTAAAAAAGAGTCTTCTGAAAACAAAGATCTTGATTAGCTTTGTAGTTAACGTAGAAAGTTCTTTGGGAATACACGGAGATGCATCCATAGTCTGTAGGGAGGTTGAAATGCCAAAAGACTATAAGCAAAATGGATAAATTTCTGCAGTGAATCAATTAGTGGCACAGGAACAGGTTGTACCGTTTAAATTCTTCTCATTATAACACACTGTCTATAGATTGCTGAAGAAGTCCATTATTGTTCGAGCACGGTACTGGTGATATATCAATGGAAACTGAAACAACGATAAAACACGCAGAAGTGGCAGGAAGCCGAATGATGGTGTACAAATAATTGTAGGAAAACCAGATGCCAAGTTGAGACTCACTAGAAGAGTCTTGAGGAAATGCAGTTCATCCACGAAAACAGCTACTTACAAAAAACCGTGCTCGACCAATGCTTCAGTACTGCTGATTACTCTACATCCTTTATCATCTTGGAGTAATAGAAGAGTTGCAGGAGATCCAGTGGAGATGGATATGTGTCGTCACGGGGTTATTTAGCGGGTGCGAGACCGTTATGGAAATGCTCAACTCCAGTGGGAGAGGCTACAAGAGTAGTTGTGCACCGCGGAGAAGCTGCTGTTGAAATTGGGAGAGAGTGACTTCCGAAGAGGATAGAGCAGGATATTATTTTCTCGCTTCCAGCTTCCGCGAAATCATAAAAATGTGAAACCCTGAGTGTTTAGAGACGTTACGGTCGCAAATTATTACGCGATCTTATAAATCACCTCTTGCGAATACAACAGGAAGGGTGGAAATTCACAAGCACTCTCGGCCACACGCCGTAAAGTGGCTTGCGGAGTATAGATTTCTATGTACAGTGATAGGCGATTCACGATGGAGACTGTGAGTGCCACATACGAAACTCTATATTATTCTGATTAGGACGTATGAGATAATAGCATTCAACAGTAGCGGGTTTTTGGTTGTTGCACACAGTCGGGGTTTCTCTTTAGACGTTGATGATGGCTCAGTGTAAACAGTTATTGGTCACTTACCTCCACTGGCTTCATGGTTCCCTCTGATATCTGCCGGTCTTCTGTAATCAACCTTTTTCGGCGACGACTTTAGCGCCTTCTAGCACAGATGTGCAACTCACTTCACTTTTCAGCAGATTCTTTTTCTACAATCAGCGAAACGCACCCCAAAAGCTTATGTTCACAAGGCAGACAAATGCTTGGCAACGCACACACCACGCCCCACGATGTTTCATTGTTGTGAGCCTCGCCTGGGAACAATGCTGAAGAGTTCCCATCGTCTGTGACTGTAGAAAACTTTCTAACCATACGCGATTTGTTTGTATCTGTCTGTAATACAACATCCCTTGTATGAAAAGAAGAAAACAAAAAATTAATTTCTTCATCACCGGAAGTCCGGAATCTAATTTAAAGTTCGCCCAGAACAACAAAATAAATGGGTAATAGAAACAATTAGCAAAACCTACATTTTTCTCAGTTACTTTAGCTAGAACCGGTCTCGGTTTATTTTATTGTGATCAGATCGAAACATTTTCATATTGTGATATTCTGGCGAAAATGAGCACGAAATATGATTGGAAGAGACATTCGCCATCAAATTTGTAAATTTATGCATTAAAGCAACACGAGGATCTATAGTTCGTTCAGTGTATTGAAATTTGTTTCTGATTTTGGAGAAAACAAGCGACACTGAATGGCGTGATGGTCAAAATTACCTGATCGTGAGGGATAAATGTCGTGTTAAGAGGAGTGAAGGGCAGCACACAATGACGATACGTTCAACGCGTTAACGAATTAACGAAGGAGCAATGCTTACAGTTGTTTCTACATTAAGTCAACTGGACAGGTTGGGCGTATGAAGTACTAAATAACAGAGCTCCCTGTGAAATACCCTCATTGAAAATGGCTTGTACACATACGACTGAAGTTCTTTAAATTCGAAACGTGAGCTAACACAAAAGTGCTACAGATGGTAGGTTTACGCGCCCCTTTCTGTACAAGTGCAGCGCATGAAAAGTACGGGAAAAATGAGAAAGAAAGAGAGAAAGAAAGAAGACAGCGTAAACGTTCCAGATGAAAAGGATGAGAATGGAGTAACTGAATGAATGAAGACGTTTAATAGTAAGGGGAAAGGAATGTACCAGGGCGAAAGGTGAAGGTACGTTCCACATCAGAAATTATACCTGTACCCAAAAGTTGAGAGTAATAAAGAAATGGCAAAACGCTTTTAGCTGGATAACCAATAATGATGTACAGCCACGGATAAAATTGCCTTCCCATACCCGGTGTAAATCACAAGCAGACGTTTATCTTGATACCAACGTCGACGAAGCGCAATTATTTCACGGACATATAATAATCTTCTGCCAGAGAGGCATTAAAATCCTCAATGAAGTAGCAGCAATTGGCCGAAGCAGTTTTCCGCTGTCACTGCGACCACAAAAAACGTATCGCAATGCAATCGTAATCGCTATTGTGGGCCACATATCGATAGTTTGTTCTCACCGAGCCAAAAAGGTTAGGACAGCCCAGACTCTACGGCGAGCACAGGGAAGCGTACTCCTGCACTTGACAGTTCCGAACTGATCAACACCGTCCGAGGCGCTGCAGTGATAATAGGCATGCTATCTCTAGACCTAAGCTTAAGAAAGGCAGGTCCACTATTTTGGCTGACAAATGGCGAACATAATAAGCTAAAAGAGATACTGGACATATGAGCCACATCGAATAAGAACGTGATATCATGCACTGAGAGAGAATGACGTGAAATCTGGGCAGGCTAGAAATAGCTGTAGAGACATGGTCCATACCTAACTGCTTACTGATTACACTTGTTAACTTGGAGCAATCGGCACACTGACCACATCGTCTCAGAAAGTGCCATCAGCCTACATGTTACGTACAACGAAAGGAACGCTTTGGGAATACTATAGCCTGTAACATAACAAGGAATGAGGAACTGTGGCATCAGCGGAATTCACTTAAGGGTAAAACATCAGTTTATGATCTTCAAGCCTACATAGCAGAGAGGCAACGAAGACGAGGCCACGTATCATGGAAACGACACACAACACAGCAAAATATCCACCGACGACAACCTTCCAGAAGCAGTGTGGAGACGAGCCTCGATGAGGACAAGGAAGGATTTCCTGAGACCCTAACAGCCACTTAGTAAATGAATCGACTTCATCTACTTCTGGTACGATGGACTTGGGAGAATTATGGGCAAATTTTAAACACATTGTAATTCATGCGTTGGACAAGTATGTGGCGAAAAAGTGGGTTACGGACGAAAAAGACCCACCGTGGTTTAACAGCTCAATTCGGAGGGTGCTCAGTAAGCAAAGGCAGTTGCATTCGCGGTACAAGAAAGATCGGGAGAATGAGGACAGACAAAAGTTTGTAGAGATTCGTGCTGCTGCAAAAAGAGCGATGCGCGAAGCGTACAACCACTACCACCGTCATACCTTAGCAAAAGATCTTGCTGAAAACCCAAGGAAATTCTGGTCTTATGTAAAATCGGTAAGTGGGTCGAAGGCTTCCATCCAGTCACTCACTGATCAGTAGGTCCTGGCAACGGAAGACTGCAAAAAAAAAGCTGAAATTTTAAATTTAACATTTGAGGAATCTTTCACGCAGGAGAACCGTACAAATATACCGCCGTTTGAGTCTCGTACAGATTCCCGTGTGGAGGACATAGTGATAGACATTCCTGGGGTTGTGAAGCAGCCGAATGGGTTGAAAATAAATAAATCGACAGGTCTTGATGGGATTCCAATTCGGTTTTACAGAGAGTACTCTACTGCATTGGCTCCTTACTTAACTCGCATTTATCGCGAATCTCTTGCCAAACGTAAAGTCCCGAGCGACTGGAAAAAAGCGCAGGTGACGCCTGTATGTAAGTAGGGTAGAAGGACGGATCCTCAAAATTACAGACCAATATCCTTAACATCGTTTTGTTGCAGGATTCTCGAACATATTCTCAGTTCGAATATAATGAATTTCCTTGAGACAGAGCAGTTGCTGTCTTTGCATCAGCACGGCCATAAAAAGCATCGCTCCTGCGAAACGCAACTCGCCCTTTTTTCACATGATATCTTGAGAACCATGGATGAAGGGTATCAGACGGATGCCATATTCCTTGACTTCAGGAAAGCTTTTGACTCGGTGCCCCATTGCAGACTCCTAACTAAGGTACGAGCATATCGGATTGGTTCCCAAGTGTGTGAGTCGCTCGAAGACATCTTAAGTAATAGAACCCAGTACGTTGTCCTCGATGGTGAGTGTTCATCGGAGGTGACGGTATCATCTGGAGTACCCCAGGGAAGTGTGGTGGGTCCGCTATTGTTTTCTATCTACATAAATGATCTTTTGGATAGGGTGGATAGCAGTGTGCGATTGTTTGCTGATGATGCTGTGGTGTACGGGAAGGTGTCGTCGTTGAGTGACTGTAGGAGGATACAAGATGACTTGGACAGGATTTTCGATCGGTGTAAAGAATGACAGCTAACTCTAAATATAGATTAATGTAAATTAATGCAGATGAATAGGAAAAAGAATTCTGTAATGTCTGAATACTCCATTAGTAGTGTAGCGCTTGACACAATCACGTCGATTAAATATTTGGGCGCAACATTGCAGAGCGATATGAAATGGGAAAAGCATGTAATGGCAGTTGTGGGGAAGGCGGATAGTCGTTTTCGGTTCATTGGTACAATTTTGGAAAGATATGGTTCATCTGTAAAGGAGACCGCTTATAAAACACTAATACGACCAATTCTTGAGTACTGCTCGAGCGTTTGGGATCCCTATCAGGTCGGATTGAGGGATGATATAGAAGCAATTCAGAGGCGGGCTGCTAGATTTGTTACTGGTAGGTTTGACCATCATGCGTGTGTTACGGAAATGCTTCAGGAACTCGGGTGGGAGTCTCTAGAGCAAAGGAGGCGTTCTTTTCGTTAATCGCTACTGAGAAAATTTAGAGAACCCGCATTTGAGGTTGACTGCAATACAATTTTACTGCCGCCAACTTACATTTCGCGGAAAGACCACAAAGATAAGATAAGAGAGATTAGGGCTGGTACAGAGGCATATAGGCAGACATTTTTCCCTCGTTCTGTTCGGGAGTGGAACAGGGAGAGAAGATGATAGTTGTGGTACGAGGTACCCTCCGCCACGCACCGTATGGTGGATTGCGGAGTATGTATGTAGATGTAGATGTAGACCTACAAATCTGCACACCTTTGGTGGCACAGCCCCTGTGAACCCTGAGTTGTATCTCAGTGCCGCATGGGGTAACTGTCCAAACAAGTAATCTAGCTTGGTTTTAATACAAAGTACTGTAATGTAGTGTAGTACCATGCTGTGTGGCCCGTAGGTTGCAAGTGCTACTCTGAGATGAAGAGATTGGCACAGGAGAGGAATTCGTGGAGGGCCGCATCAAACCAGTCAGAAGACTGATGACAAAAACAAAAGAAAAATGCCTTCCTTCTAGATAGAGGCCTCTGTATGTGTATGGGAAGCGGAGGTGGTTCATTCCAACTTCTCGACTCTCTTGTGAATGACTTGGCGTTACAGGTAGATTCTCAAACCTTATGTGTCCAGTAAATATTAGTAGGGGAGTTGTTCATGATTGCTCATGTCACGCACGGCAATCGCTTTCCCTTTTCCACATGCCCCAAGGAGATCTAAATCCACTTTATTGCTACCCTTGTCTGCTATCCCCATTGCCAGACATGTGCTTTATACTTCCGGTTGTCACTCTTTCAGTAAATCCCAAGCCTTTTCCTAAGGCACACAGTTACGCAAATCACAAATTATAAGTAGGAGCACATTATCCCAGGAATATGCAGCGCAAAGGATAACTGTCATAACCTCACCCCTTAACCCTAAGGAAATGAAAGTTATGTGAACTACTTTATCATCACAAAATGACACTCGAGAATGCTAAAGTGGGGTTTTAAATTAATCCATGGGCGTGAAGAGATGATGAACAGCCTGATATTTGCAATGTTCTGTATGCCTCTCACGGCACCAGTTTCTTGGTCGACAACTTCGTAGCGGTCGTCGCCCGCTATTCATACGACTCCTTAGGGAGCGCATACAGATGATAGATCTTGACTACTTTCTTTTCTAAGAGATCACATCGGTGATGATTCTGACTAGAATCAAATCGCCTTCCTTAAACGTAGGATGCTCGGCTGTCTGATCATGTTTCGCCTTCTAGTGAGATTCCTTCCTCCTCGTTCTTGTTAGTGTGTTTGACATTTTGTTTGCAATACCTCTTCTGGGGAAGGAGGTAACTGCACTGCGGCACTGACAGGCATAATTACTGGTGTCTGGAGCGTAACCTCAATAGGAGAATAACTTGTACAATCGTGGATCAAACTATTAAATGATCTCTTCGAACTATGCGATATACTATACCCATTTGGTATTTTGAGCTGAACACAGCGTATCCGTGTCTGTTTCCCCACTTCGAGGGAACGCCGTTCAACTGTGTCTGCGGCTGCATGGTAAAGGCTTGTCAGGCGAACAGTGACTCCTCACTGCTGCAGTTCGACGATCCAGGGACGAGATGTAAACTGGGGGCCACCTTTGTGGTGGAACCTGGAAGTGTAACGCCACGACCAACTCACTAGATCGTCGAGAATCGTGCACATGTGCCAACGAATAGCTTTCATGTGGATCCAGAACAGTGGCAAGCCATGCGTGGACTTTGAAACGCCTGTACTGATACGAGAAATTCTTCCACCTGTAAGTTTTACAAAGGATTCTGCGGGCACTTCAGCTCACATTCCAAATCATTACACACAGCCAGCGGGAGTATCTTGACTGTGCTCGTTAGCTTTCCTAAGCAACGTCTGTAACGGAAGCGGCTGCTATTGGTTGTGTGCCATCATTATAGTTTTGAGACGACACAGGGCGCCAAGTTTTCTTGATTTCCTTTCTTACTGATTTAAAACACTGAAGGACAGCGGGAATTAAGTCATTTTCCTGTCAAAGCTATGACTCAGTAAAGAGCGGCCACCAACTGTAGCTGGACTGGGCGTTTGAAACTCACGACCGTTACAAACTTAAGATATGTTGGCTGAGATGTCTAGTCGATCCTGACACAGTCGCCACTTCTGTAGCCTTCGGGTGTTGGTGGATGTAACTGCAGCAGATTAGTGAAGAACCACAGACTAACATTGTTCTGTAGCAGATCGCTAACCAGTCGATCATCTGTTCCAGGCGTTGGACTTCATTTCTTACAGCAGATGTTTCATCGCCTAGTAAGGAACTGATATACGAGAAGGGAATTAGTGAACCTACAGACTCTGAAAGTCGAGATAATCTACAGAAATATATAGTCAGAAATGAACACATAAATGGAAGGAAACTCTGTACAAGTTACTATACGTTATGACACACGGAATTCAGCCACCGGGCAAGCAGTAGACTTGCCAAAGTTGTAAGTATATAAATGAACACAAGAAAACCATCTTCAGCATGCAGACCACAGCCCTGGGAGAGCACTGAAATGAAATAAAGGATATCGCTATACCAGAAAAACCAAACAACGGGACACACGATAACAGTAACAACGGTCGGTCCAAACAGCTTTCCACACTATATGTCAGTCTGCAGCACCAGTGCCTCTCGTCGTAATGGTAGACGTAGCAGAGTACCAAGTACTGTAATTTCGATGTGGTTAGTACCTCTAAACATAACGAGTGGTTCACGGATGCCTAAACTAGGTCGTTTCCATGGTAATGGAAAGCACTAGCCACCAAAGGTCGGTAAGTACCGCACACTGAAGCTGGCGATGTTGCGCCAGACTGCAACGGAATGGACTGGGGAGCTGCACCTCTGATTGCTTACAGACTCGGTCAATGAGCTACGTTACAGCTCCGTCCTTGTAGCCATCCGATCAGGTGTGAGAGGTGGAAACGTTTTTTCTGTCCTGGCCGTCAGGAGTGGCCGAGTTCCGGCTCTCAACTTGGGTGACCTGAACTGGAGAGAATTCTCAGAACGCAGAGAACGCAGAAGTACTGTGTGTGCCTCCGTCACGGCGTGGCTTCAACAGCGACTCGAAATAACGGCGAGAGGGCCGATTTCACCATCTGGGGCGTTCCCTATATTAATTAATCGTGAAATGTTAAATTTTTCCTGCGTCTCCAACTGATGGAACTGTATGTAGACAATAACTCGATAATGTCTGTGGACGTGGGAAAACTAATCTAGTAGTGTCAGTTCAGTATTTAAGTTTGATGAATTGTGAAGTAATTAATCGACTCGTCTCAGCTAAGCGTCAGTTTATTCGCATCTTTCTCTTTGTTTTCTCAGTTAGAATCTGAGATATGAATTGAAGGATTAATTTTATTACTCTCTCTTCCGTTGTGGTGGGGAATGGTCTGTACATATGCTGTGGCCTCGATTCGTGCGTTTTGTGCTTCACAAAAGCACTGTACTACAAACTGAAACGAGATTCACACTTTTTGTAGTCATTCACTACGTGCCTCTTCGTACGAGCCAGCCTCTGAAACAACTGGCCCGAAGGCTACAGAAGTGGCGACTGTGTCAGGATCGACTAGACATCTCAGCCAGCATCTGTACAGGACGTGCATCTCATCAAATTTAAGCTCTCCAAAAAGCTGTCTTGTGGACATTCTTGGCCTTCTATGTGGTGTTCATCGTAGATATTGCTCCTGTTGTGGCATTGGTGGTATAGGTCGACCTTGTCATACCCCTTGTGCCTCGCTACGGTCGCTGAACATCTCAAATGACAACTGGTGGTGCCTTCTACTTTGCTTACATCGAATTCACTGTCTGATTCGTAGTGAAGCTGCTGAGGATTCAGTAGGACAGAGGAAAGGGCATTAACTGACGGGTCCAGCACACAGGATCTCGATACATTCGTCTGATCTCTTGATAGAAGCCTAGAGTTCTCCTATGCAGTGCTGTTGTCACATTTGCTGTTTTTTCCGATATCTTGACTGCCAGTCATGCTACTGCTCACATCTTCGTGTTACACTCATCTTATTTGGAGGCCAGCATCTCGCCACTAGCGTAGTAGATAGGTGGATTGCTGACACAGAGGCCGTAGTTCTGGATAACGAAATCCAGCAAAAAACCTGTCGTTACTGCAAACATGTAAAGTAAAGAGACCGAGCAAATAACTATAACAACTCATAGTGATAAGCAGCCCACAAAGATGGGACTGTTTTGAACTGAGATAAAGGCAAAACTACGGGCACTGACTGTTCTGTTCTTCAGAGAAGCTGTGAAACTGGATTCCGCAAATGTATCCACCACTGAAAATGGGTGTATAGCCTATAGAAACGAAAAGCATTTTACACCAGGAGGTTTTTTTTACAGAGCTGTGCTGTCAGAGATAGGAAAGAAAACGTTTGCTCTGTTAAACAGTGTTCAGTTTTTTTTTTTTTTTTTGCCTTTTATAAATATTTTTGTCAACATCACAATACGATAGCTAACTGATTTTCTCAGAACTGCTGGGGATAACAACGATAATTACAAGTACAAATTTTAAGCTGCTTCTGCTTTATAAATCCGAACTACTGTGAGGGAGAAAGGAGCGTTAAAAGTGCAGCCCTTTCACAGATAGGTCCCCTCAGTCTCTTTCCCTGGATGCAGACGGCAGTAACACGCGGACAGTCGTCACTTTCGCCGACTCCGAGATGCTCGTTCCCAGCCACCTGGCCACAACAGTCGACTGAATTCGTAAATCTCAGTGGATTTCCCATCTATGGCCCGTATTGTCGGTAAAATGATTCCCTCTCTTTCTCTACTCCAGTTATATATTTTTCTTAGCGCGTCACTTGCTCGTAAAGCCACCAGGCGGCATTCAGTTCGTGGTGGACAGTGGTCATTGTGATTTGCCTCATCAGTGCATCTGTATACTGGAAATTAAATATTAACATACAAAGATTCCAAATAGCAAAAACCTAACAATGTGAACTCCAGGTAAATCCACCACTTACAACGACAGTTCCCCAGTGGCGTGATAGAGAGTTTGAAACGACCTGTACGGTGATATAGCCTGAAGTCCAATGCCATTTAGCATGGTAGGCCCTCATTTAGGAGTAATGGACAAAAAAGTTTCGAAATTTCGTTTGATACTTTATAGCTTTACACACAATGATGAATTAGAGTCTGGTTTTTAGCCTAATGGTTAACATTCTGACTTCCTATGGATGAAGTTGTGGGTTCACATCTTGTGAGGTGCTTTGTGTTTTTTCGTTAAATTATTTGATTTACATGCAATTTTTTTATGTTTTTTTCCTCTGTCACGTAATTTTAATCAACGTATTAACATCTTCAATAGTTTATTTTTATTCCAATTGGAATATCTGAGCCCGTAAATTTAATTATTTTTATTTACCCACCATAGTGTTTAAACATTTTAAAATACCGATGTGTCGCTTTAAAAACAGAAGACGAATTAATCAATTTATACTAATTGTGCATTGGTGTCGAGAACGTGATTTTCGTTACAAGATGTACAATTTTTGAATGTCAGACGTCATAAAAATGTTTAAAACATTAATTATTATTGCACTAAAATGATATAAACGAAAGCGACGATTATAAGTAAAACTAAATTCACAAAATGAGAAATAGAAGTAACGAATGCAGTAACATGGAAGAACATGGAAGATGAAGAAATGATATAAATGAAATCGAAGTTAACGCATAAGAATAATCAAAATCAAACGAACAAGGACTCAAAGTGGAAAAACACTTAAAATTTTGTATTTGTGGCGAGCCACAGCCTCCAGATCCTTAATAAATATAAACGTGGTCAGTATTAGGCTCTAACGCGAAGTTTATTTAATCGTGCGATTAGCTAATTTCGATTAAGTGTCATTGTCAAGCACGTTTGAAACATCTGCATGTCATGTCATTTTGAAATCACTCTTATGGCTAGTATTTACTTTTAATTTAGAGTGATTTGAAAATGACGTGAAATATCGATGTTACAAGCGTGCTTGAAAATGACGCTTGGTTGAAACTGGCTAATCGCATGATTAAAGAAACGTTATTACGGACCATGTTTACGTTTACTATGGAAAAAGGCTGATGGGAAGAGACATGAAATCAAATAATGTATTTCATACGATTACCAATACGACGTGTCACAGGTATAGAAACAACTTACATTTAAACCAGTTAACGAATACAAGTAATGATGAAAGTCATCTCGATAAAGACTTAAAAATAGAAAAAAAGTTCAAGGCACCTCACAAGATTGAAACCCACAACCTTCTCCATATGAGGTCAGACTTTAACAGTTACGCTATTAAGCCAGTCTGTACTGTACTACTATTTTTAAAGCCACGCAGCGTCAGGGGGAACTCCAATATATTTTTTCGTCTGTTACTCGTAGACGAAGGCATACCATAGTGAACGGCTGCAGACCACGATTCCTTAGACCTGAAAATACATCATCATATACAATGTTTCAAAAAGTTTTACCCCACCGCTGGGGATCTCTCCACGTAACTAAAAATAACATAAAAAGGGGAGACGAAAGGGAAGCAAAATTTAGTACGTTTATCAGGGCGAAAACTGTCAGGTGTAGGCTATTGTGTGCAGAGAAAAAAGGTCATTGTCTCTAACATCGGCAATATAGAAACTGATACGCCAAATGTCAAAGTAAGAATGTAAAACATTAAAAATCACTTCTCTTCTCAATCAAACATATACAGGGTGGAGGAAAACTGTGTCACGAAATTTTAACCCTGGATAGCTGAAGCCTGTAAGAACCACAATTACTAATGATGCGTAGGTCGACAACGCACAGTTTTTACACTATGGAAACTTGGCCCCACACGCTCCGATTGGCCACGGGATTGCCCTTTTGCAGGGTGCCCTGGACAACACATGACCGCGAATGCTTTGCCAAACGGAGATCGCTATGTATCTAAGGTCCTGGGGGCGAATGCGCCGGGGTCCCGACACATCCATTGTAGTTTCATGATAAGACGTACCGGGAACACTCCCGCCAACAGCTGTTAATTCGTGTACAGTAAGTCCTTTACAAATTGTGTCGACTCTGAGAAGGGCCTTTTATGTTGCTATGACATTGTTTACCTAAAGCAGATGTTGGAATTGACAACCCTCTGACGCGACACAAGCTTGGTAATATCGAACAGTGTTTCACCGAACTCTTTCAAAGATTGCTGGCATTGCTCTGATGTGATTGGCGGAATGTTGACCGCGAACCATTGATTCTTCTTCGTTTCTAGGTGGTTCGCGTCCAGGTGGGTGAACTAGAGCCCTGAAGAATCGCCATAGGAGAAAGTCTGGTGGCGTGAGGTCTGGTGATCGCGGGAGCCATTTGCTGTGAGCACCTCTGCCAATTGCCCGGCCGTCGAAGAGTTCATTGAAATATCCTCGCATAGTACGATCGTTATATGCGGGCGCCCCAACATGCTGCAACCACATACGTAGCCGTATGTCCAGGGGAACATCTTCCAGCAGCCCGGGTAGAGTTTCTTGCGAAAAGGTAATTTGCTCCGGTAAGTCGAGGAGGTAGCTGAACCGGCCCAGTCAGATGGTCACCCACAATGGCTACCCAAATGTTGAGGGGAAAATCGTTCCTGCTGTTCGTGGACGTACATGAGGTGAGGATTTCCCCTTGCCCAGTAATGAATGGTTCGCGTGTTGTAAAGGCCATCGCGATGGTAGGTGAACTTGTCGGTAAACAACACAATGGCGGGGAAGTCGGGATCTCGTGCAACACGTCGCAGAAACCACTGACAAAACCCTAGCCCGTGTTCATAGTCCGCCACAGGATTTAATTCTTGGACAGGGTGGAAACTAAATGGATGCTGACCGTCATCCCTCAAAATCTCCCAGACTAACCGATGAGTGAGCCAAGTCGTGTCCAACTTGTCATATGTGCTTCCTCGAAACGCTCGAGAACAGTCTCTTCAAATGCAGCGTCCCGTCGTGTTCGATGTCTTCCAGCACCACTACGATATGCAGCCGACGAATATGTTTTCGCCAAGTCGCCGGTGACTTGCTGTAAACGTCTACGGATGTGGGTGGCGTCTTAGGTGTGAATGCCTTTGACTTGAGGTGGAGACCTGTTCGACGCTTGTGCGTATCACGTTGGGGCAGTCGCAGGGCGATTGACGTTTGAATGTGTGAATATGAGCCGACAACCACAGCGCTATGCGTCAGACGACGAACAGCAATCCTACGCCCAATCGGAGCGCGTGGCGCCAGATTTCCGTAGTTTAAAAACGGTGCATTGTCGACCTACACGACATTAGTAATTTTGGTTCCTACTGGCATTAGCTATCCACAGTTAAAATATCGTGACACACTTTTTCTTCATCCCGTATAGTAGATACAAGCCCGATACATTTGAGAGCGTTATGGTAACATAACAGACGATTAAGAAGAAGGAAAAAATGTATGGTTTATGAGTAATGGACTTCCAGATGTAAGAGGTTTCAAACATTTTATGTAAATCACTTGTGCTATCAGTTCTGTAGTACTCTTCTAGTGTTGGGATTCTGTACCAAGGTGGTACTGGAAAAGGGAAAAATGATTCTAGAACACGAACACAAGCTCCTAATACGATACAGTTCTACACTTAGACATGCTATAATGTTAAAGCAATTTAGTTTCAGATATATTAGTTGTGGGGAATGCAAAACTGTTAATACCCCAATGCAGGGAGTATATTTTCAGCACCTACATTAATTGCAGCTACCGAGCAGTCTTGGCATAGTAGAGCCCACCTTTCCACCTTCTTGGCTACCTCATATTTGCTACCTCATATTGATGGACTTGGTTATGGTGGAAGATCGAGCGCCATCGCTATTACCTCAATAGACATACAGCAGAATGTTGCTAAAAAAACCATGCAACAACTGCTCTGTAAGGTACTTGCCATCTGATACCGTGTGGTTGTGATTGGTAGAGAATACGTAGAAACACATTGGAACTGCTGTTTATTAGAGTTTAGAAGACATAAACACTTTTGCACAGGGTGAATCATGTGATCCATTCTGTAGCTGTATATTGCAGTCCCCAAAATGATAATACAATGCTGTTTAGCTGAGGACACTTTATAAAAGTCTACAAGGTAGTTGCTCATGACATTGGAGTCACACCTGTGCTTGTAATCTGACATGTATAAATTTATTACTCTGCATTTGGTGTCATCCACGTTAAACATTCTGTTACAGCTGTCTTATTTCTGTGCACGGAAAATGATTGTTTCCCTTGTTCCGAGTGCTCCCATGTCACCTTTTACTCGTATTTCTCTTGCTGCCGCATACTCGTTCTGATGTACAAGATCTTTCCTGCGTGAATCAGACATGTAAGCACTCCCTCATTGTCCTTCAGTTTCCCCAGTTTCACATGGGAGGCCTCCAGACCGCGCTCCTAACCTACCACCAATAAATCCACGACCCCACACATATAGCGAGTGGATTAACTTCTGAAGCACTTCCGAACGAATTCCTGGCCATAGCGCATGGTGGATCCAGTTTCGAACACTAACCCACACGTAATGTATGATAGGTTCATATTCGAACCCTATCCGGACCATAATGCGTTGGGAATGCACCCACAAACACTATCCCAGATATAATGCAGTCCCTATCCTGATCATATCCCCAAGCAACCTTGTGCCACGAAGGTCCCCGAACATGAATCCGATACAGGCACAAACCCGTAGAAAAAGAGCGTAGTGGTGCTAGGTGGTGACAGTTGTACTACTTGTACAAGCAGATTCAGAATACGTGGTGGGACGTGATGTCATGATTACACGAGCAGAAGTGACATGAAATCTGTAAAATTACCGAATTTGACGGAAAATACATCTAAATTGAGGGAAAATACGCCAAATTCAGGGAAACTGTAGGACAATGAAGGAGTACTTACATGTCTGTTTGGTGCAGGAAATTTCTTGTACATGGGAAAAATGTATGTGAGAACAATAAGTATACGAGAAAAATGTGACATGGAATCAACGGGAACCAGGGAAACAGTCTTTTTCGTACACAGCGATAAGACGGCTGCCGTAGAATGTTTAACGTGGATCATCAACAAATGTAAGGTAATAAGTATACATATGAGGTCTGCTCAAAAAATTCCGGAACAATTGTAATTTTGCGCCAGTGGTGTGTTGCAGGGAAATGCGGTTGGCATCCCTGTACACGCTTGTGCTTATGTGTAACTGCTGGAAGTTTCACTGTTGTATGTCTGTTAGTTATTGTTCTGTGCTGTAGTGAGTAGAGCATTATGCCTCACAGTTTGCGAATTTTGATATGGAAGAGTTAGAGAAGCAGCGTATCTGCTTTAAATTTTGCATGAAACTCACAAAAAACGTTTACAGAGGCACATCAAATGATGCAGGGAGCCTACGGCGATGAGTGCTTAAGCTTTACTTGGTATTACGAATGGTTGGCACGGTTTAAAAATGGCCAGACGGAAGTTAAAGACGGCTCTCGTTCAGGACGCCCTTCGACGTCTACTGACGACTCTCATGTCAGGAACGTCAATGAAACTGTGCGTGCCAGTCGAAGACTGTCCGAGATACTGCAGAAGAATCTAACATTTCACTTGTGTCATGTCACTAAGTCCTATCACAGCATCTAGGAATAACTTTTGATGAAGTGCACTCTAAGGAAAAAAAGAATACGACGCACCACACAGAAACTATCCGAAAGGGACGGAAATCGGTATATGTAATGTACAAGTGAAAACAAACGATTGATTACAATTTCAGAAAACTTGTATGTTTATTGAAGAGGAAGACCTTCGCAAGTCGCGGAAGGCCGGCGTATACCAGATTCAATGCCAGTGTGAGAAGACAAACAGGGCTCACCGTCGGGCATCGTTGCCGAGAACACCAGAGGCACACTCGACTGATGTATGCTAATAAGTCAGCGGTCGCAGAGCACTGTTTATCCTACAGTCACGCGACGGACTACGAACGTACCAGGATCTGGGCACAGACTTCCAAATACTGGGACAGCGTCGTTAGAGGGGCCACAGAGATTAGCACCAGGGACGGTCTCATCAACCGAGACTGCTGCTATAATCTTAGCAAGGCTTGGGAACGAGCACTGAGTTTAATTAAGAAGATCCTCAGCACACAAAACGATCTGGCGAACGCGATGGACAGAGGATGTACATCAGCGCTGTCACAGACTCCGACGCCAGCGTCTCCGCGACCACCGACGTGGTGGCTGGTGGGGGCAGCGGGTGTCAGTGGGCTGCGCGCCCTCAGGAGCTCATTTTGTCAGCGCACCTGACGATGGCGACACGTCTGATCAAATGGTTCAAATGGCTCTGAGCACTTTGGGACTTAACATCTAAGGTCATGAGTCTCCTAGACTTAGAACTACTTAAACCTACCTAACCGAAGGACATCACACACATCCTTGCCCGAGGCAGGATTCGAACGTGCGACCGTAGCAGCAGCATGGTTCCGGACTGAAGCGCCTGGAACCGCTAGGCCACAGCGGCCGGCCACGTCTGATCACCGAAATTTCGTGTCCGCTCGACACTACGAAACGACAGTGCACCCGTGGCCTCTTCGATCAACAAAGACGCCGAGAGAAAGTGGAGAAATGTTTAAAATTATTCTCTGAGTATACTTTCCTGGAAGGCTCAGTATACTGCTTCGAAACTTATATCTCATGTAAAGACCGTGTAGGTACAGTTAGAGAGATATGAGCTCACACGGAGACTCACCAACAACTGATCTTCTTCACTCACTTCATTTGCAACTGCAACAAGAAAGGGGATGGGCGACAATGGTACACAGAGTAACGTACGCCATGCATTGTAAGGTGGTTTATGGAGTAAAGTTACAGAGGAGAAGTGGAGGCGCCCTAGACACCTACTCGCTCAGTCCCTGTGAAACAAAGCGTTGGCAGAAAACGTTTGGAGTCTCAAAGTGTTTGGGCTCCATTATTGGCAATTTTTATTCAAATTTCAAGCGCCGAAGTTAGGATCCAGGAGGTTCAGTACAATACCGGTAAACTCCAAATTACTTAGACAGTGAAACTCCCATATATAAAGGAGCTTAAAAGTACTGATTGCTTCAGAAATGAGTTAACGTATCAAATGTTTGGCGTTAAACGTATTAGCGACAAAAACTGTACAAAATAATTGAAACTATGTTTAAAATTTGTTGAAAGTCGCTAAGCGCTCTCATTACGGAACACAGCAAGAATATTGTCTGTGGTCGAGCGGTTCTAGGCGCTTCAGTCCAGAACCGCCCTGCTGCTATCGTCGCAGGTTCGAATCATGCCTCGCGCATGGATGTGTGTGATGTCCTTAGGTTAGTTAGGTTTAAGTAGTTCTAAGTCTAGGAGGCTGATGACCTCAGACGTTAAGTCCCATAGTGCTTAGAGCCATTTGAACCATTTCAAACAAGTTTCTCAGGTATCTTAATGTTTATGACGTCATATCTCATAAAGTGTGTGTTGTACAATGATATAATTTTGCAGGCATATTCAATGATATATGTAGGTTCTGTCTGTAAAGTGTGTTGGGAATAGAGCTGGTAGTAAAGAAAATAAACTGGAACGTCACTGAACATTTACTGCACGCCAGTTTTAGCAGAAACTAGTTTTTCACTTATCTGCATGTCTGCGACGTCATACCTCCTAAACTTCGTGTCGCAGAATCATATAACTTTACTGGCACGTTCACTGGTATGTGGATACTGTCTGGAAACTGTGTTCAGAGTAGAGTCTAGAGTGAGGAACTAATAAATTAAATCGTCATGTCTGATGAAGAAGTCTGTCAAAATTTTATATTCCAAAAAGATTTATCCTATTCGTCATTTTACAGTGGGTGTCAGGAAGAAAGATTTTCATAAACGTTTGATATTATGGGCAAAGTCTGCTGGAAGTCGCTAAGTGATATCATTCTCAAATACTTCATCAATAATGCCCAGGTATGTAGACACCATCAGTTATTCAGCTTCCAGACAAACATGCGATTTATGTCTGTATACTTTTCTTATTGTGTTAAAGTTTTAACTAAGATTATACTTCTTAATAAGTACATTCTGATAGCATTTTAAATTTTTAAATTCGGTCAATAATTACGTGAAATATAGAAAATCAAATTTTTCTTTCCCCCAGAAGCCTAGGATAGGCAGCAATTGCTGTTGATATCAGGCTTCGGACATAGACGTATAGTTGGTTCGTTGGTTGATTCGAGGGAGGGGACCAAACAGTGAGGTCGTCGGCCCCATCGGATTAGGGAAAGATGGTGCAGGAAGTCCGTCGTGCCCTTTCAAAGGAAGCATCCCGGCTTTTGCCTATAGTGATTTAGGAAAATTACGGGAAACCTAAACCAAGGAGGACGGATGTGGGTTTGAACCGTCGTCCTCCCGAATACGAGTCCAATAGACGCATAGTAGTATCGATTCTATAACGCTACCCGCACAACAATTGAAGTGCTGAAAAATTTGCAATAAACGATATTGATGAGCGACTACATTTTTGGAAGCGTCTGAGTTGTTAAATATATTTGAAACGCACATCGATGTCTACGACTGCAGTAAAGATGGAACATATCGAAAATCTAGACAATATTGCGATGTGGGTTATGTGCACGAGCGGTCGCAACCACCCCCTGCCTGCCGGCTTCACGGGTGCACTCTGTGCCGTGTATATGAAAGCTTCCCAACTGTTGCAGTGTGTTAGTTCAGTGCATATATCGTAGCGTTCTTGTTTTGCATGATGATATTCCGTATGTCATGGATTTGTTCATCGATTGTCACTCTTTAATTGTATTTCTCTGTTGCTATTTCAGTTTAGGTATTGCCATTCTGTAATTTGGAGCCAAAAAATGGTTCAAATGGCTCTGAGCACTATGGGACCTAACATCTCAGGTCATCAGTCCCCTAGAACTTACAACTACTTAAACCTAAGTAACCTAAGGTCATCACACACATCCATGCCCGAGGCAGGATTCGAACCTGCGACAGTAGCGGTCGCGTGGTTGCATACTGAAGCGCCTAGAATCGCTCGACCACTTCGGCCGGCCGAGTGCTCTTGTTCCATGGTAGTGTATTGTTCTGAGTACATTCGCCCCACACTTTTTTGTGAGGCTATTCGATTTATTGCCTGCACAACGACTAACTGTATCACGAAATTACGTGTGAAAAAAGACATTATGTGGCACATACCGTCATAAAAGACGAGGGAAAAAACGAAAAAATTTCAAAACAATGGGAGAGTATGAAAGTATTTTTACGTCGCCCTCAACAAGCAGTACAGAAAAAGTCGTGTGAAGATGTTCTTTCTCCGAACAGAAATACTGTGAGAGTAAGAGGTAACCTCCCTTCATCTATAACTGTTTCTTCAAGAGCTGACCCATTGCCAGTAGATATAAGAGCTTAGTTCATTTACTTGTTTCCAAATATTGTCTATTGCTTCTAGGAAAATACGAAAGGGTAAGTTATTGAGGTAAGGAAACAGATAATATGTACCGAGGATATCACGGATTCCGAACATGAATTATCCTGGGTGAAAAATCGCTAAAATGGTAATCGGATGCTTCCATATGCTTTTATATATCGTCTTAGTTAGGAGCTGTGGTGGTAAATCCTTCAGAGAAAACTTCCAGAATATCGACAATGCTTTTTCTGATCGTGCCGTTGTAATAGGGGGTGACTTCAATTTACCAGTTACAGATGAGCAGAGTCAAGCTATGAACACTGGCGCCAGAGGTAGGGATTCGTGCGGTATTATTGTGAATGTTTTGTCCGCAAACTACTTCGAGCAGACAGAACAGACTCCAGAAGGTAACGTCTTACACCTCCTACAAACAAGCAGACCTGGAACTTATCGAATCAGTTAACGTAGCGGAAGGTATCAGTCACAATAAAGCTGTGCTGGCAACTATGAGCGCTGGTTTTACAAGCAACTGCACAGTATGTGAATAGTCACCATCAAATATTCAGTGTTGGGACAATTACGTGGAGAACAAATGAGGATAATTCAAAAGCATTGTTCAAGTGTGTTCCGAGCAAGGCCTTAATGGACGCGAAAGACCCAACGTGGCATAACACCAGTTTAACATCGTGTTATGTAAACACAAATTCAAGAGAATTCAAAACCTAGCTGACAAACGAAAGGACTGAAGCGAAAATGAGCGGAAGGAGAGAAATGACAGAAGCGTTCAGTGACTTTGAAAGTAAAATTTTGTCAAAAGGTTTTGGTCTTACATACTCGTAAAATCAGTAAGCGATCCTCTAATTCATTCACTCAGCTATGACGGTGGCCCCGAAACGGAAGATAACAGAGAGAAAGCCGAAGTGCTGAGTTCGGTCTTCCGAAATTGTTTCACTGTAGAAGATTGTAACACAATTCTTCCTTTTAATCATCGTAACAACGTCGAAACGGAAGATACTGAGATAACCGATCGCCGAACATAAAAGCAGTTACAATCACTTGGTAGTGGAAAGGCATTAGAAGAAGATGATATATCTATATTATTCTATAGAGACTATGCGAAAGAAGTGGACCGCCTTCTAGCAGCAATTCATTGTAGATCGTTGGAACTACGAAGGGATTGGAAAAAAAGCAACTGGAAAAAAGCGCAGGTCGTTCTAGTTTTCAACAAGGCATGCGAAACAATTGAACACACTATAGCTCCTTACCATTGGTATCAATCTGTTGTAGAATTACGAAACATGTTTTACGCTCAAGGATTATGATGATTTTGTGGAACGAATATCTCCTCTACGAAAATCAATATGGATTCCGCCAACAGAGATCTTGAAACCGTCCCGTACTGCCTTTTAGTGAGTAAACCACGAGATTATCAAGCATCGGATCATATTTGCGACTTGATTCAATACTTACCTACAGATAGAGCTCAACACGTCACTCTTAATGGAACAAAATGGAAGATGTAAGGGTAATCCCCAGAGTACATCAAGGTAATGTCATAGGACCGTTACTGTTTATAATCATTGTAAAATACATAGTAGTAAGCGTAGGAGGCTCTTTAAGACTGTTTGCAGATAACACTGTGTCTACAGGAAAGTACAATGCCAGAGATATTATAGATTTCCAGAAGGACTTGCACACAGTTGGTAAATGGGTTAGGCTCTGGCAGTTGACCCTGAACGTAAATAAATAAAACTTATTGCGCGTCAGTAGGAAAAGAAAACCGCTTCTCTACAGTTACACTGTTGATGACAAACTGCTGGAATCACGATAAAATTTAGAGGTAACTATCCACAGTGACCTCAAGTGAAATGACCATATAAAAATATAGTTGGAAAACCAAACATCAGACTGAGATTCACAAGAAGAATCATATGACTGAGAGTGACGCCATCATGACATATACCTGACGGTTTTTTGCTACAACATCGTTATTAAAAAGCATTTGTTCTTGATGATTATATTGCCGTGATCTCGGGTTAGCGTCATCGGTTACTAATCGAAACAACCTCGATCTCGGGTTCGATACCCGCCATCGCAAAAATTTTGGTTAATAATCAGCATTGGTGACCGAAGACTCCCGGCCTAAGAAGTCACCCTCATTCTGCCAACGGCCTTGTCAAAGAGGTAGGAGGAGCAGACAGAGGTTAAGAACACTCTCTTGTCCTAGGGGTGGGGAACTGCCGCCAAAGGCGAAAGAATCTACAATATCACAGGCATTAAGATACAGAAGGCAATGGAAACTACTGCATTAAAGACACATACCGTGTTGCCACAGGACGCGTGGCCTCTAATTGTAAAAGTGTGTTGCTGATCTCTCCACTGGCAAAAGATTCCGGAATAGTCCACCATTTGGGATCTCCAGGAGGGGCCTGCCATGGGGGAGAGGACCACAAGAGAAAGATTGAATAACTAAGGGAAGGATAACGTTCTACGTCTTGGGGCGTGGAATGTTAGAAATTTGAACGTGGGAGGAAAGCTAGAAAATCTGAAAAGGGAAAGGCAAAGACACAATCTAGATATAGTAGGGGTCAGTGAGGTGGAAAAGTGGAGGAGGAAAGAAAGAAGGTTTTTCTGGTCAAATGAGTGTAGCGTAATATCAACAGCATCAGAAAATCGTATACTGGGAGCAGGATTCTTTATGAATAGTAGGGTAGGGCAGAGAGTGTGTCACTGTGAGTAGTTCAGTGATAGGGTTGTTACAAGAAAGGACAGCAAACTAACACCGACGACGATAGTTCAGGTATACATTCCGACGTCGCAAGCTGAAGATGAAGAGATTAGTAAAGTATACGAACATATTGAAAGTGTAATACCGTACGTAAAGGGAGGCGGAAATCGAATATTCATGAGGGACTAGAATGCGATTGTAGGAGAAGGAGTAGAAGAAAAGATTGCAGGCGAATATGGGCTTGGGACAAGGCATGAGAGGGCAGAAAAACTAATTGAGTTCTCTAATAAATTTCTGAGAACTGCATCAAACCAGTCTCAGGACTGAAGACCACAACAACAAAACAATAAATTTCTGAAAGCAGTAGCGACTAGTCTTTTCAAGAATCACAAGAATAGGAGGTATACTTGGATAAAGCGGGATGATACCGTTAGTTTCAGTTATGTTACATCATGGTCATCAGAGATTCCGAAATCAGATACTGGATGGTAAGGGATACGCTGGAGCAGATATACAGATCATAATGTATTAGTGATGAACAGTATGGTGAAGATTAAGAGATTAGTCAGGAAGAAACAGTTCGCAAGGAAGTGGGATCGGAAATACTGAGGAATGATGACATAGGCTTGAAGTTCTCAAAGGCTATAGATACAGCAACAAGGAATAGCTCAGTAGGCAGTACAGTTGAAGAGGAATGGACATCTGTACAGATGGCAATCACGGGAGTTGCAAAGAAAAACATATGGAGAAAGTAGGTACCTGCGAAGTAACCATGGGAAACAGAAGAAATATTTCAGTTGATCGATGACGGAAGGAAGTACAAAAATGTTCAGAGAAATTCAGGAATACAAAAGTGCAAGTCGCTGAGGAATGACATAAATACGGAGTGCAGGGCAGCTAAGACAAAAGGGCTGCATGAAAAATGTGAAGAAATCGAAAAAGAAGTGATTGTCGGAAGGACTGACACAACATTTAGGCAAGTCAAAACCACCCTCGGAGAAATTAAAAGCAAGTGTGGTCCATTAAGATTGCACCGCGAATTCCACTGTTAAATGCAGAGGAGAGAGCGGATACGCGGAAAGAGTAAATTGAAGGCCTCTATGAGAGGGAAGACTTGTCTGATGTGATACAAGATGAAACAGACGTCGAATTATAGGAGATAGGGAAGCCAACATTAGAATCAGAATTTAAGAGGGTTTTGGAGAACTTAAGAACAAATAAGGCAGAAGGGATAGATAACATTCCATCAGAATTTCTAAAGTACTTGAGGGACTCTTCGCCTTGGTGTGTAAAATATTTAAGTTTGGCAACATATCATCTGACTTTCGGAAAAATATCATCCACACAATTCCGAAGCCTAAAGGAGCTGATAGGTACGAAAATTTTGTCTCAATCAGCTCAACAGGTCATGCATCCAAGTTGCTGACAAGAATAGTATACAGGAGAATGTAAAATAAAATTGAGGTTGTGTTTTATGGGGATCAGTTTGGTTTCAGGAAAGGTATAGGCACCAGAGAGGCAATTCTGACGTTGCAATTGATAATGGAAGCAAGACTAAACAAAAATCAAGACACGCTCATACGGAACTTATGAGAAAAATAGTGGTAAACTATAGGGAGAGACGGGTAATACACAGTATGTACAATAACTAAGAGGGAATAAAAACAATGGATGGCCAACAACGAAGTGCTCGGATAAAAAAGGGTGTAAGACAAGGATGTTCTCTATCGCCTTTACTGTTCAATCTGTGTATCGAAGAGGCAATGAGGCAAATACAAGAAAGGTTTAGTATTGAAATTATAATTAAAGGTGAAAGGATATCAATGATACGATTCGTTGATAGCATTGTTATCCTGAATGAAATTGATAAGCTTTACATGATTTGCTGAATGGAATCAACAGTCTAACAAGCAGAGTATATGATTTGAGAGTGAGTCGATGTAAGACGAAAGTAATGAGAAGTACCAGAAATGAGTAAAGCGAGAAACTTAACGTCAGGATTGATGGTCGCGAAATAGATAACGTACGCACCAAAATAACCAATGACGGACGGAGCAAGGAGGAAATCAAAAGTGGACTAGCGCGGGCAAAAAGGCCAGTTATGGCCAAGAGAAGTTTGCTAGCATCAAACGTAGGCCTTAATTTGAGAAAGGAATTTTTGAGACTCTACGTAGCATTGTATGGTAGTGAAACGTGGACTGTGGAGAAACCGGAATAGAAGGGAACCAAAGGTGGACAGGTATGGTAACGAATGAGGAGGTTCTGCGCAGAATCGGAGAGGAAAGTAATATGTGGAAAACATTGACAAGAAGAAGAGCAGGATGACAGGACATCTCTTAAGACATCAGGCAGTGACGTGTACAGTACAAGAGGGAGCTGTAGAGGGCAAAACCTGGAATACATCCAGCAAATAATTGAGGACATAGCTTGGAAGTGCTACTCGCAGATAAAGGGGCTGGCACAGGAGAAGAATTCGTGACGGACCAAATCAAACCAGGCAGACGATTGATGGCTCAAAAATAAAAAAATAAAAATTAAAAAAATGGCGCCATCCAGTGTTTGTCCTACACTTTTACGGACACTAACGCAGACTGTAAGGGCAGTGCATGCTCTGCAAGATGCTCCCTTGCTGGCCACAAGTTTGGTAAGAAATTCTTGTGGTATCGAATTCTCATTCCACCACCAGCGCGGGTGAGATCTGACAAAAGGTCGCTCGGACATGTGGGCGAGCTGCGGTATGTCTCTCCAACTTGTACTACACGTGCCCGGTTGCATTTAAGTCGAGAGACAACGGGCAGTCCAATCCCCGAATAGGATTTCGTTCCCAGAGCTTCTCCATCTGCTATGTACTATTCTGTCGCGCATTGTAATCTATAAAACCGAAGTCAGGAGGGAATGAAACCCTGCAAAGATATGCACGGGAAATGTTTACTATATCACAATAATGTTCACCAGTGAGTGTGCCTATGCAATGTTAGGCCACGCCGTAGCGTATCATGTCGACCACCAAAACGATCATGTTCAGCAATATTGCTGGGTGAATTGAGTGTTACCACTTCTCGCCAGATGAGGATATGTCCAGAACACTATTCACACTGTATCGTCTCTTATCTGAGTCAAGCAAGCGACCCCTCTCCTCATTGGTCCAGTGCCTGTCCTCTTGACACATCGCAAACGATACCTCCGATGGGTGGGTGTCAACGGAATACAACATACCAGTGATAGGACAAAGTGACCACCCTGACTGTCCAGTCACCATAGCACGGTGCAGCGTAGGACTGCGCCCCTTCCAGGCCCGCCAGTCGTTCCCACTGTTTGAAGTAGATCTCTTCTTGTCTACTGCACATGGTAGAGTTCGTCTGCTTTTGTATTTGACCGTGTTAGATCACCTCAACTCCGTCAGACAGCAGTACCTGCGGTTTGGAACGCTGTACATGTACATTAAAACAACGCTGTGACCAGTAGCAAACTTCTGACATACACTTGCTACACTTGTTACTCCTTCCAGTTTCTGTATGATTCTCCCCCTGTGGAATATTCCAAATGTTGTCGTAGGTCATGTAATGGGAACACAACCAGTGTGTACCGTAAACGCTCGCTGAAGGACACACATTGTCTTTTCCCGTTCCTTCCACTGCCTCATGGCCTGGAGTCACACTCATTTGGAGCTGCTGACGACGCCCTGCCTTTTACGCACGGCTGGAAGACCCCTGGTTACGAGCTCCAGCACTTTAATTCATTTCCAGGGAGTGGTTAACACATAATCCACTCACAATATGTGACCAACTGCTGTGTGCAATAACTACTCACAGACGTCGATTTTAGCTGGATGTGTATACGAATATAGTTTTAATGGATTATTCGGTAATGAGAGGATGCAATATCTTGGTACTCCACTTACAAAATGAGCATCAGACCCAGCAATGGTTTATAAAAAAGTGGTAAAATCTTAGTTTTGTGTGGGAATCGATTAAACAAAACACCGATACTGGTACCAGAACTAAAGGAGGAACTCAGAGTTACTTTGCCGGATGGCTGAAAAGGCTAGACACGTGTGGGAAAATAAAATATATTTCACCAATAAAAGGCGTTTTTGTTTAGAAACAATCTGTTCTTGCTTCGGAGGATAGCCACTCAAAGAAATTCGAAAATTGTTTCGTCTGATCCCTTACTTCCTGGAGAGACACGATAAAGAGTATAGCTTCCTTATGCTCTCACAGGAATGAGATGTATTATGGTTCCACCAGACATTGCTAATGTGAATATGGTGGTAGCTATGATTGGTCTTCGAATCAATGATTATCTATTGCGTACATAACATGTTTATGATTGCTGTGGTGTGTTACGACAAAATACGAAATTTCATCAATAGTCTGGGACCCTTAACCAGCTTGGTTTAATGGCTTTAGGTTACCATTATTGCAAGAGCTATTTCCCCAGAATGTCTTTTACATAGACTCCAGTGCTTACATATGTATAATTCTGTAAAAAATATTAGACATAGGTCAAGTCATCCGCTTAATGAAGAATGCGTTACAGTGACAAAACTCATTGGCTGATCATAGCTCTTTTTTGTTCTTCGTAGGAAACAGTGTGTGAATTTGTCTTGAGGTACACCGACCGCAATGTAACACTGCATACGTTGTCAGAACGCATTTTTAACTGTCCCCCTCATGATGGCAAACACAACACAAGCTACGTCACATTTGTCTCAGAACGTTTCTTCCTGGTACCATCGACTTAATAAGATCTCGCTTTATGCAGGAAGACTCTGCAACCGTTCCTCTCGGAAGTGTTATGCTCCAATGTTACCGAATTTATGCTTCGTCGTGGACGTAGTTGTATTGTCGGAGTTATATAGATACATAGAGAATTTTCCGTTAGTTATTACGATTTGTGACCTCTCTGACAGCAAATCACGAATCCAGTCGTATAACTGAGGCGATATTCCAAACGCAGGCAATTTCACTACAAGCTTCTTGTGTGGTACAGTGTCAAAAGCCTTTCGGAAATCTAGAAATACGGAATCAATTGGAAATTCCTTGCCAAAAGCACTCAACGCTTCATGTGTGTGAAGAGGTAGTTGAATTTCGCAAGAACCAGGTTATCTAAATCCTTGTTGACTGTCTGACAATAGACCGTTCTCTTCGACGTAATTCACAATGTTCCGACACAATACATATTCCTGCTGCATATCGACTGTAATGACATGGGTCTTTAATTTAGTGGATTACGCCTACTTCCCTTCTTGAATATTGTTGTGACCAGTGCAACAAGCCAGTCTTTGGATACGGATCTTTCGTCGAGCGTGTAGTCGTATGCGATTGGTAAGTCTGGAGCTACTGCATCAGCATACTCTGAAAGGATCCTAATTGATATACGGAGTGTTCAAAAAGTGCCGTATGTTTGTTAGCAGCGCATGCTGTTTGATTGTGGGTCCCATATTTTTCAACGAAACAATAAACGCACAACGACATTGCAGTGAGATTCTTTACCCATTCATAGGAGAACATGTGTTAAGTGAAATACTGAAGGGTTATTTTCAACAAGATGGTGCTACCGCACATACATCTCGCGTTTCAACGTCACTGCTTGCTGTTGTTTTTGGTGATCGCATAATTTCACAGGGACTTTTTCTTCTGGGGTGCAGCGAAAACAACTGTCTATAGAAAGCGTCGAAAATCCATCGATGAATTGAAAACTGCAATATCCACTTTCACTGCTTCTGTTACAGAAGAAATGTTGCAGCTCGTGTTTGGAAACATGATTAGAATAATTGAATTGTGTATTCAACAACAGGGAGGACACTTTCAACATTTAATGCGAAAATATGTAACTAAGAATGAATATTCAATAAATTAATAACTTTTATTTCACTGAGTTTCATTTCGGTATATTCACTGCGGCATACGGTAGGCGCGGCTAACCATCATACGGCACTGGGGAGAGACTTCTTGAACACCCCGTACAGTCTGGACCGCAAGACTTACTTCTATTAAGTGAATTAAATTGCTTCTCTACTCCGAAGACAGCTCCTTCTAAGTTAGTCATAATGACAGCTGGTCTTGATTAGAATTCTAGAATATTTACTTCGTCTTCTTTGGTGAAGATATTTCTAAAGGCTTTGGTTAGTAACTCTGCTTTGGCAGAACTTTCGTCGATAATATTTCCATTGATACCGCGCAGAGAATTTTCTGCAAGGATTCGAGGCAGAGTTTCGTTGCGCAAACTGTTATAAGCACCTCCCAGTGAAGTCCGAGCTAAATTTGTAGCTTTTTTCGGAGATCACCAACCTTGGACATTTTGCGTTCGTTTAAATTTGGCATCCTTTTCTTCGTTTAGCAAATTCATTGACAGTTATTGTGTGACAAAGGGACTGTGGTGATCTAGTGTTGTGTTCGGTTCTGTTTTGTTCTTGTTGTGACATTAGTGAAGGCTGCAGGCGACTGTTTCAGTTCTGACGTCAAAAGTTGCTGTCCTCCGCACGTTTAATTCTGTCAAGGCATTCGCTTTCATTTGATTGGTTTTGTATTTGATGGAGTAATAACATTTATGGATAGTTCATTTCCTTTATTGTGGCTGACTTGAATCGTTGTCTGACTGTGTAAAGTATTGGAGAAATGGATGGAAAACGTAAATTTTATGGATATCCGAAATAATGAAAAGGAAAAGTGGTGTAGAGGAATGTAGTAGAGTCAATTGTAGATTACATTACAGATATCGAACGAAATCAGAGATGCCGTATTAGGAGCATATCTGCAAGGCTACAAACCTTAAAAAACGATCATGCATGCAGTGGAAGCCATCAAACTACACATCGTGGAGTGTATCTTACATCAGTGTTAGCCGCTTCCTCTCGTATTCCACTCACAATTAGAGCGATGGGAGAACGATTAAGTGCCCTTGTGCATTAGGTGTTCTCTTTCGAGTAAATTTAAAGTGTCCAATTGCGTGTAAGCTGCGCTCCAAAATTGATCACTAACCCATGGAAGGTGTCTCTGAAAAACTTTTCGATGATTGTCACGTGTGTGTTGGAACATAAAGTGCTCCCAACTTCTGGTTGGTGTTCAGTACAGCTCCGAGATGTCACCACATTAGCAAAATAAGGAACATCACGAGGGATTTATGATTCCAGAGAAGAGTTCCCAGCAAGCAGCATGTTGTCATTAATAGTACCTATAAAATTCCGTTGACTTCGGAACCATATTCGCTGTTTTCGAGATAAAATTCAATCTTTTTGTTACACTAATTGTTCTAAAAAGCGTAAGAATACACATGGAGTGAAAATTTATGCTTCCTTTGGCTCCTGTCTCAGTGTTCTGCAAGTTCTTCGAAATAGTCAGCTACTGTGAAATTTCGAAACTGAAAAGTGTTTGAAATATCACGAAATCCTCTGTTTAAGTACCTACTAAGTGACGTACTCCATTGGAATGAACTGCATTTCCCAACACGTAAGAAATACATTTTGACGGTACTATTGTTTGTAAATACGGAAGGAGACGGGAACACAAAGCTCTAAAGGCAGTCATAGTCGTAGCGTGTGGCTGTTAATATTCGTGAAGAACCATAAGACGCTGTACAGTTCGTATGTGAGAAATAATGAAGAAGACTGTGTTGAGGTATTCAGCACGTATGTCAGCAGGACACTGGCGAACATTTGCCTGCAATCCGAAATGACGTTGCGCAGGTCTTTTCACACTTATATTGGGCAGGTGACAGCAGCTGGTTACACGAGACCAATCCGCCCGCTGGAGCGTCCAGCACGTAAGTATATGATACGGCGTGTGCTGTGTAGCTGACCGAGGCTTACTGCAAGAGGCGGCTGTGGCAGCGGTGTTGGCGCGGCCAGTGGCTGCCGTCACCCGGCACGGTGCTGCACGGCACTGCAGCTGCAGTGGTTAAATAAAGACCCAAGTGAGTGCCTCTCCTGTTGCTTTCCCTCCACTACACACTACAGTGACGTGTGTTTGACAACCATACAGACTCCATGAGTGAGTTATTCACAGCTCCGACAACCAGTGGGGTTCCCTCAAGTACTGCTCTATAACAATCATTGTGCTTCGCATCTCTTTGAACTTAGATTTTGAATTTATTGTCTGCTTTAAAACTAGGATTTGTTAATTTTGAAACTTAAGGTTGCTTGTGAGCGGAGCGTTGAATTGTTTAATCAGTAATGTCATTTGAGGTGAGCCAGATGGCTACGTTCTTTGAAATTTAATGTCAGAGGGTTATTTTCTAACCACAGGACACTGGTACACTCTAATAACCTTGGAACCTCACATAGTCGAATGAGTGTGAATGTGCCGGTGGAGTTTACAATTTTTCCTGCACATGGCACCACACTGCGTCGGTTTGTGAGGCTTTCCTGGGTTCTCGAATTGCTAGTATCAATATCACATTTGCTTCTGTCTACTCTGAATAGTGAATATGTATTACATTCAAACCTCCGTACAACGATTACCGATACAATCATTCACCCGGATGCAGCGATAATTTTATAGAGTCCCGGCAGGTTTCCTATATGTACTGTTCTCTATACCCCTCATTATAACGACGGAGTAATTTTAGCAACACCCTGTAATAACGAAGACAAACGTTCGGGAATACAACTGTTTTCAGCTTCTAAGAATTTGCCATAAGGGTACGTATTGCTCCTAAAACCTCAGGACATTCAGCGTCATATTTTCGGAAGCTTCGCTACCTACAGAGCTGGCGGTAAGCAAGTAGCGAACTCCTTACAGCCGCGGGCGAGCCCATCTCAGCGTCAGTTACAGAATCATAGACCTCCTGCGTTTGAACCATTGTGATATGTTTAAATAGCTATATTGTCAAACTTGAGTTGCAGTCTTCAGTGTCGGGGGGGTTTCAAACGAAGTTTATTTCCGCGACTTTTGAATGTTTCCATCTTGTTGCAAAAACGACATGGACTTGACTAATAAGATTTGGAGGATGGCTGGAACTCGAAAACAGATAAGGTTAGAGACTAAAAAGGAGATTTTCAAAGGGATCGATAACGGAACAAAACAGCTAGACTTCGCGAGGAAGTATCAACGGTATCTGCATTCCTCGAAAAACAATAAGAAATTGAAGAAAGTTCACTAAGTGGCAAGTTTAACCTTTCAAGAAAAAGAATGAAAGCGGATAAAGTGGCGATGTGGACAGTGTTTCACTGTGATTTTTTAATGATTTGCAAGCACATAACCAATTGAAATGTCAAAAAGCCTTAGATTGCGATAAGTTGCATGACGATTCTAATCTTAAGGCTATTAACGGTTGATTGCAGAGATTTAGAGAAAGACATGAGATCATTTTTAAAGTGATATCAGGTGAAGAAAAATCAGCACCTTTAGGTGATGCAGAATGTTGGCACGTGTAAACTGGCGGAAAAATACAGTCCCAAAAACATGAACAGTGCATATGAGACCGCGCTGTTTTACCAGCTGATGCCAGAGAAATCGATGGCCTTTAGAGGAGAAAAGTGCAAAAGAGGGAAGCAATTTAAAGCACTCCTCAGGGTTCTTCTCTGGAAACAAAGAGTCACTGAGACGGAATTTGACACCTCTCGCGATCGGACGATCAACAAATACCTGATGCTTAAAAAAATATGAGAAACCTAGCGGGTAAGAGTGCATACACTTCATCTTATCTTCCTTTAATTTTTAAGTTGATTCAGGACATTCAGTTGTAATGTTATGCATGTGCATCAAGACTACATACAGTACAGTACTACAACAGAATAGTTTTATGTATTTCCCTTACTAGAAACGTGATTCATTTTATTGCATTCAATTGCAAGGCATATTGAAAAGCATGGATGACGTCTGCTTTCTTTAGTGGGTGGCTGCTTTTCCTTCATAACGAGATAAAAGGAGAAATAAGTATACTGCATTTCTGGTAGATAATTGTAGTGCGCATAACAAATTGCCAGCGTTGAAGAATGTAGAATCAAATTTTTTTATTTCAGTTTTTGATCACAATATGAATTCTTTAGACGATGACCGGTTTCAGTCCGTAATGACCATCCTCAGATCTTTTTTACACCATGTCCTAAAGTGATAAAGCCATGGTGTAAAAAAAAATATGAGGATGGTCATTACAGACTGAAACCGGTCATCGTCTAAAGAATTCATATTGTGATCAAAGATTGAAATAAAAAACATTTGACAGTATTGGATCACTGTTTGTATACGTGACCATGTCACAGTTGGTGAATGTAGAATCATGCTACTGCTCCCCGAAATGTACTCCGATCTTTCAGTCACTTGACATGGGGATAATTAAGAGCTTCATGACGAAATACCGTTCAGCTCTTATTCAAGACGTGATCGCAAATATTGAAAGAAAGGTGGACAATCCCTAGTGTAGCAAACGGGAAGCAGGCTTGTGACATGATTCTAGAATCTGTCATCGAAGAGTTAAAGGGTAATTTTACCTGCTGAATATTCTGTTGATGACAGTGATGTGATAAGCGAGAATCCTTTTCCTCTGATGGAACTAATAGGTCAACTGGAAATTGTTCAGCAAGTAGCATATTCAGTCACCAGTGTTTCAGCGGAACAGTTGATTGCGTTAGAGGAGATAGAGACAATATTTACAAGAAAATCTTTAAGGAAAAAGGAGCTAAGGAAAATGAGCGAATTCTTCTCTACATGAGGGTAAGGTACTCTACTGACAAGTGGAGTGAACAAATCGAACTTTATTATTTGTTTTTAATGTTATTTCTCATCGGAAACGTGTTACAATTACTGTATGTACCGACTCTTATGATACAGTACTGTAGTAGTCATTATTAAGAAAACCTCATTGTAAAAGTGACCCACCCGTAAAAATATCATTTTCTTGGTCCCATGAATATTGTTCTATCGAAGTTTCACCGTATATGATATGCTGGACTTACCATGTTTGAAGTCTTTCCTGAAACTGCAGCCATCTTTTAACGAAGGTAAGCTATAGAGAAACCATATATCTGAAAATACTGTCGTAGTGTTTTCATTCGTACGACAGTGAAGTAGTGTTGATATTATTGAATATTTGCTATGGATAAATGTCTGAAATACACTCATAAAAATTCGTTACAAATGCCTTACTGCTGTGACCGTTCTGTAAGGAAGAAAGCGGAAAACCGAATGTAATAAATACCACTGATTTTTGGTTGATGATGATGTAATAAATAGGCGGTTACGAGTGATTTTTCTACAAAACGTCGCAACAAATACGCTAACTAATTCATTAGTAATTTGTAGTTAACATTTTACCGAGTCAGACTATAATGTGAGAACAGGTATTACTGCCAGCTAAATTATCATCTCCACAAAAACCAGCAGCAGCAGAATCTGTTGTGTTTCAAATATATGACAAGTGCGTGCCCTAAGCAAGAAAGCTGCATAATGAAGAGAAATATCCTAACTGATTAATTATCGGTCCCTTCAGGTATCAATACAGATACGAGCAAAACAGCAGTTTCAGTATAGTAAACTTCGTTTATGTAACCATCACCACTTCACAAGGACGTGGAAAACAATGGGAAACTGCTATTCAACCACGATATTACTGCACTTGGCCGTTACCGAAACACGCAGTGATGTTAGAGTAAACAAGTACAGTGTCTACTGAGGAAAATGCATCACACAGTGATGTCAGGTCGGTTGTTCATATACTATCACCCACCATTACGCGCTGATTCACGATAAGACGACCGTAGCGTCCTGAACACAAAGTGCAATAATATTATGGTCGACCAATACGGCTATCTGCTCATATTGTCAACATCCTACCTGCCATGCGCGAAATGCAACATAATAATTATTGACTGATGCTCCTACCAGTATTAAAATAATTTAACACTACTGTCTCATAAAAGTAGACTTTACATTTTCTCAAAATTATTCACTTTTAATAACAACTGAGAACAAATAACTCTACCTAAGCCGTCCCAAGTCCCGTTGAAAAAAGAGGAGTGAGAGGAGTAACGCCTCGTTAAAAAACCTTGGTTCACCTGACCTGGGTGATAGTACCTTGTAAGGGTTCCTTGCTAGAATAACGGTGAACACAACAACAGCAGTGTAAGCGGAGAAGCAGATCATCGGAACAGTGGAAATGGCAGAAGAGGCCAGTTTTGTAAAGAAGGTGAAGCATATCTAAAAGTCCGGTCACGTCTGCATGGCAAACACCGATACCCTGGCGAGCGTCTGTTCACCATGTGAGGTGCAGCTCAACACTGAACCTCAGGATCTGACAGTCCATGGTTCTGTCCGACCAGCATTAGCTGGATGCCGACTATAAGCACAATAATTCGTACAAGTAACACTGAAGTGACTCGTGTGGCGACAATCAAGCTATCGGATTGTGGGGAGCTTGGGCTCGTAAGCGGAATAAAGTCGGAGTTCTCTGGTAAACTTCCACGAACATCTTACGCATGTATTTGTACTTTTCACTTTGGAACATTTATTCAGACGAGCAAACTACAGAATCTTACTACAGAGCTCAACAGACAGAAAATCCAAGTCCTCGAACTTCACTGATTCGAAACCAGACTACAACAACTACCGTATCTCTAAAAGTAAAACAGACATAATTGGTTATGGCCTTTATTGTTTATAAGGGCAACCTTGAACCTGTTACAGAAATAAATCCAATCAGCAGCAGACTAATGATCATGCGAATTAAGCGCACAAACAAGACATATACAATTGTTAATGTTCTTCGCGCCTACTAACATTGACAGCAAAAAATAACCAGACTAGACAGAAAAATTTTGGGACGAAGTTGATACTCAGATGACCAAAATTGGAAAGGAGTACATAATAATTCTTCTCCGTGATTTCAACGCACCAAATGGTAAAGAGAGGAAGTATAAAAAAATAGTGGCAATTACCCAGCACACAAATTCACGAACAAGAATGGCGTCAGGCTCATAGAGTTGCGCCAACAAAACAATCTAAAAATAATGTCAGCATCACTTCGAAAGTACCCTAAGAAGCAAAAAACTTGGCGATCCCTGATCATTCAGCTAGGTGAATTTCAAGTAGACCATGTTGTGGTCTACTAGGGTTTCCGAAAAGAAATACACGACGTTGAAATCCGGAGAGAAGCAAAAATAGATTCTAACCACTGCCTTACCAGAATCAAAATTAAATTCAAAACAAAAAGGAAATGCCGAAGGAGAACACCACAAATTCCTAAATTTTATTTGAAAAAAAAGCCAAGAATCAAAAGTTACAGAGGAATGGAAAAACAACCTACAAACAACTGAAAAGATTTCCAAACAAAAATTATAGAGGAAGCAAGAGAACTGATCCCATTAAAGAAAAAGTCCAAGCACCCATGGTGGAATTCAGATTTTGATAATGCAATGGAACGGAGATGACGAGCCTCCTAAAGTATAACTGTGGTAAATAGGAAATCACACAAGAAAATTTTTTTGAAGTGAGAAAACAAACAGTTAAAATACTTAGACGACCTAAAAGAAAACATTTAATGAACAACTAAACTCAATTGAAGAAGACTTTAGGAACCACAAAACGGACGACTTTTACAAAACGCATGCAAATCAAATCAGAAGATACACTCCACGAAACCTCTGTTTCAAGAAACTAAACGGAAAATTGGCTCTAGATAAGGAAGAAAATTGTCAATAATTAGCCAAATATTTCTCACGACTTCAAAACTGCTCACAACGATGTACGAGATTCCCCAGATTACAACCAGCACATACGAAAGAAACTTCAGTACCGCCAACTGAAAAAGCAATTTATAGTCACATTAAAAAGCTGAATAATAATAAGTCATTGAGAGAAGGTGGAACTGTAGATGAACTACTGAAGAACAGTGGTCCAAATTCCTGAAAAGAGATTAATCAAGTCATCCAAGAAATTTGGAAGACAGAAAAAATTCCAGAGAATAGAAAATGTGCTTTAATTCATCTATTGCACAAAAAGGGTAATTGACCAGATGCAAACAAGCACAGAAACATTTTACTTTTGCGGTCACTCACAAAATTTTATCCTCGTGTCTTCTAAATGAGCACAAAAACAGCTAGAACATACAGTTTCAATTTAATTAGGCTTTAGACCTAATAGGCCGTGCCCGGAACAGATCTTTAATCTTAAAACTATTTTAAACATTAAATCAATAAATAGGAAACCATTGCTCTCCACATTTGCTGATTTTTTTAAAAAAGCATACGATTCTATAGACAGACCATCTCTATGCAATATTCTAGAAGAACGCGGACCAGATACGAAAACTCGAAAATTGTTCGATCAAACACTGTGAGAAACCAAATCAAAAATTAAATTGATATATGAAATTTCGTATCCATTCTTAGTTAAAACAGGGGTAAGACAAGGAGATGGGATCCCGCCACTATTATTCAACATAGTTTTAGACAAACTAATGAAAGAATGGGAAATGGAACTAAGAAAACAAAACTTTTGGAATCCAATCGAATTAGGAAGAGGGCAAGGAAAATTGAACTTTTCACGATTGCAGATGACTTGGCGATTGTAACCAACGAAACAGCAATAAAACAAATCGAGACCCTCAAAGAATGTGCAGAGACGGTTGGCCTGGAAATCTGCTTTGAGAAGACAGCATTCATGTGTTCCAAGTTAAATGTTCCGAAACTTAAAACAAGTTGTGGAGAGATCAACAAACACTTTAACTACCTCGGTGAAATTATTGAAACAATAGGGGTTTAAAAAACAGCACAAAGAACAGATTGCAGAAAATCAGGTAAGTGACCAGACTTGTTTTAAATTAATGTAACAAAAATGCCTTCCAAAATACACTAAAATCAGGTACTACAACACAGTAATTAAACCGATAGTCACATATGCAAGTGAAACACACTCATTGATTCTAAAACTAGATTTACAAGAAATTAAGAAAATAGAGAGAAAGATTATTAGAAAAATTTGGAGACCACGATACACACAAGATGGATACAGACTGCAAACCATCGAGATAACAGAAAAAGTATGAAACATGGAAAGTGACTTCAGAAAGAGACGAATAAAGTTCTATGGACACCTAGACAGTGTCCCTGGAACAGGTTAATAACAAGTCTATTGAACTATGTGACATCCCTTAAAGCATCAATACCTTGGGTAACTGAACTTAAGTAGACTTTGACAACAGCAAAAATTGACATAACAAACACATAAACCAGGGATACATTCAGAAGCAAAACTGATAAGTAGAAGTTCATTCCAGAAATGGAACCAAGACCGTACTGACCAAAGTGGACTGAAGAAAGAAAGAAAGTCTTCAGGGAGAAAATGCAGAAATATTGGGAAAATAAGAAGAACCCTACGAAACATCGAAAATCACCTGATTATCGTTCTCCAATTTGGACATTCGCTAATAATAATCATAATATTGATAGCAAACTCGAAATTCTAAAACTGTCAAGTAGGTATGTTCATAAACAGTTTTGCACATTTTTCCTTATACACATCTCATTGCTGCCAATCTCTCATCATTGACCAATGAAAGTTCTAAGCGACATATCCCTTTCAGCTTGTCAAGCCAACATTTCAATAATGCGCATAAATATTCCTTAATGGACTTGACGTTCTCCCGTAACATTACTGGAGGCAGCAGTGTCATTCGTGAATTTCCTAAATGCAGTGTCGGACTTTATGGGAAGTTATCTTTCGTACTTGTAAGCCTTTGGTGTGAGATTTGGAAATGTATATAGTGTCAGAAACAGAAATCCGGCCCATTTATGTTGTAACAGTGGGGAAAACCATTCAAGCCTGGTAAGTGCTATTATGTATGAATATTTATCCCCAGTTGTGCTTAAGCATGTAGCTTCCTATGCTGCAGAGGCAAGGGAAAAACAGAAGATTTTCAAGTCCCAACCGCTGAATCAGAACATGCTGCTTGTTTAACACCACGCTCTCCACTCAGTAGCATTTCGAAACAGCTGTCAGTGCTTGGCGGCTACAGGTTTACCTTCACAACCTGACAAGCTCCTGTAAGAAGTGTCGAGGCTAGCAGAGCTTACTAGCGGACTGTGGCTAAATTTTCACGGGTGATGTGGAATTCCACCCTTAGAACAAGTGGCCAGCCGCGTTAGCTCCCTCTCTCCTAGCATCTTGGATTCTGACGCCATAGAGATTGCAGATAAAAATGACAGGTCGTGGCACGTACGTCACGAAGGTAGGTCTGAGCTCGATCGCTCGCTGAACTCAGCTGACAAAATGCGTTTCCAAACCTGTTAATTCATAACTGGGGGTCTATGTACCAGCGAGAATTGCATCTTCCACTGGAATCTGCTGTTATGAAGTCTGACTGATTACTAGCCCTAAAATAAAGTTTAAGATAAATCCTTGACATAAATCGTATAACGGCTGTTTTATAGCATTTAATCTCTTCCGTGTAACAGTCCACTTTTCATACAAGATATGGCACCTTACGCAACTGGTAATCATTTGGCATGATTTTCATTTTATTGTACCACAGTACAGTGGTAACAAATTATTAGTAGGCCTATGGACTTCATATCGTTGTGAGACAACTAAACAATAAAGCTACATAACAGTGGACTCCAGCAGAAGATGTAATTTTCGTTTGTAGATGCACACCCAGTTACGAGTTAACAGGTGTAGAAACGCAGTTTTTTATGAGTTGAGCGAGCTAGCAAGTGTGTTCGGCCTACCTTCATGGCGTATGTGCAGCGGCCTGTCTTTCTAGCAGGCCTCGATTGCACCAGTCTTCTAGAGGATCCTATACTTAGTACAAAAGCCCTTCTTCCACAGTGACATGAGGGGAAAACACAGTGGCAATCTTGAATTATGTATTTAGTGGTGGCCTATTTCTGTCACTATGACAATGTGACATCCAGGATTTTTGAATTTCCTGCAAATTTATGCTTGTATAACTTCTCTGCTTCCACCATGATGTCAGAGGAGTGGGGCAAAACACCCATTTTTTTATTTTCCTCCTAATTTTTAAGCTATCTATAAAAACTTTTCTGTAAATAAATATACTGAATATTCTTTTTTCAAACTCTCTCTCCTTGTGGTATGTGCAAGTTACACATTGTATTCAAATACTGAGGAATACTGACTGTCCGTTGGCCCTGTGTTGCGCATGTGAACAGTGTTATGTAACAAAACTTTAAAATCACTGGAATACTGAATCTGAAATAATTAACACTAATCTAATTAAATGCCAAACGTAACATACTCTGCATTCAGCGCATACTATTTACTGAACTACACAGTACTGAACTACATTATGATAGTTGCATGACATGCCACGCAATTTCTGACTTGAAATGTCCACAAAAATAAGACGTTGATCTACTCAGAAGAAAAATTCTGTAAATTAATCTGCTTGCTTGGCTCAACACCTGACAAACCTGACTATGAACTGTGTGAAGTGAGATCTGCCCTGAAAAAAAGTAACTTACCTCTTGCTCACGATTCTATTTTATGTCTGATGTAGTGGCGTTTTGAAAATCAAACTGAAATCGTCGGAAGCAACAGTTAAAGAGAAAATAAACTAATTACTACAAAATTTGTTTTTGCTCGTCAAAACAATCTGTGGCTTCATGTGGAGTAAGGTGCAATGCACACTGGACACAACATTCAAAACTTCACTAAGAATAATTGACATGACTTATACTTTAAAGAAAATCGTTCTTGAAAAGTTAACCATTGGTTATTGACAAAAGGAACTATATTACAAGATGACTAAAAATTACGAAATCCTCCAGTTACAAAAATTACAGGCAATTAGTCAGTAGTGTTATTTGTGACGTAATAAAAACAAAGAGATCAAATTATCGCTAATATTGAATCTTATTCGTCATTTAAGGGACAAAAATTTCCTCAGTTAACAGTTCTGCCAAACAAGCATTTCATTCCTACAGTGCATTGGCTATCTTGAAATATGCCTCCAAAAATCTTCTCTATGAGCAGCATCAATGACATATGTTTACAAACAAGTTGTCATCTCCACAACAAAATATTCGTCATAATTGCCTTCAGATTCACAATTACCGAATTTCTTTCTTTACAAAACTCAACTGCTCACTATTATACTTCAATTAAGAACGCCCTAGCGCTGCACAACTCACAGGCGAGCAAGCGAACCACAGATAAACACAGTCAAGGATATTACTCACTGCTCGTGCAGTGCGCTCATTCAGCTTTTTCACAGTATAGCAAACGTGAATTATTTTCAATGGCAGAAAACATACGAAAACCTTACAGTCTTGAATATCCAGCCATTTTATACATAAGGCAGCTAGACTTTGTCACATGGGTGGAGGGACGGGAGGGAGGATATCTGATGGTGCCATCGCTGACGCCTTGAGTGAGGTACCTTGTTCAAGAGCCAGCACTGCCCGAATACTGACGTTGATGGTGTCAGGCTGAAATGAAGCCATGATTGTGGCAGCGTGTGTTTCCTTGTTTCTCCAAAGTAAAACATTCAAAAATGGTTAAAATGGCTCTGAGCTCTATGGGACTTAACATCTGAGGTCGTCAGTCCCCTAGATCTTAGATATACTTAAACCTAACTAACCTAAGGACATCACACACATCCATGCCCGAGGCAGGATTCGAACCTGCGACAGTAGCAGTCCCGCGGTTCCGGACTGGAGCGCCTAGAACCGCTCGATCACCGCGGCCAGTTAAGTAAAACATTGTTTAATGCAAAAATGATATGAGTGACAAGGTAGGCTTACCACTTTGACACGTTCTATAAGGCAACTCAAGTGTCGCTGACGACGTCCACTGTCAATGCCTGAGAACACTGCACACCACCACAATTTACAGAACGTGTGCCACTGTTGTCTTGTGTAATCCCAACCTCATTTATCTTCACACAACACATTTCCTGTTTCCAGTCCAAAACTAGCTCTGCTCATTTGTAAGGAGTTACATTTTATGATAGGGCTGCATCTAAAACACCTTCAGGTCAGACTAGACTAACTTGATATGCGCAGTTACAATAAATTCATGCAAAATAAGTTTTTAACTGTTACATTTATGTATATGTTTGGGTTTTACGTTCCTCCTGCAGTGCATAAAAGTTGTTGTTCAAGCATTTCGGATAATTAGCCAAACAGCATTGATAAGCATACAACTCTGTACTTGATCGGGAGTGATAGCAACAGTCCTCTGCAAGAAACATAAAGTAACAATCTTGAGAATTTTTCTGTATTTCTCACCGCAATAATAGATCAATAACTCTATCTGTGTTCCTCATAGCAGTTGCGATAGTAAGTTTATGAGCTGTGATACTGCTGTAAGTGGAACACTAAATAGGTGGGTTATGAGATTTATAACTAGGTTCAGGGGAAGAAGAGCTGCACTGAGGCAAATCGCTGCCGGTTTTGCTTTCGGAAGTTCAGTAACATCTTTGCGGAGTGGGACAATGAAAAACGGAGGTATTTCACTCCTGAAGAACAATATTTTCGGCCATACTACTCTTGTTGTGAGGGATAAAAACTTTAAATGAAAGTTAAGCGTGTATAAATTGTTTATTCTGCATCTGTTCTCTTAAACAGCTTCCACCACACTAATATTTAAGTTTTACCTACATCGATAAAATATTTCTGTCGAATACACAGGATAACGGATGGAACTGCAGGTTTGTTAGATATTACTTATGCTTCCATACCGGAAAGTTACATTTAGTTAGAACATGAACCATCACATGGAGGGGTTTTGCATCTTTTTTTGTGAGGAAGTGGCAAAATTAAATTCATGAAAAAGTCCCTTGGTTTGGACTTCTGCTGCTTCATCTGTTGCGAAGTTTTACACGTAACTCCCTGTGTTATTGAGGAAGAAATGGCAGCGTCGTCAAAAGGTATTTCTTTTGGTTGGTTTTCAGATGAAGTACGACATGGCATGCATCTGCCATGGCCTTTTCTCTTTTGAAAACAGTGACAGTTCTCTATTCTTCTGTGTGAGAGTAAAATTTTTTAATAGCTATTTGATATGGGTGACGATGAGACACCTTGAAGAGAGTGCAACTGGAGATCTCACTGCCTGCACTGACAGTGTTTCAGCACCGTCTTTAAGCTCACAGTAGTCAAATGTATATATCTGAATCGCTTGGAACGAGCACTAACTTCAGCTGATGGAACTGCTGAGGTATGCACTGCTTCTCACAAAGACCATGTTTCTTCTTGTAATGAATGGTTCAGGGATTTTCTCTGTGATTTGACATGTGGAACAAGTCTAATGGCATGCAAGCAACTACTAAAACCACAAGAGCTCTGAAAACGCATTTTGAAAACAAAATGTGTTTACAACGTTGACATTTTTCACTCTTCATATACCTCTTGTCTTACATGATTTCTCTGGTCTTGAGTACCTCTGAAATTGGGAGTCCCAACCATTTTCGTGACTTGTTTCGCAAGTAATCAGCCACTCATATTGGATGGCACCGACATTTATACATATTTTAATTTTTAATCTTTCACTGTGAGAGAAGAGCCTTACGATCATAGACACATAACGGAAGACTGTTGTTAATGAAGTTTGTTGATATACGAGTAATTAACCCATGATCTTCAGAAAATTGACAGGGCTGCTTCACATGCATAGATTGATTCAGTTTGCCTCTGTTGTAGCGTGTGTCATGTTTATTTTCCACTGTGTATTTTTTTACTGTGTTACTGATGATGCCTTAGATGTAGTCTGCCGCTCGGAGGCTCTGTGAGCTTTTTCCAGTCTGAACATGAAAGTTGAAGGTTTAACAACAAGCTATAATCTGAAGAATTTCGTTACCAAATACTATACTGAGAAACCATTTTCTCGGCTGTTTACACTTATATGATGCATTTAGATTTTCTATAGCATTTTGCGTCGTATACGCGAGTACGGCTCATGAAAGAGGATTCGCAGTGTCTTCGGCGAATTTTATGAAGCACTTTAATATTTCGTCAGCAATATAAATCTCCTGTTGGACGAATGATAATATCGTAGACCTGCAACAGAAAGAGGATAACTATTTGCAGTTATACAAGCAGACAGAAGAGAAGACATCCACGTAAACAATTGAGAAATCGAAATGCTTTAAAGCAAAGACACAACAAGACATTTTCTTAAAGCTATTTTACGGTATGATATTCACCAAGTGTAGTAGCAGTAGACAGAAGACTTAGTGTAGTCCAAATGTATGAAGCAAGCAGGCAACTGTGCCACGGAGACTCACTGCTGTTTTCTACAGGCAACTGTGAGTGTTTGAAATAGGTCAAATGTGGTCTTCCGATGGCGGGATGGTCCGTTCGGAGAAATGCCACACAAGCTGGACGTGCCGCGTCAGTTGTACAACCATGCCTAATCCGACCGAAACCATGGCGACCCTGCGAAACTTTTGGACAAGGGCACAAGGAAAAGGAGTGACATGAAGAAGGAACACGACGAGGGTCATTTGTTAAGGCATCAGAAAGTAACTTCCATAGTGCTAGACAGAGTTGTAGGCTGTAGAAACTGCAGAGGAAGACGGAGAACAGAATACATCCGCCAAACAATTGAGGTCATAGGTTCAAAGTTTGGCACTCGAGAGGAATTTGTTGCGGGCCGTATCGAGCTAGTCAGAAGACTAATGATTGAAAAAATAAAGAAAAAAAAACTTTGTTCGTCACGTTTTGCTCACCAGTGTAATGCTTTATTAAAGGGTTGACAAGCGACATTAGAAAATTGGAAGAAAGAAACCTTACATTTCTGGTTGTGGCCAGATATTTTCACGAAATTACTATTGTTCACGTTTTCTTCTGAGCGCCAAAACATTTCGATCACTCCCACTCACATAGCAACATATAATAACGGTAATGACATGAAATGTTTTGTGGTTAGGGCCTCCCGTCGGGTAGACCGGCTGCCTGGTGCAAGTCTTTTCAGCTGACACCACTTCGGCGACTTGTGTGTCGAGTAACGATAGTAACAAATTAAGAGAAATCAGAGCTTGCACGGAAAGATTTTGGCGTTCATTTTCCTCACGTGCTATTCCCGCGAGAGTCTAAAGGGCAAGAAATTGTCTGAAAACGGTTCTGCAAACCCTCTGCCAAAAATATAAGTGTGATTACAGTGTAATCTTGCAGGTGTGCAGTTATGTGGTTGCTTTTTGTAGAGTGTGGCATATATGTTATCTCGTTACTATTTTACAAAGATCAACACATGAAACGCCGTTGAAATCTTTGAAAGCCGTTCATGGGTTAATTCAATGAAATCACCAGATGTGATGAGTAAGCAATACATTTAAATGCATAATACATCAGAGATACTCAGAATTTGCCTTACTGAAAGCTGTCTAGCTTTGTATGCCTGCAACGAGAAAAAAGTGCAGTGATAACTGCAATGGTTTGTAAAATGTAGTCTCCGTCTGCGACATACCTAACTTGTAAGAAAAGGCATTTACACTCCTGGAAATGGAAAGAAGAACACATTGACACCGGTGTGTCAGACCCACCATACTTGCTCCGGACACTGCGAGAGGGCTGTACAAGCAATGATCACACGCACGGCACAGCGGACACACCAGGAACCGCGGTGTTGGCCGTCGAAGGGCGCTAGCTGCGCAGCATTTGTGCACCGCCGCCGTCAGTGTCAGCCAGTTTGCCGTCGCATACGGAGCTCCATCGCAGTCTTTAACACTGGTAGCATGCCGCGACAGCGTGGACGTGAACCGTATGTGCAGTTGACGGACTTTGAGCGAGGGCGTATAGTGGGCATGCGGGAGGCCGGGTGGACGTACCGCCGAATTGCTCAACACGTGGGGCGTGAGGTCTCCACAGTACATCGAGGTTGTCGCCAGTGGTCGGCGGAAGGTGCACGTGCCCGTCGACCTGGGACCGGACCGCAGCGACGCACGGATGCACGCCAAGACCGTAGGATCCTACGCAGTGCCGTAGGGGACCGCACCGCCACTTCCCAGCAAATTAGGGACACTGTTGCTCCTGGGGTATCGGCGAGGACCATTCGCAACCGTCTCCATGAAGCTGGGCTACGGTCCCGCACACCGTTAGGCCGTCTTCCGCTCACGCCCCAACATCGTGCAGCCCGCCTCCAGTGGTGTCGCGACAGGCGTGAATGGAGGGACGAATGGAGACGCGTCGTCTTCAGCGATGAGAGTCGCTTCTGCCTTGGTGCCAATGATGGTCGTATGCGTGTTTGGCGCCGTGCAGGTGAGCGCCACAATCAGGACTGCATACGACCGAGGCACACAGGGCCAACACCCGGCATCATGGTGTGGAGAGCGATCTCCTACACTGGCCGTACACCACTGGTGATCGTCGAGGGGACACTGAATAGTGCACGGTACATCCAAACCGTCATCGAACCCATCGTTCTACCATTCCTAGACCGGTATGGGAACTTGCTGTTCCAACAGGACAATGCACGTCCGCATGTATCCCGTGCCACCCAACGTGCTCTAGAAGGTGTAAGTCAACTACCCTGGCCAGCAAGATCTCCGGATCTGTCCCCCATTGAGCATGTTTGGGACTGGATGAAGCGTCGTCTCACGCGGTCTGCACGTCCTGCACGATCGCTGGTCCAACTGAGGCGCCAGGTGGAAATGGCATGGCAAGCCGTTCCACAGGACTACATCCAGCATCTCTACGATCGTCTCCATGGGAGAATAGCAGCCTGCATTGCTGCGAAAGGTGGATATACACTGTACTAGTGCCGACATTGTGCATGCTCTGTTGCCTGTGTCTATGTGCCTGTGGTACTGTCAGTGTGATCATGTGATGTATCTGACCCCAGGAATGTGTCAATAAAGTTTCCCCTTCCTGGGACAACGAATTCACGGTGTTCTTATTTCAATTTCCAGGAGTGTATATTTCTTAATCGTTTCGAATTCCAGCGGGAAATGATATAAATGTTAATTACAACTGCGACAGCTATACTTCAGGTACGTTTATTACTGCAGAACTTGTTTTGCCGGCCGGTGTGGCCGTGCGGTTCTAGGCGCTTCAGTCTGGAACCGCGTGACCGCTACGGTCGCAGGTTCGAATCCTGCCTCGGGCATGGATGTTTGTGATGTCCTTAGGTTAGTTAGGTTTAATTAGTTGTAAGTTCTAGGCGACTGATGACCTCAGAAGTTAAGTGGCATAGTTCTCAGAGACATTTGAACCAGAACTTGTTTTATTCCAAATGAACATCTTAAAGTGCCGTCTAAAAAATGGTTCAAATGGCTCTGTGCACTATGCGACTTAACTTCTGAGGTCATCAGTCGCCTAGAACTTAGAACTAATTAAACCTAACGAACGTAAGGACATCACACACATCCATGCCCGAGGCAGGATTCGAACTTGCTACCATAGCGGTGGCCCGGTTCCAGACTGTAGCGCCTAGAACGGCATGGCCAAAAGTCCCGTCTAAACTTCAACAACGGTCTTCGTAACTCTTTCTCACACAACTGCAGAAATTTGCCTGTGTGGCATGACTCCAACACTCCTCGTCCTTCTCTAGTCCACAGGCAGATGTAGTTTCTAACTTCGGCACGTTTCTCATTTGTCCTCTTCCACAAGCCAACTAATTAGCTGTGAGGACAGACAGAGCAGTACTTGTTGTGTTTGCAGAAGAGCCAACACCGTGTTACTAGTGGAGGCCGAAATGCACGCGTTTTAGCTCACGCAGGCTGGCGTGAGGAGGGAAGAACTATACTGACATGAGGTCTGGAACATGACAAGGAATCAGAATTCAGAAAGCGGACATAAATAGTTTGATACTTATCTTTAATCCATTAATGATGAACGTCGCTCTTGACGATAGATGATTCACAATATTATCATTTCAGAATACATTCTTGAAGAATATGGCGCCTTGCTAGGTCGTAGCAAATGACTTAGCTGAAGGCTATGCTAAACTGTCATCTCCGCAAATGAGAGCGTATGTAGTCAGTTAACCATTGCTGGCAATGTCGGCTGTTCAACTGAGGCGAGTGCTAGGGAGTCTCTCTAGACTAGACCTGCCGTGTGGCGGCGCTCGGTCTGCAATCACTGATAGTGGCGACACGCGGGTCCGACGTATACCAACGGACAGCGGCCGATTTAAAGGCTACCACCTAGCAAGTGTGGTGTCTGGCTGTGACACCACAGTACTCTGTGAACAAAGTTAGGAGGAGCCGTGAAAACTGTGGAATTTTGCGAAGCAGAAGTAGCAGAAGTAATGAGGTAGAAGTAAAACGCAGATTAGTGCTACTTCCAGTTGAGTTATCGCGCCTAAGGTCAGCGGAGGGGCGGCTGGGACGACCGCAGTACTTTATAAAGTAGCCTGCGCGAGTCGCAGCCACTGTGGGCTGTTTGTGTGTGTGGGGTGGGGGGTGGCGGGAAGGGGGAGGGGGAGCAGAGACTTCGCTCGCAGGGATTATACCGCGCATGCTGTTGTGTTCCGCCACTCTGCCTGAGTGGTAGAGGTGGGCGAAGCTGTTACTCGGGATTAACTGTTATCACAGTTCCAGTTATTCTCTGATAACCATTATTTTTAACAGTTATTAATAACTGTCAAGTTATTTTTCGCTAGCTAATACTGAATACTCAGACGGGGCTACAGTTAAATAACGACATAGTTGGAATCCATGAGTTTAGTTATCAGTATAACTGCAAGTAGTGTGAAATGGGAGGAATGTCGTATGAATCGTGTCATAACCTTACCTAATTAACTCTGGGTACATTTTAGTTGATGTTAGAACGATTATTAGTGTTTCATATCATATGTATGTAGGTTATCGGTCGCTATTAGAAATATTATCTTCGCAGCTGCAACAGAAAGTACGCGGGACTTCACCACAGCACGGTTTAAGTAAAATGTTAACAATGTGCGTTGTTAAGTATGAAGTAATATGTAAACTGAATACTGTAGGTTAAATTCGCAGCTTGATTTCCTGTACTGCTCACTTAATAGAATAACTGTACAGCCTTGTAATACAGCAAAAAATATACGTAATGTGACGGATCAGTTTACTCATGTATTATACAAGATAGTTCTATTGGGGAAAGTGTGAGTACGCTAATCCCAGTTTTATGTGAGATTAGGAAATTTCTCGATTTCTTCAGGTACAGCATGTTTATAACATATGAAGACATGCAGTTCGAAAAGGTTGACAGTGTTACATTTCTGGGACTACAACTCGATAATAAATTCAGTTGGGAAGGGCGTACCACAGAATTGATGAAGCGCCTAAACAAGTCTGTGTTTACAGTGAGAATGATATTACATGTAGGAGACATAAATATAGAAAAGCTTACATATTTCATTCTATTATTTCATAAGGGATCATATTCTGTGGTAAATCATCAAATGGAGCAAAAGTATTTCACATGTGAAAGCGTGTAATAAAAATCGTTTGTTGTATAAATTCAAGAACATCATGTAGGAACCTGTTCAAGGACCTTTGTATTCTAACTACTGCTTCCTAACATATTTATGCTTTAATGAAATTTGTTACAGGTATTTCCAACCAATAGCCCAATACATAATATCAGTACCAGGAATAGGAACAGCAATCTACATAAAGACCTAAAACCACTTTCCTTGGTCCAAAAGGGACCCAACATTCGGGAACATGCATTTTCAATAAACTGCGAGAAAATCAGAAACCATTAAAAACTTGGTTTCAGATAAAGCATGGTTTACAGAGTGATTGAAAGACTCTTTGATTCAGAAGTGTCCGATTCCATCCATGCGCTTTGACCCACAACGTCATCAATATGCCGGAAATGGCTATTTTAAGTGCGCCTATGATGTCACTACATACACATGGCAACAAACACGAAGATAAATATAAATAATACAATAACATCTTCCACCAAAAATACCACCAGACCAACGGGCAACAGCGGGAAGCTAAGGGTTTTAGGATGAGGACAAGCTAGTAAAAAAAAAACACACCATGATCCCAAAACACAAAATGAAGAACAAAAAGAAAAAAAATACAGCATTCTTCTACACCAACAAAATCAGCAGGAATCAGACACTTCCCTTGAACAATATAGGTCAACCATATACCAAAATACCAGTACCTACAACTAAAAGTACGAAAATTGGAATCAGACATTTCCTTTGACCTACATAGTTCAACCTCAGATGACGATACCAAAACATCAACACCTGCAACTATGAAAATGGGAATCGGTCATTTCCAGTGACCTATATAGGTCCACCACAACTACTGCTACCAAAAAACCAACACCTACAACTGTGAAAAATAAAACCAAAACCACAACCCCAAAAATCCACAAATAAAACATCCATACATAAATAAAAACACATTCAATACTCCATAAATCCACAAAACATCACAACTAGAAAAAAAATTATACCACCAGCAAATTCCGGCACTGCATACTAGATCGGCCAGCCTCCCCCCCCCCTCCACACACACACAAACCAACTCATAAACACCCTGCCGTAATGACATTCAACACCACAACATCTTTACGTCAAAGCAGACGGGTGGAATCAGACGCTTCCATTGACCTCTCCTTCTACTCATTAGATGAATATCTTAACAGAGACTGATAGACCAGCTTAATTAGAAATTCTGCTATACTTCTGTTTTGACAGCACTAGGTCGCGACAGTCATGATAGGGTAGTCTGTGAATGATAAATTTATTAAAAGTACGTAACTGTGTTTTATTCTGGATGTATATCAATTCTGCAAATATTAACAGTTACTGTAATATGTTCACATATTTTGACTCTCTCCTGACAAATGATGAGGATAATAAATATTACATTCAGATGTATTATGTTATACTTTCTGACATTATTCGCGATGGCCAGCCGCTATTACCGAAGAAGTATGAAAATATTTGTTCGCTCTAGTAACTATGCTTTCTGGAAATATCACTGGGCTCTAAGACTGGAGTCACTGTGAAAGGAACACAGACACACAGTTATTCCGTTACCAGCTTCCCGGTTACCTGTAGTGGTAGCCCAATAACTGCCAGAGAACGAGAACTGTGAGCCAATAACGATAACTGCCAGAGGAGAATACCGATCTCTGACAGTTATTTCCATAGTCGCTCGAATTCCTTATGGTAACTCTCCTTGTACTATCCGTCCAAGCTAAATTAACACATAAGGTGGTGGCTCAAGGGATCGACTGTACTTGTTAATGCCTGTAGCGCAGCTACTATCAGCCACCACTCAGACATTAACTTTATTTAATTGTTTATGCTAAAAGTAACGAAGGCTCACGAAATAGTACACAGTTCTTATCAACAGATGGCGCACGGTCTCCCATGGCCTATAGAACGCCTTCCAAATGCGCAGTACGATCTTAGGTCAACAGATGGCGCGAGGCACTGTTGACACTAGACAGTTATTGAAATAACTGCAGAATTGAAGGAACGGTTATCGGAGTAACCGTCACTTCTCAGTAACCGGTTATTTCCATCAGTTACGTTATTTTTTGCCACCTCTACTGAGTGGCGAATGGCCGCACTAGGACGGCAAAGAGAGCGGCCACCATGCAGGCAGCGCACGTGTTTATTGCAGGTTCTGACCGAGATAAAGGCCGGGAACCACGGAGAGGCGAGCATCTCTGGCCGTACCTCGCTCTGAGTACCGCCCTTCGATTTGTGTTTCGTGCACTAATCGAAGCGTTAGGGTTGCAGGTGCCAGCCAGCCAGCCAGCCAGCCAGCCAGCCAGCCAGCCAGCAGCAGCAGCAGCAGCAGCAGCAGCAGCGGAAGTAGCGGCAGCAACCCCATCCGCGGCAGCAGCAGCTTAGGCATTCCAGCCAGCAGTCGCCTGCGCCAGCAGCGTGGGACTTCGGCGTCTGTCTTCGTCCGTCTTCGTCCATCCCCAGTTTTCCTCTCTCGTTTTCCATCCTATACTGACTTAGTTTCTACCTGTCGTCATGTCAGCCCCCACCACCACTGCCACCACTACCACCACTGCCATAGTTTATACTTCACCCTCCGCCACGACCACCACTATTAAATGGTGTGCCCAGTCCCCCCCCCCTCTTTCATCCCTCCTCTTCTAACTCTCCCCTCTCCCTCGGTCTTTGTCTCCCCCTCCCCAGCTTCTTCCTCTTTCTCCTCTACCTCTGATCCCTTCCCCCACTCACCCAGCCTGTCACTGCAGCTCCAGCTAGGGTGGTGGCCCGACGGGACACTGCCCATGTCCAGCTCTCCCCATCACCTTCGCCATCACCGTCATCGCCGTCGCCGTCACCTTCACCATCGCCATCTCCAGCGCCAACTACTGCGTCCATGCCGGGACCTGCCATTTCCCGCCACCACCCTGTAGCACCCATCCCTCATGTCACCCCTCACCCTTCCTCCGCCTTTAAACGCCCTAGTGGCACCACCACCTCCTCTACTCCCAACAAGTACCCACCCCATCCTCCTTCCCTCCCCAGGATGCCATGGATGTCTCCCCACCTGGCCCTGTTCCCTCCGCCCCCTCCTCCTCCTCCCCTCCCTCTTCCTACAAATACCTCCTCTCCCATCCCGATCCTTCCCTCCTTGAGGCCCAGAACCTCTCACTCCTTCTCCGCCAACACTTTCCAGGAGTCCCCATCTCCCTCCTCACTTACATAAGAGATCCTGTTCTCATATCCTCCCCCAGCCCCACCCTCCATACTGACATCCTCTCCACCGACCCCATCACCAGTTTTGGTCCAAATGCCTCCCTCAGCCCTGCTCCTTCCCCGTCTCCTACCCGCCAACCCTAACCCACGCGTCACCCGCCGACCCTCACGCTGTGATCACTCAGCTTAGTCCAATGATCACGGAGGAGGAGGTGTTGGCGGAGCTCAAGGTGCATCCCACGCTGGAGGAGCGGGCGGTCCGCTACATCTTTAACTCCGCCAGCCCCACCCGCCTTACCGGGGTTTTCCCAGAGGACACCCCCTCCATTGACCGTCATCTAAAGGAGGGTGGCCTCCTCTTCCACCAGCGGTACAAGGCCGACCCCTCCCATTACCCTCCTCAATCCCTCCGCTGCCAGAGGTGTCTGCACTACAACGCGCACACAACAGCTGAGTGCCGCATGGCCCCCACCTGTCCGCATTGTAAGCAAGCACACTTCCTCCGGCAGTGCCCTGACCTTCAGTCCCCTCCCTCCTGTAATACCTGCAATCTCCTGCATCCCACCTACTCCCAAAAACGTATGGCGCAACCCCCTCCAACTACTACTGAACTCACCGTCCCTGTCCGCCCTCTCGAGGCCCCCACCCCTCCTGGCATTTCTCTTCGTCCTCCTCCCACCTCTGAGGACATCATCAGGTTCCTCACCATTGTATTGCAAAATGTACACCCTTTCCAACGCCCTCATACCCTCCAACAGATATCCCTCGCTGCCCATTCCATCTTTCACCAAAAAATGTATGCCACCTACTCCCACAACCAGGCCCATTTTACATTCTCCCGTCTTGACACCCTCGTCTAAATCCCTGTCATGGCGCGACAGCACCGTATCCTATCCAACAACCACCATTCCCTTCCTGCCAACAAGAACCTCTTCATGCACACCCTTGCCACCCACTGCGTGGATGCCTTCCTCCTTAATGAAACCTTTCTTAAACCTAACCACACCGTTCACACCTCACCCTACCTCCTTCACCGCTCCGACAATCCCTTAGCGATAGTGCGTGGCAGAGTTGCCATCGGTCACCACCACCAGATCCCAGTTCGGCTCCAACCTCTCCTTCCCAACCCCACCGAACACCTGATCCTTAGTCTCTTCTTTCCTGGCCTTACCATCACCTTTGCCACCATCTGTGTCTGTTCTAACACCCCTATTCCTTTTGAATTCCTCTCCCACATTGACCGTACCTTCTCCTCCTCTGTGATTGCCACCAACCTCAACACCCATACTCGATCTGCCACCCAGTTAGGGCGGTGGCATCGGTTTCTCTCCCCCACCAAGGCGACCTCGTCCCCATTCCCCAGCACACCCACCTTGAATCCAACTCCACTCTAGATGTCATCCTCCCATCCCCTAACCTCCTTGGCTCCATAACGGTGGATGTCCTGGACACCATTGGTAGTGACCATCTCCCTCTCCTCCTCACCATTTCAGATGGTCGGCGCCCCCATCCCGCCCCCCGTCATGACCCTCCCCCAAAGTATATCCATGATTATTCCCATGCCGACAGGAATGCCTACCGGGATACCCTCTCCACCCAGGTCGAAGGCCACCCCTTCACCTACCAGCACCCTGACTATGTTACCCATGCCACCTCCTTTCTCCAGCAGACCTTGTCTGAGGCCGTGGAGGCCCACACTGCCTGGATATCCGCTCCCCCTACCTTTCACAAGTCCCTTCAGATCCTGGAACGCCAAGCTCTTCGCCTCGCCTTTCGCATCCGTCTCCCCTCCCCACGCGGATTCTGTGCGACCTAATTCCCTTCCCCCACCTCCTCCTTTTCCTCGAATGGATACAGATCCTCTACACCTCCCGCAAACTCCGTCCTCCTCACCCGCTCGTCTCTCCCATCCTCTCCCGCCCCCGTCTGCTGCCACGCCTGTACTTCCATGTCCCACCTGCTCTCCATCTCTCCACTCTCCGCACCATCTCCCAAGGTGGCTTCCGCCAGCTCCCCCTCCCTGATGATGCCCTCCTCCCCTTCATCTACCCGTCCTACCAACTTCGATTCTCCCTGCCTCTTCCTGTGTTTGTTTCCTTTGGCACCCTCCCTCCCTTCTGCCCCCCATCCCTCTCTCCTCCCTTTCTCCCCACTCCTCTCCCAGGCTTCCCCTCCAGCCCTTCCTCCAACTCCTACCTCAGTCTCCTCCGCCCTTGGCATCCTTGCTCACCCCTCTCCCTCCCACTCCCCCTTCTTCCCCTCTTGGCAGGTCCCCAGACTCGAACACGCTCAGTGGACATTCGCGCGCCGGAGATCATCGCCATCAGATTCGAGTGTGTGTGCCGTCGGTTTGTGTCTTTAGTGTCCGCCATTACGCTCATACGTTCACTTGTGCCATCATATTCATCAGTGTTATGTGCGCCGTGTCAACATGTTTTCAGTGTCGTCATTGTTGAGTGTGAACGGCTCCGTGTTTTTTTTTACTTCTGTGTCCACAATTGTTTGGTCATCACTATGTTTATTCTGGATCTCCATTCTGTGTTATATCATTGTCAACTCTATGGCTTAAGAGCGACGTAGCATGCCGCTGACAGCCTACCTGATTGTACAGGTATGAAAATAACAATAAAGGGAAAAAAAGGAGAGGCGAGCAGGTGGTGCCGCGTACACACAGTAGTGTTTGTGCGGCCCCGCAGGCGCAGCTCGCACTTTGAGGTCATACATAGGTGATCAAAATTATCCAGACTCTTATTAGTTGACACTGAAATGGGCTGCATCAATCCTTCCCCTTTATGACGGCTAGACTTCTGCTGGGGACACATTCAGTTGAGCCGTGATCACTCCTTGAATTTGGCTGTCTATCTGTGTTTGGCGTCCTGCCGTAGTGGCGGTTACGCCGTGGTTCTTCCTACTTCTACGTGTGGCAGCAGCGATGTGTATCGATATTTGCACCGTGTACCATCCTTGGTCTTGTGCATGTAGTTTCCGGCTAGGGGTGTGCGGACAGTCGGTCGGTTGGTGCGGACCAGGGAGAATATCTCTGTGTGGTGCAGTCGGCTGGGTCCACTGGTGGCCCATGCACAGTGTCGGAGTGTATGTGGAGCTGTCTGATCGCTACGAGCTTCGTGGCTCACCGACCCTGGACGTCAAAGTTGAGTGCTATCTTAAGTACCCAAGATAAATCCGTTCATGTTGTGTCGTTCGTTTTGGCGGTTCGCTGTTGGGGAGCAACACTGAGTGTTTGCACTGGTGAAATCGAGCCGCCGTGCGGTGCAATTAACTACAGTAGTTTACTAGATTTCAAGTGCACCAGCTAAATTTTCTGCCTTGTGGCAGAAATGTTGAAGTGAAACTGACTGCCACCTTATTGGGCCCTTTCCACAGTCCTAATCACCTGTTCTGAATTGCAGGTTTATCGTATGTATCAGAGGTGTCTCAATCTCTGTAGAGGCGTGTAAGCTCATTCTTCCTCAAGAACGGCGTTCTGAACCATGCCGAAGTCTTACTATGGCCGCAGATCTGCTCTTGGGCCTGCCAGTCAGTTTGGAGAATATTTTCTCTACAAAACATCATCTCGGAGATGCTGTTTTATGACAGGGTGGCCTGTTGAGCCGATAGAAACAACCACTGGCTCCGAACTGTTCCTCTACAGCACGCAGTACACAGTGCTGTAAGATGTATTCACATCCTCTCGTATGTAACGTTTGCCTAAGCCCCATAAAGGAGTGTCACCACAGCCACGAAAAGTACCCCTGTATTGTCAACACCAACGCCTCTGTACGTCACAGTCGGCATTACACAGGATGACAGCTCTGCAGGCACTCACCAAACGCAAACACTTCCATCGGATTGGCACAGTATATACCACACTGAAACATTCGTTTCCAGTCCGTTGTCCAGTGGCGTCACCTCAAGGGTCGTTTATCATTAATTACGGAAACGTGTGGCTTACGATGAAATGCTCGACTAACGTACGCCAGTGTTTTCAACTCCCTACGCACAGGCATTTTGCTAACGGGCCTGCCGGCAGTACTTTGGTACCTACGACTGACTCCTTCCGCTGATTTCGTGTGACTTTTACAGCTACCATCCACAGAGCTCGATGGTCCCCGTCAGTCAGCACGTGAGGTATGCCAGGTCTGTGCCTGTTCCTTCGCGTTTCCACTTCACAGTCACATCACCAACAGTCGACTTGGCAGCTTCAGAAATGCTGATTTGTCCCAGACGTAATTTTTACCCCAGTCACACATTCAAAGTCACTGACGCCTCCTGGCCGGAACTTTCTGCTGTTACTGCTTCTCTTCTGTCATTACATCTTGGTGTCATAGAGTATTTGTACCACAAGTTTTACTAGTAGTTCAACATTTACTTGTAGAGAATAATTTTCAAGGCACCTATACACGCCATGTTTCAAATTCTTTTCATCAGTTGTATGTGGATGATAGCTCACATCATGTGGAACAATTTTTTTTAGAAACACAGTGCTCCCTCTCGCTTCCCAGACACGCTCCAACTTTTTCAGTATTGTTTATGACCCTGGGAGGCTGCAGGGTGTAGTGTGTGTTGCCTATAATCTAGTGTACTGCTCCGTATGAAAGGGCATGAGCAGATCAAAATTAAAGTTCGTGATTCGCTACTAAAGCACCTGTTTCCACTTAGAGACACATATTCTTAAGGATTTCCTTTTCAAAATCGCTCTACCCACTTACTGGTACACATATGGTCAGCAGGCCCTGAGAGTTCAGTGAAATCTCGTCATCTCATGCTCGTCAAATTCAATAAAAAGACAGCTATTGTTCCCGGTAAGTTGAGAGAACAATTTGTTCCCAAGAAAAACTGCTCCTCAAAAAGCGATCTTTCGTCCTTTAGACGTCTGATCAAAAGACATTGAAACACCCTGCAGCAATTGCAGGAAATGTCTAGAAAAAGCCATTTAACATCCTACTCATGCATTTTGTTTAAACACCCAGATGCGTTTTCCATTTGTAACAGGACATCCTCAGTGTGTGCCCCTACAACATAATATGATTATTTTAGTTTTCTCATATAGGTTTTGCCGGCCACGGTGGTCTGGCGGTTCTAGGCGCTCAGTACAGAACCGCGCGACTGCTACGGTCGCAGGTTCGAATCCTGCCTCGGGCATGGATGTGTGTGATGTCCTTAGTTTAGTTAGGTTTAAGTAGTTCTAAGTTCTAGGGGCTGACGACCACAGATGTTAAGTCCCATAGTGCTCAGAGTCATTTGAACCATCATATAGGTTTTGAAATAGTTCTAGTAACTAACCACACAAGTAACAGAATCGTATGTATGTATGTATGTTCCACATTTCCTCCTAAGACCATGGACCAACTGCAACCAAACCTGATACACACATCATTTAGAGTTTTTTTTTTTAATATCACAAACAGTCTTGATCACAGTTTAATTATTATGGTGACCGGTTTCGACCACTAATGTGGTCATCTTCAGACCAATGAGTAGCAGAAGGAGGTTCTTACTCTTTGTTTTAAAGATGACCACAGTAGTGGTCGAAACCGGTCACCATAATAAATAAACTGTGATCATGACTGTTTTTGATAATAAATATTTGTAACACATTGATCACTGTCACTCCTATAAGGTATTCGAAAGTAATATCATTTAGTGTTTGGAAGGAACCGCTGTTACGGTAAGAACCACGGACCTATCAAAGTGGCGGTGTGAAAAAGCAGTGCAGCCCTCGACGCGACACTACACATACTTAAGTGATGCAGCATTTGACAACGAGAGGACACTTACAACACATCTTACACATAATTTCTAATGTTAATGAAACTTCTTGCTGGCGACCCCAGAAAATTATCAAATGAAAAAAGTTGATTGTTCACTGCATTTTCGCTCTTCTTGCAGTAAAACTGCCACATGAGGGATGACGTTTTAATTTAGTACTTCTTTACTACTAACTTTATTCACAACATAAAATGGTTCAAATGGCTCTGACCACTATGCGACTTAACTTCTGAGGCCATCAGTCGCCTAGAACTTGTAATTAAACCTAACTAACCTAAGGACATCACACACATCCATGGCCGAGGCAGGATTCGAACCTGCGACCGTAGCGGTCCCTCGTCTCCAGACTGTAGCGCCTAGAACCGCACGGCCACCCGGGCCGGCATTCACAACGTATCTCACAGGCGGTAGACATGTATATCACTCGATGTACCTGCAAAATTATGTTACTGTGTAGTATATATTTCACGAGATACGAAGTCAATTCGCTGGACATACGGGTGAAATATGTCTACAAATACGCCTGAAATGTGTTAAACATATTTAAAATATATTTCACATGTGCATATACGAGTAAAGCAACAGGTAAAAATCTCTCCATTTTAGAGAAATTTGGTACACATATTGGTTAGAATTTGGAAAGAAATATTGTTTGGTTAAGAACCATCAGCCTCCTCCTGGAGTGTGATGAGAGAGAAGGGAGAACGAGGAGATGGACAGGCAGCGAGATGGAGGAGAAGAATGGCACATACAGGAGAAGGAGGAGATGGACAGAGATGTAGGGAGGGGAAAATGGACAGAGAGAGAGAGAGAGAGGAGAGGAGAAGATGGGAAAAGAAAGGAAAGAGGTAGATAACTACAGAGATAGGGGGAGGAAGAGACAGGGATAGAGATGAACAGACAGAGGGGGGAGGAGGAAAAGGACAGAGTAGGGGAAGAGGAGGGATGGACACAGGCTAGAGAGAGCAGGAGATGGATACAGAAAGGAAAATGGAAGAGATGAAGAGGGAGGAGGGAGTGAAGGAGCTGGTGAGAAAGAGGGGGTGGAGGCGATGGACAGAGATGGGAGGAGGAAGATTTTGACAAAGAGTGGGTGGAGGACATGGAATCATAAGTGGTAGGAGGAAATGGACAGAGAGAGGGGCATGAGGAGATGACAGAGAATGGGCGCTTAGAGGAGGTGGACCGAGCGCGAGTTTAGTGCAGATGGACAGAGAGATGGAGAAGAAGGAAATAGACTAATATCATCCAGGGCAACGCTGCGAACTCAGCAGATTTTAATGTAAAATGGAAAGGTACTAACAGCCAATGTCAAAGTTGGAAGGAACCAATGTTTGATAAAATCAGTCCGTTCCGCCTGGACCTGCAAGAGAAAGACATCTTCCCTGAATCTCATTACCATTTACTTGTGTATTCAATGGATACGCTAAATATTTTCATGGAGATTAATTGTTTAAATGAGACCAATCTAAGCCCAAGCGAGTGGGATACGTCGCGGGCCCCTGAGTCTGCAATACTTAAGAAAATGGGGGAGAAATTTCCAAATACTGAAATTGTACTCAAGGACTAGTTTAAACATTGCTTTTACAATTTAAATTATCTTGAGGACAACCAGCTACAATATTTTGACATCATGAAATTAAACTGGCTACAATGGATTTCTACCATTACTTGATAAAATTATTTGATAGACATCAAGGGCCGCGCGGGATAAGCCGTTAGGTTAGGTAGTGTGTAAGCTTAGGGACTGATGACCTTAGCAGTTAAGTCCCATAAGATTTCACACACATTTGAACATTTTTGGGACATCAAGAGTGGCAGGACTCCACTACTAGGAGGTGAACTAATAGCTGGAAGCATACTGGATGTGGATGACAATCACAGAATTTAGCTTCTGAGGCTACCTGTGTGAGTGGTTACCCAATTATGGCCGCAGTTTTATATCAGGACCCTACCTCCACAGTTAGGCTAAGATGTTACTCGCAATCTGCGCGAACATCTACGCAGATGGAATGATGATTGCCACCGGAATACAACCCACGTTGCGATCTCGCTTAAACTCCCCCAAGGTTTTGAAACCCCGCAGTGGAGTTACATCTTAATAACCGAGCCAAACTGCAGCTGCATGACGATCGATGCCGTCGCCAGATCCGCCGCAAGCATCAATTGCGAGACGGCCAGGAGTATTCCGCGTCCGACATCCCTCTGTCTGTGACGCTCATCAGCGTCATCGGCAGATCAAGTTTTACATCTGGAGTGAGCACGAAAAGTACTTAATTCTAGCCAAGACTTGGCACGACTTCACCCCAAGAGTATCTACCGTGTGATCCCTGAAACCCTTCTCACTTCAGGGCTCCGAGTTCAGTGTTATAATTTCCTGCACCTTCCCAACCAGCCGGCCCCTGTGGCCGAGCGGTTCTAGGTGTTTAAGTCCGGAACCGTGCTGCTGCTTCGGTCGCAGGTTCGAATCTTGCCTCGGGCAGGATGTGTGTCATGTCCTGAGGTTAGTTAGGTATAAGTACTTCTAAGTCTAGGGGACTGATGACCTCAGATGTTAAGTCCCTTAGTGCTTAGAGCCATCTGAACCATTTTGCACTTCCCCCAACCAACGAGGGACTCGATCCAATACTTCTGCATAATGGAAACTTTAGTAACGAAGTCACTCCTCCCACCTACGATCATTTGCAGTATGAACCAACACGCGCTATTCCTACGCACCGAGAAGCACGCTGCCAAATCTTTACCCAGTCCAGGAGCCAGAGCATCGCCTTCTGCCCCGACAGAACAGAAAACAACGCTTCACCAAAATTGGCTTCTCATGCAACATAAAAGATGTTATTTGGATAAATCATTTTTCAGCGAGCACCCCAGGAATGCGCCCTTTTATCGAAAAACAAATTTCGCTTTATCTATGAGCAGTGGATATCCTCTGAACACAGCATCTATCTCGGCTCACTCCTGTGGAAACACTACCTGGCCTGGCCGCAACGTAGTCGTTGTCCTTCCCATTTCGCGTACCGACAAACACGAGTCACGTGTGCAGTCGTAGTGCCACGACCGGTGTCGTCTTGGTGCCACGTAGCCAACAAAGCTGGCTCTCGGGCCACGGATTTCCTGCTGCGATAAAAATCTCCCCTGCAGGCCTGCCACCAGGTAAAAGTGTCTGCCACATCCGGCCAACTGTTCCAGTTGCTCACACAGAGACCACGAACACAGCAACCAATCGGCGTTTCTAAAAACATCCACTGTCCACAACAGAATTAAAAGATATTAGAGCAGAAGGGCTGTGGTGACACGACAGACGGATCACATAAGTTGGAAGGTAGTAGTAATATGGCCTTCTGAAATGTTTAATATTAGTGAGTTTCATGGTTTTAGTAGTAGTAGTACTATACCAGTAGTGGTAGTATACCCTAACGAGAGTGGGGGGAAATATGCAAATTCCATGTAGAGTAGCGTTTAGGTGGCGGAAAAACCTTTAGCGACAGCTGTAAAAACAAACAGAAATGAAGGTATAGCTTTGAAATTCACTACATAAGAACGAACGCTAAAGCTAATTGTAACAATGAATTACATAAATCCGATTTTATACCTAACTGTCCATTTTGTTATGAAAACTATGGACAAGGAAGAATAAATAAAATCTCTGCTGCTCAGAGCTCTCACATTCAGTACTGTAGACGCCAGGAGCGCGCAGTCTGACTGGGTACCTGACCTGCGCAAGCCAACCAGATCTGCAGACTTATGCGTCTCTCAGAATACTCATTCGACATCGTGTCTCTTTATTACCACTGAGGTGCTGTCCGTTCACCTTCTCGAGTATGGCAAAGATGCAAAACACAACACTTGCTCCCTTTTCTGTGTTATGTCAGAGTTTCACGATAACTGTGTTACCTCTCCTCTGGAGGATCTCCATCACGTGCTGCAGTCCGATAGATGCGATTTCTGGCAAATTATCGCCGCAATCCTGTGGATAAGAATGCTAAAAATAGTGCTTCGTGCATTTATCTGTGTGATAGCTGTATGCGTATAAGTACACAAACATGTGCATCTATTTCCTGAACGTAGCATCAATTAACGTGAAATTTTGCTTTTTCTATACACAGAAAAAAGAAAATCATCCAGGTTATCCCGGCCATGAGGCCATACAACGAAAGCGTTATTTATATGTCTGTAGAAACGGTAAGATTTGTGGCGTTTGGTCTTAGTACAAATCTCTCCAAAATGCTATGGCTATTTTTCGTTTCATGGGAGATCTCGCAACCACACCTCCCAGCTGCCAGTAATAGTAAGTGGGCAGCAGTACTAGAAAAAAAGAAATCTCGGATGCATTGGGGTCAGTAACGACTTTGTTTCAGAGCTCACAAGTAGGTCGTCCTTGTCGAATCGAATGTCCCTCACCAGTTTCACGATCTTGTATGAGTTCATCATGTTGTGTACACAGTACCTCACTAAGAGATCGAGTAGTTCTGCCATACATGTGTCCAGTCTGTAAAGTGGCGAGCAGATAGTGTTTACTGTTGGACATATCCACAGTCGTTCTTGTGTATTTTCGGAATCCTATGCAAGCGAAGAGAAACTGGTCCTTTAAGATGTAGTTACTTCATCCTTTCCTGTAGGAAAGCCTAGTTATGCAGAACAGATTCCTTCCAACAAGCGATGTCACATTCTTCGAGAGTTGCTCCTTTGCTGAGTCGAGTTAAAATCTTCTGATAATATCTCGATGTACACAACATAACAACAGCGTTGTCTTTGTCCACAGATAATATGACAGTGTGTGTATACTCTCTCAGAGGGTGCGAATCTGATAAAATCTTTTGGACATGAGGATCGAGTATTCAGCCTTATTTCTTCATTTAACTTACGGACGGATCTTGAATAGCCCATCACACATCGCCGATGACTTCTTGAATGAGTCATCAATTTGGTACAAAATGATGGCCTCTTGACATCACTCGTATTGTTGCTGTATACAGTTCCTTGCCTGTAGGATTGACTATTGACTGTGGTACTGTGGGGAGAGAAGGAGGTGTAACCTCTGCCACTTTGTCATATTTGCTTCGTTTCGTCGTGCTGTCCTGTAATTTACGCACCTCACTGTCAGTGTTTCAAGTGCTATCTAACTACTATACGCATCTGTTGCAAATTCCTTGTCGATATGCAATTAATACAAAAGTTCTGCAGGAAAAGGAACTTACAAAGGACTTTACATTGTCTGTGATGAAGGAGATCGTTCCTCTTCTGACGAACTCCGACTGTCCTAGGATAACACAACAAATAACGAAGGCTGTGGCACCCAATTGCATTTACTAGCTTCGGGAAGCACATAAGCTACCACGACAAGGTTATTAGCTCTGGAACACCACCGCATACGTACTTTTATTTGTCTGGAAAATAACACTGATGATACACTACTACTAGCCCCTGGTGTGAGAAGAGGCTGGAAGGGAAATAATATGTAAAATTAATCGAAATCGACTGATATTTCTGTTTAGTACACAGTGTAATTGATGCTAATCCTGGTAAAAACACGTATCTGTGAGTTGGGGCAGAGATGGCCAGTTGATCATATATGAAATATTCGTAATCAGGCAAAGTCACACAATCAGCTAACATAAACACCAAGCAAAAGTATCTATCTAACTAAACCCGCCCTTAGAGCAATACATCAAAACAATATCAAATATCCATTGTTTAATTCTTTTTTCTGTCGTGTAAATTTGCAAAGGTGTTTTGGTTGCATGAGAATTCTCGGAATCGGGTGCTTAGGTCCTTCTGGCAACTACAGCTCTTGTGTAAAACTAAAAAAATAGAATTAATGACGTTCAACTTTTCCAGGCAAAAGAGATTTCGTCAAACTATTGCGAGTATAGCGGTAATCGTTAAAATTATTGGGTAATAGGGACCTGAATATTCCTGATAATGTAACTGGCCCCAGTGCGGGAAAGTGGAAACTCTACCGGAGAGCTGTGAAGGAAAGTAGTGACGTAACGGATAACTATAAGCGCATGCGCTGACGAGGTTTTCAGTATTTACAGCCTGGTTAACTCTCTGAGATCCGAGCGTCAAAGCTTTCTTAAATATTCTGTCGATCTCTTTTCGTCTTTTTTCCCTGCCCTACCCCACAGCTTCACTGGGTAGGCACGCGGTTCTGGATTTGGCAGTGTGACTGGTAAAGGGTGCCCAATCACCTTTCCTGTTGCCACCTCTTAAAATAAGACAAAGTAACAACTTCACAACTTTATCTGACGTAAAATACGCAGTACATTGTGTTCCTTCATTTGACTGTTTCATTTCGGTGTCCATTTCACGGATTATTTTCTCTTTCCACTTTCCATAACAGTAATATATAATATACTTGAGATACAAGTCTATGGGTCAACTTATTTTGGCGATAGTCTATCGATGACTGAACTACTTTTGTTACGCGGAGTTCTATTTTGTTTCACGCTTCCAATTGAATGCATTTACGTTTTTAAGCTTATGAAATATGTTGAAGGCCCTGAAATAGATACACGCGATAAAAACACACATTTCAGAAATATAAAATTCGTATTGGAAATGTGCATGGGAACAATAACAACTCAACAATATTAACATAATTATAATGAATTTCGTGACAAATAGATATTTCTTTTGACGTTGTCAATGGGCTTGAAAGTGATTGATACATCAGTTTTTCAGTGAAACAGTGCAAATAAATGCGTGTTGTCCGCAACTCAAAATTATAAGTGACAAGGTAAAGTTGTAGATTTTCATGAATTCTGGGGGTCAGTGTGTTTTATGGCGAAACTGGAAAGCTGCTTCGTGACTTAGGAGAGCATCAGACACGCAGAGGGCCGCAGTATTGACCTTATCCGCCAGATGGCTCGCAAAAAGTGAGCGGCGAAACAGCTGGAGCCCAGAAGATGAGCAGCAAAACTTGGCGAACAGGTTATGAATAAAGCCACGGCCAGAGCCGCGCCGCACGCCGCCGTTCTGCTCGTAAAGTCTCGCTGCGCGCCCTCCGAAAGGCCGAGGCGTGAGACACATGGGAATTGCGAGAGAGCGGCGGGCCGGCGCTGCTGCGGACTTCCTCGGGCCTCCAGGAGGAGGCGGCCAGCTCGTATGTAAGGCCTGTTAGTGGTGCCAGATTTAGTGTCCAGACACTGCTGGAGAGGACAGGAACTGAAATACTGGTAGCAGAGCAAGAGCAGAAATTTTGTGTTTTTCAAGTGTTCCTTTACAAAGGAAAATCCAGGAATAAAGCCGCAGTATAATTCTGGAGCCACTCCAAAAGTTAGTGATATTGATACTAGCGGTTCTGCTACTGAGAAACCATTAATATCGCTAAAATTGGACAAAGTTAAAACCCCGATGATGTCCCTATGAGATTCTACACCGAATTTGTGGCTCAGTTAGTCATTTCTTAACTGTACTCTACCGTACATGTCTTGAATAAAATATTGTAACCAGTAGCCGGAAGAAAGGACAGGCCACATCCCTCTACAAGAAGGGTAGCAGAAGTTATCCAGAAAAATTCCATCCAATATTTTACGAACCAGACGTCCCCTTTCTACTAAAGAGAGTGACTCGCCAAAGTACCATCTAATGTCTTGCGAAACACTCCCTTGCTATTAAAGAGAGAAATGATGCTGGTTATTTGTCTGTCTACATCTCCCCACCAACGAATCACACTAATTAAAATTTGCACAAGAGAGTTAAAAAACGCTAATTCTCTGCCCACTGTTGGAGTCACCCACTTCTGGGCTCGAAACTCCTATTATTTCGTCAGGACGGAGGCCGAAGAACCTTAGGACTCGAACTTCCTTGGCGGCTGGTGGCTTCATAAACCGGAGTGGAATCTGCTGAATCCACAGTCAGACTCAGGGCTCTCAAAGACCTCTCCTCAGCTACGAGCGCAGGCCTCTCACATGGAGTGGGGCGAGTGGCCTGGCCACTCGTTTGTAAGGGCCTGCCCGTCACTGGCCTGCAGCTAATGAGACCGCGACCACATTGTGTAAGTGTGTGTGTGTGTGTGTGTGTGTGTGTGTGTGTGCGTTTGGCTCACATTCTGAGACAACTCTGTCCCTCTCAGGTCCCTGCCGGCGTTGTCCCATCAGATGGACCACAATCTCAGATGCTGTGACGGGTTGGATGTGATTCTGAGACTCTGGTTCACTAGGCTGTCAGACTCAAAGATGCTGAAGTTTAGTTCAGTTATTGTCCTGAACTGGAGTGATATTGGTGAATTTGTGGGCTCAACTGCAACGCCAACTTCACGGCCGGATGCTGGTTTGCTGTATTCCATGGCTGCAAATCACTGGTCATCACATCAGGCAGCAAGAGTATCACCAGTACTGGAACAATCTCACACAAGATGTTGCAATATAATACTCAGAGAACTGAGTATGAATGACATGAATGCCATCAGTCCTACTGAGTGGGGTGGAGTATTTATACACTCCTGGAAATGGAAAAAAGAACACATTGACACCGGTGTGTCAGACCCACCATACTTGCTCCGGACACTGCGAGAGGGCTGTACAAGCAATGATCACATGTACGGCACAGCAGACACACCAGGAACCGCGGTGTTGGCCGTCGAATGGCGCTAGCTGCGCAGCATTTGTGCACCGCCGCCGTCAGTGTCAGCCAGTTTGCCGTGGCATACGGAGCTCCATCGCAGTCTTTAACACTGGTAGCATGCCGCGACAGCGTGGACGTGAACCGAATGTGCAGTTGACGGACTTTGAGCGAGGGCGTATAGTGGGCATGCGGGAGGCCGGTTGGACGTACCACTGAATTGCTCAACACGTGGGGCGTGAGGTCTCCACAGTACATCGATGTTGTCGCCAGTGGTCGGCGGAAGGTGCACGTGCCCGTCGACCTGGGACCGGACCGCAGCGACGCACGGATGCACGCCAAGACCGTAGGATCCTACGCAGTGCCGTAGGGGACCGCACCGCCACTTCCCAGCAAATTAGGGACACTGTTGCTCCTGGGGTATCGGCGAGGACCATTCGCAACCGTCTCCATGAAGCTGGGCTACGGTCCCGCACACCGTTAGGCCGTTTTCCGCTCACGCCCCAACATCGTGCAGCCCGCCTCCAGTGGTGTCGCGACAGGCGTGAATGGAGGGACGAATGGAGACGTGTCGTCTTTAGCGATGAGAGTCGCTTCTGCCTTGGTGCCATTGATGGTCTATGCGTGTTTGGCGCCGTGCAGGTGAGCGCCACAATCAGGACTGCATACGACCGAGGCACACAGGGCCAACACCCGGCATCATGGTGTGGGGAGCGATCTCCTACACTGGCCGTACACCACTGGTGATCGTCGAGGGGACACTGAATAGTGCACGGTACATCCAAACAGTCATCGAACCCATCGTTCTACCATTCCTAGACCGGCAAGGGAACTTGCTGTTCCAACAGGACAATGCACGTCCGCATGTATCCCGTGCCACCCAACGTGCTCTAGAAGGTGTAAGTCAACTACCCTGGCCAGCAAGATCTCCGGATCTGTCCCCCATTGAGCATGTTTGGGACTGGATGAAGCGTCGTCTCACGCGGTCTGCACGTCCAGCACGAACGCTGGTCCAACTGAGGCGCCAGGTGGAAATGGCATGGCAAGCCGTTCCACAGGACTACATCCAGCATCTCTACGATCGTCTCCATGGGAGAATAGCAGCCTGCATTGCTGCGAAAGGTGGATATACACTGTACTAGTGCCGACATTGTGCATGCTCTGTTGCCTGTGTCTATGTGCCTGTGGTTCTGTCAGTGTGATCATGTGATGTATCTGACCCCAGGAATGTGTCAATAAAGTTTCCCCTTCCTGGGACAATGAATTCACGGTGTTCTTATTTCAATTTCCAGGAGTGTAGCATTGAAGAGCAACTTTGTTGTAGGTCACCATTTGTAATGACCGAATCAGTGTTGCTCATTACCAGTCTGAGGTTTTCAGCTTTGCTGTTTTGGTTTAAACAGTTTGTTTCAATGGCATAAGTGCTTCGTCAAACCCCTGATAAGTGTTATTCCCTCCTACCTCGTGCTTCTTACATAATGTTGTGAGAGTAATGGCGGCAGGTGGGCCTACAGTTGTCTCACACTTTTCTGCTGAGCACGCTCGCACTCACACATGGAAGTGTTGATATCGCACTCTTGGTGACTGCCTAACCATGTCTAAATTCCGTATGTTTGAGCAATGCCGAGCTGGACAGACATACTAAGGGAACGGGAGAGAGAAAATTTTTCTATGTTGTTGCGTAAACACTCTCCTGCACTTTAACAAGATTCATCCTGATTTTTACTGTTTCCTTGTCTACCAATAATCTATCTTACATTTTTCATTTACACTGAATCTTCGGTTTCTTCAATCACAAAAGAAATCTGATCCTTTGGGTGTGTTTATAAATAACTTTTCCGTTACAAGACACAATTTTCTTTCATTCATATTTTACATGTATCATTTTGGGAAATGATTCCAATTTTAAGTGTGTATTCTGTTTGTACTATGCCATTTTTAAGTAATCTTTTCGATGCGTCAGGTTCTGCTCTGTTATTTTTACTTGGTTATCAATTTTATATGTAATTTGCAAGAACTTGTACTGACAATTTTCTCATGGTCCATTTGTACAGTCTTACAGATACCTTATGTACAAAAGCATATCATACTCTGTAGAAGATGTTAAAAATGGTGGCTCGTTTTTTTTTTTTTTTTTTTTTTTTTACAGGTTACTATCCATTGCTGTAGGGGCTGTAATTTTGATATTTTTTCTAAAGCAGCAAGGTAAAACGGAGGCCACTACTTCCACCACATCAAGTGGATTTAGTGCTCACGTACTCACATTGAGTCGAGAACACTTCCCAGTTTATCAATGGGGAATAATTGAAAATTATCTTTCTATTATCTTCACCACGAGTGCAATGATCGCGCCAGGCGCGCGGTATTGAATCTCTATCTTATCATTAAAGGTGTGAGACCTGCACGACCTTATAGCAACCGTTATAGTTCTGCATTGTTCCACTGTCACACTAAGGGTGTTATCACGTAATGAAAGGGAGAATGTAAAGATTAAAGGACTCATTTATTTAACAGTTGAATATTCATCAATTATACAATCAAATCGGGGTGGCGGAAGAAAGAATTTAGTTCAGCAGCCTGCCCCAAAGTACGTTCATAATAAGCTAAGATAACAGGAGGAAAGGAATTTTAGGAACGATCTCCGTATTATAAAATGGAGTTCAATATACTAAAGGAAGGGGTTGCAGGCATGCAACGACCACCATCATGAATCAGCCAAAGACTAAGAAAGATGCTACTGGGGGTGAATCGGTAGGTAGCCTCCTGTAATAAAGGAATGAAACCAGCAAGACGCGAAACTATTCATACAGGTGATACTAAATAACTTTTGCTTTCGGTCCGACTACGTAAACGAAACATGAACGGGCGCCAGACACTCACCACGTGGCGTGGGACAAAGGGTACAAGTTTTCAATGTAGGTAGACCTACATTCTGAGTCAAATTTTGCAAGGGAGAACTGAAAGAGCTACTGCCAGACGAAGCGGAAAAGTGAGCATGAAAGTCCGCAGGGCGCGAAGCTACAGTGCACGTCGGCGCTCATGCTTACCAAAACTCCATCTCCTGGAAGCAGCACCTCCAGTCGCAGGCACGGTCACACTGGAACTGCCCACTGCCACTTGTCCACTATCCACACGCCGAGGGCGGTTGGCGCCCACCCGCGAAAACCGGGCACGCACCTGAACTGGCCAGTCACAGGGCCGGAGTCTCACAGGGAGGCGACCTCGCGACGGAACAAGTATAGCGAATTCACTGAAATAGTAAAACTCTTGACAACACATCGTTGCAACTGAATTTGCATCGCCATTCACTATGTATACACTGAAACAAAAAGGAGCACTCGAAAAACCTTGGAACGAAGTGATGTACTTAATAGAAGCACTGCACTGTTCGAATGTAAGCACTCGCATCTGTGTCGACGGATTCACGATGGATGCGGAGCAATGCCTCCGAGGCAGAGTGGGAAATTCTGTCTCGCTGGCATGACTCGAAGTGCAGGAGTGGTTCGGTCCAATCATCGCAGCCACGGTAAATCTGTCCTGGCGGCCTAGTAGTAGACTCACGGACTTCTACAACACCGACACTTGATGTCCATGTGTGCCTTGTCATGCGTGCACAAGGAGGCAGAACAGCTGTCGACATTGGTGTCTGACAGCTGGGGAAACATATCTTTCACTACTGCATCACACAGATCATATTTCTGGTGGTGGGAGCAAGGAAAACAATAGTCTGGGATCCTCAACGTTAGAGGATGATTCCAAGTCGCTCGACCCACAACCTATAAGACAAGAGGACTAAGTTTAGTCTTTTCAGCAGCACGATGTTAATTAACAATTTGACTGGCAGCACAAGGGCATATGTCATGCCAAGGTCCTTGCTCTATGCTCCAATCACAGTCAGTCTTGTGGCAAACAACCAAAACGTTATGGTTCACCTCCCAACACAAGCGTAAAGCAAGAGGCTGTCACTGAAGACTATCTTTTAAATACCTCGGCACATTGGAGGTGCAGCATGATTTGCGTAATGCCAGTAGTGACCACTAACTAGTTCCTAATTACATTCTTTGACAACAGCAAAAAGTTACTTTAGAACTGCAAAGCAACCAAACGCAAGAAGCACAAATTTTCACTGCAGAGCGTCTTTGTTGTGCCACGCGAGTGGAAGACCCGTGACTGCCTCGAATTGTCCGTAGGTCCTTGGCTGATTTCCTGACACGAGGGTCACAGCAGATAACAGCGTTGTGCAGCGCGAAGTATTTCGGAAGTCGCCCTCGACGGTCCATTCTCGCTGCCGCAGGTGAGTCACGTAGGCATCCATCAATAGGCCCCCTACTGCTGCCCACCCGCGGCGGCTGGCCTCGTGGGGCGGGCGAGGGTCGAATCGACCGCAGCGCGTGCATTGACAAGTGCCCGGCTAGCGGCAGAGGTGGGCCTGGACGGGTCAGCCGTACGGACCCAGACACTCAGATGGGCGGCTGTCCGGGGAATCCAGCCGCTGTGGGCTCTGTAGACGTGATAAGCCCCCAACTGTGGGCTGCTTTGGCTCCGTGTTACCACAGCTACGCCGCCGAGGCACGAGCGACGGAAAGCAGGGGGGACTGGTGGCCACACGCCGCCAGGCCGCAGCTGCACCCTTCGCCGCAGGAGCACTGTTCCCGTGGCCTCTACTGCTGGTCGCTTCAGCACGAAGTGATTTTGCTGTGGCGACATGCAACAATGTTTTCAGTGAGAAATAACAACGGTTTGGAACTGGTACACTCACCTATGAAAGTTGGTTACATTCAGAAAAAAAGGTTACAATATGTTTCACAAATAAAGTGCAATAGGCGCTGGCTTTACACTTAGTTGTGCCCACATCATTCCATAGGTTAAAAACGTTTTTACCTTTATGAGAAAAATTACACACTAAGGGAAGAATATAACAAACGATAATTGACAAATTCTACAGCCTTCTCAAATTCACTTGGAACATTGGGCTTGTAGCTTTACAATTAATTGGGCCCAGCTCATTTAAATTGACAAAGTCTGACACAAAAATTTCATGCGCGCACAATATTACAAAAATAGCTGTCCTGACCCAATAGGACCATATAATTGTCTTACATCATAAAAACAAGTTCAAAAATGTGTGTGAAATCTTATGGGACTTAACTGCTAAGGCCATCAGTCCATAAGCTTACACACTACTTAACCTAAATTATCGTAAGGACAAACACACACACTCATGCCCCAGGGAGGACTCGAACCTCCGCTGGAATCAGCTGCACAGTCCATGACTGCAGCATAAAAACAAGTAATAGGTAGGGAAGGTGATGTCACACAGGATACTTAGTGAGAGCATGCACTATGTTAGTTCTGTCACCTGTACTACAAGCGTTAGTCCTCATGCAATAACAATATACAAGTAAGAGGATAATGAGTGTGATGTCATACTCCTGGGTCATTCTCTTGACCATTACCAAAGAAATTTAAATTGAGTCCGTCACTCTACATTTACTTTAAAGGCCGTGACTGGGCATGGCCTCTGTAGGTCGGGTTTTACTCTCTCTCTCTCTCTCTCTCTCTCTCTCTCCCTCTGTCCAGCATCATGGCGGATTTGACAAATAGAACCTCACGCAACTTAGGTATCTGAAACATAGTACGAAAACTAGCGAAGCACCGGCCACCACAAGTGGATACAGTGAAACTAGCTTAGGTAAAGGTTCAGTCTGTTTACCGGTCGGCGTGTTTATTTACTGCTTTATAATTATTAATCCATAAATACTAGGATAGTTGGTGCTTCGGTACCTGCTGTCGTTCGCTCAGTAGTGTACCTCGTCTGCTCCACTGGGTTGTCCTCTCTGACAGTCTCCGATTTATCATTGCTTTTCTGCAAAAAGGACTATTGCATTCGTAAGTCAACGGCACGGCACTGTCATACCCGGGGCCGGCAACACAAATAAGTCATACTCAGAACGAATCCACACGTCTGGCACAGCTAATTGACTCGAATTCCTAGCCCTTCCCGTCATGGACAAGATTTCTCCTCTTCTATCGAGCGAGAAACGCGCAGTAAGAACCAACGTAATCCAGCACCTGCGACGGAAAAGGGTCAACCAAAACGGTGACATTTAAACCAATACAAATAACATTAAGAAGGGAATGCAAGGACACCATAAACAACCAACAACACTATATGTTTCGAACCACGCTAACGAGAAAAGGTTAGTTTACAGCTCCTTGAACTTCTTCAGGTTAGCTACGTGGTGCATAACTCGCGATATTTTTATCCTCAGGGATTTTATTTCTACCACGTTCTGATGGATGATCTGGCTTACTCTGTACGGGCCACAGAACACGTAAAGAACTTCTTGCAGAGATGTTTATTTTTTTGCGACAACCGGTACGATTTGAGGAGTACGTTTTACCCGATGGTCAGGTTCATCTGTCTAATGGCTACATTAAGTTCCACGAGTTGACCATCCATGTTAAGGCTTGCATGATAAAAATGGAGTAAGTCCAGTCCTAATACTGCAGCGACTGACAGGTAGGAAACCACCAATTGATCTATCAAAACTTGGTTGGTGGCTGGCACTATCTTGCCTTCTATTGCGCCCAGAATTTTCTTCCTTCATGCAACTTTCAAATACGTTCTCATTCATGACTGACACGTAACTTTCTGTGTCTAGAATACAATTAATACATTTACCACAAACATTTACACTAAGCACTGGGTACGAAATAAAGGAAACGTTCTCCGGCTCCCGCAACAAATCTTTTCTGATGCCATCAGTATTCGTGTGCAAGAATGGAGGCCAATCACAAAGCGAATTGCAGCCAAAGCTGGCCGGTTCTAGTCAATTGTTGGCCCGGTTATGTCGTTCGTCCCGTGCCGCATTATGCCAGGGATCAAGACCGCGAATTTCCACACGGTTTTCGGCCAGCGCACCATTGGACGACCCGCCGTTTTGCGTCTCATTCCGACGCCTACTTGAGTCATTGCGAGAACCACTGGTTATTGCGGTTGAAATGATTTGAGGTCACTCAAGCCCCTTCTGGCAATTACGATGTCGCGCTGGAGACGTTGTGGCAGTTTCGCCAAACATATGCGAATGAGCTCCGGCGCATCATATGGTGTATCAAGGAACTGATTTCTCCGAATAAAATCCTTGAAGTATGTGAGTGGGCTATGATGGCTCGATTCAAGGAATGGTTGCACCATCATGATCCCTAATTTTACGTGATCTTCGGCCAAAACTCGTCTAGGAATGCCTTCTTAATATCGTCATAAGAGTGACAGTCGCGCATAAAAACTCGCATTCGTACCGCTGCCTCATTTCGGAGATGCCCACAAACAAAGTTTATCTTGAGCGCAGAGCTCCAGGAAGACAGGAACACGCCCTGAAATTGATCTATAAGCGTCCGAGGGTGCTTCTCGACGGCCGGATCAGGAAATGTGCTGTATCTTTGCACGGAAAACCGCGCTGGATTAGTCGAGCGGTCTAAGGCGCTGCAGTCATGGACAGTGCGGTTGGTCCCGGCGGAGTTTAGAGTCCTCCCTTGGGCATGGGTATGTGTGTTTGTCCTTGCGATAATTTATGTTAAGTAGTGTGTAAGCTTAGGGACTGATGACCTTAGCAGTTAAGTCGCATAAGATTTCACAGACATTTGAAAATTTTTTTGCGCGGAAAGGAACTGTTTTCTATTTTCAACTTCGTCATCATTTAGAAAAACTTCGCGCGTTGAGTTGTTTGTATTATCCCACCTACGTAACCAGCACAGTGTATCTTCAAGAGCCCTCGCGTCACTGCCACTGACTTCCCTAGGCGCGCGCTCGTCGCGGACACAGTGAAAGTTCACTGCATCGTCGGCTCTTCCCTGTGCCGCATTCTGGCGCCCAGCGGGCGAGTGCAAAACAGGTGCCCGCTCTGGACAGGCTCGGTTCATTGCCGCGTGACTGTCCATCACATGGGAGTGGGAGGGGGCCGATGCTCCAGCCGGCTCTACCGCCGGCTGTGTTTGGTCTGAGGCAATGATCTTCCTCGCCGACAATTGCTCTATGGCAAAGATCCCAGTTGCTCATTCACGCGGTTGACTGCTAGCTCGCTGCGTGACACTGGTTCACATACGTTTTGTACTGCTGACACTTGCTCCTTGTAGGCATCACTAACGACATCGCGAATCTGTTCCAGACCGAACGGTGCTCCCTCAAAGCCACCATATGTACTACCTCCCACCGCACTCAGTCGTTCCTCTACTCGCACGTGCACGTCTTTCCATCTGTGACATTATATCTGCCAACTACATCTAAACACGTATTTGTAACTCTTTGCTTATGTAAGTTGTTCTCGAAGTTTACTGTGCACTGAAAGCTATGTGTGATGTTGAACATGTATGAGACGCTGCACAAATGAACCTTAAGAAAATAGTAAGTACGAATTCTTCCAAATTTCGCCACTAACTACATATAAAAGTCAAGATGTAACAAAAATATCGTTTATATATATATATATATATATATATTGCGCTTAAGCCAGAAAAACAAAACAGAACCTCACACATCGAAAACATTACATCAAAATTGCATAGCACAACGAGAAAAACCACATGAAAATGGCAATTATTTCCTGAAAGGCGTCATTTAAAATATGAATGAAAGGAAATCGTGACTGGTAGCATTAAAGTTATTTATAAACAAACCCATTGTTTTCAGGGTCGCTGGCTTTCAACCATTTGTAGTGGACAAAATCAAATGTGAACCTACTTTAACATCAACTTATTACTTTCCTTCTTTACACATTACTTTTGCTCTGAACATACCAGCTGAACTTTCCAGGAGATACAGAGATCTGGTAGCAAATCCTTGTGTGGCTGTCGGCATCACTCCACAGAAAAGGAGGCAAAAAACCCGTCAGTAATTATGTGGGCATTTCTCTACCATACAAGATTCTCTCCAAACCACTGCACAACAGAATTAAAGATCATATTGATAAACAGACTTGAAGAACATCGTCGGATACAAAACGATTGAGAGGAACGACTATGTGATGGTATGGTGGTATTCGTTGATTTTGAATAAGCGCATTACGCAGTTGACAGTGAGTCATTATTAAATATTCTGGAAGAAATTTGATATGAACAACACATCCATAAATCTGATTAAACAGCCTTTGATCGAAACGGCGTCAAAATTAATTCAGTCGGCGAGATCTCTGGCCCATTTCAAACCCAAACTGGAGTCAGACAGAAATGGTTCAAATGGCTCTGAGCACTATGGGACTTAACATCTGGGGTCATCAGTTCCCCAGATCTTAGAAGTACTTTAACCTAACTAACCTAAGGACATGACACACATCCATGCCCGATGCTGTATTCGAACATGCGACCGTAGCGGTCGCGCGGTTCCAGACTGTAGCGCCTAAAACCTCTCGTCCAGAACCGACCCGCGGAGTCAGACAGAGTGATGGATCTTGTCTAATACGCTCTGTCTTGCGAAAAAGGTCATTCAGGAATGGAGGAAGAGACTGAGGCAAGAAGAAGGAAATAAAGAATGCTTCAAACTAGAACATAAACTAACAGGTGAAAGTTGATTGTCTGATCACTGTTGATGACATAGACATTTACTTACAACAATAGTAACTCATCAGTCACAAAGATTCATCGACTGACAGAGATAGCTGAGAAAATAGTGCTACAGGTCTACTTTGAGAAGACAAACAATATGACATATAGTGATGGGCCAGAATAGATTATTTTAAACCAAGGGAATATTAATCTCATGAAGAAATTTAGACATCTTCTATATCTATTTTCTCACTAGCAAACCCGGAAATAGTTCCCAATTGCTAAACATGTATGGGAATCTAATGTTTAACCTAATCTAATCTAATCATAGATTAACTTATTTTATTTATTTTGGGCTGTCTCTTACATCGGATCAGTATTTCACACATAGAGTAGCTTTTACATCATAGTTCCCTAAGAAATAACAGTTTCAATATGATAAATACTACAAAATGATGTGAGCGTCCATAGTCACAATGAAACTAACTACAGGCTAATAAAGTTAATACTGGCAGTACTTGTACTACTAATGCTGTACTGCCACTAATAGTGATAATAATAGTAATCATAGTGACAATAATAACGATAGAATTAACAACAACGGTAGGTCAGGTAAAAAAGAATTTAGGTGTAAAAAATAGATGTTTTCTGATACGAGTTCTAAGGAAAAGAAGTTTAAGGAGACTGCACAAGGTAAGAATACTGGGCAATGAGGAAGATCTGGTTCCAAAGAAGGAAGTACAACGGTATAAGTGTTTCTACAAGTTTCTTTTCAAGGTCAAGAGGGAACAGCTGCCTATATTTTTCTGTGGAGAGATACCGATGTCTTCTTGCACACTGCGGTTACACCCACTGTCCAATTTAGATTGTCATGTGCTATTGCTTCTAGACTCTTTGTTGAAGGAGAGAAGTTGCTATTCATCCCATTTAGGATTAAAGACGACAGGGATTCCCATTAATGCAGGTTAATGAGCCTAGGAGGACCAACTAGTAGCTCTTGCGTATTTTATGGGTTGACCTTTAACCTTACATCCTGCGCCTATCTTTGTAGTGCACACCGGTCGGTATTCTCGACTGCTGACTTCAGATTTATTAGTTTTGTACTTAGATACAACTGGATGTTATCAGCGTGCACGTGGCATTTTCCCGTAAGACAAAAGTGATGACTCATAAGTCCTATACAATGAAAATTTACAAACAATGAAGTAACTACTGCCGAACTCTAGGGTATGCTAATGCTGCCTGCCTCCAATCTGAATTTATGGTTACCGGCAAGACGTATTGCTGGCGAGCCGTCAGTTAAGAACAAACCGTTGTAGTTCACAAGGCGAGAAATTTAGGTTGATAATCTTCGCAAGTGAAATATCGGAGTCGACAGCGTTAAAGGCTTACTGAAGTGTAATAAATAAATCACAGTCACTTTTTGTGCATTCATGGCAAGCTTCAGGTCATCTGGTCAGCTTTATTAAGGCTGAAGTTGTGTTGTGATATTTACGGAAACCTGATTGGTATTCGTCTAGCAGGTTGTTTGCGGTTAGGTAGTTTGTCAGCTGGTCGTGGACTATACATTACATGGCCTTGGAGCAGTGCAGGAAGAAAGTATCAGGTCGGCAATCAGTGTTTGCTTGGCAAAGTGATTTTTAAGTAGTGGGTTAACTATTCCCTGTTTCCAGGGCACAGGGAAAATATTTGTAGTTAAAGAGTGGTCCAATACGTCTGTTATAGAGGGCAGTAGTGGCTCAATAATAAGCTTCACAATTGGACTGCGATGCCATCGTGTCCGGTAGACACTGATCTGATACTCTTGATAGCAATTTTTACCACACTGCAAGTAACATGCTATAGATACAAATTTTCGTGGCTAGAGTCGTTTACTCCCTCGAGATAATCAGTGAGTCTCTGTTTTGTTTGTAGTTCAATTGTGTTCCGAGGTAATGTGAAATATCGATTCAATTTTTCGGGTGGGACAGTTGGAACAACTGCAGCTTTTACTTTGCCTACACCAAGAAACGCAGCTTTTTCTGTAGGTCAACTGGTCTATTTCTGTTGTACGTTAATTTCTGGCCATGCCTGCGTTACATCTGTCTCCTCTTGCCCGACTCTTTTCTGCTTCTGCTTGTAAGCGGATTGATTTTCACCTGTGGGGCACTGTTTGTATTCCCTATACGCAGCGTCTCTAGTTCCTCAGCCAGGGTACAGACTACCTGCTTACATTTCCTATCTTTGGGGGAGTATATTTGTTGTAGAGTTGAATAGCTTTGTTAGTAAGTCGATGAAGTTTCCGTTTATGTCCGAGAAAGGAACAGAAGACGTCCCCTAAACTATTTATGGCGCCTCAGTTGAGTTTCAGATAAATTAACGAGTTTGAAGCGTCGGTATGTAGTCAGTTATGATTTCTTTCTGGACCATTCTACCGATTACGTCATGAAAATTATGTACGGGGAGACAAACCGGGTACAGATATTTGAGAGGTATGAATTACTCTGTTTGGGGATTTTGTTGGAAAACTATTTATGAGATTGTGACTACTGTTCATATGATGGTTAGGAGCAAGCCGAAACAGCGGCGCATTTGAAGAAGAAAGCATCGTCTTAAACTTCACACAGAGAGCGTGCAAGAGCGAAGTCCCTACAGTCGCGCTGTTCGTCTTTGTCCTCGGTGGCTCAGATAGATAGAGCGTCTGCCAAGTAAGCAGGAGATGCCGGGTTCGAATCCTGGTCGTGGCACACATTTTCAGCTGTCCCCATCGAGGTATATCAACAACACCTGTCGGCAGCTGGGGGTTTCAGTTTATTATCATTAATTCCAGAGAAAATACACGGTTATTAATGGTAGCTGTTCTTTCGAGAACAGTTACTATGTTCATATATATAATTTTTGATCTTCCTAGGCACTTAGCACCTCAGCGAAAAAAAAGGAAATCACCAACTCGGAGAAATGTACAAGAAGCGTTGTCTAATTCGGAAAATGTTATATAAGTTGCATTTTGTTTGTACTTTCATCGAAACGATTGCCACGAAAGTTGTTGTGCACAAGTCTGACTGACTTACACGTATAATTTGATTCCATCTGAAACTGCATTTAGCTCAAGATTGGTTTAGTTTCTACAAAAAGCTGAATAGTATCGTTGAGGAGAATTTGTTGTTAACAGACAATTGGAAGGTTACTCAGATCAAAATGTTTCATTTATTTATTCATCTTTGTTTCCATATCATTACATTATCTACAGTGTGTGTACTGGTAATATAGGACAAGTCTGTTTAATCTAACACTTAAAATACATAGTGTACATATTAAAATATAGATCATAAGATTGGTGATAATGATAGTAGGCTGCAGAGATTTTTCACTCGATATTTAGGTCTTAAAGCTATTCGTATATTCCTTAACGACAGATCATACATCCAAAACTATGTGATGCATAAAATTTGTTTCCATTAAATAATCCCTTAGCTCTCTCCGGAATACCTTTTTAACCATAGTGCCCTGTATACTCTTAGGAAGTAAAGTTTTACAACCGAGTACCAAGGAGCTTTCTCAGTAGTTCGCAGTTTGTGTGGCATACTTCTAAGTTGGCCTTTGTTTGTTGTCATGTGAATGAACACATGGTTTTTTCCCTGGTAATACACTGGAAACGATTTACGAAATTGTTCTTTACATGTAAATGGATGGTAACGTTAAAATTTTTAGATTATGGTAGGCAGATCTGCATGACTCAGTTTTTTATTGAAGATGGTCTTAGTTTCCTTTTTCTGCAATGAATAAATTATTTTAGTATTATTGCAGCTGGAGTTTTCCCACGCAGAAATTCTCTACTGTAAGTGTGGTTCAAAAGGAGCAAGATATATTGTACACAGAATTAGTCGGTTACCATAATGTGCAAACTGTTTCATGATAACATAATTAGCTGATTGTGTAATACGTTGTATAACTGTAGTTGCTAGCAGTAAAATGTTAAATTTGTGTTCAAAATCAGTGCAGAAAATTTGGTCATCATATTGCTTCTTTTCAGACCTGTCACCGATCTACATCAACTAAAATGGCCAACAACTTTCATAAAATCGTATATAGGGGATTACACAAAGGAACCAGTTACTTTATCTCCAAATAAACCGACAAATTTTGTGGAATTTTTGACACGTAGACTTGAAGTGACGAAGAAAAAATTACATTTAGAGAGACAGAAACGCCGTCATTTAACAAACAAAATCGATACTGCTCCAGTCACTACTGTCAGAATTAAAACAGCTGACATGGCGGAGGTAAACTAATACTTGAAATGCTTTGTCTTATTACCTGTATATCGCTACAAAGATATGTTTACTGTTTTGTATATTGTACATTTAATCTTCCAAACACAAGTGTTGGAGTTTAAGGGGAGTAGTATACACCTGCCATACTCTTACTAAAATTACTCTAAATGCACATTTTACTACTAATAAGTTGTCTACTTGTCTAATTTTAGACAAATTTGCTATTCCGTTGTTATCACAAGTTGTTCCCTTTCTGTTTGCAGAATATTTTCCGACTAGTTGTTGTCCATCTATTGAGTAGCTTTAAAGGAGAACATGGAAAGGACTACGCTAAAGAGCTATGTAAGTTTGTACTCTCTTTTAACTTTTTTCAAGCCTAGCCTATGACAACGTTAGAGAAATTTTTGAAAACACGTTACCATATCCTAACGAAAATGGCACCAAGGTGTATATGGTAAATTATAGTTCAGTGCAGAAGAAAAAACTGCACTTATCTTGAAATCACGCCATATTAAAACTAAGGACAAATAAAGTTGTGGCGTCTCTCATGATGAAATAAATGCCCATCAGGAAGCACACAGAATTTGATGGTCAGTTGTTTGTTGGAAATGCAGATTGTGATGCTGAAGTTAGGTGTGATGATTTATCCGAGGTAAAAGATGGCTTGGTCTTCGTGGCTGTTGCACTGAAAGACTACTGCAAAATTCCAGTGGGGTATTTTCTTTCATGTGGTTTGAGTGGTAGTGAAAGCAACGATTTAATTCTGGCTTGTCTTGATTTCCTGAAACACACAGATATTAACGTGCTCTTCCTAAGATTTGATGTACCGCTGTTAACTTGGCGATGGCTCATTATTTGGGGGATGAACTTAGTGCAGACGATGTGAAAACTAGGTTCATAAATCAATCAACAGATATAAAAGAACATATTCCGTTGGATGCTTGCGACATCACACAACTACTGAGAGACTGTCTTGCCACAAAGGGTATAATTTTCAAAAATTAACTGAATATAATGCAGTTATTTTGGGGAATTATGGAACTTACAGAGGCAAAAGGGATTGCGTTTGCGGACACAACTAAAAAGAAGCCGTATTAATTGGCACAAAGAACTCATGAAGGTTAAACTTGCTGAAAAGACATTTAGTGAAAGTGTAGCCAATTCTAAAGAATACTGTGACAAAAATTTGTGAATGTCCCAGTTTCAGGGCTGTGAGGCAACAGCACACAGTTTATTCCACATATTAAGCAGTAGGAACCTATATTGCAGGGGATACAAAAGACCTCTAGCCCCAACTACGTACAGTGATGTACGCACATAAGTAAAGGATGCGAAATAGTGGCTGTTTACATTAAAAGAATTTGTTGGGGCAACATTACTGGTGCATTCCACAAGATGAATTAGGTTTTATGCATGATCATTTGTGTTCATAGTTAGTTGTGTATGACAATATTACAAGTAGATTTGCACAAGGAATTACATTTTTATTGGCACAGAAGCTTAGTCAAGATCACTTGGAAGTATCGGGTGATCAAAAAGCCAGTATAATGTTGAAAACTGAATAAATCACGAAATAATGTAGATAGAAAGGTACAAATTGACACACATTCTTGGAATGACATGGGGTTTTCTTAGAATCAAAAACTACAAAAGTTCAAAAAATGTCCGACAGATGGCGCTTCATCTGATCAGAATAGCAATAATTAATAACAAAGTAAGACAAAGCAAAGATGATGTTCTTTACACGAAATGCTCAATATGTCCACCATCCTTCCTCAACAACAGCTGTAGTCAAGGAATAATGTTGTGAACAGCACTGTAAAGCATGCCCAGAGTTATGGTAAGGAATTGGCGTTGGATGTTGTCTGTCAGCAACCCTAGAGACGACGGTCGATCATGATACAATTGCGACTTCAGGTAACTCCAAAGCCAATAATCGAACGGACTGAGGTCTGGGGACCTGGGAGGCCAAGCATGACGAGAGTGGCGGCTGAGCACACGATCGTCAACAAACGCCGCACGCAAGAGATCTTTCAAGCGTCTAGAAATATGGGGTGGTTCTAATAAAACCCTATGAAATTCCAAGCATATGTGTCAGTTTTTACTTCTCTATCTACATTATTCCGTGGTTTATTAAGTTTTCAAATTTATATTGACTTTTTGATCACCCGGTATTTAAGGGGGGGGGTATGATACAGCCACAGCTCAGCAATTGGAAGCTACTTTAAAGAGACTTCTGGTCCACATCCAAACTGGAAATCCTACAACTGCAAATTGTTCTACCATCGATGCCATCCTCAGCGTAACATGAACTAATCTTTAAATGAGGAAGTTGAATGCAATCAGTTGCCATCTGTTCCAGGGATGGCATTAATATATAACGACCATGGTTATATAACGCATATAGCTATCTCACTTGATATCTGAATAATGTTGTTGGATATGTTGCTGGATTTGTGGCCAGGAAATTCATCAAAATGTTAAGTGCAGTATTTTCCTATTGGTACTATGTCCATTGTCCCACTGGCAGCGGTCTTGAACATTAGAACACAGGTACGTTGTCTATTCCATCGAATAACGTTGTTTATATCTGTAAAATGGGTGAGAGAGTATTAAAGTAAACATCAATTTTAAATGTGAAAAACCCCTTGAAAAAATTGATCACAGCAGCTTTACAGAATTTAAGCAATGATGTTTTCCTTAGTTGAATTAACATATCACAAACTGTCTTCCTTTCGCCAGTTAAACAAAGTTGTACTCACTGAGTATTTTAAAATTAGGCTGCTTTATGAAGTGACACTCTGCAGTGAGAGACCTCATGACACTAGCATTAGGAGTTTCTACACCAAAAGGTACGCCTACTGTTTGACAATCAGTGATCGTGTGTTTTGAAAATATGTGTATGTGCTGGTATTGATAGAAGTTCGATTCCTACAGATAAATTGTAGTTTGTATTACTTTCACATATTAGCTGTTGACGTTCGCTTACATCACGATAACAATGAGGCCACAGCTTTCACTAAGTCATGTGCATTTTCATTTTTGTGGGGATTTACATTTGCCTCTTATGCAAGAGCTTTTTCAATCTAAGTGTTTTGCACACCTTTTTTTATTATTAATTGTAAATAATGTTACTCATATTGCAGTCATGCCTTCGATATGGGTAACATCCTTCAAGTATCATTCCTAGAAACTTCTTATATTGTAGTAAATCAGTGTTACATGTATAAAATTATTACTAATGTTGTTACTCAAGAGCATAGAATACAATTGCTTTCACAGACATTCATGATAATTACAGGATGAACACGTAGAAATTTGTCAAGACTATTTATCAAACAAATAAACTACTATATAGTGGATAATGAAATATTTTAATTCTGATTGTACTTGCGAATAAGTACGATTTCCTAGCGGTAGAGGTTGTGAAAAGCGATCAGGTTGGAATATGTTCTTCTTTTTACCTTGATAAAAAAGTTTGAACATGCTCTCCAGTTTTAAGAGCGTCTGATGAAAGTCGTTCATTATATTTGGATATTTGCCAAATCCGATAGATTCGGATTATTTCATCTCAGTTATTTGCAAGGGATTTCTTCTCTCGGCTTTGAACCCACAGATTGACTTTTCTTATGTGATCTGCTGTGACAGTGTACATGATAAGATTAACTAGTGCAGGAGTGCCCCAGCCAACCAGGTAATCAACTTCAAAGTCATTGGCGATATAAAAGCAGAACAATAATGAAGGCTTCTTACTCATCTGCCCATGACTATGGTATGGATATGATGTTCTATCATATAGCGTGAAATAATGTGTTGTTGCATTTACACATGCTAGGGAATACAGTATATATGACACATAGAAATTATTGCTGCTTTCACATACACACAGGAACAGGTTTGTGTCTTTACACACACACACACACACACACACACACACACACACACATATATATATATATATATATATATATATATATATATATATATATATATATATATATATATATATACGTGTGTGTGTGTGTGTGTGAATCAGCAATAGTTGGTAGGTGTCAGAAACTTTATTAAGAACAAAGCTCTCCTGGGGATATCTAACCAATTTGCACTACAAAATGCTGGCAGTGTGCAGGCCATGTTTGTTAGTGCAAATTTGTCTGAATCAGAACACAGTGACTCTCAATGAATACGATTCTTTGAAATAGCTTGCGTTCTGTTAATGAAATGGCTTTATCTTGCGGTTGGCTTTAGCAAGTCGGTATTTCATTCACCGAATAAGCTGTACCTGACATCACTTCTAATATCCGTCGAGAAACTGATTTTTGTAAAGGGCTGCTAAGGACGACATGTGATACATGTTACTTTAGATGACGTCACTATGGGGAATTTTGTGTATATGAGGCACAATAATAGTCCAAGTAATAAATCTTATACGTTTTATTTCAAATCCATACCAATGTTAAATGAAGCACAGTGTTTGTGAGTCAACATGCGTTGCTAAACAAGCTTTCTTCGAAGCCTTGAGTGAAAGTAACAAGTTAAATACTCACGTGATCAATTCAATTTATATTTCATTCAGAACTAGTTGCCCATAATGAATAATCAGAAATTCGATACTTTCTGTTTTATTAAGCTACTTTATGGAGAGGGCAGCTGCATCAATCTGATTACACGTTTTGTGATATTACAAGCTCGCTACAGTTAGACAATCATATTATCTATTAACGCACAACTACTACTCATATCTTACTAATCAGAGGAAAGCTAGATCCTAGGAACATTCAATCTGTCTCAGTAAAGGAAAAGTTAACCAGCTGTAAACATTTTAAATCTTTCCCTTTGTCAGAAAAATTCTAGGACAAGGTTTTTTGTTTCTGAGTTTGCAATACTGCATTCCTGAAATGACCTCTGCCATGTTGCCGTACAAACTAACGATGTGGCAGTGGTGTGCTTAGCAACACGCTGTTTGGGTTTTTGGCACATTATTTACGCTAACACAATGGATACTGATCATGAGCAAAGAGTGAGTGTAAAGTTCTGCATCAAGCTCAGGAAAACCGCTAGTGAAACTGGGAAATAAATGCAGGCGAGGCAATTTCAAGAACACAAAGGGTTTCGTGAAGACAGAGATTCGAATCAAGACGAACACGATCTGGTCGCCCGTCTACAGCACGTAGCGATGCAAACGAGGAGTGTGTAAGGCTTTTATTCCAAGCGACTTGCAGCTGTGTATGGGACATCAGGACAACTCAATTTGAATCTTGATGTGTCTTGAGATTTTATGCGAAGATTTAGGCAAACGGAAAAATACTGCAAACTCGTCCCTCAAACACTAAAAGACGAACAGAAAGAGGAAAGACGAAGAGATTTTGCTAAAGTACTGGATAGAGTCATTCCACATTTCGGTCAAAAATTATTGTTAGTGATTAAGTTTGGTGCTAGCGGTAGCAAACGACAATCTTCGAGAACAAAGGCAATGTTGAACACATTCTTTGATACTAAAGGATTAGTTCGCCTCTAGTATGTTCCTTCAGGTCAAACAGTGAACAAAACTGCTTACATCGAAGTCTTGAAAGGTTTGCGACAAGCAATTCGACATCGCCGCCCTAATTTGCGGCATTCACAAGACTGCCTCTTACTGCATGACAACGCAAGACACCTCACTGCTTCATCTGTTATCGAGTATCTGTTCAGTCATTCTATTATTGACATCCCACATCCACCATATTCGCCCGATCTCTCGCCTTCAAATTTTTTCCTTGTTCCCGCGAATAAAGAGGTGACTGAATGGAAAGTTGCATCAAGATATCGCAGACATCCTATAAGCTTTGACAAATGAACTTAGAAGCACCACAACTGAAAATTTCCCAGCTTGCTTCCAAGACCTCCAGCAACGTTAGTAACCGTTAGTAGGTAGCCAAGGGGACTACTTAGTTCGGAGCTAGGATCATGACTTGCCAAGCGGAGTTTTCTATTCTTTGAAAACCCGGTCCTGAAGCATTTCTGACAAACTGACTATTTTAAGAATCGTCACTGAGAGTAGCCCGACCCCATTATAATAATTGAGAATTATTCATTTTCGCAGGAGGGCAAACTTTATGCAGGACTTAACCAACACCAACTGTTGCAGTTTAAAGTACAAGAAAAAAATTGACTATACAGAAATCATACAGTCTCTAATAACATGAAAACATCATTTAATTGCAAGATAGATCTTTGTTTCAGTGAATATAAAAATATATCAGCTCAACAATTGTTCTTTTGGATAACATTCCCTAACTTTCAAAGTCTTTTAAATGTCTCTAACTATAACTAACGTCTGCACAAAATATGTGTTGAGGAACACCCTTCATATAATGTTTGCTTTGGTCCTCATTACAAGGAATTTTTTATTAGACAGTCAATTCTCAAACCAAATTCTATAAATATGGTAGGCCGCTAAACAGTCACTTTTCACAACACCATCCACATTACTATTGACGTTCGTAGTTTTCCCTCAATCAAAATAAAGCTGATAGTTATTCAGTGTACTCAGCCACAGCAAATTCTCTGTACGCTAGCGTTCTGTGATGACAGCTAGTTCTTCTCAAACTTCGGATGGCTTGATTTTTCTTTTCTCATGCATTTATTCACTGTCAAATTTTACAGTCTTGAATCGCATTTTTTGATATTTTCTCTTTCTATCTTTTTGCTTGAAATCTTCTTGTCTTGCATATCCTCTTCTTCGTTTATAACGTTAACATCGGTGTCTATTCTTAAAACTCTGTTCGTCTCTGCATGGTCAAACAGCATTCTTCTCCCCTTTACGATAATTCTATGCTCTACATAAAATCTTGTGACTTTCGTCACAAAGAAACTCCCTCACTTTCCTCGAAACTGTCACTCTTTCTCACTGGTTGAATTTCTTGTCCTGTCTGTTCGTCATTAGGTTACCGAGCCCCATCAGCGACTGACCCCTACCATTTTTCGATTCCTCCTTATCAAAATTCTGCACAGATAAAACTTTTCCTGCTAGACGAAAGCGATCTCTATACATGAAAATCTTCGTACAGTCCAAAGTGCTTGTAACATTAGAATATCTAAAATACTTCAATTTAATTTACACTTAAATACAACATAACTAAAAAAACTAGTGGTATAACTTATATCACATTATTGTTACATATTTAATGAATCACTGAAAATGCACTTCGTTATTTGGCGGAGAAAATGTCCATTACAGTATCACCATGGAATAACGAAAGAAGCAATCAGCGGGCATTTGTAGTTAACAGAGGAGATATAAAGCAAACAGAAAATACATACATATCCAAGTGACTGGGAAATATTTCTTTACGCACTGCCTTGCTACTTGAATGTCTTTTACATAAGAAGAATTTATTTGATGATTTCTGTAAGAGATGTCTGACACGATAACTGTTTGCTACCTCACTATACTCACATTCACTGCCAGAGTTTCAAATGTCTGCTTCAGTTTGTTCCTGTAAACATCATACGCATCACCAAGTATTGGATTCTATTGATTTTTTGATGCATTGCGTTTCATTAAAATTTCGCGCATACAACAACCATGATTTGCTTGTAATATTTGTTATTCTCTTTGCGTGGTTGTCTGAACATAGGGTGTTTATTATGATTCATAAGAGAAGGCTTTGTTTCTGATCCAATATATTGGCTAATTGCAGGCACTTTTTCTTTAGTTCGTTGCTGAAGCACATTTCACTGTAAGACAAATAGTCAGTCTCATAATTGGAGCTACTGGTTTTTTTTCTGAAGTAGGGCGTTAATATTTACTGTGAGATAGAGACTGATTTCTTGTGAAATTTGTTCTTTTATTTATTTACTGCGGTTATTTATACAGTGCGAAGTGTCGGAAGCGCTTGTTATTCGTTGAGTTACTCGAGAATGGCATTCAAATTGAATCGACGAATAATTTACGAAAGCATTTAACTACCGTACTTTTTCTTGTGCTTTCAAACACTTGCGGACCGACGAAACTGACGACTCCTTACAATTTTATCTTATGTAGCGTATTTATTTCTGTCTTCTATTCCACCAGGATAATTATTCTTACACCACATAGCTATGTAGTCTGTGTTTTGATAGCTTAGTAGTTTGTCTGCTGGATTAGTTTCGCATCAGGAATATGTTGGTACCGAAATAGTTTTTACATTCACTCTACGCATTCCACGTATTTCGAGTAGCAAAAGTGAGACGTGTCTACCAACAAACCAATAGTTCAAAGAACGATCATCGCAGTCTTCCTCCAAATTTTATTTTCTATTTTTATTTCAGCGACAGAGATACTTTTGTGAACTTTGCGCTCTGCTATGGTCCAGTCATACGTTCCACCGCAGTTCGGACGAAACATATCTGCTCAAGAGGCGTTGGCCTTTTCATCTCTCTATTAGGTTGCCAGTTTTCGGATGTCATATATGCCAAGCGTCATTACCTCTCCTCCGAAGGTTCTGATCGCATTCAATTGATGCTGTATCAGTAGGGTGAGGATAGCAGAACAGGTTTATGAAAATGACCTCACTCAAAGTTATGAATAAGGTGATATCAGTGCAGCTGCCGTACACAACGAATAACAAAGATCAAGCAGAGCCAGGATTAACAGAGCTACAATCATTTTGTGCCGACCTGTGACCCGGTTCAGCACTAGGGGATATTCATGGCTTCATACACAGGATAAAATCGCAATTTTGGTATGATCTTGGCAAGATGCAGTACAATTAATTAAACTGACGTTAAAGAGCCAACACTTTCCATGTCTATAGGGAATAAAAATTGTACTCTTACATTAACGCGTATGTATTACGCACACTGAACCATACAGCTATCCATACCTGAAAATAATGGGAGACAAACGTCTTCCCTGAGAACTTGCCATTTATTAACAGTTTAACTTGTTCTAAATGCCTTTCCTGAAGTAGCTACCCCGTGTATCAACGGAAGATGGAAGTGAGGAACTCGTATAGAGCATGTATACAATATTCCTAAACAAACTACGAGTAGAAAGGTACGGTACTCTCGGAAGGCGTAAGGAGAATCACGAAAAATATATTACAAATCTCCCCAACCTCAGAGTGAAGGCACCGATTTATATCAGTACGAACGCGCAGTCTTCAGATATGTACGCATTTGCTACGTGGAAGTAAGCTTCGTAGGAGAAAGTAGATTACGAGAGTTCTTCCCAAAGTACCATCAATGTTTTATCCAACGGAGTCCTAAACATCTTATGGCTGGTATATTTCCCCATATAAGTTGCTCACAAGTGTGGACAAATTTCCAGGCCATGATTTTACCCATAGTCATTGGAGATATGGTGCTACATCTCATTACACACACTTATCGAACCCACTCTAAAAATTGTAAAATTAAACTGAACTTCCCAGGATCTTATGAAGTGTGTCATTGTGAAGTGAACGTTGTATAGTAAACTAAGCTAAAATATGCGCCACTGTAGGAGGTACGTGTTTACCCTAATTATGGCACTGTACTGAGGTTTCCAAGTGCCTTAGACTGTCGTGAACGCACATCGTAGTGGTTGGTGGTAATACAGCTGCATATTACAAATAATGTATCCTGTGGCAGCAAGGAGACACACACACACACACACACACACACACACACACACATATATATATATATATATATATATATATATATATATATATATATATATATATATATATATATATATACCTTTCCATGATCGATTTTTGGGGTACTAGTCCCATCTTCACAATCGCCTGAAGTAGAAATCGAATGGATGTTGCATATTCTTTCTCTGAATATTATTTCTCTGAATGGCATCTGGCTGTCTACGAAATGAGAAGTGCACTATACCCACGTCTATAAGACTACATAAAATGGCCGAGCCGTGAGGTGACAATGTATTTGGTGCTGTGGACGAGGGGCTTACGTGTTTGGCATTCGGTTGACAGCAGGCTGTATTGTTTTATTTTAAATAGCTATCTTTGATTAGTTTCCAGTATGTGAAGCGTCTACTATTGCTTGCTATTAAATACAGGAAAATGAACTTCTTAGAAACTATGTTCATGAACTCTCATTTTACAGTAACACACTTAAAGAACTAGACAACAGTTGACGAAAAACAAAAGATTTATTTTTTGTATATAAATGGGAAAAAGATTGGTAATGAAAATTCAAAACTGAACAAAAATAAACTCGAACACAACAACAAGGAACAAAACTGAACAAATAACTCGAAGAGAACAAAAAACTCGAAACAAACAAGAACTATTGGAACAAATAAATCTTTTCTTCAGCTGATGGAAGCAGCAACCGAAGCATGGCTGCTGAGATCCTCGGCTGCCCCTTCCTCCACTTCTTTACGAGGTTTTTCATTATCAGCAGCATCCACCTAGGCAAACAGCATAGCTATAGTTGGGACAAAATCAGTCTTCACCTAGGACTTACATAATAAAATAATAGTAGCAAAGTATATCCAGACACCGTGACGAACAAACAGTTAATATGGAATACCATTCTTGTTATTACGCGTGTATTGCAAAGAAGAGAAAAAAGAAAAAGAAGCTTTAACGATATTCATAACAGCTGATAGCTAATAAATAAGACACTTTTACATGTCCTCTCCGGTCTGTTACAATTTATAAACTAGTAAGCTGGGGTATTTAGCAAACGATGTTGTGGTAGAGTGAATACAGCCATAGGCCGCCGTTAGAGGCAATCTAACTGTCACAGAGCACCGGACAAAATATAACATGAAGCGTCTAAGTGCTGATAAGAAACACTTAGTCCTGTTCTCCACAAGAAGACCAGACCTGAGGGGCAGACTGCAAATCAATAACACACAGATACAGGGGACCAACCACGTCAAATACCTAGGTGTATTATTAGACAATAAATTTATATTCAACTTACACATACAAGTTAAGAAAGAGAAGACGATCAGACTAAATGATGCCTCACATCCCTTACTAGACAGCGAAAACATGAATGTCAGTACAAAAATAAGACGTTATAAGGCACTCACGATTAAGGCCATGACATACAGAAGTTCGTTTTGGGGCACAGTACTCCAGACAAATATAAAATCTTTTCAAGTCATATGAAAAAGATGCTTAAGACTCATTTTCAAATAACTCCGACGGTCTAGAGCCAGAGACCTACACAATTAACTGAATGAAGTCATGATAGGTTAGTTGGTTGAACAAAACAGCATTAAACTGCTTGAGAAAATTGAAAATCTTAGACCAGCCTCACAACATATATAATATACGAGCACATTCAATAGCCAAAGATGGCCTCATGTAAATGTTCCACGAGCAATGATAGAAGATTTCGGGCTGTAGCAGCAGAGTATAACCATATCCAGGACAGGAGCACAACGTCCTGTTAACGTCAGAGAAGCGCAAAAATGATACTAAGACTTATGAATAAGAAGTCCAGCCTTCAGAGAAGGCAGTATGGCTGATGACATTTTAAAAGAAGTAAGTGGTTTAAAAACAGGAGTGTTCGGTTATGGTACAATGTGCAATGGGATACCGCTGAAGATCTCCCTATAAACAACGAGATTTTAAGTAGACACACATTGATACTATTTCTGGCAGGTTAAGAAGTAAATACGGAAATATGTGATATTGTGCTAGGCGTCAGGGTATGAGGGAATCTGCTGCAATGAAATGATGGAATAGCAAACGAAAAGACAACACACTGCCTGCCGGTGCATAGTGTAAAGTGCCACTGTATGCAGCTGCCTCACTGGTGAAGCCGGCTACCTGGCTGAGGCGTGCCTCATTCCAGCCAGCGGGACGAAGTAAGTTGCTCGTTGGCGTCCTGATTAGGCAGTTCCCTCTGATACACGTATTCCTGCTAAAGGGAACTAATTTGGTCAGTGAGGTGGGGTTTGTTGTGTGGGTACTTCCTACAGTTGAAAGCAAATGGAAATTTCTCTGGAGATGATTTATTTATGAACAAGAAAATAGGAATGCTGTCGAACAACTTAGTAGCCAGATGAACATGAGCAGCCAGATAAACATCGGTCCTACACCCACATGATGTTAATGCGATAGGCTGCTAGCTTGAAGATCATTAGAAGGTGGAAATAAATAAAGGTTAAATAGAAAAACATACTCATTGCATGAAAGGAAAAAACAAGTAATTGTGATGCAAGGCAGGAATTCGAGAGCAGGACAATATAAAATATAACAGAGCACTATGAGCTATGGGCAAGTAATTATAAAGAAAGGTGCCTGGAAAAATGTGCACAGAAATCAGTTTAATTTGGTTTTTTTTTTAAATAGTGAAAGGAAGCTATGTATCTTTTGGAAACCTGGAGATACCAGAAGACTTCAGAAGACTATCGAGTGTTTCAATGGGAGCTTTAGGCAACCACTGATTCAGAAAGGGAGATGTATTGCAAAAGATGACGAACGCTTGGTTTCGAGAGATGTGATTGTGAAAGATGCATAGGATCAAACGGAGGAAAAGACAACTCATCAGTAAAGAGTTTTATTCACGAAAGAAGAAAATACCTAAATACAGAAAATTAAGCAAGCAGATGTGAATACAAAAGTTTAAAAATAATGGAGAAGAAACTCTAAACTTGACTGTGAGAATAATAGATACAGGAAATTTTAAGAAAACTTTGGAGAAAACTCAGTCACATAAGTAAATAACTAGGGCTCAGATTGCAAGACAGAATGAAGCAAGAAAGGAAAAACTGCAACTGGGATACAGTGCACTGACAGGTTCAACAAAGAGCACCAGCTTGAAGTAATTACTATCGAAAGGAAAGAGGAATTAGACGAGGGTAAGAAGGAACACATTATACTGTGAAACGAATTTCACAGACCACTGAAAGACATATGTCGAAGAAGCACACCTCGAGTAGACAAAACTACTTTACTGTTATTGGGATCATTGTGAGAAGCAAGAAAAAAAAGAGTTCACCAGACATGTAACACGTGCAAGGTTGGATACATACTCCCAGTTTTCAAACACATGTAATGATCCCACTTCGAAAGTGGGAAAATGCCAAAGGAGTGTGAATGTTAATGGATTGATTGGAAAAGAACTAACACGAAATTATGATTAGACTGGCAAAATATGAATTTAGGTTCAAGAGGGATGTAGAGATGCACGAACCATTACTGACTCAATTCTACGACTTGGGAGATACACTAAAGCAGAGCAAACCGACGTTCATACCTGCTGCATTTCTGAAGGTAACGACGATGAAATGCGAGTCACGAATTAGACAGTCTTTTAGCCTATTCCACATGTTATTCAGTGTGGACATTCAGCAAGCAATACGGTAAGGAAACCGAAACTTGGAATGAATATTTTAGTTCTGGAAGAAAAGAAATAAAACTTTAGTTTAGACGATGACAATGCAATTATATCAGAGACAGTACTTTACTTGAATTATCAGCTGAACGAAATGGATAACCTATTGAAAATATGTTGTTAGCTGAATGTTAAAAAAGTGAAAGTAAGGTAGTAAAATGCAGTAGAATAAAATCGAAATTGTGTGCTACGGAGGGAGATGGATTAGGAAACGACTATGAAAGTATCAAAAGAGTTTTGCTACTTGGGTGGAAAAATATCAGATGGATGCTGAAGTGCAGAAGATGTAAAACTGTGAACGCCTATAGCAAAATTTTTTAACATAGAAGGCAACTTTCAATGTCACATGCTCTTTTCTTAAGGTATTTGTTTGTATTCTTGCCTTGTAAATGAATGAAACGTGATCTGTAAGCAGTTCAGGGCAGAAAAGAGCAGATGGTTTTGAAGGGAAGTGTTCCAGGAGAGTTCTGAATACGAAATGGACCTAGGTCGTGGCTTACATGGACAACTCAATCGAGCTGGGGAGAAAAATATTTTTATGACAGAAAGTGAATAAAAGATGGAATCTGTTGATAGGATGCATCATGAAGCCTCAGGGGGTTATCAGGTTATTGGAAAAGGACTGAGGGAGTGTATGTGATCGTGCAACGTGGGATGTTTGTAAAATTCTGCTGATAGAAGAAGACTTGAACATATAAAGTGGACTCATGATTCACACTTGCCATAGTTATGAAGAAACCAAGAGGCTCTCACTCGATGAACTACTGTGGCGAGATGCATAATGCCATTCTTCAGACAGGAGACAACAAGAGCAACGGTTGTGCCTCGGGTTGATATTCTAATAGTTGCCTGTTCCGTGCGTTCCAAGTGTTATAGCTGTACTGATGATATTCACAGAAAAATAGAGGATGAGGCTAACCAGACGGATCCTTACACGAAATATATTCTGTCATGGTATATTCCGGTAGCAGTGGCGACTGAACTTATGTAACATAGGAGTTGTCCTTGTACCTTCACATGCAGTAGCTTTATTAATCTCCTGACATTCAACACACTTCATCGTACCATTCTCCTTTAAACTCGTAGTTGTTAATTCTTATTGTCATATCACCTGATAAAACGTTCACCGTTGTTTTGTGTGTTAGGTTATCCGCTTTCTTTGGTGTACCAATCAGTGAATTATCACTCTGTCACAGCAGAAAGGCTCAGTATAATTGTTCGTCATAAATATTTCAATGAATCTTACGTCTGTTCCCGACATGTCCTTAGATGTAACTTTGGATGAAACGAAAGTCCTCGTTACCAAGCTTACTGCATTCATGTCATAATTCCGTCGGTTTCTAAAATCTGCGTTACATGGGACGTCTAATTCTCATGGGTATCAGTCTCTGGAGTGTATAATTGTTTTTGACTTCTTTATCGATGACAATCTACTTCATAACATGGTCATCTGTGGTATTAAGGCGACATCTCATTCCGCCTCCCGGTTTCATATCCTATTACACTGGCATACCCTACTATGGCGCCCAGTTCAGGTAATAGGTTTTCTTACGTCCCTTAGACATGTCAGTACATCGCAATCTTTTCCTTTGATAATGATACGTCTTCGCTTTAATATTTCTGTTTGATGCGAAATTGTGCAGACGAACCGATGCTACTGCGGTCAATGTTTACATTACTGTCCAGCAGGAAGGTAATTTCCTCTGTTCTTTCCAGAAAATAGCTAAGGACGCAATCTCGTTGAAGCAAGACGTACTTGAGATCACTTGAAACTAGTGGAACAGTTCATCTCTGAAGGAGTCGACTTCGGCGAAGTCTTACACCTCCGGAAGAAACAAGCCACATAGAGACGATATTCCAAAGAAAACTACAACCTGGAGAAGTTATGAGTTGGCTAAGAAACAGTACTGGAAATCAGTACGTGCCCTTTTAAATGTTCACCGACTATCCAGATTTAGATTGTTCACATTTCCATAAATTACGTAAAACATTGATCGTCATAGATGCGTTGAAAGTGAGTCAATCGATTTGAGTATTCGTCATTTCCCAATCAGAAATCACGCTACGTAAATAACGTCTTTGTCGCGGAATAAAAGTTAACTGCTTATCTTACACCACTGCCTCGAACCTGCCATGTAGACGGAAGGAGGTAACACCAGCCAGCAGTGACATACTGTCACTTGTGACTCGCAAGAACTGTGGTTTACAACTGGTACGCCTCAAGTCGTTGCAGGGTGCCATGTAACCATACCGAACCCGAGACAATTGTGCAGTGGAAACTTATAATTTCTAGTGATACCATCGCGTTAGACCTTGGATTCAGTTTAGTGTCTAGTAATTGAAGGACGTGAGAACACTCTAAATAACCAAGTGATGTACATATATAGACAAACAAATTACTACAGTTTCAGTTAAACTGAATTATTTATGTAAGAGAAAGGGCTTCACAAATTGAGGGAGTCAATAATGCACTGTTCCTCCTCCGGGCTTTATACCAGCAGTTTTTCGACGTGGCACAGATTATTGCAGTTACTGGATGTGCTGCTGGCATCGTGGCATATTCTGCCAATCGGAGTGTTAGAGCATCAAAATCTCGAACTGGACGGAGGAGCCTACGCATAACACTCCGAACGCTCTGAATTGCGGAGAGAGCCGACGAACTGAACTGCCATGGTAGGATCTGACAAGCAAGAAAGGAGGCAGTATAAACTCTCGCCTTGCTGAAATATAAGCCCTTGATAGCAACAAAGCGTTGCATGGAATATCGTCGACGTACTGCTGTACTGTAAAGGTGCCGCGAATGGAATCCAAGTAGTTCCAGTTGTGAAAAATAATGGCGCCCCAGACCGTCACTCCTGGCTGTCAGATTGTACGGAGGGCGGCGCCCAGGGGCTTCCTGAGACACGTCTTCTTTGGTCATAGGTGCTCAATTCGAAGTGAGCTTCTTCGCTGAAGACAATTCTACTCGTGTCAGAGAGATACCTAGCTGAAAACGCATCTATACGCCCCAGGCACCGGTGAGATACCAATCTGAATGTCGCCCGACGAATGGACCGACAACCAGAAATAATGCTTAGTGCGCCTTTTCCTTTCATAGCAGGACTCGGTTGGTCGTCATCCGTGGCAATCTTACAGCACAGTGGTGCGTCGAAGGTATTCTGCACTCCGTTTTATTGCTCATTATGACCAACCAACGTCGGATTAAATTTCAGCAAGATAATGCTTTTCCGCACAGGGCGAGAGTTTCTGCTGATTGTCTTCGTTCTTGCCAAACCTTAACTTGACCAGTAAAGTCGCCGGATCTCTTCTCAATTGAAAACGTCTGCAGCATTGTGGAAGGGAATCTTCAACCAACTGAGGATTTTGAACTGCTAACGCGGCAATTGGACAGAATGTGGCACTATATCTCAGGACATCCAACAATGATGTCAACCAATGCCAAGGCCACCAACTGCTTGGAGAAGGTCCAGAGGTGTACCAACGCGTTTCTAACTTGCTCCGTTTGTTAAGATCATCCAATTTTTTTGAAAGCATAGTCATTGGTTTGTCTGTACCTGTACATCACGTCTACCGATGTCCTTCCCTTTCAGATAATTCGTTTGTGGTGCGTCGTTCTTTTGTCTTAGAGTGTAATATAGGATTGAATATAGTGAATCTCTCGTTTAGTCCTTCATGTAAACGAGACAGTCGACTGCATTTTACATTCGTGAAAGGTAACCGGATTGTGAGAGGTTCGCGAAAATTATCGTCCAGCAGGGTGGCTGTTTCTGCAATACAGACAGTCTGAGATGTATTTGTCTTTTCGTCGCTCCAAACTGAGTGGCCATTTATTCCTGCTAGCTCTTCATTGTACTAATAACACTAACTTACCTCAGCAGGATCCTTCTTCGGTAGATCAACGAATCCCACCTCTGCTTTCTTGCAAATAGTCTCGGCGTTCACAGTCAGTTTACAGGCGCCGTCTTCGAGCGGTGGAATATCTTCCAGCACATTGGTCACGTCGAAACGCCCAATGACGCGGACCTGTGGATAGTTTGACTTCATCATCACTGACTCAGCTGTAAAGGCAAGCGTCCAACCTACAGAGAACCTTAATCTAACAGAATTAACTTTCTGATACGGGTTATACGAGATCTCTATGTGTACGTTGTAATAAAGCTGAAGAACAGTGCTACAGATGCCTGGTAAAAAGTAAGATAGAGGTAGAGAACTAACAGGTACAGGAATGTAATGTAGGGGGAACACTTTTATGGGGCAGACTGATCAGAAGGCCTATCGTAAATTCTGGTAAGGCAAGGAGGAATAATTGATCGGGCTCTTGAAAGTAAAAATTGTTAAGATACGTTCAGGTTCGAACATAAGAAGCAGGTTATTGCCCATGCAGTGTTTCGTGCACACCATGATACAAAACGATCACGCAGAAGAATGAAACTTGCTAAGAGAATGATGATCTAAAAACTTCAGACATTCTCTGTGGTCTACATGGCATGTAATGTTTGTGATGGTTTTAGTTTACTAGTTACAATAAAACACATACAGACGTACAGCAACTCTAAACAAGGGAGCTTGCTAAAGAAAATGTAGATATATATTTATATTTTATTACTACTCTGAATCATGTAGTAGCCGGCCAGAGTGGCCGAGCGGTTCTAGGCGCTACAGTCTGGAACCACGCGGCCACTACGGTCGCAGGTTCGAATCCTGCCTCGGGCATGGATGTGTGTGCTGTCCTTACGTTAGTTATGTTTAAGTAGTTCTATGTTCTAGGCGACTGATGACCTCAGAAGTTAAGTCCCATACTGCTCAGAGCCATTAGAATCATGTAGTAAAGTTAAGTAGCACATATAATCGTGATATCGTTTGGAGTTAAAAGGATGCATATTTCTCAGTTGTCCAGATAATTAATTTCATTTACAATAAAAGTGTTTAGTCAAGTATAAAACGTTCACACGTCTTTCACGTTCATCTGGCATATACCAGAACATGTATAATTGCTCTGAAGTTGTTAAAGATATATGTTTTAATTCACTCCAATAAAGTTACATCCGCGTCCCCCCAACAGATGTTGTTCTTCTACTTAACTGATGTCTGTTATATATATGATTTCATATTTTTAACCTCCAATAAATAGAATTACTTCCTAATGCATTACTAGTAATCTTCTTGTTGAGCAATATATTTCTCATTATTGTTTTCTGTTTCGTTACGTATCACACATTTGTATTCATGCAGTGGTAACAATTTTATATCTAGAATTATTACTGTGTTATCACGTGGAACTATTTTGCGTGCATTTATGTGCGTCACTCTCTTCGGTCAAATCATCCCAGATAATAAGTATGAGGAGCGTTTTTAGCCATATAGAATCTGTCCTAGATCGTGACATTCAATAAAGTATTCGACTTCCTTAGGATTTCAGATAACCAGTGCAACACCATCAACCACACAGTAGTAAATTTCAAAAATATATTATACGACGAATCCCTAACAGCACAGCTGTGGCGAGGCAACATAACATGTAGAAAGTACGTGCAGTGGCAGCCGCATTGATGGGAGTATGCTGATTGAGACGTAACGTACCATCATTGACGAGGTCATAGAATAGTTTGTCTAGATATGGGAAAGAATGATGGGTGAAAGTGCATGTGTTCTTTTCGATTGGATGCATCTCGACTATGTTTTATAACAGGACCAGCGAAACCAGTAACACAGTTGGCACTAATTTCCATTTCCTACTAAATTATTCATTTACTCTGGTTCAAATGGCTCTGAGCACTATGGGACTCAACTGCTGTGGTCATCAGTCCCCTAGAACTTAGAACTACTTAAACCTAACTAACCTAAGTACATCACACACATCCATGACCGAGGCAGGATTCGAACCTGCGACCGTAGCAGTCGCACAGTTCCGGACTGCGTGCCTAGAGCCGCGAGACCACCACGGCCGGCACTGATTTACTCTGATTAAGTACCTGAAGTAATAAGTGGTCAGAGGTAATCCTCTTTTGTGACTAAGAAGCGCAGTCTTTTGGTAAGTATTACTATGTAAGTCGTATTTCGCACATTCGTTGTTTTCTGATTACATGGTTATGACGTTTGAAGTGGGACACACTTGCAGATAGACGACGAGCTAAAGGGAAGGGGCTGCTCACTAAATTTCAAAAATCCTATCTTCGCCGAGGATGTAGATCATATATTATTACGACCAACTTTCAATTCCCGCAATGATCACCATTCAAAGATAAGGGAATTTACAGCTCGAACTGAGGCGTTCAGACAGTCGATTTTCCCTCATGCGAATCGCTAGTGGAAAAGTGTGTGTGTGTGTGTGTGTGTGTGTGTGTGTGTGTGTGTGTGATGGTGGAGGGTAAATATGACTATAGTGCGAGTAGTGCCCTCCGCCACACACCGCATGGTCGCGAGCGGAGTATATATGTAGAAATAGAGTTTGTCCCATAAGATGTTGCTCAGCCTGCACAGAAGGTGATCCAAAACACTGTTTCAGTTAAATAATTTAGCCTCGAAGGCAGCCTACTACTGACTGTACAAATCAAAATTCTTGTCATATTTCTTTTTATGAATTGCTATCCAACAAAGACGTCGTAATACTATAGTAATTATCTATAACTTCGGCATCAAATCCGATAGATACCGGTGTGGACGAACAGATGGGATGGCACTGTTTCAGTTCTCGTGGTACGTCTGTCAGAACCTGTAGCGAAAATGCCTCGGCCACCCTTCATTCGCCCTTTCCTTACGGCATGTGCCGTTGATTCCATGTGGTCTCTGCCAACTGCTCGTATGCTCTTACAATTTTTATACTCTTACAGTCTACTTATCCAGATAGTTTTCATCAAGAACGTAATTAAAAGATCACGTGAGCTTCAGCATTAGAATAACCGTTGGCAGTATCACAATAAGACAAAACAGACGCCACTAAAGCTTAGCTGGAGCAATTAGGTGTGAACTATGTTAAAGGGCAGATAAAAGAGTCCCAGTAGAGAGCCTTTGTGGATGTTATAGAATATTCCATAAGTTCACCATCTAGTCGGCTACAATCATTGAAATGTTGTGATTCCTTCTGTCTTATTTATCTATCCCCTACTGCCACGCAACGTGTTAATTAGTGGCGTTCATAGTCATTTATTTCCAGCTCTTGGTTTCAAATCGCCTGACATCTGGATGTCGGATCCGAGACATCATTTCAACTAATAGGTCTGCCTAATGTCACACAATTACAGAACTGCATCGCAGCTTTTCCCTTTACTTCTGATACGTCTTCGCAATGATACCTCTGTTTAGTGTGTGTTGATGACACAAGTTGTGCAACGGTGGTCTACATTTGCAGTACAGTGAGGCACGTAGCCGACTTCGTCTGTTCCTCCCACAAAATGGCTGAGGACGCAATCTACTGGCAGCCACAGGTCAACTTAATCTTAGTGGCAAGTATCAGAACAGTACAGCTTTGATACGGTCGTATGCTTCAGTAAAGTATTATATCTTTCTAAAAGACACAGGGTAAACAAGGATTTATTTCCGCAAGAAGTATGTTCTGTGATAATTTCACTTTTGCCACGCGGATTTATGTATTCCACGTTTCCATAAATCGCTCAACACTATCCTCGTCGTAGTTGCGTTAATAATGAGCCAACCGGTTTCAATCTCGCTCGGCCCACAATTCGAAATCGCAGTGCGTGTATAACGCCATCGTCGCAAACTGGAAGTCAGCTTCTAATCCTACACGTTTGCCTCGAGCTTACGACACCGATGGACAGATGAGAGTCTGGCCAGCAGTAGAGCTCGACCAGCTGCGACTCTACAAGGCTGTCGTCTATAATCGGTGCTTCCCAACTCCTTTGAGACCGACATGTGTCACGCTAGTGGCATTCCGAACTCATGGCAATTTTACAACTGAAGCTTACTGTATCTCAACAGTAGTATTGAGTTCGATCTGAAGTTTTCCTTAACAGCTTGTAACCAATGGACTTTAGTATTACTGAATTATAATAAAATGAATCCTTTGTACAGTCCTTCATGTAAACTTCATTTTCGACTGCATTTTACTGTCATGTAGGAATGTCTGGAGCGTGAGACATTCCAAATAAATAAACAAATTTCGCAGAGAGGCTGATTCTGCAATGCATGCAGTCAGACGTGCAATTGGATTTTCTCCGCTGTAACCCTGTCAGGCCATTTCTTCCTACTGACTATTCATGGTAGTAATGCTACTGACTTACCTCAGTACGGCCCTCCTGCGGAGCATCGAGCAACTCTGTCTCTGGTTTCTGCGGTAAAATTTCAGGTTGAGCACTCAGTTCGGAAGTGTCGTCCTCAAAACGTGGAATCTCTTCAGCCATCTCCTCCTCACCGAAGTCCCAAGAAAAATTGACCTGTGGGAGATTCGAGTTTATCATTCATTAGTGACTGAGCTAGAATAGCGTGTGTCTAAAGGACAGAAATCATTAGAGGTCTGTCTCAGTATTAAGTAACTAAGGGTTAACTGTAGGCTGTAATAAACGTGAAATACAGTGTTTTTAATGTATGTTAAAATTGTGAAGATATGGGCACGTTAGAAAAAAAGAATCAGACCATCGATAGGGCGTGTCATGACGTAAAATGATTAGACCATGCAAAAGAGTGAAACCAAGAAAGACTATGATGATCTAAGAACAGGACGAATCCTTTTATAACCGTATGACATGTGACGTCTTCGATGGTTTTTGGTGGTTACTACTTGCGATCTTACAGTAACTGTGCCGGTAGATTTAAAAAAGGAAGATGACTAACGAAAATATAAATATATTTTGATATTGCTACTCTGTATCTTTCGCCAGATTGGAATACTGCGCCTGATTAACAATACTTCATGTAGAGTTATTTACTATATGTTTATCAGTGTCTCGATATATTGTTTTTTACATATTTTAAATTCATACTCCTTTCACACTGTCCTGCTATATTATAAGATGATGCATAATTCCACAGAACATATTAATATCGTATTGTTTGATTAATTTACACCAATTATATTAGAGCCACGTCTCCCCATGTGTATTTTTCTTCATCTTCCTTCTTCTTCAGTTTCATAGCCTAGCATTCCTTTCAACATTTATATTCTTGCATGCAACCTTAGTTTTACCTTAGGGCCTTGTAACACGTTGGGGATAATATTATTCCTCAGTAGTAGAGTGAATATCTCTCTTTGCTCCTGTTGTAAATCTGAGTGTCAGTGGCAGTCTCTCATGCTTTGAAAGCACCTATGGAGCCTGAGCGATTCTCAGTAATACAATGAAGCGCCAACGAAACTAGTATAGGCACGCGTTTTCAAATACAGGGATATGTAAAGAGGCAGAATACACCGTTGGGGTCCGCAACGCCTATATAAGACAATAACTGTCTGGCGCAGTTGTTAGATTGGTTACTGCTGCTACAACGGCAGGTTATGAAGGTTTAACTTAGTTTGAATGTGATGTTATATCCGGCAAACGAGTGATGGGACATGGCATCTTTTTTTTTTCTCGTACGATCATTTCATGAGTGTAGCGTGAATATCAGAAGTCCGGTAAAATATCAAATCCCAGACATGGATGTGGCCGGGAAAACATCCTGCAAGAACGAGAACAACAACGACTGAAGAGAATCGTCCAACGTGACAGAAGAGCAACCTCTCCGCAAATTAATGAAGATTTCAATGCTGAGCCATCAACAAGTGTCAGAGTGCGAACGGTTCAACGAAACATCATCGATATGGGCTTTCGGAGCCGAAGGCCCTTTTATATCCTTCGTGAGTGCACTACAGAAAGCTTTAAGCCTCGCCTGGGCGCGTCAACACCGACAATGGACTGTTGATGAGTGGAAACATATTTCCTGGAAGGACGAGTCTCTATATTTAAACTGTATTGGGCGGTTGGACGTGTATGGGTATGGTGACAACCTCATGAATCCATGGACCCTGCATGTCAGCAGGGGACTGGTGGAGGCTCAGTAATGGTGTGAGGCGTGTGCAGCTGGAGACAGACATAATCATTATTGAGACTTACAATGTCTTGTTCAGAAGAGATATCCATCCCCTCGAACTTTTACGGATTTATATACAGACCTACACGATTCATGCTGTCAGTTCCCTCCAACACTACGTCAGTCGTCACTCGAGTCCGTGCCACTTTGTGTTGCGGTACTCTATGTGCTTTGCAGGGGCCCTACATGATATCAGCCAGGTGTACCAATTTCTTTGGCTTTTCAGTGTATTACCTGGCAGAGTGGCGGATTCCGCAGTGCATACTATCTGAAATACTATCTGTGCATTCCTCCCTCTCACGCTGTCTGGCCGTTCCCTCCTGCTTATTTATCATGGTAGAAATAATATTGACTTACATCAATGGGATTCTCCTGTTTCTTCTCTCGTCTCTTCCGGCGGTTGCGAGGTTCTACAGGAAGCTTGAAATCCTGGGAAGCAGACGGAGGAATTTCTTCGTCCACATTTATCACCTTGAAGCGCCCAAATATACGAACCTGGGGGAGTTTTATTTTTACCATCACTAATTTAGACAAGACGTCATGTATACAGCAGATATAAAGGTTTAGATATCTTAATTGTAATAATTAAACAGACTATATATTCAATAAGTAGCCCATAAATGTAGTTTTAAAAGAATTTTGGTACGGTGCTATTGATGTGTGCTGAAAGTTAAGATAGCGAATAAGGTAGAGAACTAAGAGATACAAGGGGAAAAGCAAAGGAAGATGGTTATGGAGCACACTTAGTAAATTATGTGTAGTTTGTTGCTACTAGTGCTAAGGCATCAACAAACAGTTAACTTATGACACAACATCAAATAAATTTGAAGTGCCAGTACACAATTAAATACGTAGGGAATTGCAAGTGAGAGTGCTCACTAACGAAAGTGAAAATTAATGTTTATAATTATCTTTGTGATCACACTAGTTTTTCTTAGCTTATTCTTACCATCGTCATTTGAATTTATGATTTGTGTTCCTTGACACTGCCCAATGAGCCTCGAATTTCGATTCTGGAACATTACATGGGGTCTCTACGACAGCACTGTTATCTTTTGTTTAAGAATCCCCACGCTCTAATACCTTCTCTAACACGTCTGTGTTCTCTGTTCCGGTTATTTTTTTTCTTATCAGCTATTCTCCTGCATGAGCTCTTGGTAAGCGTCACAGGCACTGGAACTGTAACATACGTTATATCGTTGTGCCCTTGTGTCATTTTTCTACAGTGGATACGTACTACTTCCTAAAATTACTGCACACAAATTAAAGTCATCTTTCTTCTTCTTTTTAAACTGATGGTATACGCTTTTACCTATGTACGGAAGTGCTTAGTTTTATGCACAGGTATCCAAACTAACACTCCCTATGGCCGTATCTTGCCTCTTGGAGACTGAGGCAGCACGTCGAAAGCTCTTGCCAGATTTTGGTGCACTGAGTCGCTGTTAACCTTCGTCTCTTATTTGGTGAAGGTGGAGTGCGGAAGAACACTATTGCGTGTGAGACGAGTGATACATTCCGAAACCCTGACAGTTTTACAGACGAAGCTTAGTGCACAAGTACTATTGCTCCTTTGCACCTTAGAATTACCTTAGGTTCTTGTAACCACTGCCCGAAACTGATATTGGATTGTAATCAAATGCAATTCTGGTTTAGTCCTTCATGTACAGATGAAAGAGTTATCCGGCAGAGTAACAGATTCTGCAAAGCATACAATTTGCTACTTTATTTGGTCATTCTTCGCTCTCGTTCTTTCTTACCCATTCTTCGAGTTTACTTCACACTTACCTCTGCATAGCCGTCCTTCAGCGTACAGTCCACACTATTATCTCCATTCCTGATGTGACTGGCTGATTGGGGTCGATTGGCAGGGAAATATCTCAAACACAGAAGGCACGTGTGACACCCTCCTCTTTTTCAAGCGGCCATAAACCTAGAAGTGTGGGTTGCATATTTTTCTAACAGATGCGAACATTCTCAACACTTGACTTACAATACTGAAACAGATTTTATACAACATATGCAGTCCATAACTGTACCGTTTAAGAGATGCGAAGTACGGTGCTACAGATGGCGGTTATAAATTAAGACATCAAATAAGGCAGAAAACTAAAAGCTACAAGAATGAAAACGTGAGGTTTGTAATGGAAAACACTAGACAAAACTATGGCACGGTAATATGGCTACTGCTAAGGCATCCTGTAATAGTGAACCTGGCGCCATAAAGGAGAAAAATTGTATGTACAATGGAGGTTTAGAATATGTGAAGCAAATGTGGATTGATGTATTCAGTAAACACGTAGTGAAATATGAAGGCCGGAATATGCTGACTGAAGCTCGAGTACAAGACCTTTGCCCTGTGAAGTTTGGAAGTCGGGAAATGAGGCACTGGTGGAAGTACACTTATGAGGACAGGTCGTGTGTCGTTCTTGGTTAGTATAGTCGATGGAGCGCGTGCCCGCAAAAGGCAAATTCATTCTGCTGCCATCGTCCCACTGTGATCTCTATACTACTGACGAATGAGACCAATTTGAAAATTCGTTTAGAACATAAAGACTGGAAACCTCTCAGGTTCAGAATAAGCCTGCTACATGAAATATCATTTACGGAACACACATCGGTGTACAGCCGGCCGGAGTGGCCGAGCGGTTCTAGGCGCTTCAGTCTGGAACCGCGCGGCCGCGATGGTCGCAGGTTCGAATCCTGCCTCGGGGATGGATGTGTATGATGTCCTTAAGATAGTTAGGTTTCAGTAGTTCTATGTTCTAGGGGACTGATGACCTTAGATGTTGAGTCCCATAGTTCTCAGAGCCATTTGAACCATCTGTGTACACTAAACGCATATCCTTATTGATGGCGTCATGAAAATAATGCCCTGTCATATAGCTATGGTTAAGATCATGATGTCAGAAATGGGAAACGTGTGACATTCCTCGCAGTAGCACGCTGAGAAGAGTATTGATGACGTAAATAACTGTAGACGTTTTACAACCTACTGTGCACCTATTTTAATACCGCGTAGTCTGCGATTGTGTGACATGACTGGGTTACATCCACAAATGGAAATGAAGTTATCCATTAAAAGATATAACATTTTCCTAAATATTTGAACCATTCATCAATTGCTACTCCTGAATATTCTCAAAAGGAACGATGTTTAATCCTACCAAGCATGTTTTTACGGTTTGACCCACAATTCTGTAACAATATCGACTGAATGTAATTTTCGGTTGCCTTCATGCGTACTTCACTTTATTATTTATTAAAAACAGCATGCTGCTGTCCGCAGCGTTGCGACTGATTGCCACATTATGTACAGAAGTTGCCTCCTAGTAGGAAGAACGTAAGTACGCGCTCTTCTTTTCTCAAACCGTTAATGACTGAAAGCTTGACTGAAGGAAATTATAATGTAATATACACACACCGTATAAACACAGACTGTGTAAATGATTATTATATTCGCGTCGGTGGGCTAAAAATGACGGTTGTAATAATTAGTCTCTCCCTCTGCGTGCACAACAAAATGCGAACATAGAAAATATGGGCAGTATGTGACATATTGAAATTTTTGTCGGTCCGGTATGCGTGCATGTATAGCCGAAATGTATAGGGCGACCACTCGCGAAGAACAATAAATCTGGGATCGAGGGCCTTTCGGTTACAGATTTCAATGTGTCACAAATAAAATCTAGAGATGACAGCAAACAGTATTCGAAATTTGTAAATGTAGTTCGTACTTTTAATGTTCTGTTTTCATCAGTTCAGTTTATCAGCTTACTTCCAACCATTATTGTTGTTACCGTTGTCACCAGTTTTTACGAGGTCTTATATAAGAAGGTATAGCTATGACGATGATCCGAAGATTATAGGAAAGTGAGCGGCTAGTGTTATGGGGGTGATGGATACGAAGACGTGTGGCTGCAATAGGGTTACTTGGTTCGATCCACATTTATATCACTGTCTCTGAAAATGCACTTATAAAACGGTGGGGTCAGTGTGCATTGTAGAAGGAGCTGTCGTTTACTGATGGCTTGTTTATGACAACGAGTAGTTGAGAGAGTATAGCACAGTCCAGAAGCTGATACAGTGAACTTGAGTTCGGAGTTATAGCAGTGACTATATTAACTGTAATGTAACTGGTCGTTGTCTTCATGGTGGAATTTTTCATACACCTTGGAGTTACTCATGCTCACCTTCTCCATGTCCACTTTACTGTAATCATAGGCTCCAGTCGAATGTGCTTTCTTTGACTTGTCCCCCAAATCACGTGTCTTCTTCCTGCAGGGAAGACACAGACAGCACAAAATGCTGTAAAGCACCTGCGAAGACAAAAGAACATTAGATCACGTGTGATTCAGAGTTTATGTATTCAGTTAGCAAAATGACACCGCCTCAAACTCTTGCTGCAGAGCAGTCAGTAAGTTACGAATTTTTTGTGGACTAGCTCTCACATGGACTTGACCCTTTCCTGAATTTGTTTGGAAAATACCTTAAAACTATCCCAGGAAAGAACGACATGTCATGAAACAGGCACGCAAGTAACCATGACGACGTTCACGACGAATGGCAGCCACTATCAGTACACGCGTAACACCAGCAGTATCACATTAACAAGCGAGGTACTCTTCCCCACCAAAGTAGAAGTACACATGAGAGTTTTAAGAAATGGAATTGTATGTGCTATAACCTATCACGGTCGTTCAGTGAAGCGTTGGGTCAGCCAAAGAAAATGAAGAAAGTCCTCCGAGAGATTTCATATCCAAATATATCTGCAGCTGGCGTTTCCGAAACGTTTTTGGCACAAGAGAGACGTATCGTTTCAAGTGAATTCTTTATTATCAGGTAGAGCAGACCAGAGTGGAAAGACTGTGTCGCCGGCAGCAATGGCTGAGCGGTTCTAGGCGCTACAGTCTGGAACCGCGCGACCGCTACTGTCGCAGGTTCGAATCCTGCCTCGGGCATGGATGTGTGTGATGTCCTTAGGTTGGTTAGGTTTAAGTAGTTCTAAGTTCTAGGGGACAGATGACCTCAGATGTTAAGTCCCATAGTGCTCAGAGCCATTTGATCCAACTTGAAGTTGTAATGTTTGCTATTATTACATGGGTGTTCAAGACTTTCATATTTGCACTGAAGGTGGTCATTCAGTGACTAAAATCGATTTTCTGTAATAAACGCTTTCACACCCGTTACGCCCGATGCTGCCGATTTTGTTGTTTACATACTGTCAATTGTCAACGATGGCTGTCCTCTCTTGATGTGTCTTCCCCACAAAGGCAACTCTGTTGACCATATCACGTTATCTTCGTTACCAGATGATAGGGTTTCTACTTAATATTGCATGAAGCATTAGGATCAGATCATTTCCCCAATGTTCTGATGACAAACCGACAGCAAGAACGTGGGATTCTTTCCTAACACTCCTTGGTAATCTTTCATACAATCGTGGAGAATACAGTAACTGTTGGGCCAGAAACGGATCCAGAGAACGTATCCAGTTACACATTGTTCAATGCATTAAATGTGACAGATCTCTCTATCCCAAAAACGACATGCTACTTCGTTACACATTAACAGCTCTGTGACATGCCATACGGAATCTTCACAATTACTGCGCAACGTGGACTAGCGCTTAAGCAATATAAGCTCTCCTTATCTTCAGAAGACGTCCTGCATTGCTAGAAGACGGATGCCAAAACTAACGGGTTGTACGAAAGAACTAAAAACGTCTTATCTGGATAAATTATTGTGAAACGATGAATAGAGATACTGAGATACCTGATATGTGGAGTACGACAAGGAATCTCAGAAATCGTAACTGGAACCCAGACCAGAGAGACTACGTTAGATGTTGTGCTTGACAACAAAGTACTTCTTCATCTACATCCACATCTACACCCACACTCCGCAAGCCAGCTGACGGTGTGTAGCGTAGGGTACTTTGAGTACCTCTATCGGTTCTCCCTTCATTTCCAGTCTCGTACTGTTCGTGGAAAGAAAGATTGTCGGTATGCCTCTGTGTGGGCTCTAATGTCTCTGATTTTATCCTCATGGCCTCTTCGCGAAATATACGTAGGAGGGAGCAATATACCGCTTGACTCCTCGGTGAAAGTATGCTCTCGAAACTTCAACAAAAGCCCGTACCGAGCTACTGAGTGTCTCTCCTGCAGAGTCTTCCACTGGAGATTATCTATCATATCCGTAACGCTTTCGCGATTACTAAATGATCCTATAACGAAGCGCGCTGCTCTCCGTTGGATCTTTTCTATCTCTTCTATCAACCCCATCTGGTACGGATCCCACACTGGTGAGCAATATTCAAGCAGTGGGCGAACAAGTGTTCTGTAACCTACTTGCTTTGTTTTCGGATTGCATTTCCTTAGGATTCTTTCAATGAATCTCAGTCTGGAATCTGCTTTACCGACGATCAACTTTATATTCCATTATAAATCACTCCTAATGCGTACTCCCAGATAATTTTTTGAGTTAACCGTTTCCAGTTGCTGACCTGCTACATTTTAGCTAAATAATAAAAGATCTTTCTTTCTATGTATTCGCAGCACATTACCCTTGTCTACATTGAGATTCAATTGCCATTCCCTGCACCATGCGTCAATTCGTTGCAGATCCTCCTGCATTTCAGTATAATTTTCCATTGCTACAACCCCTCGATATACCACAGCATCATCCGCAGAAAGCTTCAGTGAACTTCCGATGTTATCCACAAGGTCATTTATGTATATTGTGATTAGCAACTGTCCATCGACACTCCCCTGAGGCGCACCTGAAACAACTCTTACTTCTGGTTTGATAGTCCATGTGCTCTTACTTTGTTCATTAAACGACTGTGGGGAACTGTATGGAACGCCTTGCGGAAGTCAAGACACACGGCATCTACCTGGGAACCCGTGTCTATTTCCCTCTGAGTCTCGTGGACGATTAGCGCGAGCTGGGTTTCACACGATCGTCTTTTACGAAACCCATGCTGATTCCTACAAAGTAGCTTTCTAGTCTCCAGAAAAGTCATTATACTCGAACATAATACGTGTTCCAAAATTCTACAGCTGATTGACGTTAGAGATATAGGTCTATAGTTCTGCACATCTGTTCGACGGCCCTTCTTGAAAATGGGGATGACCTGTGTCCATTTCCAATCTTTGGGAACGCTACGCTCTTCTGGAGACCTACGGTACAACGCTGAAGAAGGGGGCAAGTTCATTCGTGTACTCTGTGTAAAATTGAACTGGTATCGCAACAGGTCCAGCAGCCTCTTTTAAGTGATTTTATTGTTTTTCTATCCCTCTGTCATCTATTTCGATATCTACCGTTTTGTCATCTGTGCGACAATCTAGAGAAAGAACTACAGTGCAGTCTTCCTGTGTGAAACTGCTTTGGAAAAAGACATTTAGTATTTCGGCCTTTAGTCAGTCATCTTCTGTTTCAGTACCATTTTGGTCACAGCGTGTCTGGACATTTTGTTTTGATCCACCTACTGCTTTGACTTAAGACCAAAGTTTCTTAGCATTTTCTCCCAAGTCAGTACACAGAACTTCACTTTCGAATTCGTTGAACGCCTCTTGCATAGCCCTCCTCATACTACAATTCACTTTATGTAATTTTTGTTTGTCTCCTAGGCTTTGGTTATGTTAATTTTTGCTGTGAAGTCCCCTTTGCTTCCGTAGCAGTTTTTTAACTCGGTTGTTGTACAACGGTGGCTCTTTTCCATCTCTTACGATCTTGCTTGGCACATACTCATTTAATGCATATTGTACGGTGGTTTTGAACTTAGCCCACTGAACCTCAACACCATCTGTACTTGAAACAAAACTTTTGTGTTGAGCCGTCAAGTACTCTGAAATCTGCTTTTTGTCACTTTAGCCAAACAGAAAAATCTTCCTATCTTTTTTAATATTTCTATTTACGGCTGAAATCATCGATGTAATAACCACTTTATGATCGCTAACACCATGTTCTACGTTAACTGTTTCAAATAGTTCGGGTCTGTTTGTCACCAGAAGGTCTAATATGTTATCGCCACGAGTCGGTTCTCTATTTAACTCGCGAGAAGGTTTATTGGCCTAGAGAGATAGCAGTCCAACAGTAGATTAATCACCCTCCTACGGGATGTAAGATCCAAATCGGATATGTAGCGTCTTTATTCCTTACTAGTTTAAGCATTAGATCCGGTGTTTAACACCTACGGTTGAATTCAATCTGATATCTACATTGGCCCATTTGGTGTTCCATTCCTACATCTGTTTGTAAACCTCGACATTCTCTACTACGGTTTTACGAAAAACTGTTTTGGCACAATCAGTTCAACTGTCTTATTCGACGAACATTGATATGTTTATACTAATGGCTTGAGCTTTCAAGAGATTTCAGCAGTACGGCGTGTATTTCTTGTCCAGATGCTGAAATATTCCAAGCAGTTTCGTCTTCCACCACATTTCTCATTTTCTACAGCAGATGCTATAGCGATTCCAGAGACTCTCAAATTTGGTCGTCCCGCGGGGTTCTAGCACGTTCTGTAGAGTAACAATCCAAATGTGTATACGAATGTTTTCAGCAATGACAATGGTTCAGTAAAAAGAATATTCGGGTACTGCAACTAAGCGAAGAGGTACATGAATCTCCTTTCCGTGGAACCGAGGTCACTTGGGATTAGTTTACAATGACTAGGACGAACAGATGACGAACATTTACCATCCTCAGATTTCAGGTTGCGGAGGACGAAACTAGACAAGGAAGAATGGGCAGAGGATTCGGTCTTTTAGTGTATTTTAGTGTACTGTAGAAGTCAATACTACACTCCGATACAAGCGCCTATTAGAAGCTCCAGCAGGTTTCGAAAATTTCAGGAGAGGAGGAGGCTGGTAACTGTTTTTCTACAGATACATCGAAACACGATGGAACTATTTCCTGCAAGATCTTGAAGGTCTCCCTTCCGTCAAGTGTAGCTGTTTTATTGTACCACGAAGATCCTGAAATACCCTTCCTAGTCCTCACTAATCACATACTCTGCATCCAAGTTTTATTTTTTTTGGTCTCGGTCAAATAATTAATTGAACTTGCTGTGCCTGATTGTAGGTTGCACTTTGCACCATGTGTTTTTTGTTCATCACTTGATTACGTTTCTGCAATCTTCCCTAAAGTTTCACTATCTGACTGAAGAAAGCAGTTTATCGCAGTGTTAGCGTGGTTTGGATAAAGAAAGGTAATTTCTGGTTGTACATGTGTATATATTCCGCTATGGAATAAGAGACCGCTTATTTGCTGAAAACAATGTAAAGACAAATTTTTTCGATATACGAAAGCGTGCTGAAAAGTAATGTCTCCAAATATTTTATTCTGTTCTCAATATAGGCTGAGGTATTAGATGTCATGCAAATTACTCGGTTGACTTTTCAGCATCGGAGATGGAAGTTGAAATACGCTGGTGCTAGAGTGCTCAGAGTTTTAACGTGTAACATGTCTGTGTGCATCTTAACTATGTCGCTGCGTGAGAAACAGAATCTCAAAAAACAGGAAATACGAATTCGGAGAGTTCGTCTACAAATTGAGCACAGATGAGCGCTGCGACATCTGCAACAATCTGTCAGTTGTGTCCTCTGTCATCGATACATTCCCGACTAGGTCTCATCTGTTTCCCATCCGCTTCCAAAACTTAAAGATTACCTTCGAGGACTTCGCTTTAATAGTAATGAAAGGGTGCAAGGAGAGGTGATGTAAGCATGAAGAATAAAGGTGTACAATGTTAATAACGTACGCTTTATTTAACATTAGTGTTCAGCAAAACGTCGTAGCACTTCATACACATTCGGCAACGACATACACATTCACATTCACAGTAGAGAATACAAGGCGCAGAAGAGAGTGAGGAAGAAGAGGTGGAATGTAATGACAAAAGCGATGCATTTCGAATGAGGAAATGCTCCACAACACCAAAATCTGAGCCAACACTAACAATGAAGATGCTCCATGCCATGTGTCATGTCCACCTGAGATACTGAATACAGCTGGGAAACGCTGAATGAAAGGGTTTCACGTTATGCAGTATACTAAATGTATTTATCTCACAGAAAAAAGTAACTGCTCTTTACAAATCCATAAAAACAGCAGAAACGCGCCATATACGCAGCGACTTCAGGGAGTAACACACGATGTCCAACACTAAGACCACTGCACAACTAGACTGCCGCGTCATCAGAAGAGGGTACATGCCCTGAGCCTTCTGGAGACACAGCTACACTCCGGTACGGATACTAACTGCGTCACACTTTGAGAGTGAAATGGAACGGCGACTGGAAAGCTGCTCCAAAGTTGAGCAGCGAGGCAGTCCGATTCGTGTGGGCAAAACATCTAAATTTCACCCAAACTGACGGTGAATTCTGGCTGTGTGTGTACAAAATGCAATGACGGGTCCCGCTGTGTTGAAATGGTGTCATCAATTTAACCAATGTTGAACAGCCGTGTAAAACGCTGATAGGAAAGGAAGGGCATAGATATTGACATCGACCAAAGAACACAATGTCCAGACCATCGAGGAACTGCTTCAAGAAAGTCGCAATTTTGCGGCGATGAAGACAAACACTTAGCAGTTCTGGAAAGGCTCCGTGACCAAAGAGCGGATTTTTATAATCGAGTAATTGAAGGTCTGTTGGAAAGCTCCGAGGCATGTTTACAGAGATTTGGTAACTATGTTGCTAAACTGCCTCATGAATTTGTGTCAGTTTGAAGTGTAGTGGAGTATTCTACACCTTTATTCTTCATGCCTACATCACCTCTGCATGCACCCTTTCATTACTATCAAAGCTAAGTCCTCGAAGGAAATCTTTAAGTTTTTTGAAACAGATGGAAAACAGATGAGACCTAGTCGGGACTGTATGGGGGATGATCCATGACAGTAAACACAACCGACGGATTGTTGCAGATGTCACAGACCGCGTCTATGTTCCATGTGTAGACGAACTCTCCGAATTCATATTTTCTGTTTTTTGAGATTCTGTTTCGCACGCAACGACTTAGTTAAGATGCACACAGACATGTTACACGTTAAAACTCGGAGCACTCCAGCGCCAGCGTAGTTCAACTTCCGTCTGCGGAGCTGAAAAGTCAACCGAGTAATTTGCAAGTTACTTGGCCTATCACGAGAATCTAACTTACTATTTGAGGGCGCCTCGTACGTAAAATTTTCTTATCTTTTCTTCACATATAATAATAAATTAATATTCTGTGGTACTTGCACATTTATGTATCAGTCGGCAGTTTATAAGTAAACATCAGCAAATTAATCCGCGGAAATAAGTTATTACCAGGATGAAAAACGTGTGAGTACCGATGTAAAATATATACTATGTGTCCTAATATTTGGTGAATATCAAGAATTTTTGTAATTTAGTATTTCAGTCTTTTTGGTCCCAGAAAAAACATTGACCACCGACATAAAATTTTCATTCACGATATCTAAGTTCAAGATTCAGCAGGATGCAAAACATCTTTTGATTTACATGCGGTAAAAACATGATTATACGAATTTTGTGTTTTATCTGTGATTACATAAAGGTGATAAAGTCCATGTATATGATTCTCATTCTCTTCTGAGTCGTGTTTGGTTTATCCTGTCTGTAGTTGATATGTGAGTATTTATCAGCTACAAACCATTGCTCTTCAAGGAAATTGTACAATAATTTGAAATAATTGTTTGCACTGCTTATATTCTGCTTACTCAGCATATATTATTTAGTATCTGTAGCAGGCTTTTTGCAGTATGGCTCAATAAACCCAATCCAAATAAAAGGAGTCATAAAACTCCTACTATGTAAAACTACAGTGGATGTTGCCTTTTCTATTTATGCCTGTTTCGGATTAATCCACACTTTGTCTATTCTGCGACCCAGTTGGTTTCAGCCTATTTGGCAGATTAAAGTACGAGTGCTGTTGTTGTATAAAGATCCGATCGGTCGCGAAATGGAAAGCACGGTGATAGTGAAAAATGATTTATTTGGAAGAGTTGGTTGGTTTGGGAGATGGGACCAAACTGCGAGGACTTCGCTCCCTTCGGATTATGGAAGGATGGAGAAGGGAGACAATCGTGCCCTGTCAAAGGAAGCATCCCAGCATTTGCCTAAAGCGATTTAGGGAACTCACAGAAATCCAAAAATCCGGATGGCCGAACGCGGGTTTGACCGTCGTCCTCGCGACCGCAAGTCATGTATGCTAACTATTGCGCCACATCCATCGGTTCGCAAAACTTGGCTAACACCATCCACCTTCTTCTCTAAATAACCGCTGTTCAGCGTTAGACAAATGTCGCATCCTTGTACTGCATTTGCAATACCCAAACCTTAGCAGGCAGCTGCCTGCGCTTTCCGAAAATTCTGTAGACTGGTCTGCAGTCTTGTCTGGTCGGGACTGCGTGGTGGATGATCTGTGCGGGTGTCGCAGTTCTCGTCTCTGTTCCATGTGAAACCAACTCTTCTTCATGGAGATCGATTCATGTGAGCAGGGATGAAACCCAGAGGGAGCCATATACGGCTGTACGACTGGTAATGAAACACTTTTCAGCGAAAACGCTGCAGGAGCATCTTCATTGCCGCTGCACTGTGTGGCCAGAAGTGTCGTGAAGAACGTAATGCCTGACAGTTACGTTACGTGAACTGCATGTAATCAGGCAAAATCTCTCGCAGGCACTTGTTCTTGGCTGGAGACACTGTGTTCTGTGCATTTTTACTTGCTCTCCGTGCTCTGAGTAGTGAAAAGAGTGACATGACGCTATCGACGTTCATAACGGGATTCACAAATGCGTCTATTGCCCAGCGGCCCACATCAATCTTAATCAGCTACGACGTATATTTTGAATGTGGACGAGTAGGAAGAGCAGCACACTTTGGCGGACAGGTTAATGCACTGGAGTTTCCTACGGTTCGAGTTGGTTCAGCGATCTGAGCTGGAATTTACTTCATTTCCATAAGTCACTTCAGTCAGGTGCCAGATTGGTACACCTGAGAATACATTATCCTTCTGGTGGCACAGCTTTGTTAGATCCGCATGTCACCGAGAAGCCAAAGCCATGTTCTCCTTTTAGCAATATTCTGATTCACCACAGAAGCTGAGGTTCCAGCAATGCTCTAGATATCCTTTTAATTTGTTGGCTAATTTTAGGATCGTTAGTCGACAGTTTGACTACTAGTAATTAAGTCTGCATCTTCCTAATTCGTACCTGGAAATCAACAAAATTACTCACTATTTTAATTGGAAACTTAGTAACTTCCCACACAATAAATGGTTCACAGGTATCATCAATTTTCGAACGTCCTTTATGAGTTTGTGATGTCCCCGTAAGTAGTGAGGGTCTTCTATTACTGACAACGCTAAACAGTTACCTTCAGTGCATTAGTCATAAATTTCAGGGAATGAGTCAACGACAGATACATAATGAACAAACATCTGAGATTCGAAAATCAGCTGCTAGTTGCGTTTACTACGAGTTGTTGCGTTGTCAATTTACACCTCAGCACAAAATGCAGCTGTAGCAAGATGATAAAATACGGTGCCACTGCCACGTGTTTTTTTATGATAGCAGATCTTTTAATATATACGCACGACAGACTTAGAGACGTTTAACTAATTGTATTCCAGAAAGACCTTACCTGTGACTAATATACCGTTGTGTCCGAATGAAAAACTAAAATCAAGATTTTAGCAACATGCAAATAACGTTTAAAAAAATCTAAATTCTCTTCTTATTCAAAGTTCTTAGCTATAAAATGCTGTCACAGGAACCAAATTTATTATGTATTGCCTAAGCGACATAGTACCGATGGGCAATGTACTGGACCTGGACTTTCCAACAGCTATAAAGGACATTTTACATATTTTTCTGAGCATGTCAACCTGTATAAAATATTTCGAATCACTTTCAGTAAACAACAATGTTATTGCTAAGCTGATCATAAGTTGCTATATGGACGGAGTTACTTCGCAATGCTTCAGCTCCATCTCAACTATATGTGATTCAAAGCAGTGGGACAACAAAATTCTGATATTGTGAGCAAAGAATGATAATAATTTAAAGCTGGAATATATTTTATTTCCCATTCAAACCTATCTTCTTGTGGATTTAACACATTTTATTTGTGGTGACCGGTTATACAGCCTTTACTTAATGAAAAAATATCTTAATTGGAATGCTGATTTTGCTACCACAGTGCTACATTCGGATTACACGTGCTAGGGAATTAAGTTTGACAGAGCACTGAAAGACCTGAGTCGAAACAAGGCCCCGGGAGTAGACAACATTCCATTAGACCTACTGATGGCCTTGGGAGAGCCAGTCATGACAAAACTCTACCATCTGATGAGCAAGATGTATGAGACAGGCGAAATACCCACAGACTTCAAGAAGAATATAATAATTCCAATCCCAAGGAAAGCAGGTGTTGACAGATGTGAAAATTACCGAACTATCAGTTTCATAGGTCACAGCAGCAAAATACTAACGCGAATTCTTTACGGACGATTGGAAAAACAGGTAGAAGCGGACCTCGGGGAAGATCAGTTTGGATTCCGTAGAAATGTTGGAACACGTAAGGCAATACTAACCTTACGACTTATCTTAGAAGAAAGATTAAGAAAAGGCAAACCTACGTTTCTAGCATTTGTAGACTTAGAGAAAGCTTTTGACAATGTTAACTGGAATACTCTCTTTCAAATTCTGAAGGTGGCAGGGGTAAAAGACAGGGAGCGAAAGGCTATTTACAATTTGTACAGAAACCAGATGGCACTTATAAGAGTCGAGGGGCATGAAAGGGAAGCAGTGGTTGGGAAAGGAGTGAGACAGGGTTGTAGCCTCTCCCCGATGTTATTCAATCTGTATATTGAGCAAGCAGTAAAGGAAACAAAAGAAAAATTCGGAGTAGGTATTAAAATTCATGGCGAAGAAGTGAAAACTTTGAAGTTCGCCGATGACATTGTAATTCTGTCAGAGACAGCAAAGGACTTGGAAGAGCAGTTGAACGGAATGGACAGTGTCTTGAAAGGAGGATATAAGATGAACATCAACAAAAGCAAAACGAGGATAATGGAATGTAGTCAAATTAAATCGGGTGATGCTGAGGGGATTAGATTAGGAAATGAGACACTTGAAGTAGTAAAGGAGTTTTGCTATTTAGGGATTAAAATAACTGATGATGGTCGAAGTAGAGAGGATATAAAATGTAGACTGGCAATGGCAAGGAAATCGTTTCTGAAGAAGAGAAATTTGTTAACATCGAGTATAGATTTAAGTGTCAGGAAGTCGTTTCTGAAAGTATCTGTATGGAGTGTAGCCATGTATGGAAGTGAAACGTGGACGATAACCAGTTTGGACAAGAAGAGAATAGAAGCTTTCGAAATGTGGTGCTACAGAAGAATGCTGAAGATACGGTGGGTAGATCACGTAACTAATCAGGGGGTATTGAATAGGATTGGGGAGAAGAGAAGTTTGTGGCACAACTTGACTAGAAGGAGGGATCGGTAGGTAGGACATGTTTTGAGGCATCAAGGGATCACAAAATTAGCATTGGAGGGCAGCGTGGAGGGTAAAAATCGTAGAGGGGGACCAAGAGATCAATACACTAAGCAAATTCAGAAGGATGTAGGTTGCAGTAGGTACTGGGAGATGAAGAAGCTTGCACAGGATAGAGTAGCATGGAGAGCTGCATCAAACCAGTCTCAGGACTGAAGACCACAACAACAATAACAGGAAATTAAGGGATTGCATTCAGACAGTCCTGGTAAAAAAAAAGTTTAATTTGGATGACACCGGATGAAAGGCAACCTATTTGCGAAGCACATACGGCAAAGCACGTATCTGTGGTGACGGTACTTCGGAGAGTTACTGATCAACTATTTTACCGGACGTAGACTCACTGCGCTTGGGGGAAACATGAACACACCAGGGACGGTGAGAGACAGCAAAATTTAGCATCTTCTTATTCCCGATTACTGCATCTACTCTGTGGACTGGTGATACTAGTTTCACGTGAATTAGGGCAAGCAGTATACGTTGCTCACATCGACAGTTTTATAGAGACCAAACGGGCCATACTGCGACTCCCTTAAGTGTTAATCCTTTGCAGAGTTGACAGTCCCCCGAAAATCGCCTTAAATAATTGGAATGTTTTATTCGGTCTTTCGATTGACCATAATTGCACCGAGATGGTAGACCTTAAGAAGAAAACCAAACTAATGAATTCGATTTTCAGAAAATCTTCCACCACGGATGATCGCAATAGGATATCTCCTTTCAGTCACTGGACGAAAGCCGAGATGGTAGTTTGAGACAAATTATCACGAAAAAGAAAATCAACTAAAATCGCTCATCAGAGGAAACACATCGGGACCTGATAAGATGCTGGAATATTCTGTAGAGATTACTCTAAGAACTTGTGATACTTCAAGTAACTCTTTATCGTAGGTCGTCTTAGCAACTGAGGATGTCAACGTATTGCATAAGAATTGCAGGCCATTACCGTTTTCGAGAAGGATCGTCGGGTAGATGCACATAATTATATCACTGTATTGACTAGCAATCTGTTGGAGAATACTGGAAATTTTTTATATTTATGCATTATTAAGCTTTTGCAGGAAGAAAGTTGAAAAAGGGTCTTCTGAAAACAAAGATCTTGATCAGCTTAGTGGTTAACGTCGAAAGTTCCTTGACGCTACGCGGAGACTATAAGCAAAATGGATAAATTTCCGTAGTGAATCAATTAGTGGCACAGGAACGGGTAGTACCGTGAAAATTCTTCTCATTATTACATATTGTGTAGCCTATAGATAGCTGAAGAAGTCCATTATTGTTCGATTACAGTACTGGCGGTTTATCAATGTAAACTGAAACAACGATAAAACATGCAGAAGCGGCATTAAGTCGAATGATGGCGTACAAATAGTTGTGGGAAAAGCAGATGCGAAGCTGAGACTCACTAGAAGAGTGTTGAGGAAATGCAATTCATCCACGAAAACAACTACTTACAAAAACCTTGTTCGACCAATGCCTCAGTACTGCTGATTACTCTACGCCCTTTATTATCTTGGAGTAGTAGAAGAATTGCAGGAGATTCAACGGAGATTGATATGTGTCGTCACGGTGTCGTTTAGCAGGTGCGAGAGCGTTATGGAAATGCTCAACTCCATTGGGAGAGGCCACAAGAGTTGTTGTGCACCGCGGAGAAGCTGCTGTTGAAATTGGGAGAGAGCGAGTTCCGAAGAAGATAGGGCAGGATGTTATTTCCTCGCTTCCAGCTCCCGCGAAATCATAATAATGTGAAACCCTGAGTGTTTAGAGAAGTTACGGTAGCGAATTATTACGCGATCTTATAAAGTACCTCTCGCGAATACAACAGAACAGGTGATAATTCAGAAGCACTGTCGGCCACACGCCGTAAAGTGGCTTGCGGGGTATAGATTTCTATGTACAATGATATGCGATTCACGCTGGGGACTGTGAGTCCCACATACGAAGCTTTATATTATTCTGATTAGGACGTATGAGATAATAACATTCAACAGTAGCGGTTTTTTTGATTGATGCACACAGTCGGGGTTTCTGCTTGGACGTGGTTGATTGCTGAGTATAGACAGTTATTGGTCACCTACCTCCACTGGCTTCATGGTTTCCTCTGATATCTGCCTCTCTTCAGTAGTCAACCTATTTTTGGCGACGAATTAAGCTCCTTCTAGCACAGATGTGCAGCTCACTTCACTTTTCAAAAGATTCTTTTTCTACAAACAGCAATACGCACCCCAATAGCTTATGTTCACCAGGCAGACAAATGCTAGGCAACGCACGCACCACGTCCCACGATGTTTCATTCTTGTGAACCTCGCCTGGGAACAATGCTGAAGAGTTACCATCATCTGTGACTGTAGAAAACTTTCTAACCATACGCGATTTGTTTGTAACTGTCTGTTATCCATTAAAACAATCCTCGTAAGAAAAGAAGAAATCAAAAAATTTATTTCTTCATCACCGGAAACCCGGAATCTAATTTAAAGTTCGCCCAAAACAACAAAATAAATGAGTAATAGAGACATTCAGCAAAACCTACATTTTTCTCAGTTAGTTTAGCTAGAACCGTTCTCCGTTTATTTTATTGTGATCAGATCGAAACATTTTCATATTGTGATATTCTGGCGAAAATGAGTACGAAATATGATTGGAAGAGACATTTGGAGTGAAATTTGTAAATTTATGAATTAAAGCAACGCGACGATCTATAGTTCGTTCAGTGTATTGAAATTTATTTCTGATTTTGGAGAAAACAATCGACACTGAATAGCGTGAGCGTCAAAATCACCTGATCCTGAGGGGTAAATGTCGTGTTAAGAAGAGTGGACCGTAGCACACATTGATAATACGTTCAACGTGTTAACAAATTAACGAAGGAGTAATGCATATAGTTGTTTCTACATTAAGTCAACTGGACAGGTTGGGCGTATGAAGTACTAAATAACAGGGCTCCCTGTGAAATACCCTCATTGAAAATGGCTTGTACACATATGACTGAAGTTCTTTAAATTCGAAACGTTAGCTAACACAAAAGTGCTACAGATGGTAGGTTTACGCGCCCCTATCTGTACAAGTGCAGCGCATGAAAAGTACGGGAAAAATGAGAAAGAAAGAGAGAGAGAAAGAAGACAGCGTAAACGTTCCAGATGAAAAGGATGGGAACAGAGTAACTGGTTGATTAAAGACATTTCATAGTAAGGGAAACGGAATGTACCAGGGCGAAAGGTGCACATACGTTTCACATCAGAAATTATACCTGAACCCAAAAGTTGAGAGCAATAAAGAAACGGCAAAACGCTTTTAACTGGATAACTGATGAGCTATACAATAAAATGCACTTAATCATATGGATGTTTATCTCACAAATATAGCCAAAACCTTTAAACAACCACCTCCATAATTCGCAAATACTCATTTAAAAGAGAGAAGTATGTATAGGAAATTTCTTCCCTTAAAAACGTTACATTTAATATGGTACGTGATTATCCTCCTGGGCCTTATAGTGGCGTGTCACGTTTTCGGTCAATACGTTTCTGATTCAGAGACGTAGCTGGTATTTTAGATTGTGAATACTTTCCATCACGCAAAACTTACGTCCCGTCCCAGTTCGATGTGAGCGCTTATTACCACGAATAAGAAGCAACTACGAAAAACCGTCCATTAAGTATGGTCAACTCTACCAAGGAAAAAATGGGCTTGTGGTTGCAGTATCTCAAGATAGGCATCAGATTCTCTCCGTGGATAACCAATAAAGATGTGGAGCCACGGAGAAAATTGCCTTCCCATACCCGGTGTGAATCACAAGCAGTCGTTTATCTTGATACCAACGTCGACGAAGCGGAAATATTTCACGGACATATAGTAATCTTCTGCCAGAGAGACATTAAAATCCTCAATGATGTAGCAGCAATTGGCCAAAGAAGTTTTCTGCTGTCACTGCGATCAGAAAGAACGCACCGCAGTGCAATCGTAATCGCTATTGTGGGCTGCAGACCGAGCGTTTGGGCTCACAGAGCCACAAAGGTTAGGACAGCCCAGACTCTACGGCGAGCACAGAGAAGCGTACTCCTGCATCTGACAGTTCCGAACACCATCTGAGGCGCTGCATTGATAATAGGCATGCTGTCTCTAGACCTAAGCTTAAAAAAGGCAGGTCCTCTATTTTGGCTGACAAATGGCGAACATGATAAGCTAAAAGAGATACTGGACATATGAGCCACATCGAATAAGAAAATGATTGCATGCACTGATAGAGAATGACGTGAAATCTGGGCAGGGCAGAAATAGCTGTAGGGACATTGTCCATACCTAACTGCTTACTGAGTACACTTGCTAACGTGGAGCAACCGGCACCCTGACCACATCGTCTAAGAAAGTGCCATCAGCCTACATGTTACAAACAACGAAAGGAACGTTTTTGGCAATACTACAGTCTGTAATATAATAAGGAACGGTGGAATCAGCTGAATTCACTTGAGGCTAAAACATCAGTTTATGAACTTCAAACCTACATAGCGGAGAGGCAATGAAGACGAGGCCACGTACCAAGGAAACGACACACAACACTGCAAAATATCCACCGACGACAACCTTCAAGAAGCAGTGAGGAGATGACCCTCGATGAGGACAAGGAAGGATTTCCTGAGACCCTAACAGCCACTTAGTAAATGAATCGACTTCATCTACTTCTGGTACGATGGACGTTGGAGAATTATTGGCAAATTTTAAAAACATTGTAAATCATGCACTGGACAAGCATGTGCCGAAAAACACCCACCGTGGTTTAACAGCGCAATTCGTAGAGTGCTCAGGAAGAAAGGCAGTTGCACTCGCGAAACAAGAAAGATCGGGAGAATGAGGACAGGCGAAAGTTAGTAGAGATTCGTGCTGCTGTAAAAAGAGCGATGTGCGAAGCATACAACCACTACCACCGTCATACCTTAGCACAAGATCTTGCTGAAAACCCAAGGAAATTCTGGTCTTATGTAAAATCGGTAAGCGGGTCGAAGGCGTCCATCCAGTCACTCACTGATCAGTCGGTCCTGGAAACGGAAGACAGCAAAACGAAAGCTGAAATTTTAAATTCAACATTTGAGAAATCTTTCACGCAGGAGGATCATACAAACATAGCGCCGTTTGAGTCTCGTACAGTTTAGCTGAATGGGTTGAAAATAAATAAATCGCCCGGTCCTGATGGGATTCCAACTAGATTTTACTGAGAGTACTCTACTGCATTGGCTCCTTACTTAGCTTGCATTTATTGCGAATCTCTTGCCCAACGTAAAGTCCCGAGCGACTGGAAAAAGCGCAGGGGACGCCTGTATATAAGAAGGGTAGAAGGACGGATTCTCAAAATTATAGACCAATATCCTTAACATCGGTTTATTGCAGGATTCTCGAACATATTCTCAGTTCGAATATAATGAATTTCCTTGAGACAGAGAAGTTGCTATCCATGTATCGGCACGGCTTTAGAAAGCATCGCCCCTGCGAAACGCAACTCGCCCTTTTTTCACATGATATTTTGCGAACCATGGATGAACGGTATCAGACGGATGCCATATTCCTTGACGTCTGGAAAGCGTTTGACTCGGTGCCCCATTGCAGACTCCTAACTAAGGTACGAGGATATGGGATTGGTTCCCAAGTGTTTGGGTGGCTCGAAGACTTCTTAAGTAATAGAACCCAGCACGTTGTCCTCGATGGTGAGTGTTCATCGGAGGTGAGGGTATCATCTGGAGTGCCCCAGGGAAGTGTGGTGGGTCCGCCGTTGTTTTCTATCTACAAAAATGATCATTTGGATAGGGTGGATAGCAATGTGCGACAGTATGCTGATGATGCATGTATTTTTGAGTACTGCTCGAGCGTTTGGGATCCCTATCAGGTTGGATTGAGGGAGGACATAGAAGTAATTCAGAGGTGGGCTGCGAGATTTGTTACTGGTAGGTTTGATCATCACGCGAGTGTTACGGAAATGCTTCAGCAACTCGGGTGGGAGCCTCTAGAGCAAAGGAGGCGTTCTTTTCGTGAATCGCTTCTGTGGGAATTTAGAGAACCAGCATTTGAGGCTGACTGCAATACAATTTTACTGCCGTCAACTTACATTTCGCGAAAAGACCACAAAGATAAGATAAGAGATATAGGACTCGTACAGAGGCATATAGGCAGTCATTTTTCCCTCGTTCTGTTTGGGAGTGGAACAGGGAGAGAAGATGCTTGTTGTGGTACGAGGTACCCTCCGCCACGCACCGTATGGTGGATTGCGTAGTATGTATGTTGATATAGATGTAGACCTACAATTCTCCACACCTTTGGTGGCACAGCAGCACAGCCCCTGAGAGTACTGAGTTGTATCTCAGTGCCGTATGGGATAACTATCCAGACAAACAAGTAATCTAGCTTGGTACTAATACGAAGTACTGCAGTGTAGTGTAGTTTAGTGCCTTGTAGGGGGTAGGTTGCAATGTTACTCTGAGATGAAGAGGTTGGTACAGGAGAGAAATTCGTGGCGGGCCGCATCAAACCTGTGAGAAGACTAATGACCCATACAAAAAGAGGTTTTCATTCTAGATTGTGGCCTCTGTATGTGTATGGGAGGGGAGAGGTGGTTCCGTCCGACTACTCGACAGTCTTGTGAATGACTTGGCGTTACAGGTAGATTCTCAAACCTTATCTGTGTCCAGTAAATATTAGTGGGGGAGTGGTTCATGATTGCTCATATCATGCCTGTCACGCAAGGCAATCGCTTTCCCTTTTCCACATGGCCCAAGGAGATCTAAATCCACTTTATTGCTACCCTTGTCACCTATACCAACTCCCAGACATATGCTCTATACTTCTGGATGCCACTCTTTCACACTCTTTCACTAAATTGTAAGCCTTTTCCAAAGGCTTTGTGCTTAGTGAACTCCGTGAGTTTTTCCCCAGTTTCCTTCTTAGTACCTGCTAATCACCACACAGTCACGTAAATCACAACTCTTAACTAGGTCTACATTACCCCAGGAATTTATAGCATAAAGGATAATTGTCAGAACCTCAACCTTTATCCCTAAGCAAATAAAGTTAAGTGAACTACACTATCATTACGAAATTAAACTTGAGAATGCTAAAGTGGAGTTTTAAGTTAATCCATGAGCTTGAAGGTATGATCAACAGCCTGATATCTGCAGTGTTCTGTAAGCCTTTCACGGCACCGTTTTCTGGGTCGACAACTAGGTAGCGGTGGTCGCCCAGAAGTTATATGACTCCGCAGGTACCGTCATACAGCGGACAGATCTTGATTCCTTTCTTTTCTAAGAGATCATATCGGTGAAGGTTCCGGACTAGAATCAAATCGCCTTCCTTAAACGCAGGATGCTCGGCTGTCTGATCATGTTGCGCCTTCTGGTGAGATTCCTTCCTCCTCATTCTTGTTAGTGTGTTTGACAATTTTGTTTGCAATACCTCTTCTTAGGAAGGAGGTAAATGCACCGCAACACTGACAGGCGTAATTACTGGTCTCTGAAGCGTAAGGTCGGTAGGGGAATACCTCGTAGAATCGCGGATTAAACTATTAAATGATTTCTTGAAACTGCGCGATATACTGTACCCATTTGGTATGTTGAGCTAAACAGTGAATCCGTGTCAGTCTCCCCACTTCGAGGGAACGCCGTTCAATTGTGTCTGCGGTTGCATGGTAAAGGCTTGTCCGGCAAACAGTTACTCCTCACCGCTGCATTTCGACGATCCAGGCACGAGATGTAAACTGTGGGCCAGCTTTGGGGTTGCCACACCCGTAAGTGTAACGCCAACGAATATCTTTCATGTGGATCCAGAACAGTGGCAAGCCATGCGCGGACTTTGATACGCCAGTACTGATACGAGAAATTCTTCCGCCAGTAAGCTTTCCAAAGCATTTTGCGGGCAGATCAGCTCCAACCCCAAATCACTACACACAGCCAGCGGGAGTATCTTGACTGTGCTCGTTTGCTTTCCTAAGCAACGTCTGTAACGGAAGCGGCTGCAATTATCGTTCTGAGACGGCACAGAGCGCCAAGTTCTCTTGATTTTCTTTCCTACTGAATTAAAACACTGAGGGGCAGCGGGAATTAAGTCATGTTCCTGTCAACGCTATGACTCAGCCAAGAGCGGACAACAACTGTAGCAGGATTGAGCATTTGAAACTCACGACCGTTACAAACCCAAAATATGTCGGCTGAGATATGTAGTCGATCCTGACACAGTCTGCAGCCTTCGGGTGTTGGTGGATGTGACTGTAGCAAATTAGTAAAGAACCACAGACTAACATTGTTCTGTAGCAGATCGCTAACCTGTCGTTCACCTGTTTCAGGCGTTTCTTACAGCAGATGTTTCATCGCCAAGTAATGAATTGATTTACTAAAGGGGAATTAGCGATGCTACAGACAATCAAATTCGAGCTAATTTGGAGAAATATATACTCAAAAATGAACACACAAATCAGAAGAAAGTCAATACAAGTTACCATAGATTATCACACACGGATTTCAGACGCTGGGCGATCATTACATTTGCCAAAGGACAAGTTGAAAGTGTACAACTTCACACAACAAAACCGTCTTCAGAGCTAAGACCACACAACGGAGAGAGCACTGAAATGAAACAACGGATATCGCTATACCAGAAAAAACAAACAACAGCACACACGATAACGGTAACAGCGGTCGGCCCAAACAGCTTTCCACGCTACATGTCAGTCTGCAGTACCAGTACCTCTCGGCGCAGACGTAACGGTAGTAGAGTGTCCCAGCTGTTGTAATTTCGATGTGCTTAGTATTTCTAAATATAACGAGTAAATCTCGGATGACCAAACTAGGCTGTTCCTATTATAATGGAAAGCACTAGCTGCCAAATTTCGGTAGGTACCGTACACTGAACCTGGCGATGTTGCACCTCTGCAGAGTGCAACGGAATGGACTGGAGAGCTGCACCCCTGTTTACTTACAGACTCGGTCAATGAGCTACGGTACAGCTCCGTCCTTGTAGCCAACCGAACAGGTGTGAGAGGTGGATACCGTTTCTTCTGTTAGCCGCCTGGGGCGGGCCGAGTTCCGGTTCTCAAGTTGGATGAACGAATCGGGAGCGAATTCTCAGAACGCGGGAGAACTATGTGTGCCTCCGTCACCGAGTGGCTTCAACAACGACTCGAAATAACGGCGAGAGGGTCAAACTAGATTTCGCCATCTGGGGCGTCCCCTATATTATTTAATCGTGAAACGTTAAATTTGTCCGGCGCCTCCAGCTGATGGAACTGCATGTAGACAATATCTCGATAGTGTCTGTGGCCGTGCGAAAATTAATTTAGTAGTGTCAGTTCAGTATTTAAGTTTGATGAATTGTGAAGTAATTAATCGACTCGTCCCAGCTATGTGTCAGTTTATTCGGATCTTTCACTTTTTTTCTGGTTTAGAATCTGTGATATGAATTGAAGGATTAATTTTATTACTCTCTCTTCCTTTGGGGTGGGGAATAGTCTGGACAGATGCTGTGGCCTCGATATGTGCGTTTTGTGCTTGATAAAACCACTGTACTACAAACTGAAACGAGATTCACAGTTTCTTTTGTCACCCACGTGGTGTCTTTTCATACGAGCCCGCCTCTGAGACATCAGGAAATGGACGCACGTTTAGGGATGTCTAGTGGGAAATACACATCTGTGGACGACGTACGTATCATCAAATTAAAGCTCTTCATTAAGCTGTCATGTGGACACTCTTGGCCTTCTATTTGCCGTTAATCGTATTTATTACTCCTGTCATGGTATAGGTCGACGTTGTCATATCCCTTGTGCCTCGCAATGGTTGCGTAACATCTCAAATGACACTTGGTGGTACCTTCCACTTCGATGAGGTTGCTGTCACTGTCTAACTCGTAGTGAAATTCCGAGGATCCTGTAACAGAGAGGAAAGGGCATTAACTGACGGGTCCAGCACACGGATTCTCGATACATTCATCTCACCTTTTATTCGAAGCCTGGATTTCTCCTTTGCAGTGCTGTTGTCACGTTTGCGGTTTTTCCCAAAATCTTGCTGCCATTCATGTGACTGCTCACATTTTCTTGTTATATTTCTCTTAATTCGCAGCCAGCTTCTCGCCACTAGCGTACTAGATAGGTGGATTGCTGACACAGACTGCCACAGTTTTGGACAACGAAATACAGCAAAAAACTTGTCCGTACTGCAAACGTGGAATGTAAAGAGACCGTGCAAATAACTGAAACAACTCATAGTCATAAGTAGCCCACAAAGTTTTCAACCGAGGTAAAGTTAAAACTACGGGCACTGATTGCTCTGTTCTTCAGAGAAGGGTTGCCACTGGAGTCCGGAAGTGTCTCCACCACTGAAAATGGGCGCGCAGCCTGTGGAAAGGAAAAGCATTTTACACCAGTGTATTTTTCATCAGGAGGTTTCTATACAGAGGTCAGGAGAACCGAATAAAGTCCCACGCAACCAGTACAGGCAGGTTGCTAGAAGATCGCGAAAAGTGTTGAATCATCAAACGAACACATGTCGCCGAAGACAGTGTCATTATTCATTTCGAGACATCGTCAGAAGCCACGGTAGACACTGTTTAGTGAGACAGCGCGCTATTGTTCGCAGTATACAGCCGTATCGGTACACTCCACTGTAATGCGGAACTGACCATTTGATGTCACAAGAGGTGGATCTTTCAGTATGATACGAGTTGGGGAGTACTGGATTGTCAGCAGAAAACGTAGTAACTGTAGACTGAGTCTATTAGGAGAACAAAGCAAGTCTGAACGTGAAGTATTCACCAGATGTCAACTGAGTGCTAAGAAATTGGTGATACGGTATGAGGGTGCTTTTGATAGTTAGGTGTGCTCCTGTTACTACTATTATGATAACGCTAAATACTCAAGGATGTGAACACATATTACAGTAATGAGTAGTACATGTAGTAGAGTGTCAAATGGTTCAAATGGCTCTGAGCACTATGGGACTTAACATCTGAGGTCATCAGTCCCCTAGAACTAAGAACTACTTAAACCTAGCCAACCTTAGGACATCACACACATCCATTCCCGAGGCAGGATTCGAACCTGCGACTGCAGCGGTCGCGCAGTTCCAGACTGAAGCGCCTACAACTGCTCGGTCACACCGGCCGGCAGTAGAGGTACATTTTGGAGACGATGACTGTTCATTACAGTATGACATTTTACCCTATCATAAAGCAGCATCTTTGAACCAATCGTCTGCGGACTACAAAGTTGAAGAAATGAACTAGGTTCCCCAGAGTCCTGATATGAAACCGTTGTAATGCTCCTGGGAATAGTTAGAACGCTAACTTCACTCCAGATTCCACCGTCTAAGCTTTCCAACTTCTCTGGAATGTAATGGTCAATTTCATTTCGTAGTTACTGAGAAAACTAAACAGGTACAAAATGATTTTCAATATTTGAGGGTGGAATATGAAAGGAACAAAAGAGGCTTCTTAAAAAATTTGAGAGGGTCTCTGACGAGGAAGTGGTAACTCTAATTCAGCATCAAATTTCGAGTCATGCTACATTACCGCAGAGATTGTCGCCGATTAAGGAAGAAGCGAAATGAACAGTAAAGATGGCTGGTGGTTGTGTTTTGTACAGTTGTGAAGAATTTACTATCCATCAAAATGATTTATGTACTTAGAATTTCAGTGAATGACTTTCATCGTCACGTTTGCTTAGTGCAGTTTGATCACCTCGGCCTGGAAATCGTAAGATTGAAATTGTGTGTGGTTATCTGGTGGGTAACTGCAGTACAGGTGTATTGCCAATAATGTGACGAATTTCGATGTTTATTTTTTACGTACTGGTTTCAGGAAGCACAAGACAGAGTAAAGCATGGTACACTAACGATGAAAAACTCTTACAATCTGACTTTAAATCTCCCGCTTGGTTCCTTGAAAGTGCAGTGTCAGGAAATCAGTGTTTGCAAACTTCCTAAGGTTCTGCAGAACGAACTTGCATTTGGATTATGAAATTTCTCTCAGAGCTCAACCAAATCATTCTGTTCCGTGTAAAGGTAATCACTAAAGAGTTCCAAGCTTTACCAGAAGAGGTATGGTCGTGGTGAAGAGGACAGTGCTGGATGGAATGATAATCTTTTCTATGCTTTAACTGAGGTCACAGGGAAACGCCATGTATGATTTCAGATGAGACAACTTGCTTCCGGGTCGACACGGCGTTGACAATTGAAGTGGTTGCATGGAGGAACTCCCTGATAGAAATGAAGAGGATAATTTTAACAATGAGAGAAGTCACTGAAAAGTTAGGGATGTGTGCAGCACTATACATCACTTGCTGTTACACTGTGGTGTATATGATATTTTTATATATCAGTAAACAGTGTTCTATTTGTGCAACAAAGTAACGAATGTGTATTCTTTTAAAGAGTATTTTGTGTGCCATGATTCATTCCCTTGATGAGGTCTTCTATGTGCTATTACTTTTTAGGCTACTACACTCCTGGAAATGGAAAAAAGAACACATTGACACCGGTGTGTCAGACCCACCATACTTGCTCCGGACACTGCGAGAGGGCTGTACAAGCAATGATCACACGCACGGCACAGCGGACACACCAGGAACCGCGGTGTTGGCCGTCGAATGGCGCTAGCTGCGCAGCATTTGTGCACCGCCGCCGTCAGTGTCAGCCAGTTTGCCGTGGCATACGGAGCTCCATCGCAGTCTTTAACACTAGTAGCATGCCGCGACAGCGTGGACGTGAACCGTATGTGCAGTTGACGGACTTTGAGCGAGGGCGTATAGTGGGCATGCGGGAGGCCGGGTGGACGTACCGCCGAATTGCTCTACACGTGGGGCGTGAGGTCTCCACAGTACATCGATGTTGTCGCCAGTGGTCGGCGGAAGGAGCACGTGCCCGTCGACGTGGGACCGGACCGCAGCGATGCACGGATGCACGCCAAGACCGTAGGATCCTACGCAGTGCCGTAGGGGACCGCACCGCCACTTCCCAGCAAATTAGGGACACTGTTGCTCCTGGGGTATCGGCGAGGACCATTCGCAACCGTCTCCATGAAGCTGGGCTACGGTCCCGCACACCGTTAGGCCGTCTTCCGCTCACGCCCCAACATCGTGCAGCCCGCCTCCAGTGGTGTCGCGACAGGCGTGAATGGAGGGACGAATGGAGACGTGTCGTCTTCAGCGATGAGAGTCGCTTCTGCCTTGGTGCCAATGATGGTCGTATGCGTGTTTGGCGCCGTGCAGGTGAGCGCCACAATCAGGACTGCATACGACCGAGGCACACAGGGCCAACACCCGGCATCATGGTGTGGGGAGCGATCTCCTACACTGGCCGTACACCACTGGTGATCGTCGAGGGGACACTGAATAGTGCACGGTACATCCAAACCGTCATCGAACCCATCGTTCTATCATTCCTAGACCGGCAAGGGAACTTGCTGTTCCAACAGGACAATGCACGTCCGCATGTATCCCGTGCCACCCAACGTGCTCTAGAAGGTGGAAGTCAACTACCCTGGCCAGCAAGATCTCCGGATCTGTCCCCCATTGAGTATGTTTGGGACTGGATGAAGCGTCGTCTCACGCGGTCTGCACGTCCAGCACGAACGCTGGTCCAACTGAGGCGCCAGGTGGAAACGGCATGGCAAGCCGTTCCACAGGACTACATCCAGCATCTCTACGATCGTCTCCATGGGAGAATAGCAGCCTGCATTGCTGCGAAAGGTGGATATACAATGTACTAGTGCCGACATTGTGCATGCTCTGTTGCCTGTGTCTATGTGCCTGTGGTTCTGTCAGTGTGATCATGTGATGTATCTGACCCCAGGAATGTGTCAATAAAGTTTCCCCTTCCTGGGACAATGAATTCACGGTGTTCTTATTTCAATTTCCAGGAGTGTATGTGTGACATTACATGAACATGGAGTCATGGGTTTGGTATGACAATGTGGATGGATTACCGTAGAATATTTCTTTGTATGCCATATTTTATTAGTCTTTCTCATGATGTTGTTTTTGAATGTTATGTTATGGAAGCTACAGTCTGTGAAAAAGCAACTGCAACGACTGAAAACAAATAGACATATGCAGTGCCTTGACAAACGAATTTGAACGAAATCAATTTATACATCTGAAGTTTGTAATCATTAAAGCAACCAATGATAGTCATTACACCTGCAATCTCTGTGTGAAAAAAATTCTGTGTCGGTGTTCATGAATATCTGTTATGAACAAATAGAGCGTTGGAAAATGGGCTTCAAAATCCAGTCCCACAACTTGCTGAAAGATGAAACTTGGAAGAGTAACACGTTTCGCAATGCTCAGTCACTGTCCATCAAAAATATGCCTAATTGTGTACACTGGAAACCAAAACATTCCCGGCACTGTCTTAACAGCGTGTTGGCCCACACTGGAACGCACTACATTCGCTGTCTGATGGCACCAATTCGACTGTCCTCCAAGGGTATGTGGTATCACATGTCCATGCACAGGTCACAAAATTCTCATAAATTTAAAAAAAAAGTCCTATGGGAAAGAGCACCTCTTGCTATATTACAAAAATGTGTAATATATTTACATTTTAATTTTCCGGTTGTTTGTAAATATATTTTAACCGTAATTTTGCACACTCATCTGTCATTTTAAAGTCCGTTAGAATATGTGATGTACCCCTGTTTTCCTTCTTCTGGCTTGCAGACTCGCATCGCAAACACAGATGTATTCTAGAAGGCTCTGACTACCGGAACATAAGTACAGGTGCATATAGAAAGTTGTGGCTTAGATGCAACAAATGATGTAGGATACATTTGTTTAGTTCTCCTTTTCGGAATTTGAAACACGTGTACTTCGTAGTTACTGCTATGTTGTTCTACTTCAGTGTATGGTTTGCTGTGCCAGAAATGCCGAGACTAAAGAAATTTAACACTAAGCAGACGTTTCGAGGCAGTCAGTTGAAAGTAACGTCGAATAATAAGCTGCACAGCATTTGCGATCAGTTGTCACATACAGAAATAGGGTGTACTAGCATATAATACCCTCACAAGTACACAGGTATGTGATCACAGTATGGAAATAGTGTTGAGAGTATTGTCGTTGGCAAGGAAATAGTAAATTAAAACGTCATGTCAAATACTGAAGTTTGCCAAAGTGTAGTACGCGATAAACTTTAATCGTTTCGTTATTTAATATTGGGTGTCGGCGAGAAATAGTTTTGTGAAGATTTGAACTATTGTGCAGTGTGTGCGGAAAGTCTTTAAGTGCAATCATTCTCAAATACTTCATGAATAAAGTCCAGGTATCTGTACACCGTAAGTTACGCTGCTTCGAGACAAACTTGCAGTTTCTGTCTGTGTCACGTATCTTATTGTGTTAAAATTTTATATAAGATTACACTCGTTAGTAAGCAAATTATCCTTGCATTGGGTCAAGAATTACGTGAAGCGCTCCAAATCAAATTTTTATTCCCCCGAAGGTCGTTACATAGGCAACCTGGAATTCTTGTGATTTCTGACTTCGGACATAGACGTATACGTGGTTGGTTGTTTGGTTTCTCTGAATCGGGGAGAGGACCAAACAGCAAGGTCATCGGTCCAATCGGATGAGTGAAGGATGGGGAAGGAAGTCGGCCGTGTCATTTCAATGGAACCATTTGGACATTTGCCTGAAGTGATTTAGGGAAATCGCGGAAAACCTAAATCAGGGTGCCCAGACGCGGGTTTGAAGTTTGAACCGTAATTCTGTGAAATGCGGAACCAGGAGACGCATAGTAATATAGATTCTTTATCGCCACCAGCTGAGCACCGTGATAGACAACAGTTCAAGGGCTGAAAAATCTACGATAATAACGTTACATTGTGGCACCGTGTATCGACGAGCAACTCCATTTTTTGAAGCCTCTGAGTTGTAAAAAAATATTGTAAAAGTCCGTCGTTGCCTTCGTTTGCAGTAAAGGTGCAACACAGAGGAAACGTAGACAATATTACCATGTGGATTTTGTGCATGAGCGGTCGCAACTAGCAACTGCTGTGAAAGCTTCGCAACCGCTACAGTGTGTTAATTGAGTGCACAAGTTCAGTTCGTAGGGTTTTTGTTTTGCATGATGATATTCCGGTTGTTATGAGTTTATGTATCGATTGTCATATTTAGTTGCCATTTGAGTTTACATAGTGCCACTTTGTAATCTGGATACAGTGAGCGGAGCTGTGTGTGCTAGAATGTGGAGTGCCAAGTGGAGAAGTCGGAACATTTTCGTGTTACACTGAGGTGACATAAATCATGGGGTTCCTCCTAATATCGTGACTGACCTCCTTTTACGCGGTCTAGTACAGAAATTCGACATGACATGGACTAAACAAGGCGTTGGAAGTCCCCTCCAGAAAAACTGAGCAATACTGCACCTATAGCCACTCACAATTACGCAAGTGTTGTCGGTGCAGGATTTTGTGGACCAACTGACCTCCCGATTAACTCCTATAAATGATCGATGGGATTCTGGGTGGCCAAAGCATTCGCTCGAATTGTCCACAGCGTTCTTCAAACCAACCGATAACAACTGAAGCACAGTGGCGTAGAGCACTCTCATCCATAGGGCACAGTTCACTCCATGTAAACACAGCCCATGCGTTACGGAGTCACCACCAGCTTGCTCAGTATCTTGTCTACAACCTGGGTCCAGTACTCTGTGAGGTCTGCGACACAATCGAACCATGTCATCAGCTCCTACCAGCAAAAATCTGTCTCATCTAATGAGGCCAATGTTTTCCAGTCTTTTAGGGTCATACCGATGTGGTGACGAGCCCAGGAGAGGTGCCGCATGGGATGTCGTACTGTTAGCGAAGGCACTCTCGTCGATCGTCTGCTGCCACAGGCCATAACACCAAATTTCGCCGCACTGTCCCAGCGCATACGTTCGTCGTACGTCCCACATTGGTTTCTGCTGTTATTTCAGACAGTGTTCATTAGCTTTAGCGTTGACATCTCCACGTAAACATCGCTGCTCTCGGTCGTTAAATAAAAGGCGTCGGCCACTGCATTGTCCATAGTGAGAGGTAATGGCTGTAATTTGGTATTTTCTGCACGTTTTCAAGCTAGACGCTTGAGAAATTCCATTCGTGTGGCAATAACCACGCCGCACACCTTTCCGCATCTCCGCCAGTGCTCTGCCCATTTACACCTCTTGTACGCCATACTATCGCCATCTGTATATGTGCACACTGCAATCTCGTGGCTTGTGTCACTATTCTTCTGTTTGACTTCAGTAGAGGGGTGACAGCAGCAAAGTCAGCCAGAAACATTTGCACCGTCTATAGAGTAATACAATCTGACAGAGATTGGCAAGGAAATCGTTTTCCAGTTTTAAGTAGTATGGTTTTGACATCAGGGACTCTCTACGTTCAAGAAGACTTTCGAGGTTTGATGAAGATATTTTAAAAGCATTAATCTTCAATGACCCACTTCAGCATACTCGAAAAATCCCATATGTGAGGAATTGTCATCATTGCACCCTCGTGTGACATTTGCAAATAAGTAACGTAAACGCAAAACAGTTATAAGCAGTGATAGTTTTGACGAGGCCATTGTTAGGAGAATTATTTACAAGTTTTATCTGACCTAAAAACGCGTGGCTACAGTGGAAGGAATTAAAAAGAAGTTGAAAGAAGCTGTTTACTTTCAAAGTAGCAATACTAGTGTAAAGTGGTCATTAAAGAAAAAATGAAGTATACTCATATTGTTCGACAGAGGCAATATTCTAGAAAAAAAAGAATTGCATATTTGAAACAATAAATACACAGAAGAGCCAAAGAAATTGGTTCACCTGCCTAATATCGTGTAGGGCCCCCGCGAGCACGCAGAAGTGAATCAACACGACCTGGCATGGATTCTTATAATGTCTGATGTAGTGCTGGAAGCAACTTGCATCATGAATCCTCCAGGGCTGTCCATAAATCCCTAAGAGTTCGAGGGGACGGAGATTTCTTCTGAACAGCACGTTGCAAGACATCCCAGATGTAGCTCTGTAGCAATTGTGGACGTGTCGAGTGTCGCATTGTCCTGCTGGAATTGCCCAGCTCCGTCGGAATGCACAAAGGACATGAATGGATACAAGTGATCAGACACAATTCTTACGTACGTGTCACCTGTCAGAATCGTATGTAGACGTATCAGGGGTGCCATATCACTCCAACTGCGCACTCCCCACACCATTACAGAGCCTCCACCAGCTTGAACGGTCCCCTGCTGACATGCAAGGTACATGGATTCATGGGGTTGACACCATACCCGAACGCGTCCATCCGCTCGATACAATTTGAAACTAGACTCGACCGACCAGGCAGCATGTTTCCAGTCATCAACAGTCCAATGTCGGTGTTAACGGGTCCAGGTGAGGCATAAGGTTTGTGTCGTGTAGTCATCAAGGGTACACGAAAGCCCATATCCATGATGTTTCGTTGAATACTTCACACGCTGACATTTGCTGATAGCTAAGCATTTAAATTTGCTATAATTTACAGAAGGGTTCCTCTTCTATCACTTTGAGCTATTGTCGTTGTCGTTGGTCCCGGTCTTGCAGGGTATTTTTCCGGTCACAGCGATGTCGGAGGTTTGATGTTTTACTGGATTGCTGATATTCACGGTACACTCCTGAAATTATTATACGGAAAAATCTCCACTTTATCACTACCTCGGAGATGTGTCCCATCGCTTGTGCGGCGACGATAACACCACGTTCAAACTCACTTAAATCCTGATAACCTACTATTGTAGCAGCACTAACCGAGCTGACAAATGCGCTAGACGTTTGTCTTACGTAGGCGTTACCGACCGGGGCGCCGTATTCTGCCCGCTTACATATTTCTGTATTTGAATGCACGTTTGGCGCTTTGGCGCTTCAGTGTAGAATTTAGGAAGGAAAAGGAAGACACTGTTTACGTTTATGAACGTTTAATTTTATCATCAAAAATAATGGGAAATCATGAACTAATAACACAACTCACAGTCTTCTCAAACCGGAATCGAGGGACAAAGCCTAATAATTACACAAATAGCCGATGAAAATGGGTTTATTCCTAAAGCGCTTGTTATGTATAAGTCAAATCAAGCAATAGGAGATTACCACAACCACATGAACGAACAAACTTGTGAAAAATGGATGACCGAAAAGGTAATTCCCAGTTCATATCGTAACTCTATACTAATTCTCGACAATACTCTAGATCACAACCGTAAAATAAATATATCTCCAACGTCTAATTCTGCTACAGTAGCCAACAAATGAACTTACCCCATTCTCGGATGACATGCTGAAACATTTTCAACACGAGCTTGTTTGAAGAACCAAGAGTATTTCCTTCGGTACGGTTTTAACGGCTCTAGGCACTATGGGACTTAACTTCTGAGGTCATCAGTCCCCTAGAACTTAGAACTACTTAAACCTAACTAACCTAAGGACATCACACACATCCATGCCCGAGGCAGGATTTGAACCTGCGACCGTAGCGGCATCCGTCGGTATGATTCTACACAATGCGGGTCACGTTGTTTTGCTCCTTCCTGCTTACTACACGGGCTTAAATCCAACAGAAATATTTTGCAATTTTTGACAGCGTAGGTAGCTTCTAGCAACATCCTCTGCGACGTAACAGTTGTGAAACACTTATGACAGGAGAAATTTAATTCAGTAGCCAACGAAGATTGGATTCAGCGTTGTGCGAACACGCAAAAAAATTGAACGAGCATACTAACAGTAAGATTATTTTTGCTACGATGAAACTGTTAAAACAATAATACCCTTAGATGGCGTAGATAGTGATAGCGAATGTGATTACTGTGATGGGAGTAACTGCGCTCCATGACAGTGACTGAAGGTGAGCTTCCTGTTTAACGAGCGCTTGCTTGTGCCCAAGGTCTATGTAGGACAGGTCTGCTCACGCTACCATGATCCTTTGCGATCGCGCCCATTTTGGGTCTAGCTTAACACTTGACTGTAGCAGATTGTTTTTGTACTGCGTATAGTGTTTGTCGCTAGAAGGTGAGTGCATTAAAAGATGGTCTGCTGTGCTGCACCGAATTGCAGCAGCAATTATTATAAAGAGGTCACATTATTCACATTTCCTGCAGTCAAAGATCAGAGAGTTAAATGGTTACAGAACAGGAGGAGAGACAAATAGAAGTCAACAACTCATTCCAAGTTGTGTGAAGTAAGTAAATTACCGGTTAAAAGAATTAGGATTGAAATATCGTATGTTTTCTGAATAACTTATATGTTTATGATTTTTTAAAGCTTCACTTTGAGGATTCACATTTCGATTTAAGGAGAGGTGAAGGAAGAAGACTGCTGAGCTGAACAGCTGAGTGCCGCATGGCCCCCACCTGTCCGCATTGTAAGCAAGCACACTTCCTCCGGCAGTGCCCTGACCTTCAGTCCCCTCCCTCCTGTAATACCTGCAATCTCCTGCATCCCACCTACTCCCAAAAACGTATGGCGCAACCCCCTCCAACTACTACTGAACTCACCGTCCCTGTCCGCCCTCTCGAGGCCCCCACCCCTCCTGGCATTTCTCTTCGTCCTCCTCCCACCTCTGAGGACATCATCAGGTTCCTCACCATTGTATTGCAAAATGTACACCCTTTCCAACGCCCTCATACCCTCCAACAGATATCCCTCGCTGCCCATTCCATCTTTCACCAAAAATTGTATGCCACCTACTCCCACAACCAGGCCCATTTCACATTCTCCCGTCTTGACACCCTCGTCTAAATCCCTGTCATGGCGCGACAGCACCGTATCCTATCCAACAACCACCATTCCCTTCCTGCCAACAAGAACCTCTTCATGCACACCCTTGCCACCCACTGCGTGGATGCCTTCCTCCTTAATGAAACCTTTCTTAAACCTAACCACATCGTTCACACCTCACCCTACCTCCTTCACCGCTCCGACAATCCCTTAGCGATAGTGCGTGGCAGAGTTGCCATCGGTCACCACCACCAGATCCCAGTTCGGCTCCAACCTCTCCTTCCCAACCCCACCGAACACCTGATCCTTAGTCTCTTCTTTCCTGGCCTTACCATCACCTTTGCCACCATCTGTGTCTGTTCTAACACCCCTATTCCTTTTGAATTCCTCTCCCACATTGACCGTACCTTCTCCTCCTCTGTGATTGCCACCAACCTCAACACCCATACTCCATCTGCCACCCAGTTAGGGCGGTGGCATCGGTTTCTCTCCCCCACCAAGGCGACCTCGTCCCCATTCCCCAGCACACCCACCTTGAATCCAACTCCACTCTAGATGTCATCCTCCCATCCCCTAACCTCCTTGGCTCCATAACGGTGGATGTCCTGGACACCATTGGTAGTGACCATCTCCCTCTCCTCCTCACCATTTCAGATGGTCGGCGCCCCCATCCCGCCCCCCGTCATGACCCTCCCCCAAAGTATATCCATGATTATTCCCATGCCGACAGGAATGCCTACCGGGATACCCTCTCCACCCAGGTCGAAGGCCACCCCTTCACCTACCAGCACCCTGACTATGTTACCCATGCCACCTCCTTTCTCCAGCAGACCTTGTCTGAGGCCGTGGAGGCCCACACTGCCTGGATATCCGCTCCCCCTACCTTTCACAAGTCCCTTCAGATCCTGGAACGCCAAGCTCTTCGCCTCGCCTTTCGCATCCGTCTCCCCTCCCCACGCGGATTCTGTGCGACCTAATTCCCTTCCCCCACCTCCTCCTTTTCCTCGAATGGATACAGATCCTCTACACCTCCCGCAAACTCCGTCCTCCTCACCCGCTCGTCTCTCCCATCCTCTCCCGCCCCCGTCTGCTGCCACGCCTGTACTTCCATGTCCCAACTGCTCTCCATCTCTCCACTCTCCGCACCATCTCCCAAGGTGGCTTCCGCCAGCTCCCCCTCCCTGATGATGCCCTCCTCCCCTTCATCTACCCGTCCTACCAACTTCGATTCTCCCTGCCTCTTCCTGTGTTTGTTTCCTTTGGCACCCTCCCTCCCTTCTGCCCCCCATCCCTCTCTCCTCCCTTTCTCCCCACTCCTCTCCCGGGCTTCCCCTCCAGCCCTTCCTCCAACTCCGACCTCAGTCTCCTCCGCCCTTGGCATCCTTGCTCACCCCTCTCCCTCCCACTCCCCCTTCTTCCCCTCTTGGCAGGTCCCCAGACTCGAACACGCTCAGTGGACATTCGCGCGCCGGAGATCATCGCCATCAGATTCGAGTGTGTGTGCCGTCGGTTTGTGTCTTTAGTGTCCGCCTTTACGCTCATACGTTCACTTGTGCCATCATATTCATCAGTGTTATGTGCGCCGTGTCAACATGTTTTCAGTGTCGTCATTGTTGAGTGTGAACGGCTCCGTGTTTTTTTTTACTTCTGTGTCCACAATTGTTTGGTCATCACTATGTTTATTCTGGATCTCCATTCTGTGTTATATCATTGTCAACTCTATGGCTTAAGAGCGACGTAGCACGCCGCTGACAGCCTACCTGATTGTACAGGTATGAAAATAACAATAAAGGGAAAAAAAGGAGAGGCGAGCAGGTGGTGCCGCGTACACACAGTAGTGTTTGTGCGGCCCCGCAGGCGCAGCTCGCACTTTGAGGTCATACATAGGTGATCAAAATTATCCAGGCACTTATTAGTTGACACTGAAATGGGCTGCATCAATCCTTCCCCTTTATGACGGCTAGACTTCTGCTGGGGACACATTCAGTTGAGCCGTGATCACTCCTTGAATTTGGCTGTCTATCTGTGTTTGGCGTCCTGCCGTAGTGGCGGTTACGCCGTGGTTCTTCCTACTTCTACGTGTGGCAGCAGCGATGTGTATCGATATTTGCACCGTGTACCATCCTTGGTCTTGTGCATGTAGTTTCCGGCTAGGGGTGTGCGGACAGTCGGTCGGTTGGTGCGGACCAGGGAGAATATCTCTGTGTGGTGCAGTCGGCTGGGTCCACTGGTGGCCCATGCACAGTGTCGGAGCGTATGTGGAGCTGTCTGATCGCTACGAGCTTCGTGGCTCACCGACCCTGGACGTCAAAGTTGAGTGCTATCTTAAGTACCCAAGATACATCCGTTCATGTTGTGTCGTTCGTTTTGGCGGTTCGCTGTTGGGGAGCAACACTGAGTGTTTGCACTGGTGAAATCGAGCCGCCGTGCGGTGCAATTAACTACAGTAGTTTACTAGATTTCAAGTGCACCAGCTAAATTTTCTGCCTTGTGGCAGAAATGTTGAAGTGAAACTGACTGCCACCTTATTGGGCCCTTTCCACAGTCCTAATCACCTGTTCTGAATTGCAGGTTTATCGTATGTATCAGAGGTGTCTCAATCTCTGTAGAGGCGTGTAAGCTCAATCTTCCTCAAGAACGGCGTTCTGAACCATGCCGAAGTCTTACTATGGCCGCAGATCTGCTCTTGGGCCTGCCAGTCAGTTTGGAGAATATTTTCTCTACAAAACATCATCTCGGAGATGCTGTTTTATGACAGGGTGGCCTGTTGAGCCGATAGAAACAACCACTGGCTCCGAACTGTTCCTCTACAGCACGCAGTACACAGTGCTGTAAGATGTATTCACATCCTCTCGTATGTAACGTTTGCCTAAGCCCCATAAAGGAGTGTCACCACAGCCACGAAAAGTACCCCTGTATTGTCAACACCAACGCCTCTGTACGTCACAGTCGGCATTACACAGGATGACAGCTCTGCAGGCACTCACCAAACGCAAACACTTCCATCGGATTGGCACAGTATATACCACACTGAAACATTCGTTTCCAGTCCGTTGTCCAGTGGCGTCACCTCAAGGGTCGTTTATCATTAATTACGGAAACGTGTGGCTTACGATGAAATGCTCGACTAACGTACGCCAGTGTCTTCAACTCCCTACGCACAGGCATTTTGCTAACGGGCCTGCCGGCAGTACTTTGGTACCTACGACTGACTCCTTCCGCTGATTTCGTGTGACTTTTACAGCTACCATCCACAGAGCTCGATGGCCCCCGTCAGTCAGCACGTGAGGTATGCCAGGTCTGTGCCTGTTCCTTCGCGTTTCCACTTCACAGTCACATCACCAACAGTCGACTTGGCAGCTTCAGAAATGCTGATTTGTCCCAGACGTAATTTTTACCCCAGTCACACATTCAAAGTCACTGACGCCTCCTGGCCGGAACTTTCTGCTGTTACTGCTTCTCTTCTGTCATTACATCTTGGTGTCATAGAGTATTTGTACCACAAGTTTTACTAGTAGTTCAACATTTACTTGTAGAGAATAATTTTCAAGGCACCTATACACGCCATGTTTCAAATTCTTTTCATCAGTTGTATGTGGATGATAGCTCACATCATGTGGAACAATTTTTTTTAGAAACACAGTGCTCCCTCTCGCTTCCCAGACACGCTCCAACTTTTTCAGTATTGTTTATGACCCTGGGAGGCTGCAGGGTGTAGTGTGTGTTGCCTATAATCTAGTGTACTGCTCCGTATGAAAGGGCATGAGCAGATCAAAATTAAAGTTCGTGATTCGCTACTAAAGCACCTGTTTCCACTTAGAGACACATATTCTTAAGGATTTCCTTTTCAAAATCGCTCTACCCACTTACTGGTACACATATGGTCAGCAGGCCCTGAGAGTTCAGTGAAATCTCGTCATCTCATGCTCGTCAAATTCAATAAAAAGACAGCTATTGTTCCCGGTAAGTTGAGAGAACAATTTGTTCCCAAGAAAAACTGCTCCTCAAAAAGCGATCTTTCGTCCTTTAGACGTCTGATCAAAAGACATTGAAACACCCTGCAGCAATTGCAGGAAATGTCTAGAAAAAGCCATTTAACATCCTACTCATGCATTTTGTTTAAACACCCAGATGCGTTTTCCATTTGTAACAGGACATCCTCAGTGTGTGCCCCTACAACATAATATGATTATTTTAGTTTTCTCATATAGGTTTTGCCGGCCGCGGTGGTCTGGCGGTTCTAGGCGCTCAGTACGGAACCGCGCGACTGCTACGTTCGCAGGTTCGAATCCTGCCTCGGGCATGGATGTGTGTGATGTCCTTAGTTTAGTTAGGTTTAAGTAGTTCTAAGTTCTAGGGGCTGACGACCACAGATGTTAAGTCCCATAGTGCTCAGAGTCATTTGAACCATCATATAGGTTTTGAAATAGTTCTAGTAACTAACCACACAAGTAACAGAATCGTATGTATGTATGTATGTTCCACATTTCCTCCTAAGACCATGGACCAACTGCAACCAAACCTGATACACACATCATTTAGAGTTTTTTTTTTTAATATCACAAACAGTCTTGATCACAGTTTAATTATTATGGTGACCGGTTTCGACCACTAATGTGGTCATCTTCAGACCAATGAGTAGCAGAAGGAGGTTCTTACTCTTTGTTTTAAAGATGACCACAGTAGTGGTCGAAACCGGTCACCATAATAAATAAACTGTGATCAAGACTGTTTTTGATAATAAATATTTGTAACACATTGATCACTGTCACTCCTATAAGGTATTCGAAAGTAATATCATTTAGTGTTTGGAAGGAACCGCTGTTACGGTAAGAACCACGGACCTATCAAAGTGGCGGTGTGAAAAAGCAGTGCAGCCCTCGACGCGACACTACACATACTTAATTGATGCAGCATTTGACAACGAGAGGACACTTACAACACATCTTACACATAATTTCTAATGTTAATGAAACTTCTTGCTGGCGACCCCAGAAAATTATCAAATGAAAAAAGTTGATTGTTCACTGCATTTTCGCTCTTCTTGCAGTAAAACTGCCACATGAGGGATGACGTTTTAATTTAGTACTTCTTTACTACTAACTTTATTCACAACATAAAATGGTTCAAATGGCTCTGACCACTATGCGACTTAACTTCTGAGGCCATCAGTCGCCTAGAACTTGTAATTAAACCTAACTAACCTAAGGACATCACACACATCCATGGCCGAGGCAGGATTCGAACCTGCGACCGTAGCGGTCCCTCGTCTCCAGACTGTAGCGCCTAGAACCGCACGGCCACCCCGGCCGGCATTCACAACGTATCTCACAGGCGGTAGACATGTATATCACTCGATGTACCTGCAAAATTATGTTACTGTGTAGTATATATTTCACGAGATACGAAGTCAATTCGCTGGACATACAGGTGAAATATGTCTACAAATACGCCTGAAATGTGTTAAACATATTTAAAATATATTTCACATGTGCATATACGAGTAAAGCAACAGGTAAAAATCTCTCCATTTTAGAGAAATTTGGTACACATATTGGTTAGAATTTGGAAAGAAATATTGTTTGGTTAAGAACCATCAGCCTCCTCCTGGAGTGTGATGAGAGAGAAGGGAGAACGAGGAGATGGACAGGCAGCGAGATGGAGGAGAAGAATGGCACATACAGGAGAAGGAGGAGATGGACAGAGATGTAGGGAGGGGAAAATGGACAGAGAGAGAGAGAGAGAGGAGAGGAGAAGATGGGAAAAGAAAGGAAAGATGTAGATAACTACAGAGATAGGGGGAGGAAGAGACAGGGATAGAGATGAACAGACAGAGGGGGGAGGAGGAAAAGGACAGAGTAGGGGAAGAGGAGGGATGGACACAGGCTAGAGAGAGCAGGAGATGGATACAGAAAGGAAAATGGAAGAGATGAAGAGGGAGGAGGGAGTGAAGGAGCTGGTGAGAATGAGGGGGTGGAGGCGATGGACAGAGATGGGAGGAGGAAGATTTTGACAAAGAGTGGGTGGAGGACATGGAATCATAAGTGGTAGGAGGAAATGGACAGAGAGAGGGGCATGAGGAGATGACAGAGAATGGGCGCTTAGAGGAGGTGGACCGAGCGCGAGTTTAGTGCAGATGGACAGAGAGATGGAGAAGAAGGAAATAGACTAATATCATCCAGGGCAACGCTGCGAACTCAGCAGATTTTAATGTAAAATGGAAAGGTACTAACAGCCAATGTCAAAGTTGGAAGGAACCAATGTTTGATAAAATCAGTCCGTTCCGCCTGGACCTGCAAGAGAAAGACATCTTCCCTGAATCTCATTACCATTTACTTGTGTATTCAATGGATACGCTAAATATTTTCATGGAGATTAATTGTTTAAATGAGACCAATCTAAGCCCAAGCGAGTGGGATACGTCGCGGGCCCCTGAGTCTGCAATACTTAAGAAAATGGGGGAGAAATTTCCAAATACTGAAATTGTACTCAAGGACTAGTTTAAACATTGCTTTTACAATTTAAATTATCTTGAGGACAACCAGCTACAATATTTTGACATCATGAAATTAAACTGGCTACAATGGATTTCTACCATTACCTGATAAAATTATTTGATAGACATCAAGGGCCGCGCGGGATAAGCCGTTAGGTTAGGTAGTGTGTAAGCTTAGGGACTGATGACCTTAGCAGTTAAGTCCCATAAGATTTCACACACATTTGAACATTTTTGGGACATCAAGAGTGGCAGGACTCCACTACTAGGAGGTGAACTAATAGCTGGAAGCATACTGGATGTGGATGACAATCACAGAATTTAGCTTCTGAGGCTACCTGTGTGAGTGGTTACCCAATTATGGCCGCAGTTTTATATCAGGACCCTACCTCCACAGTTAGGCTAAGATGTTACTCGCAATCTGCGCGAACATCTACGCAGATGGAATGATGATTGCCACCGGAATACAACCCACGTTGCGATCTCGCTTAAACTCCCCCAAGGTTTTGAAACCCCGCAGTGGAGTTACATCTTAATAACTGAGCCAAACTGCAGCTGCATGACGATCGATGCCGTCGCCAGATCCGCCGCAAACATCAATTGCGAGACGGCCAGGAGTATTCCGCGTCCGACATCCCTCTGTCTGTGACGCTCATCAGCGTCATCGGCAGATCAAGTTTTACATCTGGAGTGAACACGAAAAGTACTTAATTCTAGCCAAGACTTGGCACGACTTCACCCCAAGAGTATCCACCGTGTGATCCCTGAAACCCTTCTCACTTCAGGGCTCCGAGTTCAGTGTTATAATTTCCTGCACCTTCCCAACCAGCCGGCCCCTGTGGCCGAGCGGTTCTAGGTGTTTAAGTCCGGAACCGTGCTGCTGCTTCGGTCGCAGGTTCGAATCTTGCCTCGGGCAGGATGTGTGTCATGTCCTGAGGTTAGTTAGGTATAAGTACTTCTAAGTCTAGGGGACTGATGACCTCAGATGTTAAGTCCCTTAGTGCTTAGAGCCATCTGAACCATTTTGCACTTCCCCCAACCAACGAGGGACTCGATCCAATACTTCTGCATAATGGAAACTTTAGTAACGAAGTCACTCCTCCCACCTACGATCATTTGCAGTATGAACCAACACGCGCTATTCCTACGCACCGAGAAGCACGCTGCCAAATCTTTACCCAGTCCAGGAGCCAGAGCATCGCCTTCTGCCCCGACAGAACAGAAAACAACGCTTCACCAAAATTGGCTTCTCATGCAACATAAAAGATGTTATTTGGATAAATCATTTTTCAGCGAGCACCCCAGGAATGCGCCCTTTTATCGAAAAACAAATTTCGCTTTATCTATGAGCAGTGGATATCCTCTGAACACAGCATCTATCTCGGCTCACTCCTGTGGAAACACTACCTGGCCTGGCCGCAACGTAGTCGTTGTCCTTCCCATTTCGCGTACCGACAAACACGAGTCACGTGTGCAGTCGTAGTGCCACGACCGGTGTCGTCTTGGTGCCACGTAGCCAACAAAGCTGGCTCTCGGGCCACGGATTTCCTGCTGCGATAAAAATCTCCCCTGCAGGCCTGCCACCAGGTAAAAGTGTCTGCCACATCCGGCCAACTGTTCCAGTTGCTCACACAGAGACCACGAACACAGCAACCAATCGGCGTTTCTAAAAACATCCACTGTCCACAACAGAATTAAAAGATATTAGAGCAGAAGGGCTGTGGTGACACGACAGACGGATCACATAAGTTGGAAGGTAGTAGTAATATGGCCTTCTGAAATGTTTAATATTAGTGAGTTTCATGGTTTTAGTAGTAGTAGTACTATACCAGTAGTGGTAGTATACCCTAACGAGAGTGGGGGGAAATATGCAAATTCCATGTAGAGTAGCGTTTAGGTGGCGGAAAAACCTTTAGCGACAGCTGTAAAAACAAACAGAAATGAAGGTATAGCTTTGAAATTCACTACATAAGAACGAACGCTAAAGCTAATTGTAACAATGAATTACATAAATCCGATTTTATACCTAACTGTCCATTTTGTTATGAAAACTATGGACAAGGAAGAATAAATAAAATCTCTGCTGCTCAGAGCTCTCACATTCAGTACTGTAGACGCCAGGAGCGCGCAGTCTGACTGGGTACCTGACCTGCGCAAGCCAACCAGATCTGCAGACTTATGCGTCTCTCAGAATACTCATTCGACATCGTGTCTCTTTATTACCACTGAGGTGCTGTCCGTTCACCTTCTCGAGTATGGCAAAGATGCAAAACACAACACTTGCTCCCTTTTTTGTGTTATGTCAGAGTTTCACGATAACTGTGTTACCTCTCCTCTGGAGGATCTCCATCACGTGCTGCAGTCCGATAGATGCGATTTCTGGCAAATTATCGCCGCAATCCTGTGGATAAGAATGCTAAAAATAGTGCTTCGTGCATTTATCTGTGTGATAGCTGTATGCGTATAAGTACACAAACATGTGCATCTATTTCCTGAACGTAGCATCAATTAACGTGAAATTTTGCTTTTTCTATACACAGAAAAAAGAAAATCATCCAGGTTATCCCGGCCATGAGGCCATACAACGAAAGCGTTATTTATATGTCTGTAGAAACGGTAAGATTTGTGGCGTTTGGTCTTAGTACAAATCTCTCCAAAATGCTATGGCTATTTTTCGTTTCATGGGAGATCTCGCAACCACACCTCCCAGCTGCCAGTAATAGTAAGTGGGCAGCAGTACTAGAAAAAAAGAAATCTCGGATGCATTGGGGTTAGTAACGACTTTGTTTCAGAGCTCACAAGTAGGTCGTCCTTGTCGAATCGAATGTCCCTCACCAGTTTCACGATCTTGTATGAGTTCATCATGTTGTGTACACAGTACCTCACTAAGAGATCGAGTAGTTCTGCCATACATGTGTCCAGTCTGTAAAGTGGCGAGCAGATAGTGTTTACTGTTGGACATATCCACAGTCGTTCTTGTGTATTTTCGGAATCCTATGCAAGCGAAGAGAAACTGGTCCTTTAAGATGTAGTTACTTCATCCTTTCCTGTAGGAAAGCCTAGTTATGCAGAACAGATTCCTTCCAACAAGCGATGTCACATTCTTCGAGAGTTGCTCTTTTGCTGAGTCGAGTTAAAATCTTCTGATAATATCTCGATGTACACAACATAACAACAGCGTTGTCTTTGTCCACAGATAATATGACAGTGTGTGTATACTCTCTCAGAGGGTGCGAATCTGATAAAATCTTTTGGACATGAGGATCGAGTATTCAGCCTTATTTCTTCATTTAACTTACGGACGGATCTTGAATAGCCCATCACACATCGCCGATGACTTCTTGAATGAGTCATCAATTTGGTACAAAATGATGGCCTCTTGACATCACTCGTATTGTTGCTGTATACAGTTCCTTGCCTGTAGGATTGACTATTGACTGTGGTACTGTGGGGAGAGAAGGAGGTGTAACCTCTGCCACTTTGTCATATTTGCTTCGTTACGTCGTGCTGTCCTGTAATTTACGCACCTCACTGTCAGTGTTTCAAGTGCTATCTAACTACTATACGCATCTGTTGCAAATTCCTTGTCGATATGCAATTAATACAAAAGTTCTGCAGGAAAAGGAACTTACAAAGGACTTTACATTGTCTGTGATGAAGGAGATCGTTCCTCTTCTGACGAACTCCGACTGTCCTAGGATAACACAACAAATAACGAAGGCTGTGGCACCCAATTGCATTTACTAGCTTCGGGAAGCACATAAGCTACCACGACAAGGTTATTAGCTCTGGAACACCACCGCATACGTACTTTTATTTGTCTGGAAAATAACACTGATGATACACTACTACTAGCCCCTGGTGTGAGAAGAGGCTGGAAGGGAAAAAATATGTAAAATTAATCGAAATCGACTGATATTTCTGTTTAGTACACAGTGTAATTGATGCTAATCCTGGTAAAAACACGTATCTGTGAGTTGGGGCAGAGATGGCCAGTTGATGATATATGAAATATTCGTAATCAGGCAAAGTCACACAATCAGCTAACATAAACACCAAGCAAAAGTATCTAGCTAACTAAACCCGCCCTTAGAGCAATACATCAAAACAATATCAAATATCCATTGTTTAATTCTTTTTTCTGTCGTGTAAATTTGCAAAGGTGTTTTGGTTGCATGAGAATTCTCGGAATCGGGTGCTTAGGTCCTTCTGGCAACTACAGCTCTTGTGTAAAACTAAAAAAATAGAATTAATGACGTTCAACTTTTCCAGGCAAAAGAGATTTCGTCAAACTATTGCGAGTATAGCGGTAATCGTTAAAATTATTGGGTAATAGGGACCTGAATATTCCTGATAATGTAACTGGCCCCAGTGCGGGAAAGTGGAAACTCTACCGGAGAGCTGTGAAGGAAAGTAGTGACGTAACGGATAACTATAAGCGCATGCGCTGACGAGGTTTTCAGTATTTACAGCCTGGTTAACTCTCTGAGATCCGAGCGTCAAAGCTTTCTTAAATATTCTGTCGATCTCTTTTCGTCTTTTTTCCCTGCCCTACCCCACAGCTTCACTGGGTAGGCACGCGGTTCTGGATTTGGCAGTGTGACTGGTAAAGGGTGCCCAATCACCTTTCCTGTTGCCACCTCTTAAAATAAGACAAAGTAACAACTTCACAACTTTATCTGACGTAAAATACGCAGTACATTGTGTTCCTTCATTTGACTGTTTCATTTCGGTGTCCATTTCACGGATTATTTTCTCTTTCCACTTTCCATAACAGTAATATATAATATACTTGAGATACAAGTCTATGGGTCAACTTATTTTGGCGATAGTCTATCGATGACTGAACTACTTTTGTTACGCGGAGTTCTATTTTGTTTCACGCTTCCAATTGAATGCATTTACGTTTTTAAGCTTATGAAATATGTTGAAGGCCCTGAAATAGATACACGCGATAAAAACACACATTTCAGAAATATAAAATTCGTATTGGAAATGTGCATGGGAACAATAACAACTCAACAATATTAACATAATTATAATGAATTTCGTGACAAATAGATATTTCTTTTGACGTTGTCAATGGGCTTGAAAGTGATTGATACATCAGTTTTTCAGTGAAACAGTGCAAATAAATGCGTGTTGTCCGCAACTCAAAATTATAAGTGACAAGGTAAAGTTGTAGATTTTCATGAATTCTGGGGGTCAGTGTGTTTTATGGCGAAACTGGAAAGCTGCTTCGTGACTTAGGAGAGCATCAGACACGCAGAGGGCCGCAGTATTGACCTTATCCGCCAGATGGCTCGCAAAAAGTGAGCGGCGAAACAGCTGGAGCCCAGAAGATGAGCAGCAAAACTTGGCGAACAGGTTATGAATAAAGCCACGGCCAGAGCCGCGCCGCACGCCGCCGTTCTGCTCGTAAAGTCTCGCTGCGCGCCCTCCGAAAGGCCGAGGCGTGAGACACATGGGAATTGCGAGAGAGCGGCGGGCCGGCGCTGCTGCGGACTTCCTCGGGCCTCCAGGAGGAGGCGGCCAGCTCGTATGTAAGGCCTGTTAGTGGTGCCAGATTTAGTGTCCAGACACTGCTGGAGAGGACAGGAACTGAAATACTGGTAGCAGAGCAAGAGCAGAAATTTTGTGTTTTTCAAGTGTTCCTTTACAAAGGAAAATCCAGGAATAAAGCCGCAGTATAATTCTGGAGCCACTCCAAAAGTTAGTGATATTGATACTAGCGGTTCTGCTACTGAGAAACCATTAATATCGCTAAAATTGGACAAAGTTAAAACCCCGATGATGTCCCTATGAGATTCTACACCGAATTTGTGGCTCAGTTAGTCATTTCTTAACTGTACTCTACCGTACATGTCTTGAATAAAATATTGTAACCAGTAGCCGGAAGAAAGGACAGGCCACATCCCTCTACAAGAAGGGTAGCAGAAGTTATCCAGAAAAATTCCATCCAATATTTTACGAACCAGACGTCCCCTTTCTACTAAAGAGAGTGACTCGCCAAAGTACCATCTAATGTCTTGCGAAACACTCCCTTGCTATTAAAGAGAGAAATGATGCTGGTTATTTGTCTGTCTACATCTCCCCACCAACGAATCACACTAATTAAAATTTGCACAAGAGAGTTAAAAAACGCTAATTCTCTGCCCACTGTTGGAGTCACCCACTTCTGGGCTCGAAACTCCTATTATTTCGTCAGGACGGAGGCCGAAGAACCTTAGGACTCGAACTTCCTTGGCGGCTGGTGGCTTCATAAACCGGAGTGGAATCTGCTGAATCCACAGTCAGACTCAGGGCTCTCAAAGACCTCTCCTCAGCTACGAGCGCAGGCCTCTCACATGGAGTGGGGCGAGTGGCCTGGCCACTCGTTTGTAAGGGCCTGCCCGTCACTGGCCTGCAGCTAATGAGACCGCGACCACATTGTGTAAGTGTGTGTGTGTGTGTGTGTGTGTGTGCGTTTGGCTCACATTCTGAGACAACTCTGTCCCTCTCAGGTCCCTGCCGGCGTTGTCCCATCAGATGGACCACAATCTCAGATGCTGTGACGGGTTGGATGTGATTCTGAGACTCTGGTTCACTAGGCTGTCAGACTCAAAGATGCTGAAGTTTAGTTCAGTTATTGTCCTGAACTGGAGTGATATTGGTGAATTTGTGGGCTCAACTGCAACGCCAACTTCACGGCCGGATGCTGGTTTGCTGTATTCCATGGCTGCAAATCACTGGTCATCACATCAGGCAGCAAGAGTATCACCAGTACTGGAACAATCTCACACAAGATGTTGCAATATAATACTCAGAGAACTGAGTATGAATGACATGAATGCCATCAGTCCTACTGAGTGGGGTGGAGTATTTATACACTCCTGGAAATGGAAAAAAGAACACATTGACACCGGTGTGTCAGACCCACCATACTTGCTCCGGACACTGCGAGAGGGCTGTACAAGCAATGATCACATGTACGGCACAGCGGACACACCAGGAACCGCGGTGTTGGCCGTCGAATGGCGCTAGCTGCGCAGCATTTGTGCACCGCCGCCGTCAGTGTCAGCCAGTTTGCCGTGGCATACGGAGCTCCATCGCAGTCTTTAACACTGGTAGCATGCCGCGACAGCGTGGACGTGAACCGAATGTGCAGTTGACGGACTTTGAGCGAGGGCGTATAGTGGGCATGCGGGAGGCCGGTTGGACGTACCACTGAATTGCTCAACACGTGGGGCGTGAGGTCTCCACAGTACATCGATGTTGTCGCCAGTGGTCGGCGGAAGGTGCACGTGCCCGTCGACCTGGGACCGGACCGCAGCGACGCACGGATGCACGCCAAGACCGTAGGATCCTACGCAGTGCCGTAGGAGACCGCACCGCCACTTCCCAGCAAATTAGGGACACTGTTGCTCCTGGGGTATCGGCGAGGACCATTCGCAACCGTCTCCATGAAGCTGGGCTACGGTCCCGCACACCGTTAGGCCGTTTTCCGCTCACGCCCCAACATCGTGCAGCCCGCCTCCAGTGGTGTCGCGACAGGCGTGAATGGAGGGACGAATGGAGACGTGTCGTCTTTAGCGATGAGAGTCGCTTCTGCCTTGGTGCCATTGATGGTCTATGCGTGTTTGGCGCCGTGCAGGTGAGCGCCACAATCAGGACTGCATACGACCGAGGCACACAGGGCCAACACCCGGCATCATGGTGTGGGGAGCGATCTCCTACACTGGCCGTACACCACTGGTGATCGTCGAGGGGACACTGAATAGTGCACGGTACATCCAAACAGTCATCGAACCCATCGTTCTACCATTCCTAGACCGGCAAGGGAACTTGCTGTTCCAACAGGACAATGCACGTCCGCATGTATCCCGTGCCACCCAACGTGCTCTAGAAGGTGTAAGTCAACTACCCTGGCCAGCAAGATCTCCGGATCTGTCCCCCATTGAGCATGTTTGGGACTGGATGAAGCGTCGTCTCACGCGGTCTGCACGTCCAGCACGAACGCTGGTCCAACTGAGGCGCCAGGTGGAAATGGCATGGCAAGCCGTTCCACAGGACTACATCCAGCATCTCTACGATCGTCTCCATGGGAGAATAGCAGCCTGCATTGCTGCGAAAGGTGGATATACAATGTACTAGTGCCGACATTGTGCATGCTCTGTTGCCTGTGTCTATGTGCCTGTGGTTCTGTCAGTGTGATCATGTGATGTATCTGACCCCAGGAATGTGTCAATAAAGTTTCCCCTTCCTGGGACAATGAATTCACGGTGTTCTTATTTCAATTTCCAGGAGTGTAGCATTGAAGAGCAACATTGTTGTAGGTCACCATTTGCAATGACCGAATCAGTGTTGCTCATTACCAGTCTGAGGTTTTCAGCTTTGCTGTTTTGGTTTAAACAGTTTGTTTCAATGGCATAAGTGCTTCGTCAAACCCCTGATAAGTGTTATTCCCTCCTACCTCGTGCTTCTTACATAATGTTGTGAGAGTAATGGCGGCAGGTGGACCTACAGTTGTCTCACACTTTTCTGCTGAGCACGCTCGCACTCACACATGGAAGTGTTGATATCGCACTCTTGGTGACTGCCTAACCATGTCTAAATTCCGTATGTTTGAGCAATGCCGAGCTGGACAGACATACTAAGGGAACGGGAGAGAGAAAATTTTTCTATGTTGTTACGTAAACACTCTCCTGCACTTTAACAAGATTCATCCTGATTTTTACTGTTTCCTTGTCTACCAATAATCTATCTTACATTTTTCATTTACACTGAATCTTCGGTTTCTTCAATCACAAAAGAAATCTGATCCTTTGGGTGTGTTTATAAATAACTTTTCCGTTACAAGACACAATTTTCTTTCATTCATATTTTACATGTATCATTTTGGGAAATGATTCCAATTTTAAGTGTGTATTCTGTTTGTACTATGCCATTTTTAAGTAATCTTTTCGATGTGTCAGGTTCTGCTCTGTTATTTTTACTTGGTTATCAATTTTATATGTAATTTGCAAGAACTTGTACTGACAATTTTCTCATGGTCCATTTGTACAGTCTTACAGATACCTTATGTACAAAAGCATATCATACTCTGTAGAAGATGTTAAAAATGGTGGCTCGTTTTTTTTTTTTTTTTTTTTTACAGGTTACTATCCATTGCTGTAGAGGCTGTAATTTTGATATTTTTTCTAAAGCAGCAAGGTAAAACGGAGGCCACTACTTCCACCACATCAAGTGGATTTAGTGCTCACGTACTCACATTGAGTCGAGAACACTTCCCAGTTTATCAATGGGGAATAATTGAAAATTATCTTTCTATTATCTTCACCACGAGTGCAATGATCGCGCCAGGCGCGCGGTATTGAATCTCTATCTTATCATTAAAGGTGTGAGACCTGCACGACCTTATAGCAACCGTTATAGTTCTGCATTGTTCCACTGTCACACTAAGGGTGTTATCACGTAATGAAAGGGAGAATGTAAAGATTAAAGGACTCATTTATTTAACAGTTGAATATTCATCAATTATACAATCAAATCGGGGTGGCGGAAGAAAGAATTTAGTTCAGCAGCCTGCCCCAAAGTACGTTCATAATAAGCTAAGATAACAGGAGGAAAGGAATTTTAGGAACGATCTCCGTATTATAAAATGGAGTTCAATATACTAAAGGAAGGGGTTGCAGGCATGCAACGACCACCATCATGAATCAGCCAAAGACTAAGAAAGATGCTACTGGGGGTGAATCGGTAGGTAGCCTCCTGTAATAAAGGAATGAAACCAGCAAGACGCGAAACTATTCATACAGGTGATACTAAATAACTTTTGCTTTCGGTCCGACTACGTAAACGAAACATGAACGGGCGCCAGACACTCACCACGTGGCGTGGGACAAAGGGTACAAGTTTTCAATGTAGGTAGACCTACATTCTGAGTCAAATTTTGCAAGGGAGAACTGAAAGAGCTACTGCCAGACGAAGCGGAAAAGTGAGCATGAAAGTCCGCAGGGCGCGAAGCTACAGTGCACGTCGGCGCTCATGCTTACCAAAACTCCATCTCCTGGAAGCAGCACCTCCAGTCGCAGGCACGGTCACACTGGAACTGCCCACTGCCACTTGTCCACTATCCACACGCCGAGGGCGGTTGGCGCCCACCCGCGAAAACCGGGCACGCACCTGAACTGGCCAGTCACAGGGCCGGAGTCTCACAGGGAGGCGACCTCGCGACGGAACAAGTATAGCGAATTCACTGAAATAGTAAAACTCTTGACAACACATCGTTGCAACTGAATTTGCATCGCCATTCACTATGTATACACTGAAACAAAAAGGAGCACTCGAAAAACCTTGGAACGAAGTGATGTACTTAATAGAAGCACTGCACTGTTCGAATGTAAGCACTCGCATCTGTGTCGACGGATTCACGATGGATGCGGAGCAATGCCTCCGAGGCAGAGTGGGAAATTCTGTCTCGCTGGCATGACTCGAAGTGCAGGAGTGGTTCGGTCCAATCATCGCAGCCACGGTAAATCTGTCCTGGCGGCCTAGTAGTAGACTCACGGACTTCTACAACACCGACACTTGATGTCCATGTGTGCCTTGTCATGCGTGCACAAGGAGGCAGAACAGCTGTCGACATTGGTGTCTGACAGCTGGGGAAACATATCTTTCACTACTGCATCACACAGATCATATTTCTGCTGGTGGGAGCAAGGAAAACAATAGTCTGGGATCCTCAACGTTAGAGGATGATTCCAAGTCGCTCGACCCACAACCTATAAGACAAGAGGACTAAGTTTAGTCTTTTCAGCAGCACGATGTTAATTAACAATTTGACTGGCAGCACAAGGGCATATGTCATGCCAAGGTCCTTGCTCTATGCTCCAATCACAGTCAGTCTTGTGGCAAACAACCAAAACGTTATGGTTCACCTCCCAACACAAGCGTAAAGCAAGAGGCTGTCACTGAAGACTATCTTTTAAATACCTCGGCACATTGGAGGTGCAGCATGATTTGCGTAATGCCAGTAGTGACCACTAACTAGTTCCTAATTACATTCTTTGACAACAGCAAAAAGTTACTTTAGAACTGCAAAGCAACCAAACGCAAGAAGCACAAATTTTCACTGCAGAGCGTCTTTGTTGTGCCACGCGAGTGGAAGACCCGTGACTGCCTCGAATTGTCCGTAGGTCCTTGGCTGATTTCCTGACACGAGGGTCACAGCAGATAACAGCGTTGTGCAGCGCGAAGTATTTCGGAAGTCGCCCTCGACGGTCCATTCTCGCTGCCGCAGGTGAGTCACGTAGGCATCCATCAATAGGCCCCCTACTGCTGCCCACCCGCGGCGGCTGGCCTCGTGGGGCGGGCGAGGGTCGAATCGACCGCAGCGCGTGCATTGACAAGTGCCCGGCTAGCGGCAGAGGTGGGCCTGGACGGGTCAGCCGTACGGACCCAGACACTCAGATGGGCGGCTGTCCGGGGAATCCAGCCGCTGTGGGCTCTGTAGACGTGATAAGCCCCCAACTGTGGGCTGCTTTGGCTCCGTGTTACCACAGCTACGCCGCCGAGGCACGAGCGACGGAAAGCAGGGGGGACTGGTGGCCACACGCCGCCAGGCCGCAGCTGCACCCTTCGCCGCAGGAGCACTGTTCCCGTGGCCTCTACTGCTGGTCGCTTCAGCACGAAGTGATTTTGCTGTGGCGACATGCAACAATGTTTTCAGTGAGAAATAACAACGGTTTGGAACTGGTACACTCACCTATGAAAGTTGGTTACATTCAGAAAAAAATGTTACAATATGTTTCACAAATAAAGTGCAATAGGCGCTGGCTTTACACTTAGTTGTGCCCACATCATTCCATAGGTTAAAAACGTTTTTACCTTTATGAGAAAAATTACACACTAAGGGAAGAATATAACAAACGATAATTGACAAATTCTACAGCCTTCTCAAATTCACTTGGAACATTGGGCTTGTAGCTTTACAATTAATTGGGCCCAGCTCATTTACATTGACAAAGTCTGACACAAAAACTTCATGCGCGCACAATATAACAAAAATAGCTGTCCTGACCCAATAGGACCATATAATTGTCTTACATCATAAAAACAAGTTCAAAAATGTGTGTGAAATCTTATGGGACTTAACTGCTAAGGCCATCAGTCCCTAAGCTTACACACTACTTAACCTAAATTATCGTAAGGACAAACACACACACTCATGCCCCAGGGAGGACTCGAACCTCCGCTGGAATCAGCTGCACAGTCCATGACTGCAGCATAAAAACAAGTAATAGGTAGGGAAGGTGATGTCACACAGGATACTTAGTGAGAGCATGCACTATGTTAGTTCTGTCACCTGTACTACAAGCGTTAGTCCTCATGCAATAACAATATACAAGTAAGAGGATAATGAGTGTGATGTCATACTCCTGGGTCATTCTCTTGACCATTACCAAAGAAATTTAAATTGAGTCCGTCACTCTACATTTACTTTAAAGGCCGTGACTGGGCATGGCCTCTGTAGGTCGGGTTTTACTCTCTCTCTCTCTCTCTCTCTCTCTCTCTCTCCCTCTGTCCAGCATCATGGCGGATTTGACAAATAGAACCTCACGCAACTTAGGTATCTGAAACATAGTACGAAAACTAGCGAAGCACCGGCCACCACAAGTGGATACAGTGAAACTAGCTTAGGTAAAGGTTCAGTCTGTTTACCGGTCGGCGTGTTTATTTACTGCTTTATAATTATTAATCCATAAATACTAGGATAGTTGGTGCTTCGGTACCTGCTGTCGTTCGCTCAGTAGTGTACCTCGTCTGCTCCACTGGGTTGTCCTCTCTGACAGTCTCCGATTTATCATTGCTTTTCTGCAAAAAGGACTATTGCATTCGTAAGTCAACGGCACGGCACTGTCATACCCGGGGCCGGCAACACAAATAAGTCATACTCAGAACGAATCCACACGTCTGGCACAGCTAATTGACTCGAATTCCTAGCCCTTCCCGTCATGGACAAGATTTCTCCTCTTCTATCGAGCGAGAAACGCGCAGTAAGAACCAACGTAATCCAGCACCTGCGACGGAAAAGGGTCAACCAAAACGGTGACATTTAAACCAATACAAATAACATTAAGAAGGGAATGCAAGGACACCATAAACAACCAACAACACTATATGTTTCGAACCACGCTAACGAGAAAAGGTTAGTTTACAGCTCCTTGAACTTCTTCAGGTTAGCTACGTGGTGCATAACTCGCGATATTTTTATCCTCAGGGATTTTATTTCTACCACGTTCTGATGGATGATCTGGCTTACTCTGTACGGGCCACAGAACACGTAAAGAACTTCTTGCAGAGATGTTTATTTTTTTGCGACAACCGGTACGATTTGAGGAGTACGTTTTACCCGATGGTCAGGTTCATCTGTCTAATGGCTACATTAAGTTCCACGAGTTGACCATCCATGTTAAGGCTTGCATGATAAAAATGGAGTAAGTCCAGTCCTAATACTGCAGCGACTGACAGGTAGGAAACCACCAATTGATCTATCAAAACTTGGTTGGTGGCTGGCACTATCTTGCCTTCTATTGCGCCCAGAATTTTCTTCCTTCATGCAACTTTCAAATACGTTCTCATTCATGACTGACACGTAACTTTCTGTGTCTAGAATACAATTAATACATTTACCACAAACATTTACACTAAGCACTGGGTACGAAATAAAGGAAACGTTCTCCGGCTCCCGCAACAAATCTTTTCTGATGCCATCAGTATTCGTGTGCAAGAATGGAGGCCAATCACAAAGCGAATTGCAGCTAAAGCTGGCCGGTTCTAGTCAGTTGTTGGCCCGGTTATGTCGTTCGTCCCGTGCCGCATTATGCCAGGGATCAAGACCGCGAATTTCCACACGGTTATCGACCAGCGCACCATTGGACGACCCGCCGTTTTGCGTCTCATTCCGACGCCTACTTGAGTCATTGCGAGAACCACTGGTTATTGCGGTTGAAATGATTTGAGGTCACTCAAGCCCCTTCTGGCAATTACGATGTCGCGCTGGAGACGTTGTGGCAGTTTCGCCAAACATATGCGAATGAGCTCCGGCGCATCATATGGTGTATCAAGGAACTGATTTCTCCGAATAAAATCCTTGAAGTATGTGAGTGGGCTATGATGGCTCGATTCAAGGAATGGTTGCACCATCATGATCCCTAATTTTACGTGATCTTCGGCCAAAACTCGTCTAGGAATGCCTTCTTAATATCGTCATAAGAGTGACAGTCGCGCATAAAAACTCGCATTCGTACCGCTGCCTCATTTCGGAGATGCCCACAAACAAAGTTTATCTTGAGCGCAGAGCTCCAGGAAGACAGGAACACGCCCTGAAATTGATCTATATGCGTCCGAGGGTGCTTCTCGACGGCCGGATCAGGAAATGTGCTGTATCTTTGCACGGAAAACCGCGCTGGATTAGTCGAGCGGTCTAAGGCGCTGCAGTCATGGACAGTGCGGTTGGTCCCGGCGGAGTTTAGAGTCCTCCCTTGGGCATGGGTATGTGTGTTTGTCCTTGCGATAATTTATGTTAAGTAGTGTGTAAGCTTAGGGACTGATGACCTTAGCAGTTAAGTCGCATAAGATTTCACAGACATTTGAAAATTCTTTTGCGCGGAAAGGAACTGTTTTCTATTTTCAACTTCGTCATCATTTAGAAAAACTTCGCGCGTTGAGTTGTTTGTATTATCCCACCTACGTAACCAGCACAGTGTATCTTCAAGAGCCCTCGCGTCACTGCCACTGACTTCCCTAGGCGCGCGCTCGTCGCGGACACAGTGAAAGTTCACTGCATCGTCGGCTCTTCCCTGTGCCGCATTCTGGCGCCCAGCGGGCGAGTGCAAAACAGGTGCCCGCTCTGGACAGGCTCGGTTCATTGCCGCGTGACTGTCCATCACATGGGAGTGGGAGGGGGCCGATGCTCCAGCCGGCTCTACCGCCGGCTGTGTTTGGTCTGAGGCAATGATCTTCCTCGCCGACAATTGCTCTATGGCAAAGATCCCAGTTGCTCATTCACGCGGTTGACTGCTAGCTCGCTGCGTGACACTGGTTCACATACGTTTTGTACTGCTGACACTTGCTCCTTGTAGGCATCACTAACGACATCGCGAATCTGTTCCAGACCGAACGGTGCTCCCTCAAAGCCACCATATGTACTACCTCCCACCGCACTCAGTCGTTCCTCTACTCGCACGTGCACGTCTTTCCATCTGTGACATTATATCTGCCAACTACATCTAAACACGTATTTGTAACTCTTTGCTTATGTAAGTTGTTCTCGAAGTTTACTGTGCACTGAAAGCTATGTGTGATGTTGAACATGTATGAGACGCTGCACAAATGAACCTTAAGAAAATAGTAAGTACGAATTCTTCCAAATTTCGCCACTAACTACATATAAAAGTCAAGATGTAACAAAAATATCGTTTATATATATATATATATATATATATTGCGCTTAAGCCAGAAAAACAAAACAGAACCTCACACATCGAAAACATTACATCAAAATTGCATAGCACAACGAGAAAAACCACATGAAAATGGCAATTATTTCCTGAAAGGCGTCATTTAAAATATGAATGAAAGGAAATCGTGACTGGTAGCATTAAAGTTATTTATAAACAAACCCATTGTTTTCAGGGTCGCTGGCTTTCAACCATTTGTAGTGGACAAAATCAAATGTGAACCTACTTTAACATCAACTTATTACTTTCCTTCTTTACACATTACTTTTGCTCTGAACATACCAGCTGAACTTTCCAGGAGATACAGAGATCTGGTAGCAAATCCTTGTGTGGCTGTCGGCATCACTCCACAGAAAAGGAGGCAAAAAACCCGTCAGTAATTATGTGGGCATTTCTCTACCATACAAGATTCTCTCCAAACCACTGCACAACAGAATTAAAGATCATATTGATAAACAGACTTGAAGAACATCGTCGGATACAAAACGATTGAGAGGAACGACTATGTGATGGTATGGTGGTATTCGTTGATTTTGAATAAGCGCATTACGCAGTTGACAGTGAGTCATTATTAAATATTCTGGAAGAAATTTGATATGAACAACACATCCATAAATCTGATTAAACAGCCTTTGATCGAAACGGCGTCAAAATTAATTCAGTCGGCGAGATCTCTGGCCCATTTCAAACCCAAACTGGAGTCAGACAGAAATGGTTCAAATGGCTCTGAGCACTATGGGACTTAACATCTGGGGTCATCAGTTCCCCAGATCTTAGAAGTACTTTAACCTAACTAACCTAAGGACATGACACACATCCATGCCCGATGCTGTATTCGAACATGCGACCGTAGCGGTCGCGCGGTTCCAGACTGTAGCGCCTAAAACCTCTCGTCCAGAACCGACCCGCGGAGTCAGACAGAGTGATGGATCTTGTCTAATACGCTCTGTCTTGCGAAAAAGGTCATTCAGGAATGGAGGAAGAGACTGAGGCAAGAAGAAGGAAATAAAGAATGCTTCAAACTAGAACATAAACTAACAGGTGAAAGTTGATTGTCTGATCACTGTTGATGACATAGACATTTACTTACAACAATAGTAACTCATCAGTCACAAAGATTCATCGACTGACAGAGATAGCTGAGAAAATAGTGCTACAGGTCTACTTTGAGAAGACAAACAATATGACATATAGTGATGGGCCAGAATAGATTATTTTAAACCAAGGGAATATTAATCTCATGAAGAAATTTAGACATCTTCAATATCTATTGTCTCACTAGCAAACCCGGAAATAGTTCCCAATTGCTAAACATGTATGGGAATCTAATGTTTAACCTAATCTAATCTAATCATAGATTAACTTATTTTATTTATTTTGGGCTGTCTCTTACATCGGATCAGTATTTCACACATAGAGTAGCTTTTACATCATAGTTCCCTAAGAAATAACAGTTTCAATATGATAAATACTACAAAATGATGTGAGCGTCCATAGTCACAATGAAACTAACTACAGGCTAATAAAGTTAATACTGGCAGTACTTGTACTACTAATGCTGTACTGCCACTAATAGTGATAATAATAGTAATCATAGTGACAATAATAACGATAGAATTAACAACAACGGTAGGTCAGGTAAAAAAGAATTTAGGTGTAAAAAATAGATGTTTTCTGATACAAGTTCTAAGGAAAAGAAGTTTAAGGAGACTGCACAAGGTAAGAATACTGGGCAATGAGGAAGATCTGGTTCCAAAGAAGGAAGTACAACGGTATAAGTGTTTCTACAAGTTTCTTTTCAAGGTCAAGAGGGAACAGCTGCCTATATTTTTCTGTGGAGAGATACCGATGTCTTCTTGCACACTGCGGTTACACCCTCTGTCCAATTTAGATTGTCATGTGCTATTGCTTCTAGACTCTTTGTTGAAGGAGAGAAGTTGCTATTCATCCCATTTAGGATTAAAGACGACAGGGATTCCCATTAATGCAGGTTAATGAGCCTAGGAGGACCAACTAGTAGCTCTTGCGTTTTTTATGGGTTGACCTTTAACCTTACATCCTGCGCCTATCTTTGTAGTGCACACCGGTCGGTATTCTCGACTGCTGACTTCAGATTTATTAGTTTTGTACTTAGATACAACTGGATGTTATCAGCGTGCACGTGGCATTTTCCCGTAAGACAAATGTGATGACTCATAAGTCCTATACAATGAAAATTTACAAACAATGAAGTAACTACTGCCGAACTCTAGGGTATGCTAATGCTGCCTGCCTCCAATCTGAATTTATGGTTACCGGCAAGACGTATTGCTGGCGAGCCGTCAGTTAAGAACAAACCGTTGTAGTTCACAAGGCGAGAAATTTAGGTTGATAAGCTTCGCAAGTGAAATATCGGAGTCGACAGCGTTAAAGGCTTACTGAAGTGTAATAAATAAATCGCAGTCACTTTTTGTGCATTCATGGCAAGCTTCAGGTCATCTGGTCAGCTTTATTAAGGCAGAAGTTGTGTTGTGATATTTACGGAAACCTGATTGGTATTCGTCTAGCAGGTTGTTTGCGGTTAGGTAGTTTGTCAGCTGGTCGTGGACTATACATTACATGGCCTTGGAGCAGTGCAGGAAGAAAGTATCAGGTCGGCAATCAGTGTTTGCTTGGCAAAGTGATTTTTAAGTAGTGGGTTAACTATTCCCTGTTTCCAGGGCACAGGGAAAATATTTGTAGTTAAAGAGTGGTCCAATACGTCTGTTATAGAGGGCAGTAGTGGCTCAATAATAAGCTTCACCATTGGACTGCGATGCCATCGTGTCCGGTAGACACTGATCTGATACTCTTGATAGCAATTTTTACCACACTGCAAGTAACATGCTATAGATACAAATTTTCGTGGCTAGAGTCGTTTACTCCCTCGAGATAATCAGTGAGTCTCTGTTTTGTTTGTAGTTCAATTGTGTTCCGAGGTAATGTGAAATATCGATTCAATTTTTCGGGTTGGACAGTTGGAACAACTGCAGCTTTTACTTTGCCTACACCAAGAAACGCAGCTTTTTCTGTAGGTCAACTGGTCTATTTCTGTTGTACGTTAATTTCTGGCCATGCCTGCGTTACATCTGTCGCCTCTTGCCCGACTCTTTTCTGCTTCTGCTTGTAAGCGGATTGATTTTCACCTGTGGGGCACTGTTTGTATTCCCTATACGCAGCGTCTCTAGTTCCTCAGCCAGGGTACAGACTACCTGCTTACATTTCCTATCTTTGGGGGAGTATATTTGTTGTAGAGTTGAATAGCTTTGTTAGTAAGTCGATGAAGTTTCCGTTTATGTCCGAGAAAGGAACAGAAGACGTCCCCTAAACTATTTATGGCGCCTCAGTTGAGTTTCAGATAAATTAACGAGTTTGAAGCGTCGGTATGTAGTCAGTTATGATTTCTTTCTGGACCATTCTACCGATTACGTCATGAAAATTATGTACGGGGAGACAAACCGGGTACAGATATTTGAGAGGTATGAATTACTCTGTTTGGGGATTTTGTTGAAAAACTATTTATGAGATTGTGACTACTGTTCATATGATGGTTAGGAGCAAGCCGAAACAGCGGCGCATTTGAAGAAGAAAGCATCGTCTTAAACTTCACACAGAGAGCGTGCAAGAGCGAAGTCCCTACAGTCGCGCTGTTCGTCTTTGTCCTCGGTGGCTCAGATAGATAGAGCGTCTGCCAAGTAAGCAGGAGATGCCGGGTTCGAATCCTGGTCGTGGCACACATTTTCAGCTGTCCCCATCGAGGTATATCAACAACACCTGTCGGCAGCTGGGGGTTTCAGTTTATTATCATTAATTCCAGAGAAAATACACGGTTATTAATGGTAGCTGTTCTTTCGAGAACAGTTACTATGTTCATATATATAATTTTTGATCTTCCTAGGCACTTAGCACCTCAGCGAAAAAAAAGGAAATCACCAACTCGGAGAAATGTACAAGAAGCGTTGTCTAATTCGGAAAATGTTATATAAGTTGCATTTTGTTTGTACTTCCATCGAAACGATTGCCACGAAAGTTGTTGTGCACAAGTCTGACTGACTTACACGTATAATTTGATTCCATCTGAAACTGCATTTAGCTCAAGATTGGTTTAGTTTCTACAAAAAGCTGAATAGTATCGTTGAGGAGAATTTGTTGTTAACAGACAATTGGAAGGTTACTCAGATCAAAATGTTTCATTTATTTATTCATCTTTGTTTCCATATCATTACATTATCTACAGTGTGTGTACTGGTAATATAGGACAAGTCTGTTTAATCTAACACTTAAAATACATAGTGTACATATTAAAATATAGATCATAAGATTGGTGATAATGATAGTAGGCTGCAGAGATTTTTCACTCGATATTTAGGTCTTAAAGCTATTCGTATATTCCTTAACGACAGATCATACATCCAAAACTATGTGATGCATAAAATTTGTTTCCATTAAATAATCCATTAGCTCTCTCCGGAATACCTTTTTAACCATAGTGCCCTGTATACTCTTAGGAAGTAAAGTTTTACAACCGAGTACCAAGGAGCTTTCTCAGTAGTTCGCAGTTTGTGTGGCATACTTCTAAGTTGGCCTTTGTTTGTTGTCATGTGAATGAACACATGGTTTTTTCCCTGGTAATACACTGGAAACGATTTACGAAATTGTTCTTTACATGTAAATGGATGGTAACGTTAAAATTTTTAGATTATGGTAGGCAGATCTGCATGACTCAGTTTTTTATTGAAGATGGTCTTAGTTTCCTTTTTCTGCAATGAATAAATTATTTTAGTATTATTGCAGCTGGAGTTTTCCCACGCAGAAATTCTCTACTGTAAGTGTGGTTCAAAAGGAGCAAGATATATTGTACACAGAATTAGTCGGTTACCATAATGTGCAAACTGTTTCATGATAACATAATTAGCTGATTGTGTAATACGTTGTATAACTGTAGTTGCTAGCAGTAAAATGTTAAATTTGTGTTCAAAATCAGTGCAGAAAATTTGGTCATCATATTGCTTCTTTTCAGACCTGTCACCGATCTACATCAACTAAAATGGCCAACAACTTTCATAAAATCGTATATAGGGGATTACACAAAGGAACCAGTTACTTTATCTCCAAATAAACCGACAAATTTTGTGGAATTTTTGACACGTAGACTTGAAGTGACGAAGAAAAAATTACATTTAGAGAGACAGAAACGCCGTCATTTAACAAACAAAATCGATACTGCTCCAGTCACTACTGTCAGAATTAAAACAGCTGACATGGCGGAGGTAAACTAATACTTGAAATGCTTTGTCTTATTACCTGTATATCGCTACAAAGATATGTTTACTGTTTTGTATATTGTACATTTAATCTTCCAAACACAAGTGTTGGAGTTTAAGGGGAGTAGTATACACCTGCCATACTCTTACTAAAATTACTCTAAATGCACATTTTACTACTAATAAGTTGTCTACTTGTCTAATTTTAGACAAATTTGCTATTCCGTTGTTATCACAAGTTGTTCCCTTTCTGTTTGCAGAATATTTTCCGACTAGTTGTTGTCCATCTATTGAGTAGCTTTAAAGGAGAACATGGAAAGGACTACGCTAAAGAGCTATGTAAGTTTGTACTCTCTTTTAACTTTTTTCAAGCCTAGCCTATGACAACGTTAGAGAAATTTTTGAAAACACGTTACCATATCCTAACGAAAATGGCACCAAGGTGTATATGGTAAATTATAGTTCAGTGCAGAAGAAAAAACTGCACTTATCTTGAAATCACGCCATATTAAAACTAAGGACAAATAAAGTTGTGGCGTCTCTCATGATGAAATAAATGCCCATCAGGAAGCACACAGAATTTGATGGTCAGTTGTTTGTTGGAAATGCAGATTGTGATGCTGAAGTTAGGTGTGATGATTTATCCGAGGTAAAAGATGGCTTGGTCTTCGTGGCTGTTGCACTGAAAGACTACTGCAAAATTCCAGTGGGGTATTTTCTTTCATGTGGTTTGAGTGGTAGTGAAAGCAACGATTTAATTCTGGCTTGTCTTGATTTCCTGAAACACACAGATATTAACGTGCTCTTCCTAAGATTTGATGTACCGCTGTTAACTTGGCGATGGCTCATTATTTGGGGGATGAACTTAGTGCAGACGATGTGAAAACTAGGTTCATAAATCAATCAACAGATATAAAAGAACATATTCCGTTGGATGCTTGCGACATCACACAACTACTGAGAGACTGTCTTGCCACAAAGGGTATAATTTTCAAAAATTAACTGAATATAATGCAGTTATTTTGGGGAATTATGGAACTTACAGAGGCAAAAGGGATTGCGTTTGCGGACACAACTAAAAAGAAGCCGTATTAATTGGCACAAAGAACTCATGAAGGTTAAACTTGCTGAAAAGACATTTAGTGAAAGTGTAGCCAATTCTAAAGAATACTGTGACAAAAATTTGTGAATGTCCCAGTTTCAGGGCTGTGAGGCAACAGCACACAGTTTATTCCACATATTAAGCAGTAGGAACCTATATTGCAGGGGATACAAAAGACCTCTAGCCCCAACTACGTACAGTGATGTACGCACATAAGTAAAGGATGCGAAATAGTGGCTGTTTACATTAAAAGAATTTGTTGGGGCAACATTACTGGTGCATTCCACAAGATGAATTAGGTTTTATGCATGATCATTTGTGTTCATAGTTAGTTGTGTATGACAATATTACAAGTAGATTTGCACAAGGAATTACATTTTTATTGGCACAGAAGCTTAGTCAAGATCACTTGGAAGTATCGGGTGATCAAAAAGCCAGTATAATGTTGAAAACTGAATAAATCACGAAATAATGTAGATAGAAAGGTACAAATTGACACACATTCTTGGAATGACATGGGGTTTTCTTAGAATCAAAAACTACAAAAGTTCAAAAAATGTCCGACAGATGGCGCTTCATCTGATCAGAATAGCAATAATTAATAACAAAGTAAGACAAAGCAAAGATGATGTTCTTTACACGAAATGCTCAATATGTCCACCATCCTTCCTCAACAACAGCTGTAGTCAAGGAATAATGTTGTGAACAGCACTGTAAAGCATGCCCAGAGTTATGGTAAGGAATTGGCGTTGGATGTTGTCTGTCAGCAACCCTAGAGACGACGGTCGATCATGATACAATTGCGACTTCAGGTAACTCCAAAGCCAATAATCGAACGGACTGAGGTCTGGGGACCTGGGAGGCCAAGCATGACGAGAGTGGCGGCTGAGCACACGATCGTCAACAAACGCCGCACGCAAGAGATCTTTCAAGCGTCTAGAAATATGGGGTGGTTCTAATAAAACCCTATGAAATTCCAAGCATATGTGTCAGTTTTTACTTCTCTATCTACATTATTCCGTGGTTTATTAAGTTTTCAAATTTATATTGACTTTTTGATCACCCGGTATTTAAGGGGGGGGGGGGGGGGGGGTATGATACAGCCACAGCTCAGCAATTGGAAGCTACTTTAAAGAGACTTCTGGTCCACATCCAAACTGGAAATCCTACAACTGCAAATTGTTCTACCATCGATGCCATCCTCAGCGTAACATGAACTAATCTTTAAATGAGGAAGTTGAATGCAATCAGTTGCCATCTGTTCCAGGGACGGCATTAATATATAACGACCATGGTTATATAACGCATATAGCTATCTCACTTGATATCTGAATAATGTTGTTGGATACGTTGCTGGATTTGTGGCCAGGAAATTCATCAAAAAGTTAAGTGCAGTATTTTCCAATTGGTACTATGTCCATTGTCCCACTGGCAGCGGTCTTGAACATTAGAACACAGGTACGTTGTCTATTCCATCGAATAACGTTGTTTATATCTGTAAAATGGGTGAGAGAGTATTAAAGCAAACATCAATTTTAAATGTGAAAAACCCCTTGAAAAAATTGATCACAGCAGCTTTACAGAATTTAAGCAATGATGTTTTCCTTAGTTGAATTAACATATCACAAACTGTCTTCCTTTCGCCAGTTAAACAAAGTTGTACTCACTGAGTATTTTAAAATTAGGCTGCTTTATGAAGTGACACTCTGCAGTGAGAGACCTCATGACACTAGCATTAGGAGTTTCTACACCAAAAGGTACGCCTACTGTTTGACAATCAGTGATCGTGTGTTTTGAAAATATGTGTATGTGCTGGTATTGATAGAAGTTCGATTCCTACAGATAAATTGTAGTTTGTATTACTTTCACATATTAGCTGTTGACGTTCGCTTACATCACGATAACAATGAGGCCACAGCTTTCACTAAGTCATGTACATTTTCATTTTTGTGGGGATTTACATTTGCCTCTTATGCAAGAGCTTTTTCAATCTAAGTGTTTTGCACACCTTTTTTTATTATTAATTGTAAATAATGTTACTCATATTGCAGTCATGCCTTCGATATGGGTAACATCCTTCAAGTATCATTCCTAGAAACTTCTTATATTGTAGTAAATCAGTGTTACATGTATAAAATTATTACTAATGTTGTTACTCAAGAGCATAGAATACAATTGCTTTCACAGACATTCATGATAATTACAGGATGAACACGTAGAAATTTGTCAAGACTATTTATCAAACAAATAAACTACTATATAGTGGATAATGAAATATTTTAATTCTGATTGTACTTGCGAATAAGTACGATTTCCTAGCGGTAGAGGTTGTGAAAAGCGATCAGGTTGGAATATGTTCTTCTTTTTACCTTGATAAAAAAGTTTGAACATGCTCTCCAGGTTTAAGAGCGTCTGATGAAAGTCGTTCATTATATTTGGATATTTGCCAAATCCGATAGATTCGGATTATTTCATCTCAGTTATTTGCAAGGGATTTCTTCTCTCGACTTTGAACCCACAGATTGACTTTTCTTATGTGATCTGCTGTGACAGTGTACATGATAAGATTAACTAGTGCAGGAGTGCCCCAGCCAACCAGGTAATCAACTTCAAAGTCATTGGCGATATAAAAGCAGAACAATAATGAAGGCTTCTTACTCATCTGCCCATGACTATGGTATGGATATGATGTTCTATCATATAGCGTGAAATAATGTGTTGTTGCATTTACACATGCTAGGGAATACAGTATATATGACACATAGAAATTATTGCTGCTTTCACATACACACAGGAACAGGTTTGTGTCTTTACACACACACACACACACACACACACACATATATATATATATATATATATATATATATATATATATATATATATATATACGTGTGTGTGTGTGTGTGTGTGTGTGAATCAGCAATAGTTGGTAGGTGTCAGAAACTTTATTAAGAACAAAGCTCTCCTGGGGATATCTAACCAATTTGCACTACAAAATGCTGGCAGTGTGCAGGCCATGTTTGTTAGTGCAAATTTGTCTGAATCAGAACACAGTGACTCTCAATGAATACGATTCTTTGAAATAGCTTGCGTTCTGTTAATGAAATGGCTTTATCTTGCGGTTGGCTTTAGCAAGTCGGTATTTCATTCACCGAATAAGCTGTACCTGACATCACTTCTAATATCCGTCGAGAAACTGATTTTTGTAAAGGGCTGCTAAGGACGACATGTGATACATGTTACTTTAGGTGACGTCACTATGGGGAATTTTGTGTATATGAGGCACAATAATAGTCCAAGTAATGAATCTTATACGTTTTATTTCAAATCCATACCAATGTTAAATGAAGCACAGTGTTTGTGAGTCAACATGCGTTGCTAAACAAGCTTTCTTCGAAGCCTTGAGTGAAAGTAACAAGTTAAATACTCACGTGATCAAATCAATTTATATTTCATTCAGAACTAGTTGCCCATAATGAATAATCAGAAATTCGATACTTTCTGTTTTATTAAGCTACTTTATGGAGAGGGCAGCTGCATGAATCTGATTACACGTTTTGTGATATTACAAGCTCGCTACAGTTAGACAATCATATTATCTATTAACGCACAACTACTACTCATATCTTACTAATCAGAGGAAAGCTAGATCCTAGGAACATTCAATCTGTCTCAGTAAAGGAAAAGTTAACCAGCTGTAAACATTTTAAATCTCTCCCTTTGTCAGAAAAATTCTAGGACAAGGTTTTTTGTTTCTGAGTTTGCAATACTGCATTCCTGAAATGACCTCTGCCATGTTGCCGTACAAACTAACGATGTGGCAGTGGTGTGCTTAGCAACACGCTGTTTGGGTTTTTGGCACATTATTTACGCTAACACAATGGATACTGATCATGAGCAAAGAGTGAGTGTAAAGTTCTGCATCAAGCTCAGGAAAACCGCTAGTGAAACTGGGAAATAAATGCAGGCGAGGCAATTTCAAGAACACAAAGGGTTTCGTGAAGACAGAGATTCGAATCAAGACGAACACGATCTGGTCGCCCGTCTACAGCACGTAGCGATGCAAACGAGGAGTGTGTAAGGCTTTTATTCCAAGCGACTTGCAGCTGTGTATGGGACATCAGGACAACTCAATTTGAATCTTGATGTTTCTTGAGATTTTATGCGAAGATTTAGGCAAACGGAAAAATACTGCAAACTCGTCCCTCAAACACTAAAAGACGAACAGAAAGAGGGAAGACGAAGAGATTTTGCTAAAGTACTGGATAGAGTCATTCCACATTTCGGTCAAAAATTATTGTTAGTGATTAAGTTTGGTGCTAGCGGTAGCAAACGACAATCTTCGAGAACAAAGGCAATGTTGAACACATTCTTTGATACTAAAGGATTAGTTCGCCTCTAGTATGTTCCTTCAGGTCAAACAGTGAACAAAACTGCTTACATCGAAGTCTTGAAAGGTTTGCGACAAGCAATTCGACATCGCCGCCCTAATTTGCGGCATTCACAAGACTGCCTCTTACTGCATGACAACGCAAGACACCTCACTGCTTCATCTGTTATCGAGTATCTGTTCAGTCATTCTATTATTGACATCCCACATCCACCATATTCGCCCGATCTCTCGCCTTCAAATTTTTTCCTTGTTCCCGCGAATGAAGAGGTGACTGAATGGAAAGTTGCATCAAGATATCGCAGACATCCTATAAGCTTTGACAAATGAACTTAGAAGCACCACAACTGAAAATTTCCCAGCTTGCTTCCAAGACCTCCAGCAACGTTAGTAACCGTTAGTAGGTAGCCAAGGGGACTACTTAGTTCGGAGCTAGGATCATGACTTGCCAAGCGGAGTTTTCTAATCTTTGAAAACCCGGTCCTGAAGCATTTCTGACAAACTGACTATTTTAAGAATCGTCACTGAGAGTAGCCCGACCCCATTATAATAATTGAGAATTATTCATTTTCGCAGGAGGGCAAACTTTATGCAGGACTTAACCAACACCAACTGTTGCAGTTTAAAGTACAAGAAAAAAATTGACTATACAGAAATCATACAGTCTCTAATAACATGAAAACATCATTTAATTGCAAGATAGATCTTTGTTTCAGTGAATATAAAAATATATCAGCTCAACAATTGTTCTTTTGGATAACATTCCCTAACTTTCAAAGTCTTTTAAATGTCTCTAACTATAACTAACGTCTGCACAAAATATGTGTTGAGGAACACCCTTCATATAATGTTTGCTTTGGTCCTCATTACAAGGAATTTTTTATTAGACAGTCAATTCTCAAACCAAATTCTATAAATATGGTAGGCCGCTAAACAGTCACTTTTCACAACACCATCCACATTACTATTGACGTTCGTAGTTTTCCCTCAATCAAAATAAAGCTGATAGCTATTCAGTGTACTCAGCCACAGCAAATTCTCTGTACGCTAGCGTTCTGTGATGACAGCTAGTTCTTCTCAAACTTCGGATGGCTTGATTTTTCTTTTCTCATGCATTTATTCACTGTCAAATTTTACAGTCTTGAATCGCATTTTTTGATATTTTCTCTTTCTATCTTTTTGCTTGAAATCTTCTTGTCTTGCATATCCTCTTCTTCGTTTATAACGTTAACATCGGTGTCTATTCTTAAAACTCTGTTCGTCTCTGCATGGTCAAACAGCATTCTTCTCCCCTTTACGATAATTCTATGCTCTACATAAAATCTTGTGACTTTCGTCACAAAGAAACTCCCTCACTTTCCTCGAAACTGTCACTCTTTCTCACTGGTTGAATTTCTTGTCCTGTCTGTTCGTCATTAGGTTACCGAGCCCCATCAGCGACTGACCCCTACCATTTTTCGATTCCTCCTTATCAAAATTCTGCACAGATAAAACTTTTCCTGCTAGACGAAAGCGATCTCTATACATGAAAATCTTCGTACAGTCCAAAGTGCTTGTAACATTAGAATATCTAAAACACTTCAATTTAATTTACACTTAAATACAACATAACTAAAAAAACTAGTGGTATAACTTATATCACATTATTGTTACATATTTAATGAATCACTGAAAATGCACTTCGTTATTTGGCGGAGAAAATGTCCATTACAGTATCACCATGGAATAACGAAAGAAGCAATCAGCGGGCATTTGTAGTTAACAGAGGAGATATAAAGCAAACAGAAAATACATACATATCCAAGTGACTGGGAAATATTTCTTTACGCACTGCCTTGCTACTTGAATGTCTTTTACATAAGAAGAATTTATTTGATGATTTCTGTAAGAGATGTCTGACACGATAACTGTTTGCTACCTCACTATACTCACATTCACTGCCAGAGTTTCAAATGTCTGCTTCAGTTTGTTCCTGTAAACATCATACGCATCACCAAGTATTGGATTCTATTGATTTTTTGATGCATTGCGTTTCATTAAAATTTCGCGCATACAACAACCATGATTTGCTTGTAATATTTGTTATTCTCTTTGCGTGGTTGTCTGAACATAGGGTGTTTATTATGATTCATAAGAGAAGGCTTTGTTTCTGATCCAATATATTGGCTAATTGCAGGCACTTTTTCTTTAGTTCGTTGCTGAAGCACATTTCACTGTAAGACAAATAGTCAGTCTCATAATTGGAGCTACTGGTTTTTTTTTCTGAAGTAGGGCGTTAATATTTACTGTGAGATAGAGACTGATTTCTTGTGAAATTTGTTCTTTTATTTATTTACTGCGGTTATTTATACAGTGCGAAGTGTCAGAAGCGCTTGTTATTCGTTGAGTTACTCGAGAATGGCATTCAAATTGAATCGACGAATAATTTACGAAAACATTTAACTACCGTACTTTTTCTTGTGCTTTCAAACACTTGCGGACCGACGAAACTGACGACTCCTTACGATTTTATCTTATGTAGCGTATTTATTTCTGTCTTCTATTCCACCAGGATAATTATTCTTACACCACATAGCTATGTAGTCTGTGTTTTGATAGCTTAGTAGTTTGTCTGCTGGATTAGTTTCGCATCAGGAATATGTTGGTACCGAAATAGTTTTTACATTCACTCTACGCATTCCACGTATTTCGAGTAGCAAAAGTGAGACGTGTCTACCAACAAACCAATAGTTCAAAGAACGATCATCGCAGTCTTCCTCCAAATTTTATTTTCTATTTTTATTTCAGCGACAGAGATACTTTTGTGAACTTTGCGCTCTGCTATGGTCCAGTCATACGTTCCACCGCAGTTCGGACGAAACATATCTGCTCAAGAGGCGTTGGCCTTTTCATCTCTCTATTAGGTTGCCAGTTTTCGGATGTCATATATGCCAAGCGTCATTACCTCTCCTCCGAAGGTTCTGATCGCATTCAATTGATGCTGTATCAGTAGGGTGAGGATAGCAGAACAGGTTTATGAAAATGACCTCACTCAAAGTTATGAATAAGGTGATATCAGTGCAGCTGCCGTACACAACGAATAACAAAGATCAAGCAGAGCCAGGATTAACAGAGCTACAATCATTTTGTGCCGACCTGTGACCCGGTTCAGCACTAGGGGATATTCATGGCTTCATACACAGGATAAAATCGCAATTTTGGTATGATCTTGGCAAGATGCAGTACAATTAATTAAACTGACGTTAAAGAGCCAACACTTTCCATGTCTATAGGGAATAAAAATTGTACTCTTACATTAACGCGTATGTATTACGCACACTGAACCATACAGCTATCCATACCTGAAAATAATGGGAGACAAACGTCTTCCCTGAGAACTTGCATTTATTAACAGTTTAACTTGTTCTAAATGCCTTTCCTGAAGTAGCTACCCCGTGTATCAACGGAAGATGGAAGTGAGGAACTCGTATAGAGCATGTATACAATATTCCTAAACAAACTACGAGTAGAAAGGTACGGTACTCTCGGAAGGCGTAAGGAGAATCACAGAAAATATATTACAAATCTCCCCAACCTCAGAGTGAAGGCGCCGATTTATATCAGTACGAACGCGCAGTCTTCAGATATGTACGCATTTGCTACGTGGAAGTAAGCTTCGTAGGAGAAAGTAGATTACGAGGGTTCTTCCCAAAGTTCCATCAATGTTTTATCCAACGGAGTCCTAAACATCTTATGGCTGGTATATTTCCCCATATAAGTTGCTCACAAGTGTGGAGAAATTTCCAGGCCATGATTTTACCCATAGTCATTGGAGATATGGTGCTACATCTCATTACACACACTTATCGAACCCACTCTAAAAATTGTAAAATTAAACTGAACTTCCCAGGATCTTATGAAGTGTGTCATTGTGAAGTGAACGTTGTATAGTAAACTAAGCTAAAATATGCGCCACTGTAGGAGGTACGTGTTTACCCTAATTATGGCACTGTACTGAGGTTTCCAAGTGCCTTAGACTGTCGTGAACGCACATCGTAGTGGTTGGTGGTAATACAGCTTCATATTACAAATAATGTATCCTGTGGCAGCAAGGAGACACACACACACACACACACACACACACACATATATATATATATATATATATATATATATATATATATACCTTTCCATGATCGATTTTTGGGGTACTAATCCCATCTTCACAATCGCCTGAAGTAGAAATCGAATGGATGTTGTATATTCTTTCTCTGAATATTATTTCTCTGAATGCCATCTGGCTGTCTACGAAATGAGAAGTGCACTATACCCACGTCTATAAGACTACAAAAAATGGCCGAGCCGTGAGGTGACAATGTATTTGGTGCTGTGGACGAGGGGCTTACGTGTTTGGCATTCGGTTGACAGCAGGCTGTATTGTTTTATTTTAAATAGCTATCTTTGATTAGTTTCCAGTATGTGAAGCGTCTACTATTGCTTGCTATTAAATACAGGAAAATGAACTTCTTAGAAACTATGTTCATGAACTCTCATTTTACAGTAACACACTTAAAGAACTAGACAACAGTTGACGAAAAACAAAAGATTTATTTTTTGTATATAAATGGGAAAAAGATTGGTAATGAAAATTCAAAACTGAACAAAAATAAACTCGAACACAACAACAAGGAACAAAACTGAACAAATAACTCGAAGAGAACAAAAAACTCGAAACAAACAAGAACTATTGGAACAAATAAATCTTTTCTTCAGCTGATGGAAGCAGCAACCGAAACATGGCTGCTGAGATCCTCGGCTGCCCCTTCCTCCACTTCTTTACGAGGTTTTTCATTATCAGCAGCATCCACCTAGGCAAACAGCATAGCTATAGTTGGGACAAAATCAGTCTTCACCTAGGACTTACATAATAAAATAATAGTAGCAAAGTATATCCAGACACCGTGACGAACAAACAGTTAATATGGAATACCATTCTTGTTATTACGCGTGTATTGCAAAGAAGAGAAAAAAGAAAAAGAAGCTTTAACGATATTCATAACAGCTGATAGCTAATAAATAAGACACTTTTACATGTCCTCTCCGGTCTGTTACAATTTATAAACTAGTAAGCTGGGGTATTTAGCAAACGATGTTGTGGTAGAGTGAATACAGCCATAGGCCGCCGTTAGAGGCAATCTAACTGTCACAGAGCACCGGACAAAATATAACATGAAGCGTCTAAGTGCTGATAAGAAACGCTTAGTCCTGTTCTCCACAAGAAGACCAGACCTGAGGGGCAGACTGCAAATCAATAACACACAGATACAGGGGACCAACCACGTCAAATACCTAGGTGTATTATTAGACAATAAATTTATATTCAACTTACACATACAAGTTAAGAAAGAGAAGACGATCAGACTAAATGATGCCTCACATCCCTTACTAGACAGCGAAAACATGAATGTCAGTACAAAAATAAGACGTTATAAGGCACTCACGATTAAGGCCATGACATACAGAAGTTCGTTTTGGGGCACAGTACTCCAGACAAATATAAAATCTTTTCAAGTCATATGAAAAAGATGCTTAAGACTCATTTTCAAATAACTCCGACGGTCTAGAGCCAGAGACCTACACAATTAACTGAATGAAGTCATGATAGGTTAGTTGGTTGAACAAAACAGCATTAAACTGCTTGAGAAAATTGAAAATCTTAGACCAGCCTCACAACATATATAATATACGAGCACATTCAATAGCCAAAGATGGCCTCATGTAAATGTTCCACGAGCAATGATAGAAGATTTCGGGCTGTAGCAGCAGAGTATAACCATATCCAGGACAGGAGCACAACGTCCTGTTAACGTCAGAGAAGCGCAAAAATGATACTAAGACTTATGAATAAGAAGTCCAGCCTTCAGAGAAGGCAGTATGGCTGATGACATTTTAAAAGAAGTAAGTGGTTTAAAAACAGGAGTGTTCGGTTATGGTACAATGTGCAATGGGATACCGCTGAAGATCTCCCTATAAACAACGAGATTTTAAGTAGACACACATTGATACTATTTCTGGCAGGTTAAGAAGTAAATACGGAAATATGTGATATTGTGCTAGGCGTCAGGGTATGAGGGAATCTGCTGCAATGAAATGATGGAATAGCAAACGAAAAGACAACACACTGCCTGCCGGTGGATAGTGTAAAGTGCCACTGTATGCAGCTGCCTCACTGGTGAAGCCGGCTACCTGGCTGAGGCGTGCCTCATTCCAGCCAGCGGGACGAAGTAAGTTGCTCGTTGGCGTCCTGATTAGGCAGTTCCCTCTGATACACGTATTCCTGCTAAAGGGAACTAATTTGGTCAGTGAGGTGGGGTTTGTTGTGTGGGTACTTCCTACAGCTGAAAGCAAATGGAAATTTCTCTGGAGATGATTTATTTATGAACAAGAAAATAGGAATGCTGTCGAACAACTTAGTAGCCAGATGAACATGAGCAGCCAGATAAACATCGGTCCTACACCCACATGATGTTAATGCGATAGGCTGCTAGCTTGAAGATCATTAGAAGGTGGAAATAAATAAAGGTTAAATAGAAAAACATACTCATTGCATGAAAGGAAAAAACAAGTAATTGTGATGCAAGGCAGGAATTCGAGAGCAGGACAATATAAAATATAACAGAGCACTATGAGCTATGGGCAAGTAATTATAAAGAAAGGTGCCTGGAAAAATGTGCACAGAAATCAGTTTAATTTGGTTTTTTTTTTAAATAGTGAAAGGAAGCTATGTATCTTTTGGAAACCTGGAGATACCAGAAGACTTCAGAAGACTATCGAGTGTTTCAATGGGAGCTTTAGGCAACCACTGATTCAGAAAGGGAGATGTATTGCAAAAGATGACGAACGCTTGGTTTCGAGAGATGTGATTGTGAAAGATGCATAGGATCAAACGGAGGAAAAGACAACTCATCAGTAAAGAGTTTTATTCACGAAAGAAGAAAATACCTAAATACAGAAAATTAAGCAAGCAGATGTGAATACACAAGTTTAAAAATAATGGAGAAGAAACTCTAAACTTGACTGTGAGAATAATAGATACAGGAAATTTTAAGAAAACTTTGGAGAAAACTCAGTCACATAAGTAAATAACTAGGGCTCAGATTGCAAGACAGAATGAAGCAAGAAAGGAAAAACTGCAACTGGGATACAGTGCACTGACAGGTTCAACAAAGAGCACCAGCTTGAAGTAATTACTATCGAAAGGAAAGAGGAATTAGACGAGGGTAAGAAGGAACACATTATACTGTGAAACGAATTTCACAGACCACTGAAAGACATATGTCGAAGAAGCACACCTCGAGTAGACAAAACTACTTTACTGTTATTGGGATCATTGTGAGAAGCAAGAAAAAAAAGAGTTCACCAGACATGTAACACGTGCAAGGTTGGATACATACTCCCAGTTTTCAAACACATGTAATGATCCCACTTCGAAAGTGGGAAAATGCCAAAGGAGTGTGAATGTTAATGGATTGATTGGAAAAGAACTAACACGAAATTATGATTAGACTGGCAAAATATGAATTTAGGTTCAAGAGGGATGTAGAGATGCACGAACCATTACTGACTCAATTCTACGACTTGGGAGATACACTAAAGCAGAGCAAACCGACGTTCATACCTGCTGCATTTCTGAAGGTAACGACGATGAAATGCGAGTCACGAATTAGACAGTCTTTTAGCCTATTCCACATGTTATTCAGTGTGGACATTCAGCAAGCAATACGGAAAGGAAACCGAAACTTGGAATGAATATTTTAGTTCTGGAAGAAAAGAAATAAAACTTTAGTTTAGACGATGACAATGCAATTATATCAGAGACAGTACTTTACTTGAATTATCAGCTGAACGAAATGGATAACCTATTGAAAATATGTTGTTAGCTGAATGTTAAAAAAGTGAAAGTAAGGTAGTAAAATGCAGTAGAATAAAATCGAAATTGTGTGCTACGGAGGGAGATGGATTAGGAAACGACTATGAAAGTATCAAAAGAGTTTTGCTACTTTGGTGGAAAAATATCAGATGGATGCTGAAGTGCATAAGATGTAAAACTGTGAACGCCTATAGCAAAATTTTTTAACATAGAAGGCAACTTTCAATGTCACATGCTCTTTTCTTAAGGTATTTGTTTGTATTCTAGCCTTGTAAATGAAAGAAACGTGATCTGTAAGCAGTTCAGGGCAGAAAAGAGCAGATGGTTTTGAAGGGAAGTGTTCCAGGAGAGTTCTGAATACGAAATGGACCTAGGTCGTGGCTTACATGGGGCAACTCAATCGAGCTGGGGAGAAAAATATTTTTATGACAGAAAGTGAATAAAAGATGGAATCTGTTGATAGGATGCATCATGAAGCCTCAGGGTGTTATCAGGTTATTGAAAAAGGACTGAGGGAGTGTATGTGATCGTGCAACGTGGGATGTTTGTAAAATTCTGCTGATAGAAGAAGACTTGAACATATAAAGTGGACTCATGATTCACACTTGCCATAGTTATGAAGAAACCAAGAGGCTCTCACTCGATGAACTACTGTGGCGAGATGCATAATGCCATTCTTCAGACAGGAGACAACAAGAGCAACGGTTGTGCCTCGGGTTGATATTCTAATAGTTGCCTGTTCCGTGCGTTCCAAGTGTTATAGCTGTACTGATGATATTCACAGCAAAATAGAGGATGAGGCTAACCAGACGGATCCTTACACGAAATATATTCTGTCATGGTATATTCCGGTAGCAGTGGCGACTGAACTTATGTAACATAGGAGTTGTCCTTGTACCTTCACATGCAGTAGCTTTATTAATCTCCTGACATTCAACACACTTCATCGTACCATTCTCCTTTAAACTCGTAGTTGTTAATTCTTATTGTCATATCACCTGATAAAACGTTCACCGTCGTTTTGTGTGTTAGGTTATCCGCTTTCTTTGGTGTACCAATCAGTGAATTATCACTCTGTCACAGCAGAAAGGCTCAGTATAATTGTTCGTCATAAATATTTCAATGAATCTTACATCTGTTCCCGACATGTCCTTAGATGTAACTTTGGATGAAACGAAAGTCCTCGTTACCAAGCTTACTGCATTCATGTCATAATTCCGTCGGTTTCTAAAATCTGCGTTACATGGGACGTCTAATTCTCATGGGTATCAGTCTCTGGAGTGTATAATTGTTTTTGACTTCTTTATCGATGACAATCTACTTCATAACATGGTCATCTGTGGTATTAAGGCGACATCTCATTCCGCCTCCCGGTTTCATATCCTATTACACTGGCATACCCTACTATGGCGCCCAGTTCAGGTAATAGGTTTTCTTACGTCCCTTAGACATGTCAGTACATCGCAATCTTTTCCTTTGATAATGATACGTCTTCGCTTTAATATTTCTGTTTGATGCGAAATTGAGCAGACGAACCGATGCTACTGCGGTCAATGTTTACATTACTGTCCAGCAGGAAGGTAATTTCCTCTGTTCTTTCCAGAAAATAGCTAAGGACGCAATCTCGTTGAAGCAAGACGTACTTGAGATCACTTGAAACTAGTGGAACAGTTCATCTCTGAAGGAGTCGACTTCGGCGAAGTCTTACACCTCCGGAAGAAACAAGCCACATAGAGACGATATTCCAAAGAAAACTACAACCTGGAGAAGTTATGAGTTGGCTAAGAAACAGTACTGGAAATCAGTACGTGCCCTTTTAAATGTTCACCGACTATCCAGATTTAGATTGTTCACATTTCCATAAATTACGTAAAACATTGATCGTCATAGATGCGTTGAAAGTGAGTCAATCGATTTGAGTATTCGTCATTTCCCAATCAGAAATCACGCTACGTAAATAACGTCTTTGTCGCGGAATAAAAGTTAACTGCTTATCTTACACCACTACCTCGAACCTGCCATGTAGACGGAAGGAGGTAACACCAGCCAGCAGTGACATACTGTCACTTGTGACTCGCAAGAACTGTGGTTTACAACTGGTACGCCTCAAGTCGTTGCAGGGTGCCATGTAACCATACCGAACCCGAGACAATTTTGCAGTGGAAACTTATAATTTCTAGTGATACCATCGCGTTAGACCTTGGATTCAGTTTAGTGTCTAGTAATTGAAGGACGTGAGAACACTCTAAATAACCAAGTGATGTACATATATAGACAAACAAATTACTACAGTTTCAGTTAAACTGAATTATTTATGTAAGAGAAAGGGCTTCACAAATTGAGGGAGTCAATAATGCGCTGTTCCTCCTCCGGGCTTTATACCAGCAGTTTTTCGACGTGGCACAGATTATTGCAGTTACTGGATGTGCTGCTGGCATCGTGGCATATTCTGCCAATCGGAGTGTTAGAGCATCAAAATCTCGAACTGGACGGAGGAGCCTACGCATAACACTCCGAACGCTCTGAATTGCGGAGAGAGCCGACGAACTGAACTGCCATGGTAGGATCTGACAAGCAAGAAAGGAGGCAGTATAAACTCTCGCCTTGCTGAAATATAAGCCCTTGATAGCAACAAAGCGTTGCATGGAATATCGTCGACGTACTGCTGTACTGTAAAGGTGCCGCGAATGGAATCCAAGTAGTTCCAGTTGTGAAAAATAATGGCGCCCCAGACCGTCACTCCTGGCTGTCAGACTGTACGGAGGGCGGCGCCCAGGGGCTTCCTGAGACACGTCTTCTTTGGTCATAGGTGCTCAATTCGAAGTGAGCTTCTTCGCTGAAGACAATTCTACTCGTGTCAGAGAGATACCTAGCTGAAAACGCATCTATACGCCCCAGGCACCGGTGAGATACCAATCTGAATGTCGCCCGACGAATGGACCGACAACCAGAAATAATGCTTAGTGCGCCTTTTCCTTTCATAGCAGGACTCGGTTGGTCGTCATCCGTGGCAATCTTACAGCACAGTGGTGCGTCGAAGGTATTCTGCACTCCGTTTTATTGCTCATTATGACCAACCAACGTCGGATTAAATTTCAGCAAGATAATGCTTTTCCGCACAGGGCGAGAGTTTCTGCTGATTGTCTTCGTTCTTGCCAAACCTTAACTTGACCAGTAAAGTCGCCGGATCTCTTCTCAATTGAAAACGTCTGCAGCATTGTGGAAGGGAATCTTCAACCAACTGAGGATTTTGAACTGCTAACGCGGCAATTGGACAGAATGTGGCACTATATCTCAGGACATCCAACAATGATGTCAACCAATGCCAAGGCCACCAACTGCTTGGAGAAGGTCCAGAGGTGTACCAACGCGTTTCTAACTTGCTCCGTTTGTTAAGATCATCCAATTTTTTTGAAAGCATAGTCATTTGTTTGTCTGTACCTGTACATCACGTCTACCGATGTCCTTCCCTTTCAGATAATTCGTTTGTGGTGCGTCGTTCTTTTGTCTTAGAGTGTAATATAGGATTGAATATAGTGAATCTCTCGTTTAGTCCTTCATGTAAACGAGACAGTCGACTGCATTTTACATTCGTGAAAGGTAACCGGATTGTGAGAGGTTCGCGAAAATTATCGTCCAGCAGGGTGGCTGTTTCTGCAATACAGACAGTCTGAGATGTATTTGTCTTTTCGTCGCTCCAAACTGAGTGGCCATTTATTCCTGCTAGCTCTTCATTGTACTAATAACACTAACTTACCTCAGCAGGATCCTTCTTCGGTAGATCAACGAATTCCACCTCTGCTTTCTTGCAAATAGTCTCGGCGTTCACAGTCAGTTTACAGGCGCCGTCTTCGAGCGGTGGAATATCTTCCAGCACATTGGTCACGTCGAAACGCCCAATGACGCGGACCTGTGGATAGTTTGACTTCATCATCACTGACTCAGCTGTAAAGGCAAGCGTCCAACCTACAGAGAACCTTAATCTAACAGAATTAACTTTCTGATACGGGTTATACGAGATCTCTATGTGTACGTTGTAATAAAGCTGAAGAACAGTGCTACAGATGCCTGGTAAAAAGTAAGATAGAGGTAGAGAACTAACAGGTACAGGAATGTAATGTAGGGGGAACACTTTTATGGGGCAGACTGATCAGAAGGCCTATCGTAAATTCTGGTAAGGCAAGGAGGAATAATTGATCGGGCTCTTGAAAGTAAAAATTGTTAAGATACGTTCAGGTTCGAACATAAGAAGCAGGTTATTGCCCATGCAGTGTTTCGTGCACACCATGATACAAAACGATCACGCAGAAGAATGAAACTTGCTAAGAGAATGATGATCTAAAAACTTCAGACATTCTCTGTGGTCTACATGGCATGTAATGTTTGTGATGGTTTTTGTTTACTAGTTACAATAAAACACATACAGACGTACAGCAACTCTAAACAAGGGAGCTTGCTAAAGAAAATGTAGATATATATTTATATTTTATTACTACTCTGAATCATGTAGTAGCCGGCCAGAGTGGCCGAGCGGTTCTAGGCGCTACAGTCTGGAACTACGCGGCCACTACGGTCGCAGGTTCGAATCCTGCCTGGGCATGGATGTGTGTGCTGTCCTTACGTTAGTTATGTTTAAGTAGTTCTATGTTCTAGGCGACTGATGACCTCAGAAGTTAAGTCCCATACTGCTCAGAGCCATTAGAATCATGTAGTAAAGTTAAGTAGCACATATAATCGTGATATCGTTTGGAGTTAAAAGGATGCATATTTCTCAGTTGTTCAGATAATTAATTTCATTTACAATAAAAGTGTTTAGTCAAGTATAAAACGTTCACACGTCTTTCACGTTCATCTGGCATATACCAGAACATGTATAATTGCTCTGAAGTTGTTAAAGATATATGTTTTAATTCACTCCAATAAAGTTACATCCGCGTCCCCCCAACAGATGTTGTTCTTCTACTTAACTGATGTCTGTTATATATATGATTTCATATTTTTAACCTCCAATAAATAGAATTACTTCCTAATGCATTACTAGTAATCTTCTTGTTGAGCAATATATTTCTCATTATTGTTTTCTGTTTCGTTACGTATCACACATTTGTATTCATGCAGTGGTAACAATTTTATATCTAGAATTATTACTGTGTTATCACGTGGAACTATTTTGCGTGCATTTATGTGCGTCACTCTCTTCGGTCAAATCATCCCAGATAATAAGTGTGAGGAGCGTTTTTAGCCATATAGAATCTGTCCTAGATCGTGACATTCAATAAAGTATTCGACTTCTTTAGGATTTCAGATAACCAGTGCAACACCATCAACCACACAGTAGTAAATTTCAAAAATATATTATACGACGAATCCCTAACAGCACAGCTGTGGCGAGGCAACATAACATGTAGAAAGTACGTGCAGTGGCAGCCGCATTGATGGGAGTATGCTGATTGAGACGTAACGTACCATCATTGACGAGGTCATTAGAATAGTTTGTCTAGATATGGGAAAGAATGATGGGTGAAAGTGCATGTGTTCTTTTCGATTGGATGCATCTCGACTATGTTTTATAACAGGACCAGCGAAACCAGTAACACAGTTGGCACTAATTTCCATTTCCTACTAAATTATTCATTTACTCTGGTTCAAATGGCTCTGAGCACTATGGGACTCAACTGCTGTGGTCATCAGTCCCCTAGAACTTAGAACTACTTAAACCTAACTAACCTAAGTACATCACACACATCCATGCCCGAGGCAGGATTCGAACCTGCGACCATTGCAGTCGCACAGTTCCGGACTGCGTGCCTAGAGCCGCGAGACCACCACGGCCGGCACTGATTTACTCTGATTAAGTACCTGAAGTAATAAGTGGTCAGAGGTAATCCTCTTTTGTGACTAAGAAGCGCAGTCTTTTGGTAAGTACTACTATGTAAGTCGTATTTCGCACATTCGTTGTTTTCTGATTACATGGATATGACGTTTGAAGTGGGACACACTTGCAGATAGACGACGAGCTAAAGGGAAGGGGCTGCTCACTAAATTTCAAAAATCCTATCTTCGCCGAGGATGTAGATCATATATTATTACGACCAACTTTCAATTCCCGCAATGATCACCATTCAAAGATAAGGGAATTTACAGCTCGAACTGAGGCGTTCAGACAGTCGATTTTCCCTCATGCGAATCGCTAGTGGAAAAGTGTGTGTGTGTGTGTGTGTGTGTGTGTGTGTGTGTGATGGTGGTGGAGGGTAAATATGACTATAGTGCGGGTAGTGCCCTCCGCCACACACCGCATGGTCGCGAGCGGAGTATATATGTAGAAATAGAGTTTGTCCCATAAGATGTTGCTCAGCCTGCACAGAAGGTGATCCAAAACACTGTTTCATTTAAATAATTTAGCCTCGAAGGCAGCCTACTACTGACTGTACAAATCAAAATTCTTGTCATATTTCTTTTTATGAATTGCTATCCAACAAAGACGTCGTAATACTATAGTAATTATCTATAACTTCGGCATCAAATCCGATAGATACCGGTGTGGACGAACAGATGGGATGGCACTGTTTCAGTTCTCGTGGTACGTCTGTCAGAACCTGTAGCGAAAATGCCTCGGCCACCCTTCATTCGCCCTTTCCTTACGGCATGTGCCGTTGATTCCATGTGGTCTCTGCCAACTGCTCGTATGCTCTTACAATTTTTATACTCTTACAGTCTACTTATCCAGATAGTTTTCATCAAGAACGTAATTAAAAGATCACGTGAGCTTCAGCATTAGAATAACCGTTGGCAGTATCACAATAAGACAAAACAGACGCCACTAAAGCTTAGCTGGAGCAATTAGGTGTGAACTATGTTAAAGGGCAGATAAAAGAGTCCCAGTAGAGAGCCTTTGTGGATGTTATAGAATATTCCATAAGTTCACCATCTAGTCGGCTACAATCATTGAGATGTTGTGATTCCTTCTGTCTTATTTATCTATCCCCTACTGCCACGCAACGTGTTAATTAGTGGCGTTCATAGTCATTTATTTCCAGCTCTTGGTTTCAATTCGCCTGACATCTGGATGTCGGATCCGAGACATCATTTCAACTAATAGGTCTGCCTAATGTCACACAATTACAGAACTGCATCGCAGCTTTTCCCTTTACTTCTGATACGTCTTCGCAATGATACCTCTGTTTAGTGTGTGTTGATGACACAAGTTGTGCAACGGTGGTCTACATTTGCAGTACAGTGAGGCACGTAGCCGACTTCGTCTGTTCCTCCCACAAAATGGCTGAGGACGCAATCTACTGGCAGCCACAGGTCAACTTAATCTTAGTGGCAAGTATCAGAACAGTACAGCTTTGATACGGTCGTATGCTTCAGTAAAGTATTATATCTTTCTAAAAGACACAGGGTAAACAAGGATTTATTTCCGCAAGAAGTATGTTCTGTGATAATTTCACTTTTGCCACGCGGATTTATGTATTCCACGTTTCCATAAATCGCTCAACACTATCCTCGTCGTAGTTGCGTTAATAATGAGCCAACCGGTTTCAATCTCGCTCGGCCCACAATTCGAAATCGCAGTGCGTGTATAACGCCATCGTCGCAAACTGGAAGTCAGCTTCTAATCCTACACGTTTGCCTCGAGCTTACGACACCGATGGACAGATGAGAGTCTGGCCAGCAGTAGAGCTCGACCAGCTGCGACTCTACAAGGCTGTCGTCTGTAATCGGTGCTTCCCAACTCCTTTGAGACCGACATGTGTCACGCTAGTGGCATTCCGAACTCATGGCAATTTTACAACTGAAGCTTACTGTATCTCAACAGTAGTATTGAGTTCGATCTGAAGTTTTCCTTAACAGCTTGTAACCAATGGACTTTAGTATTACTGAATTATAATAAAATGAATCCTTTGTACAGTCCTTCATGTAAACTTCATTTTCGACTGCATTTTACTGTCATGTAGGAATGTCTGGAGCGTGAGACATTCCAAATAAATAAACAAATTTCGCAGAGAGGCTGATTCTGCAATGCATGCAGTCAGACGTGCAATTGGATTTTCTCCGCTGTAACCCTGTCAGGCCATTTCTTCCTACTGACTATTCATGGTAGTAATGCTACTGACTTACCTCAGTACGGCCCTCCTGCGGAGCATCGAGCAACTCTGTCTCTGGTTTCTGCGGTAAAATTTCAGGTTGAGCACTCAGTTCGGAAGTGTCGTCCTCAAAACGTGGAATCTCTTCAGCCATCTCCTCCTCACCGAAGTCCCAAGAAAAATTGACCTGTGGGAGATTCGAGTTTATCATTCATTAGTGACTGAGCTAGAATAGCGTGTGTCTAAAGGACAGAAATCATTAGAGGTCTGTCTCAGTATTAAGTAACTAAGGGTTAACTGTAGGCTGTAATAAACGTGAAATACAGTGTTTTTAATGTATGTTAAAATTGTGAAGATATGGGCACGTTAGAAAAAAAGAATCAGACCATCGATAGGGCGTGTCATGACGTAAAATGATTAGACCATGCAAAAGAGTGAAACCAAGAAAGACTATGATGATCTAAGAACAGGACGAATCCTTTTATAACCGTATGACATGTGACGTCTTCGATGGTTTTTGGTGGTTACTACTTGCGATCTTACAGTAACTGTGCCGGTAGATTTAAAAAAGGAAGATGACTAACGAAAATATAAATATATTTTGATATTGCTACTCTGTATCTTTCGCCAGATTGGAATACTGCGCCTGATTAACAATACTTCATGTAGAGTTATTTACTATATGTTTATCAGTGTCTCGATATATTGTTTTTTACATATTTTAAATTCATACTCCTTTCACACTGTCCTGCTATATTATAAGATGATGCATAATTCCACAGAACATATTAATATCGTATTGTTTGATTAATTTACACCAATTATATTAGAGCCACGTCTCCCCATGTGTATTTTTCTTCATCTTCCTTCTTCTTCAGTTTCATAGCCTAGCATTCCTTTCAACATTTATATTCTTGCATGCAACCTTAGTTTTACCTTAGGGCCTTGTAACACGTTGGGGATAATATTATTCCTCAGTAGTAGAGTGAATATCTCTCTTTGCTCCTGTTGTAAATCTGAGTGTCAGTGGCAGTCTCTCATGCTTTGAAAGCACCTATGGAGCCTGAGCGATTCTCAGTAATACAATGAAGCGCCAACGAAACTAGTATAGGCACGCGTTTTCAAATACAGGGATATGTAAAGAGGCAGAATACACCGTTGGGGTCCGCAACGCCTGTATAAGACAATAACTGTCTGGCGCAGTTGTTAGATTGGTTACTGCTGCTACAACGGCAGGTTATGAAGGTTTAACTTAGTTTGAATGTGATGTTATATCCGGCAAACGAGTGATGGGACATGGCATCTTTTTTTTTTCTCGTACGATCATTTCATGAGTGTAGCGTGAATATCAGAAGTCCGGTAAAATATCAAATCCCAGACATGGATGTGGCCGGGAAAACATCCTGCAAGAACGAGAACAACAACGACTGAAGAGAATCGTCCAACGTGACAGAAGAGCAACCTCTCCGCAAATTAATGAAGATTTCAATGCTGAGCCATCAACAAGTGTCAGAGTGCGAACGGTTCAACGAAACATCATCGATATGGGCTTTCGGAGCCGAAGGCCCTTTTATATCCTTCGTGAGTGCACTACAGAAAGCTTTAAGCCTCGCCTGGGCGCGTCAACACCGACAATGGACTGTTGATGAGTGGAAACATATTTCCTGGAAGGACGAGTCTCTATATTTAAACTGTATTGGGCGGTTGGACGTGTATGGGTATGGTGACAACCTCATGAATCCATGGACCCTGCATGTCAGCAGGGGACTGGTGGAGGCTCAGTAATGGTGTGAGGCGTGTGCAGCTGGAGACAGACATAATCATTATTGAGACTTACAATGTCTTGTTCAGAAGAGATATCCATCCCCTCGAACTTTTACGGATTTATATACAGACCTACACGATTCATGCTGTCAGTTCCCTCCAACACTACGTCAGTCGTCACTCGAGTCCGTGCCACTTTGTGTTGCGGTACTCTATGTGCTTTGCAGGGGCCCTACATGATATCAGCCAGGTGTACCAATTTCTTTGGCTTTTCAGTGTATTACCTGGCAGAGTGGCGGATTCCGCAGTGCATACCATCTGAAATACTATCTGTGCATTCCTCCCTCTCACGCTGTCTGGCCGTTCCCTCCTGCTTATTTATCATGGTAGTAATAATATTGACTTACATCAATGGGATTCTCCTGTTTCTTCTCTCGTCTCTTCCGGCGGTTGCGAGGTTCTACAGGAAGCTTGAAATCCTGGGAAGCAGACGGAGGAATTTCTTCGTCCACATTTATCACCTTGAAGCGCCCAAATATACGAACCTGGGGGAGTTTTATTTTTACCATCACTAATTTAGACAAGACGTCATGTATACAGCAGATATAAAGGTTTAGATATCTTAATTGTAATAATTAAACAGACTATATATTCAATAAGTAGCCCATAAATGTAGTTTTAAAAGAATTTTGGTACGGTGCTATTGATGTGTGCTGAAAGTTAAGATAGCGAATAAGGTAGAGAACTAAGAGATACAAGGGGAAAAGCAAAGGAAGATGGTTATGGAGCACACTTAGTAAATTATGTGTAGTTTGTTGCTACTAGTGCTAAGGCATCAACAAACAGTTAACTTATGACACAACATCAAATAAATTTGAAGTGCCAGTACACAATTAAATACGTAGGGAATTGCAAGTGAGAGTGCTCACTAACGAAAGTGAAAATTAATGTTTATAATTATCTTTGTGATCACACTAGTTTTTCTTAGCTTATTCTTACCATCGTCATTTGAATTTATGATTTGTGTTCCTTGACACTGCCCAATGAGCCTCGAATTTCGATTCTGGAACATTACATGGGGTCTCTACGACAGCACTGTTATCTTTTGTTTAAGAATCCCCACGCTCTAATACCTTCTCTAACACGTCTGTGTTCTCTGTTCCGGTTATTTTTTTTCTTATCAGCTATTCTCCTGCATGAGCTCTTGGTAAGCGTCACAGGCACTGGAACTGTAACATACGTTATATCGTTGTGCCCTTGTGTCATTTTTCTACAGTGGATACGTACTACTTCCTAAAATTACTGCACACAAATTAAAGTCATCTTTCTTCTTCTTTTTAAACTGATGGTATACGCTTTTACCTATGTACGGAAGTGCTTAGTTTTATGCACAGGTATCCAAACTAACACTCCCTATGGCCGTATCTTGCCTCTTGGAGACTGAGGCAGCACGTCGAAAGCTCTTGCCAGATTTTGGTGCACTGAGTCGCTGTTAACCTTCGTCTCTTATTTGGTGAAGGTGGAGTGCGGAAGAACACTATTGCGTGTGAGACGAGTGATACATTCCGAAACCCTGACAGTTTTACAGACGAAGCTTAGTGCACAAGTACTATTGCTCCTTTGCACCTTAGAATTACCTTAGGTTCTTGTAACCACTGCCCGAAACTGATATTGGATTGTAATCAAATGCAATTCTGGTTTAGTCCTTCATGTACAGATGAAAGAGTTATCCGGCAGAGTAACAGATTCTGCAAAGCATACAATTTGCTACTTTATTTGGTCATTCTTCGCTCTCGTTCTTTCTTACCCATTCTTCGAGTTTACTTCACACTTACCTCTGCATAGCCGTCCTTCAGCGTACAGTCCACACTATTATCTCCATTCCTGATGTGACTGGCTGATTCTGGGGTCGATTGGCAGGGAAATATCTCAAACACAGAAGGCACGTGTGACACCCTCCTCTTTTTCAAGCGGCCATAAACCTAGAAGTGTGGGTTGCATATTTTTCTAACAGATGCGAACATTCTCAACACTTGACTTACAATACTGAAACAGATTTTATACAACATATGCAGTCCATAACTGTACCGTTTAAGAGATGCGAAGTACGGTGCTACAGATGGCGGTTATAAATTAAGACATCAAATAAGGCAGAAAACTAAAAGCTACAAGAATGAAAACGTGAGGTTTGTAATGGAAAACACTAGACAAAACTATGGCACGGTAATATGGCTACTGCTAAGGCATCCTGTAATAGTGAACCTGGCGCCATAAAGGAGAAAAATTGTATGTACAATGGAGGTTTAGAATATGTGAAGCAAATGTGGATTGATGTATTCAGTAAACACGTAGTGAAATATGAAGGCCGGAATATGCTGACTGAAGCTCGAGTACAAGACCTTTGCCCTGTGAAGTTTGGAAGTCGGGAAATGAGGCACTGGTGGAAGTACACTTATGAGGACAGGTCGTGTGTCGTTCTTGGTTAGTATAGTCGATGGAGCGCGTGCCCGCAAAAGGCAAATTCATTCTGCTGCCATCGTCCCACTGTGATCTCTATACTACTGACGAATGAGACCAATTTGAAAATTCGTTTAGAACATAAAGACTGGAAACCTCTCAGGTTCAGAATAAGCCTGCTACATGAAATATCATTTACGGAACACACATCGGTGTACAGCCGGCCGGAGTGGCCGAGCGGTTCTAGGCGCTTCAGTCTGGAACCGCGCGGCCGCGATGGTCGCAGGTTCGAATCCTGCCTCGGGGATGGATGTGTATGATGTCCTTAAGATAGTTAGGTTTCAGTAGTTCTATGTTCTAGGGGACTGATGACCTTAGATGTTGAGTCCCATAGTTCTCAGAGCCATTTGAACCATCTGTGTACACTAAACGCATATCCTTATTGATGGCGTCATGAAAATAATGCCCTGTCATATAGCTATGGTTAAGATCATGATGTCAGAAATGGGAAACGTGTGACATTCCTCGCAGTAGCACGCTGAGAAGAGTATTGATGACGTAAATAACTGTAGACGTTTTACAACCTACTGTGCACCTATTTTAATACCGCGTAGTCTGCGATTGTGTGACATGACTGGGTTACATCCACAAATGGAAATGAAGTTATCCATTAAAAGATATAAAATTTTCCTAAATATTTGAACCATTCATCAATTGCTACTCCTGAATATTCTCAAAAGGAACGATGTTTAATCCTACCAAGCATGTTTTTACGGTTTGACCCACAATTCTGTAACAATATCGACTGAATGTAATTTTCGGTTGCCTTCATGCGTACTTCACTTTACTATTTATTAAAAACAGCATGCTGCTGTCCGCAGCGTTGCGACTGATTGCCACATTATGTACAGAAGTTGCCTCCTAGTAGGAAGAACGTAAGTACGCGCTCTTCTTTTCTCAAACCGTTAATGACTGAAAGCTTGGCTGAAGGAAATTATAATGTAATATACACACACCGTATAAACACAGACTGTGTAAATGATTATTATATTCGCGTCGGTGGGCTAAAAATGACGGTTGTAATAATTAGTCTCTCCCTCTGCGTGCACAACAAAATGCGAACATAGAAAATATGGGCAGTATGTGACATATTGAAATTTTTGTCGGTCCGGTATGCGTGCATGTATAGCCGAAATGTATAGGGCGACCACTCGCGAAGAACAATAAAACTGGGATCGAGGGCCTTTCGGTTACAGATTTCAATGTGTCACAAATAAAATCTAGAGATGACAGCAAACAGTATTCGAAATTTGTAAATGTAGTTCGTACTTTTAATGTTCTGTTTTCATCAGTTCAGTTTATCAGCTTACTTCCAACCATTATTGTTGTTACCGTTGTCACCAGTTTTTACGAGGTCTTATATAAGAAGGTATAGCTATGACGATGATCCGAAGATTATAGGAAAGTGAGCGGCTAGTGTTATGGGGGTGATGGATACGAAGACGTGTGGCTGCAATAGGGTTACTTGGTTCGATCCACATTTATATCACTGTCTCTGAAAATGCACTTATAAAACGGTGGGGTCAGTGTGCATTGTAGAAGGAGCTGTCGTTTACTGATGGCTTGTTTATGACAACGAGTAGTTGAGAGAGTATAGCACAGTCCAGAAGCTGATACAGTGAACTTGAGTTCGGAGTTATAGCAGTGACTATATTAACTGTAATGTAACTGGTCGTTGTCTTCATGGTGGAATTTTTCATACACCTTGGAGTTACTCATGCTCACCTTCTCCATGTCCACTTTACTGTAATCATAGGCTCCAGTCGAATGTGCTTTCTTTGACTTGTCCCCCAAATCACGTGTCTTCTTCCTGCAGGGAAGACACAGACAGCACAAAATGCTGTAAAGCACCTGCGAAGACAAAAGAACATTAGATCACGTGTGATTCAGAGTTTATGTATTCAGTTAGCAAAATGACACCGCCTCAAACTCTTGCTGCAGAGCAGTCAGTAAGTTACGAATTTTTTGTGGACTAGCTCTCACATGGACTTGACCCTTTCCTGAATTTGTATGGAAAATACCTTAAAACTATCCCAGGAAAGAACGACATGTCATGAAACAGGCACGCAAGTAACCATGACGACGTTCACGACGAATGGCAGCCACTATCAGTACACGCGTAACACCAGCAGTATCACATTAACAAGCGAGGTACTCTTCCCCACCAAAGTAGAAGTACACATGAGAGTTTTAAGAAATGGAATTGTATGTGCTATAACCTATCACGGTCGTTCAGTGAAGCGTTGGGTCAGCCAAAGAAAATGAAGAAAGTCTTCCGAGAGATTTCATATCCAAATATATCTGCAGCTGGCGTTTCCGAAACGTTTTTGGCACAAGAGAGACGTATCGTTTCAAGTGAATTCTTTATTATCAGGTCGAGCAGACCAGAGTGGAAAGACTGTGTCGCCGGCAGCAATGGCTGAGCGGTTCTAGGCGCTACAGTCTGGAACCGCGCGACCGCTACTGTCGCAGGTTCGAATCCTGCCTCGGGCATGGATGTGTGTGATGTCCTTAGGTTGGTTAGGTTTAAGTAGTTCTAAGTTCTAGGGGACAGATGACCTCAGATGTTAAGTCCCATAGTGCTCAGAGCCATTTGATCCAACTTGAAGTTGTAATGTTTGCTATTATTACATGGGTGTTCAAGACTTTCATATTTGCACTGAAGGTGGTCATTCAGTGACTAAAATCGATTTTCTGTAATAAACGCTTTCACACCCGTTACGCCCGATGCTGCCGATTTTGTTGTTTACATACTGTCAATTGTCAACGATGGCTGTCCTCTCTTGATGTGTCTTCCCCACAAAGGCAACTCTGTTGACCATATCACGTTATCTTCGTTACCAGATGATAGGGTTTCTACTTAATATTGCATGAAGCATTAGGATCAGATCATTTCCCCAATGTTCTGATGACAAACCGACAGCAAGAACGTGGGATTCTTTCCTAACACTCCTTGGTAATCTTTCAAACAATCGTGGAGAATACAGTAACTGTTGGGCCAGAAACGGATCCAGAGAACGTATCCAGTTACACATTGTTCAATGCATTAAATGTGACAGATCTCTCTATCCCAAAAACGACATGCTACTTCGTTACACATTAACAGCTCTGTGACATGCCATACGGAATCTTCACAATTACTGCGCAACGTGGACTAGCGCTTAAGCAATATAAGCTCTCCTTATCTTCAGAAGACGTCCTGCATTGCTAGAAGACGGATGCCAAAACTAACGGGTTGTACGAAAGAACTAAAAACGTCTTATCTGGATAAATTATTGTGAAACGATGAATAGAGATACTGAGATACCTGATATGTGGAGTACGACAAGGAATCTCAGAAATCGTAACTGGAACCCAGACCAGAGAGACTACGTTAGATGTTGTGCTTGACAACAAAGTACTTCTTCATCTACATCCACATCTACACCCACACTCCGCAAGCCAGCTGACGGTGTGTAGCGTAGGGTACTTTGAGTACCTCTATCGGTTCTCCCTTCATTTCCAGTCTCGTACTGTTCGTGGAAAGAAAGATTGTCGGTATGCCTCTGTGTGGGCTCTAATGTCTCTGATTTTATCCTCATGGCCTCTTCGCGAAATATACGTAGGAGGGAGCAATATACCGCTTGACTCCTCGGTGAAAGTATGCTCTCGAAACTTCAACAAAAGCCCGTACCGAGCTACTGAGTGTCTCTCCTGCAGAGTCTTCCACTGGAGATTATCTATCATATCCGTAACGCTTTCGCGATTACTAAATGATCCTATAACGAAGCGCGCTGCTCTCCGTTGGATCTTTTCTATCTCTTCTATCAACCCCATCTGTTACGGATCCCACACTGGTGAGCAATATTCAAGCAGTGGGCGAACAAGTGTACTGTAACCTACTTGCTTTGTTTTCGGATTGCATTTCCTTAGGATTCTTTCAATGAATCTCAGTCTGGAATCAGCTTTACCGACGATCAACTTTATATTCCATTATAAATCACTCCTAATGCGTACTCCCAGATAATTTTTTGAGTTAACCGTTTCCAGTTGCTGACCTGCTACATTTTAGCTAAATAATAAAAGATCTTTCTTTCTATGTATTCGCAGCACATTACCCTTGTCTACATTGAGATTCAATTGCCATTCCCTGCACCATGCGTCAATTCGTTGCAGATCCTCCTGCATTTCAGTATAATTTTCCATTGCTACAACCCCTCGATATACCACAGCATCATCCGCAGAAAGCTTCAGTGAACTTCCGATGTTATCCACAAGGTCATTTATGTATATTGTGATTAGCAACTGTCCATCGACACTCCCCTGAGGCGCACCTGAAACAACTCTTACTTCTGGTTTGATAGTCCATGTGCTCTTACTTTGTTCATTAAACGACTGTGGGGAACTGTATGGAACGCCTTGCGGAAGTCAAGACACACGGCATCTACCTGGGAATCCGTGTCTATTTCCCTCTGAGTCTCGTGGACGATTAGCGCGAGCTGGGTTTCACACGATCGTCTTTTACGAAACCCATGCTGATTCCTACAAAGTAGCTTTCTAGTCTCCAGAAAAGTCATTATACTCGAACATAATACGTGTTCCAAAATTCTACAGCTGATTGACGTTAGAGATATAGGTCTATAGTTCTGCACATCTGTTCGACGGCCCTTCTTGAAAATGGGGATGACCTGTGTCCATTTCCAATCTTTGGGAACGCTACGCTCTTCTGGAGACCTACGGTACACCGCTGAAGAAGGGGGCAAGTTCATTCGTGTACTCTGTGTAAAATTGAACTGGTATCGCAACAGGTCCAGCAGCCTCTTTTAAGTGATTTTATTGTTTTTCTATCCCTCTGTCATCTATTTCGATATCTACCGTTTTGTCATCTGTGCGACAATCTAGAGAAAGAACTACAGTGCAGTCTTCCTGTGTGAAACTGCTTTGGAAAAAGACATTTAGTATTTCGGCCTTTAGTCAGTCATCTTCTGTTTCAGTACCATTTTGGTCACAGCGTGTCTGGACATTTTGTTTTGATCCACCTACTGCTTTGACTTAAGACCAAAGTTTCTTAGCATTTTCTCCCAAGTCAGTACACAGAACTTCACTTTCGAATTCGTTGAACGCCTCTTGCATAGCCCTCCTCATACTACAATTCACTTTATGTAATTTTTGTTTGTCTCCTAGGCTTTGGTTATGTTAATTTTTGCTGTGAAGTCCCCTTTGCTTCCGTAGCAGTTTTTTAACTCGGTTGTTGTACAACGGTGGCTCTTTTCCATCTCTTACGATCTTGCTTGGCACATACTCATTTAATGCATATTGTACGGTGGTTTTGAACTTAGCCCACTGAACCTCAACACCATCTGTACTTGAAACAAAACTTTTGTGTTGAGCCGTCAAGTACTCTGAAATCTGCTTTTTGTCACTTTAGCCAAACAGAAAAATCTTCCTATCTTTTTTAATATTTCTATTTACGGCTGAAATCATCGATGTAATAACCACTTTATGATCGCTAACACCATGTTCTACGTTAACTGTTTCAAATAGTTCGGGTCTGTTTGTCACCAGAAGGTCTAATATGTTATCGCCACGAGTCGGTTCTCTATTTAACTCGCGAGAAGGTTTATTGGCCTAGAGAGATAGCAGTCCAACAGTAGATTAATCACCCTCCTACGGGATGTAAGATCCAAATCGGATATGTAGCGTCTTTATTCCTTACTAGTTTAAGCATTAGATCCGGTGTTTAACACCTACGGTTGAATTCAATCTGATATCTACATTGGCCCATTTGGTGTTCCATTCCTACATCTGTTTGTAAACCTCGACATTCTCTACTACGGTTTTACGAAAAACTGTTTTGGCACAATCAGTTCAACTGTCTTATTCGACGAACATTGATATGTTTATACTAATGGCTTGAGCTTTCAAGAGATTTCAGCAGTACGGCGTGTATTTCTTGTCCAGATGCTGAAATATTCCAAGCAGTTTCGTCTTCCACCACATTTCTCATTTTCTACAGCAGATGCTATAGCGATTCCAGAGACTCTCAAATTTGGTCGTCCCGCGGGGTTCTAGCACGTTCTGTAGAGTAACAATCCAAATGTGTATACGAATGTTTTCAGCAATGACAATGGTTCAGTAAAAAGAATATTCGGGTACTGCAACTAAGCGAAGAGGTACATGAATCTCCTTTCCGTGGAACCGAGGTCACTTGGGATTGGTTTACAATGACTAGGACGAACAGATGACGAACATTTACCATCCTCAGATTTCAGGTTGTGGAGGACGAAACTAGACAAGGAAGAATGGGCAGAGGATTCGGTCTTTTAGTGTATTTTAGTGTACTGTAGAAGTCAATACTACACTCCGATACAAGCGCCTATTAGAAGCTCCAGCAGGTTTCTAAAATTTCAGGAGAGGAGGAGGCTGGTAACTGTTTTTCTACAGATACATCGAAACACGATGGAACTATTTCCTGCAAGATGTTGAAGGTCTCCCTTCCGTCAAGTGTAGCTGTTTTATTGTACCACGAAGATCCTGAAATACCCTTCCTAGTCCTCACTAATCACATACTCTGCATCCAAGTCTTATTTTTTTTGGTCTCAGTCAAATAATTAATTGAACTTGCTGTGCCTGATTGTAGGTTGCACTTTGCACCATGTGTTTTTTGTTCATCACTTGATTACGTTTCTGCAATCTTCCCTAAAGTTTCACTATCTGACTGAAGAAAGCAGTTTATCGCAGTGTTAGCGTGGTTTGGATAAAGAAAGGTAATTTCTGGTTGTACATGTGTATATATTCCGCTATGGAATAAGAGACCGCTTATTTGCTGAAAACAATGTAAAGACAAATTTTTTCGATATACGAAAGCGTGCTGAAAAGTAATGTCTCCAAATATTTTATTCTGTTCTCAATATAGGTTGAGGTATTAGATGTCATGCAAATTACTCGGTTGACTTTTCAGCATCGGAGATGGAAGTTGAAATACGCTGGTGCTAGAGTGCTCAGAGTTTTAACGTGTAACATGTCTGTGTGCATCTTAACTATGTCGCTGTGTGAGAAACAGAAACTCAAAAAACAGGAAATACGAATTCGGAGAGTTCGTCTACAAATTGAGCACAGATGAGCGCTGCGACATCTGCAACAATCTGTCAGTTGTGTCCTCTGTCATCGATACATTCCCGATTAGGTCTCATCTGTTTCCCATCCGTTTCCAAAACTTAAAGATTACCTTCGAGGACTTCGCTTTAATAGTAATGAAAGGGTGCAAGGAGAGGTGATGTAAGCATGAAGAATAAAGGTGTACAATGTTAATAACGTACGCTTTATTTAACATTAGTGTTCAGCAAAACGTCTTAGCACTTCATAAACATTCGGCAACGACATACACATTCACATTCACAGTAGAGAATACAAGGCGCAGAAGAGAGTGAGGAAGAAGAGGTGGAATGTAATGACAAAAGCGATGCATTTCGAATGAGGAAATGCTCCACAACACCAAAATCTGAGCCAACACTAACAATGAAGATGCTCCATGCCATGTGTCATGTCCACCTGAGATACTGAATACAGCTGGGAAACGCTGAATGAAAGGGTTTCACGTTATGCAGTATACTAAATGTATTTATCTCACAGAAAAAAGTAACTGCTCTTTACAAATCCATAAAAACAGCAGAAACGCGCCATATACGCAGCGACTTCAGGGAGTAACACACGATGTCCAACACTAAGACCACTGCACAACTAGACTGCCGCGTCATCAGAAGAGGGTACATGCCCTGAGCCTTCTGGAGACACAGCTACACTCCGGTACGGATACTAACTGCGTCACACTTTGAGAGTGAAATGGAACGGCGACTGGAAAGCTGCTCCAAAGTTGAGCAGCGAGGCAGTCCGATTCGTGTGGGCAAAACATCTAAATTTCACCCAAACTGACGGTGAATTCTGGCTGTGTGTGTACAAAATGCAATGACGGGTCCCGCTGTGTTGAAATGGTGTCATCAATTTAACCAATGTTGAACAGCCGTGTAAAACGCTGATAGGAAAGGAAGGGCATAGATATTGACATCGACCAAAGAACACAATGTCCAGACCATCGAGGAACTGCTTCAAGAAAGTCGCAATTTTGCGGCGATGAAGACAAACACTTAGCAGTTCTGGAAAGGCTCCGTGACCAAAGAGCGGATTTTTATAATCGAGTAATTGAAGGTCTGTTGGAAAGCTCCGAGGCATGTTTACAGAGATTTGGTAACTATGTTGCTAAACTGCCTCATGAATTTGTGTCAGTTTGAAGTGTAGTGGAGTATTCTACACCTTTATTCTTCATGCCTACATCACCTCTGCATGCACCCTTTCATTACTATCAAAGCTAAGTCCTCGAAGGAAATCTTTAAGTTTTTTGAAACAGATGGAAAACAGATGAGACCTAGTCGGGACTGTATGGGGGATGATCCATGACAGTAAACACAACCGACGGATTGTTGCAGATGTCACAGACCGCGTCTATGTTCCATGTGTAGACGAACTCTCCGAATTCATATTTTCTGTTTTTTGAGATTCTGTTTCGCACGCAACGACTTAGTTAAGATGCACACAGACATGTTACACGTTAAAACTCGGAGCACTCCAGCGCCAGCGTAGTTCAACTTCCGTCTGCGGAGCTGAAAAGTCAACCGAGTAATTTGCAAGTAACTTGGCCTATCACGAGAATCTATAACTTACTATTTGAGGGCGCCTCGTACGTAAAATTTTCTTATCTTTTCTTCACATATAATAATAAATTAATATTCTGTGGTACTTGCACATTTATGTATCAGTCGGCAGTTTATAAGTAAACATCAGCAAATTAATCCGCGGAAATAAGTTATTACCAGGATGAAAAACGTGTGAGTACCGATGTAAAATATATACTATGTGTCCTAATATTTGGTGAATATCAAGAATTTTTGTAATTTAGTATTTCAGTCTTTTTGGTCCCAGAAAAAACATTGACCACCGACATAAAATTTTCATTCACGATATCTAAGTTCAAGATTCAGCAGGATGCAAAACATCTTTTGATTTACATGCGGTAAAAACATGATTATACGAATTTTGTGTTTTATCTGTGATTACATAAAGGTGATAAAGTCCATGTATATGATTCTCATTCTCTTCTGAGTCGTGTTTGGTTTATCCTGTCTGTAGTTGATATGTGAGTATTTATCAGCTACAAACCATTGCTCTTCAAGGAAATTGTACAATAATTTGAAATAATTGTTTGCACTGCTTATATTCTGCTTACTCAGCATATATTATTTAGTATCTGTAGCAGGCTTTTTGCAGTATGGCTCAATAAACCCAATCCAAATAAAAGGAGTCATAAAACTCCTACTATGTAAAACTACAGTGCATGTTGCCTTTTCTATTTATGCCTGTTTCGGATTAATCCACACTTTGTCTATTCTGCGACCCAGTTGGTTTCAGCCTATTTGGCAGATTAAAGTACGAGTGCTGTTGTTGTATAAAGATCCGATCGGTCGCGAAATGGAAAGCACGGTGATAGTGAAAAATGATTTATTTGGAAGAGTTGGTTGGTTTGGGAGATGGGACCAAACTGCGAGGACTTCGCTCCCTTCGGGTTATGGAAGGATGGAGAAGGGAGACAATCGTGCCCTGTCAAAGGAAGCATCCCAGCATTTGCCTAAAGCGATTTAGGGATCTCACAGAAATCCAAAAATCCGGATGGCCGAACGCGGGTTTGACCGTCGTCCTCTCGACCGCAAGTCATGTATGCTAACTATTGCGCCACATCCATCGGTTCGCAAAACTTGGCTAACACCATCCACCTTCTTCTCTAAATAACCGCTGTTCAGCGTTAGACAAATGTCGCATCCTTGTACTGCATTTGCAATACCCAAACCTTAGCAGGCAGCTGCCTGCGCTTTCCGAAAATTCTGTAGACTGGTCTGCAGTCTTGTCTGGTCGGGACTGCGTGGTGGATGATCTGTGCGGGTGTCGCAGTTCTCGTCTCTGTTCCATGTGAAACCAACTCTTCTTCATGGTGATCGATTCATGTGAGCAGGGATGAAACGCAGAGGGAGCCATATACGGCTGTACGACGGGTAATGAAACACTTTTCAGCGAAAACGCTGCAGGAGCATCTTCATTGCCGCTGCACTGTGTGGCCAGAAGTGTCGTGAAGAACGTAATGCCTGACAGTTACGTTACGTGAACTGCATGTAATCAGGCAAAATCTCTCGGCAGGCACTTGTTCTTTGCTGGAGACACTGTGTTCTGTGCATTTTTACTTGCTCTCCGTGCTCTGAGTAGTGAAAAGAGTGACATGACGCTATCGACGTTCATAACGGGATTCACAAATGCGTCTATTGCCCAGCGGCCCACATCAATCTTAATCAGCTACGACGTATATTTTGAATGTGGACGAGTAGGAAGAGCAGCACACTTTGGCGGACAGGTTAATGCACTGGAGTTTCCTACGGTTCGAGTTGGTTCAGCGATCTGAGCTGGAATTTACTTCATTTCCATAAGTCACTTCAGTCAGGTGCCAGATTGGTACACCTGAGAATACATTATCCTTCTGGTGGCACAGCTTTGTTAGATCCGCATGTCACCGAGAAGCCAAAGCCATGTTCTCCTTTTAGCAATATTCTGATTCACCACAGAAGCTGAGGTTCCAGCAATGCTCTAGATATCCTTTTAATTTGTTGGCTAATTTTAGGATCGTTAGTCGACAGTTTGACTACTAGTAATTAAGTCTGCATCTTCCTAATTCGTACCTGGAAATCAACAAAATTACTCACTATTTTAATTGGAAACTTAGTAACTTCCCACACAATAAATGGTTCACAGGTATCATCAATTTTCGAACGTCCTTTATGAGTTTGTGATGTCCCCGTAAGTAGTGAGGGTCTTCTATTACTGACAACGCTAAACAGTTACCTTCAGTGCATTAGTCATAAATTTCAGGGAATGAGTCAACGACAGATACATAATGAACAAACATCTGAGATTCGAAAATCAGCTGCTAGTTGCGTTTACTACGAGTTGTTGCGTTGTCAATTTACACCTCAGCACAAAATGCAGCTGTAGCAAGATGATAAAATACGGTGCCACTGCCACGTGTTTTTTTATGATAGCAGATCTTTTAATATATACGCACGACAGACTTAGAGACGTTTAACTAATTGTATTCCAGAAAGACCTTACCTGTGACTAATATACCGTTGTGTCCGAATGAAAAACTAAAATCAAGATTTTAGCAACATGCAAATAACGTTTAAAAAAATCTAAATTCTCTTCTTATTCAAAGTTCTTAGCTATAAAATGCTGTCACAGGAACCAAAATTATTATGTATTGCCTAAGCGACATAGTACCGATGGGCAATGTACTGGACCTGGACTTTCCAACAGCTATAAAGGACATTTTACATATTTTTCTGAGCATGTCAACCTGTATAAAATATTTCGAATCACTTTCAGTAAACAACAATGTTATTGCTAAGCTGATCATAAGTTGCTATATGGACGGAGTTACTTCGCAATGCTTCAGCTCCATCTCAACTATATGTGATTCAAAGCAGTGGGACAACAAAATTCTGATATTGTGAGCAAAGAATGATAATAATTTAAAGCTGGAATATATTTTATTTCCCATTCAAACCTATCTTCTTGTGGATTTAACACATTTTATTTGTGGTGACCGGTTATACAGCCTTTACTTAATGAAAAAATATCTTAATTGGAATGCTGATTTTGCTACCACAGTGCTACATTCGGATTACACGTGCTAGGGAATTAAGTTTGACAGAGCACTGAAAGACCTGAGTCGAAACAAGGCCCCGGGAGTAGACAACATTCCATTAGACCTACTGATGGCCTTGGGAGAGCCAGTCATGACAAAACTCTACCATCTGATGAGCAAGATGTATGAGACAGGCGAAATACCCACAGACTTCAAGAAGAATATAATAATTCCAATCCCAAGGAAAGCAGGTGTTGACAGATGTGAAAATTACCGAACTATCAGTTTCATAAGTCACAGCAGCAAAATACTAACGCGAATTCTTTACGGACGATTGGAAAAACAGGTAGAAGCGGACCTCGGGGAAGATCAGTTTGGATTCCGTAGAAATGTTGGAACACGTAAGGCAATACTAACCTTACGACTTATCTTAGAAGAAAGATTAAGAAAAGGCAAACCTACGTTTCTAGCATTTGTAGACTTAGAGAAAGCTTTTGACAATGTTAACTGGAATACTCTCTTTCAAATTCTGAAGGTGGCAGGGGTAAAAGACAGGGAGCGAAAGGCTATTTACAATTTGTACAGAAACCAGATGGCACTTATAAGAGTCGAAGGGCATGAAAGGGAAGCAGTGGTTGGGAAAGGAGTGAGACAGGGTTGTAGCCTCTCCCCGATGTTATTCAATCTGTATATTGAGCAAGCAGTAAAGGAAACAAAAGAAAAATTCGGAGTAGGTATTAAAATTCATGGAGAAGAAGTGAAAACTTTGAAGTTCGCCGATGACATTGTAATTCTGTCAGAGACAGCAAAGGACTTGGAAGAGCAGTTGAACGGAATGGACAGTGTCTTGAAAGGAGGATATAAGATGAACATCAACAAAAGCAAAACGAGGATAATGGAATGTAGTCAAATTAAATCGGGTGATGCTGAGGGGATTAGATTAGGAAATGAGACACTTGAAGTAGTAAAGGAGTTTTGCTATTTAGGGATTAAAATAACTGATGATGGTCGAAGTAGAGAGGATATAAAATGTAGACTGGCAATGGCAAGGAAATCGTTTCTGAAGAAGAGAAATTTGTTAACATCGAGTATAGATTTAAGTGTCAGGAAGTCGTTTCTGAAAGTATCTGTATGGAGTGTAGCCATGTATGGAAGTGAAACGTGGACGATAACCAGTTTGGACAAGAAGAGAATAGAAGCTTTCGAAATGTGGTGCTACAGAAGAATGCTGAAGATACGGTGGGTAGATCACGTAACTAATCAGGGGGTATTGAATAGGATTGGGGAGAAGAGAAGTTTGTGGCACAACTTGACTAGAAGAAGGGATGGGTAGGTAGGACATGTTTTGAGGCATCAAGGGATCACAAAATTAGCATTGGAGGGCAGCGTGGAGGGTAAAAATCGTAGAGGGGGACCAAGAGATCAATACACTAAGCAAATTCAGAAGGATGTAGGTTGCAGTAGGTACTGGGAGATGAAGAAGCTTGCACAGGATAGAGTAGCATGGAGAGCTGCATCAAACCAGTCTCAGGACTGAAGACCACAACAACAATAACAGGAAATTAAGGGATTGCATTCAGACAGTCCTGGTAAAAAAAAAGTTTAATTTGGATGACACCGGATGAAAGGCAACCTATTTGCGAAGCACATACGGCAAAGCACGTATCTGTGGTGACGGTACTTCGGAGAGTTACTGATCAACTATTTTACCGGACGTAGACTCACTGCGCTTGGGGGAAACATGAACACACCAGGGACGGTGAGAGACAGCAAAATTTAGCATCTTCTTATTCCCGATTACTGCATCTACTCTGTGGACTGGTGATACTAGTTTCACGTGAATTAGGGCAAGCAGTATACGTTGCTCACATCGACAGTTTTATAGAGACCAAACGGGCCATACTGCGACTCCCTTAAGTGTTAATCCTTTGCAGAGTTGACAGTCCCCCGAAAATCGCCTTAAATAATTGGAATGTTTTATTCGGTCTTTCGATTGACCATTATTGCACCGAGATGGTAGACCTTAAGAAGAAAACCAAACTAATGAATTCGATTTTCAGAAAATCTTCCACCACGGATGATCGCAATAGGATATCTCCTTTCAGTCACTGGACGAAAGCCGAGATGGTAGTTTGAGACAAATTATCACGAAAAAGAAAATCAACTAAAATCGCTCATCAGAGGAAACACATCGGGACCTGATAAGATGCTGGAATATTCTGTAGAGATTACTCTAAGAACTTGTGATACTTCAAGTAACTCTTTATCGTAGGTCGTCTTAGCAACTGAGGATGTCAACGTATTGCATAAGAATTGCAGGCCATTACCGTTTTCGAGAAGGATCGTCGGGTAGATGCACATAATTATATCACTGTATTGACTAGACAATCTGTTGGAGAATAGTGGAAATTTTTTATATTTATGCATTATTAAGCTTTTGCAGGAAGAAAGTTGAAAAAGGGTCTTCTGAAAACAAAGATCTTGATCAGCTTAGTGGTTAACGTCGAAAGTTCCTTGACGCTACGCGGAGACTATAAGCAAAATGGATAAATTTCCGTAGTGAATCAATTAGTGGCACAGGAACGGGTAGTACCGTGAAAATTCTTCTCATTATTACATATTGTGTAGCCTATAGATAGCTGAAGAAGTCCATTATTGTTCGATTACAGTACTGGCGGTTTATCAATGTAAACTGAAACAACGATAAAACATGCAGAAGCGGCATTAAGTCGAATGATGGCGTACAAATAGTTGTGGGAAAAGCAGATGCGAAGCTGAGACTCACTAGAAGAGTGTTGAGGAAATGCAATTCATCCACGAAAACAACTACTTACAAAAACCTTGTTCGACCAATGCCTCAGTACTGCTGATTACTCTACGCCCTTTATTATCTTGGAGTAGTAGAAGAATTGCAGGAGATTCAACGGAGATTGATATGTGTCGTCACGGTGTCGTTTAGCAGGTGCGAGAGCGTTATGGAAATGCTCAACTCCATTGGGAGAGGCCACAAGAGTTGTTGTGCACCGCGGAGAAGCTGCTGTTGAAATTGGGAGAGAGCGAGTTCCGAAGAAGATAGGGCAGGATGTTATTTCCTCGCTTCCAGCTCCCGCGAAATCATAATAATGTGAAACCCTGAGTGTTTAGAGAAGTTACGGTAGCGAATTATTACGCGATCTTATAAAGTACCTCTCGCGAATACAACAGAACAGGTGATAATTCAGAAGCACTGTCGGCCACACGCCGTAAAGTGGCTTGCGGGGTATAGATTTCTATGTACAATGATATGCGATTCACGCTGGGGACTGTGAGTCCCACATACGAAGCTTTATATTATTCTGATTAGGACGTATGAGATAATAACATTCAACAGTAGCGGTTTTTTTGATTGATGCACACAGTCGGGGTTTCTGCTTGGACGTGGTTGATTGCTGAGTATAGACAGTTATTGGTCACCTACCTCCACTGGCTTCATGGTTTCCTCTGATATCTGCCTCTCTTCAGTAGTCAACCTATTTTTGGCGACGAATTAAGCTCCTTCTAGCACAGATGTGCAGCTCACTTCACTTTTCAAAAGATTCTTTTTCTACAAACAGCAATACGCACCCCAATAGCTTATGTTCACCAGGCAGACAAATGCTAGGCAACGCACGCACCACGTCCCACGATGTTTCATTCTTGTGAACCTCGCCTGGGAACAATGCTGAAGAGTTACCATCATCTGTGACTGTAGAAAACTTTCTAACCATACGCGATTTGTTTGTAACTGTCTGTTATCCATTAAAACAATCCTCGTAAGAAAAGAAGAAATCAAAAAATTTATTTCTTCATCACCGGAAACCCGGAATCTAATTTAAAGTTCGCCCAAAACAACAAAATTAATGAGTAATAGAGACATTCAGCAAAACCTACATTTTTCTCAGTTAGTTTAGCTAGAACCGTTCTCCGTTTATTTTATTGTGATCAGATCGAAACATTTTCATATTGTGATATTCTGGCGAAAATGAGTACGAAATATGATTGGAAGAGACATTTGGAGTGAAATTTGTAAATTTATGAATTAAAGCAACGCGACGATCTATAGTTCGTTCAGTGTATTGAAATTTATTTCTGATTTTGGAGAAAACAATCGACACTGAATAGCGTGAGCGTCAAAATCACCTGATCCTGAGGGGTAAATGTCGTGTTAAGAAGAGTGGACAGTAGCACACATTGATAATACGTTCAACGTGTTAACAAATTAACGAAGGAGTAATGCATATAGTTGTTTCTACATTAAGGTTGGGCGTATGAAGTACTAAATAACAGGGCTCCCTGTGAAATACCCTCATTGAAAATGGCTTGTACACATATGACTGAAGTTCTTTAAATTCGAAACGTTAGCTAACACAAAAGTGCTACAGATGGTAGGTTTACGCGCCCCTATCTGTACAAGTGCAGCGCATGAAAAGTACGGGAAAAATGAGAAAGAAAGAGAGAGAGAAAGAAGACAGCGTAAACGTTCCAGATGAAAAGGATGGGAACAGAGTAACTGGTTGATTAAAGACATTTCATAGTAAGGGAAACGGAATGTACCAGGGCGAAAGGTGCACATACGTTTCACATCAGAAATTATACCTGAACCCAAAAGTTGAGAGCAATAAAGAAACGGCAAAACGCTTTTAACTGGATAACTGATGAGCTATACAATAAAATGCACTTAATCATATGGATGTTTATCTCACAAATATAGCCAAAACCTTTAAACAACCACCTCCATAATTCGCAAATACTCATTTAAAAGAGAGAAGTATGTATAGGAAATTTCTTCCCTTAAAAACGTTACATTTAATATGGTACGTGATTATCCTCCTGGGCCTTATAGTCGCGTGTCACGTTTTCGGTCAATACGTTTCTGATTCAGAGACGTAGCTGGTATTTTAGATTGTGAATACTTTCCATCACGCAAAACTTACGTCCCGTCCCAGTTCGATGTGAGCGCTTATTACCACGAATAAGAAGCAACTACGAAAAACCGTCCATTAAGTATGGTCAACTCTACCAAGGAAAAAATGGGCTTGTGGTTGCAGTATCTCAAGATAGGCATCAGATTCTCTCCGTGGATAACCAATAAAGATGTGGAGCCACGGAGAAAATTGCCTTCCCATACCCGGTGTGAATCACAAGCAGTCGTTTATCTTGATACCAACGTCGACGAAGCGGAAATATTTCACGGACATATAGTAATCTTCTGCCAGAGAGACATTAAAATCCTCAATGATGTAGCAGCAATTGGCCAAAGAAGTTTTCTGCTGTCACTGCGATCAGAAAGAACGCACCGCAGTGCAATCGTAATCGCTATTGTGGGCTGCAGACCGAGCGTTTGGGCTCACAGAGCCACAAAGGTTAGGACAGCCCAGACTCTACGGCGAGCACAGAGAAGCGTACTCCTGCATCTGACAGTTCCGAACACCATCTGAGGCGCTGCATTGATAATAGGCATGCTGTCTCTAGACCTAAGCTTAAAAAAGGCAGGTCCTCTATTTTGGCTGACAAATGGCGAACATGATAAGCTAAAAGAGATACTGGACATATGAGCCACATCGAATAAGAAAATAATTGCATGCACTGATAGAGAATGACGTGAAATCTGGGCAGGGCAGAAATAGCTGTAGGGACATTGTCCATACCTAACTGCTTACTGAGTACACTTGCTAACGTGGAGCAACCGGCACCCTGACCACATCGTCTAAGAAAGTGCCATCAGCCTACATGTTACAAACAACGAAAGGAACGTTTTTGGCAATACTACAGTCTGTAATATAATAAGGAACGGTGGAATCAGCTGAATTCACTTGAGGCTAAAACATCAGTTTATGAACTTCAAACCTACATAGCGGAGAGGCAATGAAGACGAGGCCACGTACCAAGGAAACGACACACAACACTGCAAAATATCCACCGACGACAACCTTCAAGAAGCAGTGAGGAGATGACCCTCGATGAGGACAAGGAAGGATTTCCTGAGACCCTAACAGCCACTTAGTAAATGAATCGACTTCATCTACTTCTGGTACGATGGACGTTGGAGAATTATTGGCAAATTTTAAAAACATTGTAAATCATGCACTGGACAAGTATGTGCCGAAAAACACCCACCGTGGTTTAACAGCGCAATTCGTAGAGTGCTCAGGAAGAAAGGCAGTTGCACTCGCGAAACAAGAAAGATCGGGAGAATGAGGACAGGCGAAAGTTAGTAGAGATTCGTGCTGCTGTAAAAAGAGCGATGTGCGAAGCATACAACCACTACCACCGTCATACCTTAGCACAAGATCTTGCTGAAAACCCAAGGAAATTCTGGTCTTATGTAAAATCGGTAAGCGGGTCGAAGGCGTCCATCCAGTCACTCACTGATCAGTCGGTCCTGGAAACGGAAGACAGCAAAACGAAAGCTGAAATTTTAAATTCAACATTTGAGAAATCTTTCACGCAGGAGGATCATACAAACATAGCGCCGTTTGAGTCTCGTACAGTTTAGCTGAATGGGTTGAAAATAAATAAATCGCCCGGTCCTGATGGGATTCCAATTCGATTTTACTGAGAGTACTCTACTGCATTGGCTCCTTACTTAGCTTGCATTTATTGCGAATCTCTTGCCCAACGTAAAGTCCCGAGCGACTGGAAAAAGCGCAGGGGACGCCTGTATATAAGAAGGGTAGAAGGACGGATTCTCAAAATTATAGACCAATATCCTTAACATCGGTTTATTGCAGGATTCTCGAACATATTCTCAGTTCGAATATAATGAATTTCCTTGAGACAGAGAAGTTGCTATCCATGTATCGGCACGGCTTTAGAAAGCATCGCCCCTGCGAAACGCAACTCGCCCTTTTTTCACATGATATTTTGCGAACCATGGATGAACGGTATCAGACGGATGCCATATTCCTTGACGTCTGGAAAGCGTTTGACTCGGTGCCCCATTGCAGACTCCTAACTAAGGTACGAGGATATGGGATTGGTTCCCAAGTGTTTGGGTGGCTCGAAGACTTCTTAAGTAATAGAACCCAGCACGTTGTCCTCGATGGTGAGTGTTCATCGGAGGTGAGGGTATCATCTGGAGTGCCCCAGGGAAGTGTGGTGGGTCCGCCGTTGTTTTCTATCTACAAAAATGATCATTTGGATAGGGTGGATAGCAATGTGCGACAGTATGCTGATGATGCATGTATTTTTGAGTACTGCTCGAGCGTTTGGGATCCCTATCAGGTTGGATTGAGGGACGACATAGAAGTAATTCAGAGGTGGGCTGCGAGATTTGTTACTGGTAGGTTTGATCATCACGCGAGTGTTACGGAAATGCTTCAGCAACTCGGGTGGGAGCCTCTAGAGCAAAGGAGGCGTTCTTTTCGTGAATCGCTTCTGTGGGAATTTAGAGAACCAGCATTTGAGGCTGACTGCAATACAATTTTACTGCCGTCAACTTACATTTCGCGAAAAGACCACAAAGATAAGATAAGAGATATAGGACTCGTACAGAGGCATATAGGCAGTCATTTTTCCCTCGTTCTGTTTGGGAGTGGAACAGGGAGAGAAGATGCTTGTTGTGGTACGAGGTACCCTCCGCCACGCACCGTATGGTGGATTGCGTAGTATGTATGTTGATATAGATGTAGACCTACAATTCTCCACACCTTTGGTGGCACAGCAGCACAGCCCCTGAGAGTACTGAGTTGTATCTCAGTGCCGTATGGGATAACTATCCAGACAAACAAGTAATCTAGCTTGGTACTAATACGAAGTACTGCAGTGTAGTGTAGTTTAGTGCCTTGTAGGGGGTAGGTTGCAATGTTACTCTGAGATGAAGAGGTTGGTACAGGAGAGAAATTCGTGGCGGGCCGCATCAAACCTGTGAGAAGACTAATGACCCATACAAAAAAAAAGGTTTTCATTCTAGATTGTGGCCTCTGTATGTGTATGGGAGGGGGGAGGTGGTTCCGCCCGACTTCTCGACAGTCTTGTGAATGACTTGGCGTTACAGGTAGATTCTCAAACCTTATCTGTGTCCAGTAAATATTAGTGGGGGAGTGGTTCATGATTGCTCATATCATGCCTGTCACGCAAGGCAATCGCTTTCCCTTTTCCACATGGCCCAAGGAGATCTAAATCCACTTTATTGCTACCCTTGTCACCTATACCAACTCCCAGACATATGCTCTATACTTCTGGATGCCACTCTTTCACACTCTTTCACTAAATTGTAAGCCTTTTCCAAAGGCTTTGTGCTTAGTGAACTCCGTGAGTTTTTCCCCAGTTTCCTTCTTAGTACCTGCTAATCACCACACAGTCACGTAAATCACAACTCTTAACTAGGTCTACATTACCCCAGGAATTTATAGCATAAAGGATAATTGTCAGAACCTCAACCTTTATCCCTAAGCAAATAAAGTTAAGTGAACTACACTATCATTACGAAATTAAACTTGAGAATGCTAAAGTGGAGTTTTAAGTTAATCCATGAGCTTGAAGGTATGATCAACAGCCTGATATCTGCAGTGTTCTGTAAGCCTTTCACGGCACCGGTTTCTGGGTCGACAACTAGGTAGCGGTGGTCGCCCAGAAGTTATATGACTCCGCAGGTACCGTCATACAGCGGACAGATCTTGATTCCTTTCTTTTCTAAGAGATCATATCGGTGAAGGTTCCGGACTAGAATCAAATCGCCTTCCTTAAACGCAGGATGCTCGGCTGTCTGATCATGTTGCGCCTTCTGGTGAGATTCCTTCCTCCTCATTCTTGTTAGTGTGTTTGACAATTTTGTTTGCAATACCTCTTCTTAGGAAGGAGGTAAATGCACCGCAACACTGACAGGCGTAATTACTGGTCTCTGAAGCGTAAGGTCGGTAGGGGAATACCTCGTAGAATCGCGGATCAAACTATTAAATGATTTCTTGAAACTGCGCGATATACTGTACCCATTTGGTATGTTGAGCTAAACAGTGAATCCGTGTCAGTCTCCCCACTTCGAGGGAACGCCGTTCAATTGTGTCTGCGGTTGCATGGTAAAGGCTTGTCCGGCAAACAGTTACTCCTCACCGCTGCATTTCGACGATCCAGGCACGAGATGTAAACTGTGGGCCAGCTTTGGGGTTGCCACACCCGTAAGTGTAACGCCAACGAATATCTTTCATGTGGATCCAGAACAGTGGCAAGCCATGCGCGGACTTTGATACGCCAGTACTGATACGAGAAATTCTTCCGCCAGTAAGCTTTCCAAAGCATTTTGCGGGCAGATCAGCTCCAACCCCAAATCACTACACACAGCCAGCGGGAGTATCTTGACTGTGCTCGTTTGCTTTCCTAAGCAACGTCTGTAACGGAAGCGGCTGCAATTATCGTTCTGAGACGGCACAGAGCGCCAAGTTCTCTTGATTTTCTTTCCTACTGAATTAAAACACTGAGGGGCAGCGGGAATTAAGTCATGTTCCTGTCAACGCTATGACTCAGCCAAGAGCGGACACCAACTGTAGCAGGATTGAGCATTTGAAACTCACGACCGTTACAAACCCAAAATATGTCGGCTGAGATATGTAGTCGATCCTGACACAGTCTGCAGCCTTCGGGTGTTGGTGGATGTGACTGTAGCAAATTAGTAAAGAACCACAGACTAACATTGTTCTGTAGCAGATCGCTAACCTGTCGTTCACCTGTTTCAGGCGTTTCTTACAGCAGATGTTTCATCGCCAAGTAATGAATTGATTTACTAAAGGGGAATTAGCGATGCTACAGACAATCAAATTCGAGCTAATTTGGAGAAATATATACTCAAAAATGAACACACAAATCAGAAGAAAGTCAATACAAGTTACCATAGATTATCACACACGGATTTCAGACGCTGGGCGATCATTACATTTGCCAAAGGACAAGTTGAAAGTGTACAACTTCACACAACAAAACCGTCTTCAGAGCTAAGACCACACAACGGAGAGAGCACTGAAATGAAACAACGGATATCGCTATACCAGAAAAAACAAACAACAGCACACACGATAACGGTAACAGCGGTCGGCCCAAACAGCTTTCCACGCTACATGTCAGTCTGCAGTACCAGTACCTCTCGGCGCAGACGTAACGGTAGTAGAGTGTCCCAGCTGTTGTAATTTCGATGTGCTTAGTATTTCTAAATATAACGAGTAAATCTCGGATGACCAAACTAGGCTGTTCCTATTATAATGGAAAGCACTAGCTGCCAAATTTCGGTAGGTACCGTACACTGAACCTGGCGATGTTGCACCTCTGCAGAGTGCAACGGAATGGACTGGAGAGCTGCACCCCTGTTTACTTACAGACTCGGTCAATGAGCTACGGTACAGCTCCGTCCTTGTAGCCAACCGAACAGGTGTGAGAGGTGGATACCGTTTCTTCTGTTAGCCGCCTGGGGCGGGCCGAGTTCCGGTTCTCAAGTTGGATGAACGAATCGGGAGCGAATTCTCAGAACGCGGGAGAACTATGTGTGCCTCCGTCACCGAGTGGCTTCAACAACGACTCGAAATAACGGCGAGAGGGTCAAACTAGATTTCGCCATCTGGGGCGTCCCCTATATTATTTAATCGTGAAACGTTAAATTTGTCCGGCGCCTCCAGCTGATGGAACTGCATGTAGACAATATCTCGATAGTGTCTGTGGCCGTGCGAAAATTAATTTAGTAGTGTCAGTTCAGTATTTAAGTTTGATGAATTGTGAAGTAATTAATCGACTCGTCCCAGCTATGTGTCAGTTTATTCGGATCTTTCACTTTTTTTCTGGTTTAGAATCTGTGATATGAATTGAAGGATTAATTTTATTACTCTCTCTTCCTTTGGGGTGGGGAATAGTCTGGACAGATGCTGTGGCCTCGATATGTGCGTTTTGTGCTTGATAAAACCACTGTACTACAAACTGAAACGAGATTCACAGTTTCTTTTGTCACCCACGTGGTGTCTTTTCATACGAGCCCGCCTCTGAGACATCAGGAAATGGACGCACGTTTAGGGATGTCTAGTGGGAAATACACATCTGTGGACGACGTACGTATCATCAAATTAAAGCTCTTCATTAAGCTGTCATGTGGACACTCTTGGCCTTCTATTTGCCGTTAATCGTATTTATTACTCCTGTCATGGTATAGGTCGACGTTGTCATATCCCTTGTGCCTCGCAATGGTTGCGTAACATCTCAAATGACACTTGGTGGTACCTTCCACTTCGATGAGGTTGCTGTCACTGTCTAACTCGTAGTGAAATTCCGAGGATCCTGTAACAGAGAGGAAAGGGCATTAACTGACGGGTCCAGCACACGGATTCTCGATACATTCATCTCACCTTTTATTCGAAGCCTGGATTTCTCCTTTGCAGTGCTGTTGTCACGTTTGCGGTTTTTCCCAAAATCTTGCTGCCATTCATGTGACTGCTCACATTTTCTTGTTATATTTCTCTTAATTCGCAGCCAGCTTCTCGCCACTAGCGTACTAGATAGGTGGATTGCTGACACAGACTGCCACAGTTTTGGACAACGAAATACAGCAAAAAACTTGTCCGTACTGCAAACGTGGAATGTAAAGAGACCGTGCAAATAACTGAAACAACTCATAGTCATAAGTAGCCCACAAAGTTTTCAACCGAGGTAAAGTTAAAACTACGGGCACTGATTGCTCTGTTCTTCAGAGAAGGGTTGCCACTGGAGTCCGGAAGTGTCTCCACCACTGAAAATGGGCGCGCAGCCTGTGGAAAGGAAAAGCATTTTACACCAGTGTATTTTTCATCAGGAGGTTTCTATACAGAGGTCAGGAGAACCGAATAAAGTCCCACGCAACCAGTACAGGCAGGTTGCTAGAAGATCGCGAAAAGTGTTGAATCATCAAACGAACACATGTCGCCGAAGACAGTGTCATTATTCATTTCGAGACATCGTCAGAAGCCACGGTAGACACTGTTTAGTGAGACAGCGCGCTATTGTTCGCAGTATACAGCCGTATCGGTACACTCCACTGTAATGCGGAACTGACCATTTGATGTCACAAGAGGTGGATCTTTCAGTATGATACGAGTTGGGGAGTACTGGATTGTCAGCAGAAAACGTAGTAACTGTAGACTGAGTCTATTAGGAGAACAAAGCAAGTCTGAACGTGAAGTATTCACCAGATGTCAACTGAGTGCTAAGAAATTGGTGATACGGTATGAGGGTGCTTTTGATAGTTAGGTGTGCTCCTGTTACTACTATTATGATAACGCTAAATACTCAAGGATGTGAACACATATTACAGTAATGAGTAGTACATGTAGTAGAGTGTCAAATGGTTCAAATGGCTCTGAGCACTATGGGACTTAACATCTGAGGTCATCAGTCCCCTAGAACTAAGAACTACTTAAACCTAGCCAACCTTAGGACATCACACACATCCATTCCCGAGGCAGGATTCGAACCTGCGACTGCAGCGGTCGCGCAGTTCCAGACTGAAGCGCCTACAACTGCTCGGTCACACCGGCCGGCAGTAGAGGTACATTTTGGAGACGATGACTGTTCATTACAGTATGACATTTTACCCTATCATAAAGCAGCATCTTTGAACCAATCGTCTGCGGACTACAAAGTTGAAGAAATGAACTAGGTTCCCCAGAGTCCTGATATGAAACCGTTGTAATGCTCCTGGGAATAGTTAGAACGCTAACTTCACTCCAGATTCCACCGTCTAAGCTTTCCAACTTCTCTGGAATGTAATGGTCAATTTCATTTCGTAGTTACTGAGAAAACTAAACAGGTACAAAATGATTTTCAATATTTGAGGGTGGAATATGAAAGGAACAAAAGAGGCTTCTTAAAAAATTTGAGAGGGTCTCTGACGAGGAAGTGGTAACTCTAATTCAGCATCAAATTTCGAGTCATGCTACATTACCGCAGAGATTGTCGCCGATTAAGGAAGAAGCGAAATGAACAGTAAAGATGGCTGGTGGTTGTGTTTTGTACAGTTGTGAAGAATTTACTATCCATCAAAATGATTTATGTACTTAGAATTTCAGTAAATGACTTTCATCGTCACGTTTGCTTAGTGCAGTTTGATCACCTCGGCCTGGAAATCGTAAGATTGAAATTGTGTGTGGTTATCTGGTGGGTAACTGCAGTACAGGTGTATTGCCAATAATGTGACGAATTTCGATGTTTATTTTTTACGTACTGGTTTCAGGAAGCACAAGACAGAGTAAAGCATGGTACACTAACGATGAAAAACTCTTACAATCTGACTTTAAATCTCCCGCTTGGTTCCTTGAAAGTGCAGTGTCAGGAAATCAGTGTTTGCAAACTTCCTAAGGTTCTGCAGAACGAACTTGCATTTGGATTATGAAATTTCTCTCAGAGCTCAACCAAATCATTCTGTTCCGTGTAAAGGTAATCACTAAAGAGTTCCAAGCTTTACCAGAAGAGGTATGGTCGTGGTGAAGAGGACAGTGCTGGATGGAATGATAATCTTCTCTATGCTTTAACTGAGGTCACAGGGAAACGCCATGTATGATTTCAGATGAGACAACTTGCTTCCGGGTCGACACGGCGTTGACAATTGAAGTGGTTGCATGGAGGAACTCCCTGATAGAAATGAAGAGGATAATTTTAACAATGAGAGAAGTCACTGAAAAGTTAGGGATGTGTGCAGCACTATACATCACTTGCTGTTACACTGTGGTGTATATGATATTTTTATATATCAGTAAACAGTGTTCTATTTGTGCAACAAAGTAACGAATGTGTATTCTTTTAAAGAGTATTTTGTGTGCCATGATTCATTCCCTTGATGAGGTCTTCTATGTGCTATTACTTTTTAGGCTACTACACTCCTGGAAATGGAAAAAAGAACACATTGACACCGGTGTGTCAGACCCACCATACTTGCTCCGGACACTGCGAGAGGGCTGTACAAGCAATGATCACACGCACGGCACAGCGGACACACCAGGAACCGCGGTGTTGGCCGTCGAATGGCGCTAGCTGCGCAGCATTTGTGCACCGCCGCCGTCAGTGTCAGCCAGTTTGCCGTGGCATACGGAGCTCCATCGCAGTCTTTAACACTAGTAGCATGCCGCGACAGCGTGGACGTGAACCGTATGTGCAGTTGACGGACTTTGAGCGAGGGCGTATAGTGGGCATGCGGGAGGCCGGGTGGACGTACCGCCGAATTGCTCTACACGTGGGGCGTGAGGTCTCCACAGTACATCGATGTTGTCGCCAGTGGTCGGCGGAAGGAGCACGTGCCCGTCGACGTGGGACCGGACCGCAGCGATGCACGGATGCACGCCAAGACCGTAGGATCCTACGCAGTGCCGTAGGGGACCGCACCGCCACTTCCCAGCAAATTAGGGACACTGTTGCTCCTGGGGTATCGGCGAGGACCATTCGCAACCGTCTCCATGAAGCTGGGCTACGGTCCCGCACACCGTTAGGCCGTCTTCCGCTCACGCCCCAACATCGTGCAGCCCGCCTCCAGTGGTGTCGCGACAGGCGTGAATGGAGGGACGAATGGAGACGTGTCGTCTTCAGCGATGAGAGTCGCTTCTGCCTTGGTGCCAATGATGGTCGTATGCGTGTTTGGCGCCGTGCAGGTGAGCGCCACAATCAGGACTGCATACGACCGAGGCACACAGGGCCAACACCCGGCATCATGGTGTGGGGAGCGATCTCCTACACTGGCCGTACACCACTGGTGATCGTCGAGGGGACACTGAATAGTGCACGGTACATCCAAACCGTCATCGAACCCATCGTTCTATCATTCCTAGACCGGCAAGGGAACTTGCTGTTCCAACAGGACAATGCACGTCCGCATGTATCCCGTGCCACCCAACGTGCTCTAGAAGGTGGAAGTCAACTACCCTGGCCAGCAAGATCTCCGGATCTGTCCCCCATTGAGTATGTTTGGGACTGGATGAAGCGTCGTCTCACGCGGTCTGCACGTCCAGCACGAACGCTGGTCCAACTGAGGCGCCAGGTGGAAACGGCATGGCAAGCCGTTCCACAGGACTACATCCAGCATCTCTACGATCGTCTCCATGGGAGAATAGCAGCCTGCATTGCTGCGAAAGGTGGATATACAATGTACTAGTGCCGACATTGTGCATGCTCTGTTGCCTGTGTCTATGTGCCTGTGGTTCTGTCAGTGCGATCATGTGATGTATCTGACCCCAGGAATGTGTCAATAAAGTTTCCCCTTCCTGGGACAATGAATTCACGGTGTTCTTATTTCAATTTCCAGGAGTGTATGTGTGACATTACATGAACATGGAGTCATGGGTTTGGTATGACAATGTGGATGGATTACCGTAGAATATTTCTTTGTATGCCATATTTTATTAGTCTTTCTCATGATGTTGTTTTTGAATGTTATGTTATGGAAGCTACAGTCTGTGAAAAAGCAACTGCAACGACTGAAAACAAATAGACATATGCAGTGCCTTGACAAACGAATTTGAACGAAATCAATTTATACATCTGAAGTTTGTAATCATTAAAGCAACCAATGATAGTCATTACACCTGCAATCTCTGTGTGAAAAAAATTCTGTGTCGGTGTTCATGAATATCTGTTATGAACAAATAGAGCGTTGGAAAATGGGCTTCAAAATCCAGTCCCACAACTTGCTGAATGATGAAACTTGGAAGAGTAACACGTTTCGCAATGCTCAGTCACTGTCCATCAAAAATATGCCTAATTGTGTACACTGGAAACCAAAACATTCCCGGCACTGTCTTAACAGCGTGTTGGCCCACACTGGAACGCACTACATTCGCTGTCTGATGGCACCAATTCGACTGTCCTCCAAGGGTATGTGGTATCACATGTACATGCACAGGTCACAAAATTCTCATAAATTTAAAAAAAAAGTCCTATAGGAAAGAGCACCTCTTGCTATATTACAAAAATGTGTAATATATTTACATTTTAATTTTCCGGTTGTTTGTAAATATATTTTAACCGTAATTTTGCACACTCATCTGTCATTTTAAAGTCCGTTAGAATATGTGATGTACCCCTGTTTTCCTTCTTCTGGCTTGCAGACTCGCATCGCAAACACAGATGTATTCTAGAAGGCTCTGACTACCGGAACATAAGTACAGGTGCATATAGAAAGTTGTGGCTTAGATGCAACAAATGATGTAGGATACATTTGTTTAGTTCTCCTTTTCGGAATTTGAAACACGTGTACTTCGTAGTTACTGCTATGTTGTTCTACTTCAGTGTATGGTTTGCTGTGCCAGAAATGCCGAGACTAAAGAAATTTAACACTAAGCAGACGTTTCGAGGCAGTCAGTTGAAAGTAACGTCGAATAATAAGCTGCACAGCATTTGCGATCAGTTGTCACATACAGAAATAGGGTGTACTAGCATATAATACCCTCACAAGTACACAGGTATGTGATCACAGTATGGAAATAGTGTTGAGAGTATTGTCGTTGGCAAGGAAATAGTAAATTAAAACGTCATGTCAAATACTGAAGTTTGCCAAAGTGTAGTACGCGATAAACTTTAATCGTTTCGTTATTTAATATTGGGTGTCGGCGAGAAATAGTTTTGTGAAGATTTGAACTATTGTGCAGTGTGTGCGGAAAGTCTTTAAGTGCAATCATTCTCAAATACTTCATGAATAAAGTCCAGGTATCTGTACACCGTAAGTTACGCTGCTTCGAGACAAACTTGCAGTTTCTGTCTGTGTCACGTATCTTATTGTGTTAAAATTTTATATAAGATTACACTCGTTAGTAAGCAAATTATCCTTGCATTGGGTCAAGAATTACGTGAAGCGCTCCAAATCAAATTTTTATTCCCCCGAAGGTCGTTACATAGGCAACCTGGAATTCTTGTGATTTCTGACTTCGGACATAGACGTATACGTGGTTGGTTGTTTGGTTTCTCTGAATCGGGGAGAGGACCAAACAGCAAGGTCATCAGTCCAATCGGATGAGTGAAGGATGGGGAAGGAAGTCGGCCGTGTCATTTCAATGGAACCATTTGGACATTTGCCTGAAGTGATTTAGGGAAATCGCGGAAAACCTAAATCAGGGTGCCCAGACGCGGGTTTGAAGTTTGAACCGTAATTCTGTGAAATGCGGAACCAGGAGACGCATAGTAATATAGATTCTTTATCGCCACCAGCTGAGCACCGTGATAGACAACAGTTCAAGGGCTGAAAAATCTACGATAATAACGTTACATTGTGGCACCGTGTATCGACGAGCAACTCCATTTTTTGAAGCCTCTGAGTTGTAAAAAAATATTGTAAAAGTCCGTCGTTGCCTTCGTTTGCAGTAAAGGTGCAACACAGAGGAAACGTAGACAATATTACCATGTGGATTTTGTGCATGAGCGGTCGCAACTAGCAACTGCTGTGAAAGCTTCGCAACCGCTACAGTGTGTTAATTGAGTGCACAAGTTCAGTTCGTAGGGTTTTTGTTTTGCATGATGATATTCCGGTTGTTATGAGTTTATGTATCGATTGTCATATTTAGTTGCCATTTGAGTTTACATAGTGCCACTTTGTAATCTGGATACAGTGAGCGGAGCTGTGTGTGCTAGAATGTGGAGTGCCAAGTGGAGAAGTCGGAACATTTTCGTGTTACACTGAGGTGACATAAATCATGGGGTTCCTCCTAATATCGTGACTGACCTCCTTTTACGCGGTCTAGTACAGAAATTCGACATGACATGGACTAAACAAGGCGTTGGAAGTCCCCTCCAGAAAAACTGAGCAATACTGCACCTATAGCCACTCACAATTACGCAAGTGTTGTCGGTGCAGGATTTTGTGGACCAACTGACCTCCCGATTAACTCCTATAAATGATCGATGGGATTTTGGGTGGCCAAAGCATTCGCTCGAATTGTCCACAGCGTTCTTCAAACCAACCGATAACAACTGAAGCACAGTGGCGTAGAGCACTCTCATCCATAGGGCACAGTTCACTCCATGTAAACACAGCCCATGCGTTACGGAGTCACCACCAGCTTGCTCAGTATCTTGTCTACAACCTGGGTCCAGTACTCTGTGAGGTCTGCGACACAATCGAACCATGTCATCAGCTCCTACCAGCAAAAATCTGTCTCATCTAATGAGGCCAATGTTTTCCAGTCTTTTAGGGTCATACCGATGTGGTGACGAGCCCAGGAGAGGTGCCGCATGGGATGTCGTACTGTTAGCGAAGGCACTCTCGTCGATCGTCTGCTGCCACAGGCCATAACACCAAATTTCGCCGCACTGTCCCAGCGCATACGTTCGTCGTACGTCCCACATTGGTTTCTGCTGTTATTTCAGACAGTGTTCATTAGCTTTAGCGTTGACATCTCCACGTAAACATCGCTGCTCTCGGTCGTTAAATAAAAGGCGTCGGCCACTGCATTGTCCATAGTGAGAGGTAATGCCTGTAATTTGGTATTTTCTGCACGTTTTCAAGCTAGACGCTTGAGAAATTCCATTCGTGTGGCAATAACCACGCCGCACACCTTTCCGCATCTCCGCCAGTGCTCTGCCCATTTACACCTCTTGTACGCCATACTATCGCCATCTGTATATGTGCACACTGCAATCTCGTGGCTTGTGTCACTATTCTTCTGTTTGACTTCAGTAGAGGGGTGACAGCAGCAAAGGCAGCCAGAAACATTTGCACCGTCTATAGAGTAATACAATCTGACAGAGATTGGCAAGGAAATCGTTTTCCAGTTTTAAGTAGTATGGTTTTGACATCAGGGACTCTCTACGTTCAAGAAGACTTTCGAGGTTTGATGAAGATATTTTAAAAGCATTAATCTTCAATGACCCACTTCAGCATACTCGAAAAATCCCATATGTGAAGAATTGTCATCATTGCACCCTCGTGTGACATTTGCAAATAAGTAACGTAAACGCAAAACAGTTATAAGCAGTGATAGTTTTGACGAGGCCATTGTTAGGAGAATTATTTACAAGTTTTATCTGACCTAAAAACGCGTGGCTACAGTGGAAGGAATTAAAAAGAAGTTGAAAGAAGCTGTTTACTTTCAAAGTAGCAATACTAGTGTAAAGTGGTCATTAAAGAAAAAATGAAGTATACTCATATTGTTCGACAGAGGCAATATTCTAGAAAAAAAAGAATTGCATATTTGAAACAATAAATACACAGAAGAGCCAAAGAAATTGGTTCACCTGCCTAATATCGTGTAGGGCCCCCGCGAGCACGCAGAAGTGAATCAACACGACCTGGCATGGATTCTTATAATGTCTGATGTAGTGCTGGAAGCAACTTGCATCATGAATCCTCCAGGGCTGTCCATAAATCCCTAAGAGTTCGAGGGGACGGAGATTTCTTCTGAACAGCACGTTGCAAGACATCCCAGATGTAGCTCTGTAGCAATTGTGGACGTGTCGAGTGTCGCATTGTCCTGCTGGAATTGCCCAGCTCCGTCGGAATGCACAAAGGACATGAATGGATACAAGTGATCAGACACAATTCTTACGTACGTGTCACCTGTCAGAATCGTATGTAGACGTATCAGGGGTGCCATATCACTCCAACTGCGCTCTCCCCACACCATTACAGAGCCTCCACCAGCTTGAACGGTCCCCTGCTGACATGCAAGGTACATGGATTCATGGGGTTGACACCATACCCGAACGCGTCCATCCGCTCGATACAATTTGAAACTAGACTCGACCGACCAGGCAGCATGTTTCCAGTCATCAACAGTCCAATGTCGGTGTTAACGGGTCCAGGTGAGGCATAAGGTTTGTGTCGTGTAGTCATCAAGGGTACACGAAAGCCCATATCCATGATGTTTCGTTGAATACTTCACACGCTGACATTTGCTGATAGCTAAGCATTTAAATCTGCTATAATTTACAGAAGGGTTCCTCTTCTATCACTTTGAGCTATTGTCGGTTTCGTTGGTCCCGGTCTTGCAGGGTATTTTTCCGGTCACAGCGATGTCGGAGGTTTGATGTTTTACTGGATTGCTGATATTCACGGTACACTCCTGAAATTATTATACGGAAAAATCTCCACTTTATCACTACCTCGGAGATGTGTCCCATCGCTTGTGCGGCGACGATAACACCACGTTCAAACTCACTTAAATCCTGATAACCTACTATTGTAGCAGCACTAACCGAGCTGACAAATGCGCTAGACGTTTGTCTTACGTAGGCGTTACCGACCGGGGCGCCGTATTCTGCCCGCTTACATATTTCTGTATTTGAATGCACGTTTGGCGCTTTGGCGCTTCAGTGTAGAATTTAGGAAGGAAAAGGAAGACACTGTTTACGTTTATGAACGTTTAATTTTATCATCAAAAATAATGGGAAATCATGAACTAATAACACAACTCACAGTCTTCTCAAACCGGAATCGAGGGACAAAGCCTAATAATTACACAAATAGCCGATGAAAATGGGTTTATTCCTAAAGCGCTTGTTATGTATAAGTCAAATCAAGCAATAGGAGATTACCACAACCACATGAACGAACAAACTTGTGAAAAATGGATGACCGAAAAGGTAATTCCCAGTTCATATCGTAACTCTATACTAATTCTCGACAATACTCTAGATCACAACCGTAAAATAAATATATCTCCAACGTCTAATTCTGCTACAGTAGCCAACAAATGAACTTACCCCATTCTCGGATGACATGCTGAAACATTTTCAACACGAGCTTGTTTGAAGAACCAAGAGTATTTCCTTCGGTACGGTTTTAACGGCTCTAGGCACTATGGGACTTAACTTCTGAGGTCATCAGTCCCCTAGAACTTAGAACTACTTAAACCTAACTAACCTAAGGACATCACACACATCCATGCCCGAGGCAGGATTTGAACCTGCGACCGTAGCGGCATCCGTCGGTATGATTCTACACAATGCGGGTCACGTTGTTTTGCTCCTTTCTGCTTACTACACGGGCTTAAATCCAACAGAAATATTTTGCAATTTTTGACAGCGTAGGTAGCTTCTAGCAACATCCTCTGCGACGTAACAGTTGTGAAACACTTATGACAGGAGAAATTTAATTCAGTAGCCAACGAAGATTGGATTCAGCGTTGTGCGAACACGCAAAAAAATTGAACGAGCATACTAACAGTAAGATTATTTTTGCTACGATGAAACTGTTAAAACAATAATACCCTTAGATGGCGTAGATAGTGATAGCGAATGTGATTACTGTGATGGGAGTAACTGCGCTCCATGACAGTGACTGAAGGTGAGTTTCCTGTTTAACGAGCGCTTGCTTGTGCCCAAGGTCTATGTAGGACAGGTCTGCTCACGCTACCATGATCCTTTGCGATCGCGCCCATTTTGGGTCTAGCTTAACACTTGACTGTAGCAGATTGTTTTTGTACTGCGTATAGTGTTTGTCGCTAGAAAGTGAGTGCATTAAAAGATGGTCTGCTGTGCTGCACCGAATTGCAGCAGCAATTATTATAAAGAGGTCACATTATTCACATTTCCTGCAGTCAAAGATCAGAGAGTTAAATGGTTACAGAACAGTAGGAGAGACAAATAGAAGTACACAACTCATTCCAAGTTGTGTGAAGTAAGTAAATTACCGGTTAAAAGAATTAGGATTGAAATATCGTATGTTTTCTGAATAACTTATATGTTTATGATTTTTTAAAGCTTCACTTTGAGGATTCACATTTCGATTTAAGGAGAGGTGAAGGAAGAAGACTGCTAAAACGGACTGGCATTCAAACATAATTGGAAGTCCCATATGCACCCAAACTGTCAATGAAGATGAGATATTCATCAACGTTTTTCACTCTTCATATGTAACCATGTTTCCGACGGAACGCAATAGTTTACTCTATTTTAGATTTATGAACGTAACCCTCCAATCTATGAGCAGTTACCATCACTTGTGTAACCTGAAATGAATTTAGCCAGTCAGAGCAAGCGTACTACAAACATGCTCACTTGAGAGGAAATGATCAGGTAAAACGTAACGTTCTACTTACAATAGCAAAACATGCTTTCTGAACATCAGCACTGGTTCGCATAAGAACCTTCCAATCTATGAGCAGTTACCATCACTTGTGTAACCTGAAATGAATTTAGCTTATGAGGGGACCAAATTAGTGGCGAGTAAATTGTGTCCGGAAATAAATTGTAAACGCACATAAATGTATATTAAGCACTTCTGCTTAAAACTCTCCTTTGGCTCCACTGCAGTTTCTGTTGATTCTCAGTACTGTACTGGCATTCATTCCGCCGACAACATGCGTTTGTACAGTTTGTTACTCTGTAATATGGTTAGTGAATTCTCTTATATTGAGAATAAATCGTAAATCGGAAGATTGCAAATGTCGCACCCGACACACTAATTTTGCTATGCCAGTACTGTAGCTGCAATTGCAATGTTGGGATTAGGGAACTTGGTTTCATAGCTGAATGCATGCCAGTGTTCGCTTAAAGGCGCAATGCTGGTAAGATGGTTACTGAAAAGGCTGTTTCAACTTTTATTTTAATATTTTTAGCTGTGAAATAATGGAGTTTCGTAATTATATTTCCAGCCACTTAAGCGTTTGAGGAAGAAACACATGAACAGAAACAGGAAGCATGCAATACAGAGGGAGATACTGTTGCAAACTTGCAGTTGCAAAACAAGAGACTGAAAGCAGATGTGTGTTTTTATAGTGAAGTCACTTGCATCATTAATGAAAATTCACTAGTGAGAAAAGTGTTATAATAATTATCATTTACATATATTTTGATGGTAAGTCCACATTAAATATTCCTCTATCTTCGTAGATGAAGAAAATGAAGGAGATGATGGCTGAAATGGAGAGAAATCCTAGCAAATTTTTACACGCAGACCAGAAAAAGTAATAGGAAGGAGTTTCTCAGTCAAACCGTTACAAATGGTCAAACAAAACTATAAGATTTGCTCTAAAAGTTAAATGTGTTGCTGGTACAAAGAGCTATGGAAATCTAAGGTGTACCAACTACCCATTGCCATCATCAATGATCCTGAGGAGGAGGACTGAAACCTGCATATCTGCACCTGGAATTCAGCATGATATTATTCAGTAGTTAGGCGAGAACGTGGAGTCTCAAGATGTGCAAGGAAAACTGTGTGTACTTTCATTGGATGAAATCTCCATAAGGCCATTTGTTGAATGTGACAAAGGCTTAAAAAGATATATAGGATTTGTTAGTGAAGAGTTAAGCAGCTCATCAGAGGTGCAGATTCCCAGTCATGCCTCAGTTTTTGTGGTGCAGATTGTGGCATATTTTTAACCGGGAACCCTACAACCACTAACAAACCTTAGAACACTCTAAACAAAGTAATTGAATGTTTGTATGCCGAAGGTGTCATAGTGAAGTGTGTTTCAAGTGCCATGTGTGCTAGCAATCTTGGCATGTGGGGAATTCTAGGAATTCATTCGATTCGTGGCCAGGTGAACCGAGCGGGTTAGCAAACTGGACTCACATTCGGGAGGACGACAATTCAAACCCGCGTCGGGCCATCCTGATACAGGATTTCCGTGATTTCCCTAAATCGCTTCAGGCAAATACTGGGATGGTTCCTGTGAAAGGGCATGGCCGATTTCCTTCCCCATCCTTCCCTAATACGAGCTTGTGCTCCGTCTCTAATGACATGGTTGTCGACAGGACGTCAAATACTAATCTCCTCCTCCTCCTCTGTAGCCAGGTGAAATGTAAAATTAAACACCCGTGCTTGTCTGACGAGAGCTTCTATTTTGCTGCAGATTAGCCCCACATTTTAGAGAACATTAGAAATTGTTTGCTGTCCCCACAGTAAAAGAAAATACTCTCAGTCACAACACAGTTTCACTGGACCGGTACTTGTCCCAAGTTTGTCAGCTACAGAGATTACTCCGAGTACATTTGAAAGATGAGAGTTCCAGTGGCTAGAATCTTGTTGAGTCGTAATGTAGCTTCTGCTTTACAGTTTGTTGCATTAACAGGGCTTCTTTCAAAGGATGCTCTAGCAACAAGCTGGTTTATTAATAACGTTAATAAATGGTATGAAGTAATCATAAGTAGAAACAAAGAAGAATCAAACTGTAAGAACAATGCAGATAGGATGATTCATATGAGACAGATGCTGAAGTGGTTTACAACTTTGAGTTTCAGCAGCAAGAAGCAGTGGAAACTAATACAAGCTGCACTTCAGCTGTCTACTGCAACTGTTCTGGAGTTGTTTGAGGAACTATCTTCAAGCAGAAAATTAACTATCTACTAACTGGTCGGCTGTCCACAGACTATAGAGAATATTTCATTTCCCAAGTCCTACACCAGTAAAACTAAGACATGTAATCAGGAGATTAGCATTGCACAGTATTCACGCGTACCACGGCTATGATGAGTACAACGTCAACTTATTTCCAGCCGGCCGGGGTGGCCGAGCGGTTCTAGGCGCTACAGTCTGGAACCACGCGACCGCTACGGTCGCAGGTTCCAACCCTACCTCGGGCATGGACGTGTGTGATGTCGTTAAGTTAGTTAGGTTTAAGTAGTTCTAAGTTCTAGGGGACTCATGACCTCAGAAGTTAAGTCCCATAGTGCTCAGAGCCATTTGAAACATTTTTGAACTTCTTTCCAAATCAAAACAGCCAGAGGCTGTGACTGAGTTAGAGCCTCTTCCATCAGATCCTTAAGTATTAACACTGTTCAGCTAGCAGGTCTTGTCTGGGTGGGTGGTGCAGAAACTTATGAGAACTTCAAAGTCATTTACAAGTCTTAAATGAATATATTCTCCACAACCTTGAGAGAACCTTCCTTATGAGTGGACATCAACTGCGAATCAAGGGCACTGATGCATCCAATACAGGTTGCATTTAATGTAATACGTCATGGTGAAGAGGTCTTCCAAAAATGCATTTCGAACTGTTGAAGTATGAGAATGTGCCTCACCATTTGCTTACAATGTGTCTCAGTTGTATTGAATGTGTCAGTGGTTCTTTTTGTCCTGAGAATGTTGTAGTGGAATTGCTTTTAAATACTTTTTTCTCTGTGAGACCACACACTTTTGCCAAAGACTTAAACATGGGTTTCACTAGTAAATCAAAAGGCTATACCCGTAAAAGTTCGCTTATGCGAACGAGTGCTGATGTTCAGAAAGCATGTTTTGCTACTGTAAGTACGACGTTACGTTTTACCTGATCATTTCCTCTCAAGTGAGCATGTTTGTAGTTCGCTTGCTCTGGCTGAAACACTGCCAGAAAAGTTACTGCTTTTCAGTGACCTAACGATTTTTGAAATACTTCTAACACTTGACAAAACTGATGTCTACTGGTGTATCAGGTAATGCCTGTCAAAGAAAATCCACTGAGTCTGTTTTTGATGGTCAATTTTTGCCACTGTTCAGGCACAAGATACTTCGATCCTAGACGTTAGTTACCTTTACTCTATCCTTCCACTGAAATTGTCTCTTACTTGTTGTAAAGGGGAACTGTGTTCATAGTGATGTAAAATAATTTTCATGAGGTAACTGTATTTATCATTTATTGTGTGAAATTGGTAAACTATTCACTGTTGAAAATACCGCTCAGGTAATTAGCAGTCTAAAGTCTTGTGTTATTGTGAACTGCGAATGATGTGCACTGTTAGACAACATATTAGTTTGCCAAAACTAAAGAATTTTTATCTGATCAACTGTTAAAACTAAAACTTTCACCCAGCAGCAGTTACATTACTAATTTCCAGGAAATGTAAATTTGATACCACACTGTTATTTGGGATTGTATGTAAATAAACCTTCTGCGGAAATTTGACTTAAAAAAAAAAATTCTTCCAGTTTTAGCTAGTACATCACACACATTACCGTCGTATATCAAAATAAATATTTGTAAATTATTGGAATTTTCTTCATTGTAACCTTTTCTATAATCGTGATTCCTCGGTCATTTGCAGTATTGATTTGGTTTGAAGCAGTAAAAGGAAAATTTTTATGAGGAATGCTGGTTATACAGAACGTGACCATATTAATTCTCATTACAATAGTGGTATGTACGACTCTGGCTAAAGATACAATTAGTAAATTGTATTACATTGGAAGGAAGATGACCTTCCATTTATAAAAATTCTGCTTTGCAAAAAGGCATCTGGGGGAACATAAAGCTATGTGTTATGCTTTATAGTCTGTAATTGGTCCTTGCCTTCCAGTCTCTGAAGCACAATTTATTATTAAAGAAAGATTGAGGGGTGTTGTTATTAGAATGCAATGCCTAGTGAGCTTTTCTGGCCAGATTTGTTCTGATTGCATTGTTTTTAACAAGTTTCTTGTTTTTAGGCACATGAAACGGGTCAACTTTGAGGGAACGAGTTTCTAGTGATTCTCCCGTGATGCATTGCACAGATTCGCTGACTCATTTGTTCATTCACAATACAGTACAGATACAAATATCATAAACGCTAAATTAAACTCCATATTTTAATGTCCTCAAAACTAGTCGTTTGCAAATGGTACCGTTTCATATTCACATGCCTACACAACTTCCTCTGTATGAAGATAGTACCAGTAATAACAGTCACGGCATGATTGTGATAATGCTGCATCAGATTTCCTTGTCAAGTGTTTACATTGAGCAGGTACAAACATTTATGAAGGCACATCGTTTTGCTCAAACGAAATTAGCAATATTGGAATTACACAAAGCCAACATTTTACTTTTAAACTTAAACATATAATTTGCGACACAAAAGACCGGCAAACTGTTTTCGGAACGATAGTAATTTCCTAAATTAACCGCTCTTTTCCCTAGCGTCTGCGTCGTCTGCTATAGTCCCGATATGACGGCTCCATAAGGATCCAGACCTTCCCTATATAAACCTTGCTTGTGCCGAGATTCGCGGCAGTTCTCTCCGTGACGTCGCCCAGGCTCGAAGACATCTGGCACTGAGTGTAAGGCCGCTCGTGAGACAGGTGGCTGGCTGTGAAGGCAGCCCACAGCAGCGAGGCGAGTGAGGAGCAGCCGCCAGAGCCGCTTATAGTTAGCGGAGGCCGCCACCGACTGCCGTGTAAGGCAACCGGGCCTCCCAAAAGCCCTGAGCAACCCACGGCAACAGTGACTGCAGTCCATAATTCTGCAGGCGGCAGACCCGAACTCTAACCTGGCTAGGCAAAAGGGTCGACTGGTTCCCCGTAGGAAAAAAAGAGACAGAAAGAAAGAGTGACAGAAGGTGCAAAGGCTACAAGGAACCAGTGATCTAAGCAGCCTGCTTGCCTTTCGGTTAACTCCACAGTCTTCAGTGAGGTTCATTTGCCATTTTCGTGCACGTTTACAATTCTAAATGGACATCTATCGAGCTGTTGATAGTGAAACCAGGCTGATAATAGAAGCAGTTTAGACAATCAAATGAAAGACACGTTACAAAATACAGTTAAGAATTTTTCATAAACGAAAAGTATGTTGTGTGCACTGGCAGTTTCGATACATACAGGAAACAAACTTTATCGCTGCGCCGGCCAGATTGGCGGAGTGGTTCTAGGCGCTACAGTCTGGACGCGCGCGACTGCTACGATCGCAGGCAGGTTCGAATTCTGCCACGGGCATGGATGTGTATGATGTCTTTAGGTTAGTTAGGTTTAAGTAGTTCTAAGTTCTAGGGGACTGATGACCTCAGAAGTTAAGTCCCATAGTGCTCAGAGCGATCTGAACCATCTTTATCGCCGCAAATGAAGCCAACGGTAATACAGAAATAGTAAGAATATAGGGCAAAAGAACTGGGAAAATGAACGGATACTCGTGAAACAGAATTACATGTAGCCAAAGAAACTGAAAAGCAATCATTGCTTCTTTACTCCTGGTGCGAATCGAGGTATACGACTACGTAATGAGTAGTGGATACATGTTACCACCAAACTCACTTCGATACTGTAGTGAACTCGGGAAATTGTTTTGTGACATCAGGCAACGTTCGCCTCATATTAGGCGCCAGAAATGTAGTCAACTGTGAATTCTTCTCTCTGCTGTAGGACGTGAAATGACGAGCATCTACATCTACATCTGAATCCATACTCAGCAAGCCACCTGACGGCATGTGGCGGAGGGTACCTTGAGTACCTCTATCGGTTCTCCCTTCTATTCCAGTCTCGTAGTGTTCATGGAAAGAAGGATTGTCGGTATGCCTCTGTGTGGGCTCTAATCTCTCTGATTTTATCCTCATGGTCTCTTCGCGACATATACGTCGGAGGGAGCAATATACTGCTTGACTCCTCGGTGATGGTATGTTCTCCAAACTTCAACAAAAACCTGTACCGAGCTACTGAGCGTCTCTCCTGCAGTCTGCCACTGGAGTTTATCTATCATGTCCGTAACGCTTTCGCGATTACTAAATGATCCTGTAATGAAGCGCGCTGCTCTCCGTTGGATCTTCTCTATCTCTTCTATCAACCCTATCTGGGACGGATCCCACACCAGTGAGCAGTATTCAAGCAGTGGGCGAACAAGTGTAGTGTAATCTACTTCCTTTGTTCTTCCAATCAATCTCAGTCTGGCAACTGCTTTACAGGCGATTAATTTTATATGATCATTCCATTTTAAATCACTCCTAATGTCTACTCCCAGACAATTTATGGTATTAACTTCCTCCAATTGCTGACCTTCTATATTGTAGCTAAATGATAAAGGATCTCTCTTTCTATGTATTCGCAGCACATTAGACTTGTCTACATTGAGATTCAATTGCCATTTCCTGCACCATGCGTCAATTCGTTGCAGATCCTCCTGCATTACAATACAATTTTCTATTGTTAGAACCTCTAGATATACTACAGCATCTTCCGCAAAAAGCCTCAGAGAACTTCCGATGTTATCCACAAGCCTATATATATATATATATATATATATATATATATATATATATTGTGAATAGCAACGGTCCTGCGGAACACCTGAAATCACTCTTATTTCCAAAGAATTCTCTCCATTGAGATGACTGATGTAATTGCCCCACGTTAGGAGCCAACAATTGACTGATATCAGTAATTAGATAAAATCAGACGCAAATGGTACGAATGTATGAATGTAAAAGATGGCTTATATGATAAAAACATGAAAGAAATGTATTCATTTTCGTGCTGTTTACACAACCTAAAAAAAAAATAATGAATCTAATGGTCAAGACGACTGGGTGTGGACACGACTCACTTCTTAAAGGGAAGGAGGAGGGAACGAATCGTCCCACCATTCTTCGTTATCCTTCGTCGTATACTGCTGTCGGTGGCAGGCGCTGCGTCGGTGCGGCGCGTCACCTCGGAGCTGTGCGGCGCGAGTCGGCTGTCCTCAATCAGCTGTCACGGCTTTTCGGCGACTCCCCAGTACGATCACCGCATTGTCTGCCCATTGTCGGTTGCGTGGTCGAAGCTGTGCTGTCACGGTGTCGGAAGGCGGGTGTTGGCGATGGGTGGAACAGCGCCCACGTCCTTTGGCTTCCGTGTGCATCTCTACGATTCCTCTTTTCCTTCTCAGCCAATCTCCCAGCTCAACTCCTCTTCGGAATATTCTATATTTTGGCGTTGTCACTGGTGGACGAAATTTTCAATGCATTCCGCCGTTTCATCGAAACGCCTCTCCGCGTGCAGGGCGGAAATTTTCTACCTGGCTTGGGCTCGCGTGTGGCTCGTGAATCGCTATCTTTCTCACAATTTCACATTCTTAAGATATTTTCCTGTATTCTGAGGTTGTTAGGAAAGCATCTACACAACCGTTGTCTTGCGTGAGTGATGGACAGACTTATGTTTTGACTCCGTCTCAAAATCTGCCGAGCCGGCCGTTGTGGCCGAGCGGTCCTTGGCGCTTCAGTCTTCAACGGCGCGACTGCTACGGTCGCAGGTTCGAATCCTGCCTCTGGCATGGGCGTGTGTGATGTCCTTAGGTTAGTTAGGTTTAAGTAGTTCAAAGTTCTAGGCGACTGGGGGGTTGGGGGGGGCGATTGTTTTGGGGAAGGAGACCAGACAGCGAGGTCATCGGTCTCATCGGATTAGGGAAGGAAGTCGGCCGTGCCCTTTCAAAGGAACCATCCCGGCATTTGCCTTGAGCGATTTAGGGAAATCACGGAAAACCTAAATCAGGATGGCCGGACGCGGGATTGAACCGTCGTCCTCCCGAATACGAGTCCAGTGTCTGACCACTGCGCCACCTCGCTCGGTCTCTAGGCGACTGATGACCTCAGAAGTCAAGTCGCATAGCGCTCAGAGCCAAAATCTGCCGACGCACGTCATTTACAAGGAATATCCTCACTGTCGAGAAAAACATCTTCTTAAAAATGCTGGCTTCTTTCACACAGGCGCCAATTCCACACGCTTTTTGCACGCTCCTGCCTGTACCAGTGGGATGCTAGAATTGTCGGCACATCCCTGCTTTCTATGCCAGGGAAAATTACTGCCGCCAGGCCAGAAGAACTCAGATGCTTTCGTGCGTCCTAATGGCTGCAGGTTCCCGTCAGCTCTCATTACGCTTCTCATTGTCAGACGAGCCCTTCGCATCGTGTCCTGCTTGAACGAGGCAAAGGCGTCCACCCCGGCTTCCCGCTTGCGGAAAGACTGCACCCGCAGACTCGCCCCACGCTGTCTGCCTCGGCCGCTCGCGGCGCGTTGGAGAAAGCGGCCGCGGTCAGACGTATTACAATACCTGAAACATGTAACACACCCGATCATCTGATTGCCGTGCCTAACGGGTAAGGATCAACAATTTTGGGACAGAAACTTTGGCTATATAATATTATTCTATTGAAAATACAGGTTTTGTGGTAATGAAGTTCATTCTTAGGGCTGCTCTATGTAAGGCAAAGTATCCTTTTCAAACACAATGAGAGACAATCACACCTTCGCGTTACATATTACGAACGTCGAATAGCAACACATTCCAATAAACTGAAGTATTGTCACGCGCTATTCTAATGGCACACCAACGTTTTTAAATATTTCATTCTTTGGCCGGCACGGCTGACACGAACACTGGTAATTTCCATCCTACATGCTGATATTCAATTTTAATAAAAGTAAATTTTTCTCATTAATCAGTATAATTTTGTTGGTTTACCTGTGGCGAGGGCGACAAACTCATCCGGTACTTCATCCATTCATACGCCACCCATTACGCACTTTCAATAACAATGACTCCACTGACCAATAACGTCACAGACACAGCGCTCTTGACGCTTCGACCTCGAAAATCGATCTTTGTCTCTACAAGTGATGTGTGTCAGTCCACAACGAATAGCTCTGAATAAGGGATCGAGGATTTCTTATAAACTAAAGATAGAAAATGTGAAGAAATTTTGGAACATACTTAACTGAAAGTGGACAAAGGATTGTGACAGTGGAGACTCCCTACAGTTTTCATGTTAGGTACAGTTACTTTCAGTTGTATCATCCTTCACGGCATTAGGCCAGCATCTATTCCGTTCTTAGCCGCTGTAATAAAGTTCAGCGTTCTTTGAAGCACTCTGTCATATCCTCCAGCTGAGTCTAAAAGGTAACACACTCTTGTGAAACTTAGAACTGCTACTGGTCACACAAATTCTTATCTACATAAACATTTCACATTAAAATGATTGTCTGTTTGCCTTTGCAGCAGCCCAACCCTCTCTTGATGTCATAGTGCACATGCGACAGATGTTGAAGGCAGAAAACTATCTCTTTTTCATTACTCCTTCAGTCAGTAAGCGTAAAGCCGGAATTTCTGCTCTTTTATTTTCATTGTTAATTACAAGTGTTGGTTGTTATCTCCTTTTGTCTTGCTGTTCACATAATTAGCTGCTGATGTCATACGCCATGGTGTTTATTCCTACAAGTATTGAGCAAGAGATCTCAATCTCCGTATGTTATTTACTGAGTTCCTGAAATTACTTGTGATTAAGTTCACAATAGAGAAACACGTTTTGAGAGTCCTCAGTAGCGTCGGTTTCTATAAAATCCAGTAGTCTCGCCCTCAAATTTGAACCCATTTGAGGAGTGTGTAGCCGGCTATGACGTTCCAAGATTTCGCTTGAGTCCGTGGGGTGGTCATACACCTGTAACTCGCGCAAATATTTCTTGTTATTGTCAAACATTAATTAAATGGCCCGGATGATAAACATGACGGAGAACAGTAGTCCTCGATTCAGTGTTATTATAACTCAGCAAACGAAACCTGTAACTCCAGATCAGGTAGTTTGACGACAGACTGACTGGCCTTTCTCTTTATGAAAAGTTCTACCAGTAGTCACAGATGCACTTATTTCATAAATTAATCTAAACATCCGACCAGTGGTAAGTCTCGTGAGCTCTCCAATCTACAAACAATGTGTCAAAATATTCCACTATTCAAATCATAAGTATAATAAATACATGCTGAGCATAGCGCCTCTCTTCGCCGGTCCCTTTCCGGCGTCACAGGGTTACATGAGCATGTTGTTCCATTTTTAAAAAAATGTAATTACATATCACAGTCTCATGCACTTAACGATTATTGCAAGGAAAACATATTTAACAACATAAATGGAAAATAACTTAGCCTGTTCCTAAGGAGCGTCTTTCCGCGCTCTTTTCACTGATGGCTTCAAAAATATGTAATTTGCATTAACTTTAAGTGACTTGAATGTTTGATAATGGAAAATGAGAATTTAATTAATTAACTAATAAATCAAGCGAAGAACTACACTCATGACTTGCTGGAAAGCAGGACAGTGTTATGGGTACAGTGTGCTGCTTTCATAATGAGTTTCTGTGTGAAGAGATTGGCGTTCTGACACATTCGCGTAATCGGCTGTAATAAAAATTTGCTGTAATTTAGGTTGTGTGTTAGTTGGTAAAGCAAGATAACTGCAAAGTATAGCTGATTCCCTTAACTTTTGTCTGCCAAATTGAGTATGATTATTATCACTCAAGGAATTTTTGAGATACCAATTTTGTTAAGGCATCCTAATAATTTTCTTCTACTTGGGACGACGTTGTTTCTGCAATTTCTTTAGCACAATTATAAATCAAGTGAGAATTCATTCGCTGGTCTACTTGTGTTTCTGATAGGACGATTCTGTGCTTTGTTACTTATGTTCTGAGCTACTGGCTGTAATAATTTTCTCGACAGGTTGTAAAGTGCGCCAGCTTTGCTGCGTTTATCTTTAGCGGCACTTTCTCTACCTTAGCGCATTGAAAGGGCCCAAAAGCAGATCTGCCTGTGTACTAGCCAGCTGTTGGAAGTTCCGCCATATGGCAGGTCCTCAAGCCTCATGTTTACAAAACACGAGAAAATCAGTTTGGATTTAGGAGACATAAAGGTAACGGAGACGCAATTCCCAAGTTACGCTTGATAGTGGAAGGAAGAAAGAAGAAAAATCAACAGATACTCTACATTTTGTCGACCTAGAAAAAGTTGTCGACTATGTAAAATGGTGCAAGAAGTTCGGAATTCTGAGAAATATGCGGGCAAGTTATCTGAAAAGACGGGTGATGTACAACATGTATAGGAATCGAGAGGGAACAATAAGATTTGAAGAACAGGAACGAAGCTGTCGAATTAAAATGGTTGTACGAGTGGGATGCAATGTTTCTCCCGTGTTGTTAAATTTATAGTTGAAGGATCAATGATGGAAATAAAAACGTTCCAGGGGTGATATTAAAATTCACGGTGAAAGGGTATCAATGACAAGATTTGTTGATGTCATTGCTATCTTCACTGAAAGCAAAGAAGACTGTAGCATATATTGAATGGAATCAACAGTAGAATGGGTATAGAACATGAATGCAGACTATACCACAAAATGGCAAAGAAATGAGAAACAACAGAACTAAGAATAGCGAGAAACTTGTCATCAAAAGTGGTGAACGTGAAGTAGAAATAGCTAAGGAATTCTGCTACCTTGGATGCAATGTAATCTACGACGGATGAAGGAAGGAGGACATAAAAATCAGACTTGCAAAGGGAAAGAGGCCGTTCCTTGCAAAATGAAGTCGGCTAGTTCAAAAATGGCTCTAAGCACTATGGGACTTAACTTCTCAGGTCATAAGTTCCTTAGAACATAGAACTACTTAAACCTAAGTAACCTAAGGAAATCACACACATCTATGCCCGAGGCAGGATTCGAACCTGCGACCGTAGCGGTCGCGCGGTTCAAGATTGTAGTGCCTACAACATCTGGGCCACATTGGCCGGCGAAGTCTGCTAGTATCATCATCCTTAATTTGAGGAAGAAATTTCTGAAAATATATTTTTGGAGCACATCGTAGTACGGTAGTGAATCTTTGACTGTGGTAGAACCAGAATAGAAGAAAGTGGAAATAATTGATATTTGCTGCTACTGAAGGACGTTGAAATTTGCGTGAGCTGATAAGATAAGGAATGAGGTGGTCCACCACAGAACCGGCGACAAAAAGAACGTATAGAAAACACTGACAATAGAAAGTGAAACATTGACAGGACGTATGTTAAAATATTAGAGAATAACATCCGTGATAATAGAGAGTGCTGCAGAGAGTAAAAACTGTTGTGGAAGGCAGGGAATGGATTATATCCAACTAATAATGGAAGGGATACGGTACATGTGCTATCATGAGTTGAAGAGGATAGGGCAGGAGAGTTATTCGTGGCAGGCTGCATCTGACCAGTCTCACAAAAAACATGCTTAACCATTAAAATACGCTGTGTTATTTTGTGCCACATATCCGTTACAAATTGGTTAACACAATGAGAGAGTCTGAAGACTTCTCCAGAGAGCTGTATTGTCACTCGAACAGCAGGAAACTAAATAGTTTCAAGCGCACACATAAACGAACGAATCGTAGATGTTTCTATTAGAGAGATTGCCTACACTACGTTCTCCGTTCTGTCCTTGAGTATTGCTGCACAGTATTATGAGATCCTTAAGTACATTGCTCAGCAAATTTTAAGAACGAGCGAGACAAAGTATCCTAACATATTATCTAATAGTTGGAAGTGTATTAGAGAGCGAGAGCACGTTGCCAGAGTTCTCGCAGCTCTCCTCAAGGCGTGAGATCAGCGTACCTGCTGCTGCGGCAGGCGCCGCAACACGAGGGAAAAGGCAGTGCGTGTCGGTCAGGTGATCAGGCACCGTGGTGGCCTCCGCCACAACATGGTCCGGAAAAAACATCTGGATGACATCAAGTGGGGAAGGACGAATTATCACGAGTATAACCCACGTGTTTGAGATTGATCACAACATTGGTTCAGGGGCATGGGGAGCTTCCCGAACTGCAGGCATTGCTGCCCGAAGGGGAGGAGGTGGTCGATCACAGTCTATTACAGCAGCGGATGACCGCTGTGTTGTGCACAGGCAAGAAGCGATCCACTTTAAATAGCAGGTGTAGTTACAGCCTCACTTAACACGACCGCAAGACTCACATTCCACAGTGGCACGACGACTGCATGGTGGTGGTCTCTTTACCCGACAACCGAAAAGTTGCGTACCGTTGACAGCCGCACATCGGCGACACCTTTGGCGGTGGTGCCAAGAGAATAGAGACTGGAGCAACCACGAGAGGGGTCCAGAGCGCTTCTCAGAGGAAGCAGATTCAGTCTGAGGAGTGATTATGGATCTACGCCTATATCGCGAGAGGTGGAACTAGTGTTGCGCCAAGAACACTGTCGAACATGATTGATATGGTACTGCAGGCATTATAGGCTGTATATATATGTTGCGTACTGACACCTTGTCTTGGTACACTCACCGGTTAAATCTACTATGAGAGTCTACGTGCATCTTTCCGAAGATGCATTCGGTCCTGACTTCATTTTTATAGACGACAATAAACGACCTTTTCGACCAGCGCAGGTGATGGAGCTCTTGAAACGTGAGGGTAGTGGGTCTTTTTGTTGCCACGACTTATATCCTGCAGAGCACATGTGGGACGCATCGTACCAGTTGTTTCTACACTGACCGATCAAATAGTACACCTAGAAAGACGATGTCGACTTTGATTCGTCACAGCATAAGCCACCTCGGGACAGAAGATGTACTGGTAACGGTTTCGACGTTAGCGTGGTGTCACAGCTACCAGATCGCCATGTGTGTCTGTCCCTTGATAGGAAACGCTCACAGACAGAAGGCTCAGTTTAGTCCAAATGTATGAAGCAAGCAGGCAACCGTGCCACGGAGACTCACTGCTGCTTTCTACAGGCAACTGAGAGGATTTGAAATAGGCCAAATGTGGTCTTCAGATGGTGGGATGGTCCTTTCGGAGAAATGCCACACAAGCTGGACGTGCCGCGTCAGTTGTACAACCATGCCAAATCCGACCGTAACCATGGCGACCCTGCGAAACCTTTGGACAAGGGCACAAGGAAAAGGAGTGACATGAAGAAGGGACACGAAGAGGGTCATTTGTTAAGGCATCAGGAAGTAACTTCCATAGTGCTAGACAGAGTTGTAGACTGTAGAAACTGTAGAGGAAGACGGAGAACAGAATACACACGCCAAACAATTGAGGTCATAGGTTCAAAGTTTGGCACTCGAGAGGAATTTCTGCTGGCCGCATCGAACTTGTCAGAAGACTAATGAATAAAAAAAATTAAATTAAAAAAAGACTTTGTTCCTCACGTTTTGCTCACCAGTGTAATGCTTTATTAAAGGGCTGACAAGCGACATTAGAAAATTGGAAGAAAGAAACGTTACATTTCTGGTTGTGGCCAGATATTTTCACGAAATTACTATTGTTCACATTTTCTTCTGAGCGCCAAAACATTTCGATCACTCTCACTCACATAGCAACATATAATAACGGTAATGACATGAAATGTCTTGTGGCTAGGGCCTCCCGCCGGGTAGACCGGTTGCCTGGTGCAAGTCTTTTCAGCTGACACCACTTCGGTGACTTGTGTGTCGAGTAACAATAGTAACAAAGTAAGAGAAATCAGAGCTTGCACGGAAAGATTTGGGTGTTCATTTTCCTCACTTGCTATTCTCGCGAGAGTCTAAAGCGCAAGAAATTGTCTGAAAACTGTTCTGCAAACCCTCTGCCAAAAATATAAGTGTGATTACAGTGTAATCTTGCAGGTGTGCAGTTATGTGGTTGCTTTTTGTAGAGTGTGGCATATCTGTTATCTCGTTACTATTTTACAAACTTCCACACATGAAACGCCATTGAAATCTTTGAAAGCTGTTCATGGGTTAATTCAATGAAATCACCAGATGTGATGAGTAAGCAATGCATTTAAATGAATAAAAAATCAGAAATATTCAGAATTTGCCTTACTGAAAGCTGTCTAGCTTTGTATGCCTGCAACGAGAAAAAAGTGAAGTGATATCTGCCCTGGTTTGTAAAATGTAGTCTCCGTCTGCGACATACCTAACTTGTAAGAAAAGGCATTTATATTTCTTAATCGTTTAAAATTCCAGCGGGAAATGATATAAATGTTAATTAGAATTGCGACAAATATACTTCAGGTACGTTTATTATTGCAGAACTTGTTTTGCCGGCCGGTGTAGCCGTGCGGTTTTAGGCGCTTCAGTCTGGAACCGCGTGACCACTACGGTCGCAGGTTCGAATCCTGCCTCGGGCATGGATGTGTGTGGTGTCCTAAGGTTAGTTAGGTTTAATTAGTGCTAAGTTCTAGGCGACTGATGACCTCAGAATTTAAGTCGGAGAGTTCTCAGAGACATTTGAACCAGAACTTGTTTTGTTCCAAATGAACATCTTAAAGTGCGGTCTAAAAAATGGTTCAAGTGGCTCTGTGCACTAAGCGACTTAACTTCTGAGGTCATCAGTCGCCTAGAACTTAGAACTAATTAAACCTAACTAACCTAAGGACATCACACGCATCCATGCCCGAGGCAGGATTCGAACGTGCGACCGTAGCGGGCGCCCGGTTCCAGACTGTAGCGCCTAGAACCCCACGGCCACAAAGTCCCGTCTAAACTTCAACAACGGTCTTCGTAACTCTTTCTCACACAACTGCAGAAATTTGCCGGTGTGGCATGACTCCAACACTCCTCGTCCTTCTCTAGTCCACAGGCAGACGTAGTTTCTAACTTCGGCACGTTTCTCATTTGTCCTCTTCCACAAGCCAACTATTTAGCTGTGAGGACAGACAGAGCAGTACTTGTTGTGTTGGCAGAAGAGCCAACACCGTGTTACTAGTGGAGGCCGAAGTGCACGCGTTTTAGCTCACGAAGGCTGGCGTGAGGAGGGAAGTACTACACTGACATGAGGTCTGAAACATGACAAAGAATGAGAATTCAGAAAGTGGACATAATTAGTTTGATACTTAACTTTTATCCATTAATGATGAACGTCGCTCTTGACGATAGATGATTCACAATATTATCAGTTCAGAATACATTCTTGAAGAATATGGCGCCTTGCTAGGTCGTAGCAAATGACGTAGCTGAAGGCTATGCTAAACTGTCGTCTCTGCAAATGAGAGCGTATGTAGTCAGTTAACCATCGCTACCAAAGTCGGCTGTACAACTGGGGCGAGTGCTAGGGAGTCTCTCTAGACTAGACCTGCCGTGTGGCGGCGCTCGGTCTGCAATCACTGATAGTGGCGACACGCGGGTCCGACATATACTAACGGACCGCGGCCGATTTAAAGGCTACCACCTAGCAAGTGTGGTGTCTGGCTGTGACACCAAAGTACTCTGTGAACAAAGTTAGGAGGAGCCGTGAAAACTGTGGAAAATTGCGATGCAGAAGTAGCAGAAGTAATGAGGTAGAAGTAAAACGGAGATTAGTGCTACTTCCAATTCGGTTATCGTGCCTAAGGCCAGCGGAGGGGCAGCTCGGACGACCGCAGTACTTTAACGAAGTACTGCGCCAGTAGCAGCCACTGTGTGTGTGTGTGTGTGTGTGTGTGTGTGTGTGTGTGTGCGGGGAGGGCGGGGCGGGAAGGGGGGGGGGAGCAGAGGCTTTGCTCGCAGGGATTATAGCGCGCATGCTGTTGTGTTCCGCCACTATGCCTGAGTGGTAGAGGTGGGCCAAGCGGTTACTCTGGAGTAACCGTTATCACAGTTCCAGTTATTCTTTGATAACCATTATTTTTAATGGTCATTAATAACTATCAAGTTATTTTTCGCTAGCTAAAACTGAATACTCCGACGGGGCTACAGTTAAATAACGACGTAGTTGGAATCCATGAGTTTAGTTATCAGTACAACTGCGACTAGTGTGAAATTGGGAGGAATGTCATACGAATCGTGTCACAACCTTACCTAATTAACTCTGGGTACATTTTAGTTGATGTTAGAACGATTATTAGTGTTTCATATCATATGTATGTAGGTTATCGGTCACTTTTAGAAATATTATCTTCGCCGCTGCAACAGAAAGTACGCGGAACTTCACCACAGCACTGTTTGAGTAAAATGTTAACAACGTGCGTTTTTAAGTATGAAGTAATATGCAAACTGAATACTGTAGGTTAAATTAGCAACTTAATTTCCTGTGCTGCTCACTTAATAGAATAAGTGTACAGCCTTGTAATACTAAAATATATATATACATACATAATGTGACGGATTCGTTTACTCATGTCCTGTACAAGATAGTCCTATTGGGGAAAGTGTGAGTACGCTAATCCAAGTTCTATGTGAGATTAGGAAATTTCTCGATTTCTCCAGCTACAGCATGTTTATAACGTATGAAGACATGCAGATCGAAAAGGTTGACAGTGTTACATTTCTGGGACTACAACTCGATATTAAATTCAGTTGGGAAGGGCGTACCACAGAATGGATGAAGCGCCTAAACAAGTCTGTGTTTACAGTGACAATGATGTTACATGTAGGAGACATAAATATAGAAAAGCTTACATATTTCATTCTATTATTTCATAAGGGATCACATTCTGTGGTAAATCATCAAATGGAGCAAAAGTTTTTCACACGTGAAAGCGTGTAATAAAAATCGTTTGTCGTATAAATTCAAGAACATCATGTAGGAACCTGTTCAAGGATCTTTGTATTCTAACCACTGCTTCCTAATATATTTATGGTTTAATGGAATTTGTTACAAGTATTTCCAACCAATAGCTCAGTACATAATATCAGTACCAGAAATAGGAACAGAAATCTACATAAAGACCTAAAACCACTTTCCTTGGTCCAAAAGGGGTCCAGCATTCAGGAATATGCATTTTCAATAAACTGCTAGCAAATCAGTAACCTTTAAAAACTTGGTTTCAGATAAAGCAGGGTTTACAGAGTGTTTGAAAGACTTTTTGATACAGAAGTGTCCGATTCCATCCATGCGCTTTGACCCCCGGCGTCATCAATATGCCGGAAATGGCTATTTTAAGTGTGTCTATGACGTCACTACATACACATGGCAACAAACACGAAGATACATATAAATAATACAATAACATCTCCCACCAAAAATACAATCAGACCAACAGGCAACTGTGGAAAGCAAAGGGTTTTAGGATGCGGACAAGCTAGTAAAAGAAAAAACACAATGATCCCAAAACACAAAATAAGAAAAAAAATATAGCATTCTTCTGCACCAACAAAATCTGCAGGAATCGGACACTTCCCTTGAACAATTAGTTCAACCATATACCAAAACACCAGTACTTGCAACTAAATGTACGAAAATTGGAATCAGACATTTCCCTTGACCTACATAGTTCAACCTCAGATGACGATACCAAAACATCAACACCTACAACTATGAAAATGGGAATCGGTCATTTCCGGTGACCTATGTAGGTCCACCAGAACTGCTGATACCAAAAAACCAACACCTACAACTGCGAAAAATAAAACCAAATCCACAACCCCAAAAATCCACAAATCAAACATCCCTACATAAATAAAAGCACATTCAATACTCCATAAATCCACAAAACATCACAACTAGAAAAAAATTAAACCACCAGCAAATTCCGGCACTACATACTAGATCGGACAGACCCCTCCCCCCCTCCACACACACACAAACCAACTCATAAACACCGAAACACCGTGCCGTAATGACATTCACACACCACAACATCTTTACGTCAAAGCAGACGGGTGGAATCAGACGGTTCCGTTGACCTCTCCTTCTACTCTTTAGATGAATATCTTAACAGAGACTGATAGACCAGCTTAAGTAAAAATTCGGCTATATTTCAGTTTTGACAGCACTTGGTCGCAGCAGTCATGATTGAGTATTCTATGAATGATAAATATATTAAAAATACGTCACTGTGTTTTATTCTGAATGTGTATCAATTCTGCAAATATTAACAGTTACTGTAATATATTCACATATTTTGACAATCTCCTGACAAATGATGAGGATAATAATTATTACATTCAAATGTATTATGTTATACTTTCTGACATCATTCCCGATGGCCAGCGGCTATTTCCGAAGAAGTATGAAAAAATCTGTTCGCTCTAGTAACTATCCTTTCTGGAAATATCACTGGGGTCTAAGACTAGAGTCACTGTGTCAGGAACACAGACACACAGTTATTCCGTTATCAACTTCCCGGTTACCTGTAGTGGTAGCCCGATAACTGCCAGAGAACGAGATCTGTGAGCCAATAACGATAATTGTTAGACGAGAATACCGATCTCTGACAGTTATTTCCATAGTCGCTCGAATTCCTTATGGTAACTCTCGTTGTACTATCCGTCCAAGCTAAATTAACACATAAGGGGGTGGCTCGAGGGATCGACTGTACTTGTTAATGCCTGTACTGCAGCTCCTATCAGCCACCGCTCGGACATGACACTTTATTTAATTGTTTATGCTAAAAGTAACGAAGGCTCACGAAATAGTACATAGTTCTTATCAGCAGATGGCGCACAATCTCACAGTTCTTCCCATGGCCTATAGAACGCCTTCCAAATGCGCAGTACAATCTTAGGTCAACAGATGGCGCGAGGCACTGTTGACACTAGACAGTTATTGAAATAACTGCCAGAATTAGGGGAATGGTTATCTCAGTAACCGTCACTTCTCAGTAACCGGTTATTTCTATCAGTTACGTTGCCACCTCTACTGAGTGGCGAATGGTCGCACCAGGAGGGTAAAGCGAGCGGCCACCGCGCAGGCAGCGCACGTGTTTATTGCAGGTGCTGACCGAGATAAAGGCCGGGAACGGTGGAGAGGCGAGCATCTCGAGCCGTACCTCGCTCCGAGTACCGCCCTTCGATTTGTGTTTCGTGCACTAATCGAAGCGTTAGGGTTGCAGGTGCCAGCCAGCCAGCCAGCCAGCCAGCCAGCCAGCCAGCCAGCCAGCAGGAGCAGGAGCAGCAGCAGCAGCAGCAGCAGTGGTCCTGCCAGCCAGCAGCGGTGCAGCCAGTGGCAGCAGCAGCAGCAGCGGAAGCAGCGGCAGCGACCTCGTCCGCGGCAGCAGCAGCTGAGGCGTTCCAGCCAGCAGTCACCAGTGCCAGCAGTGTGAGACTTTGGCGTCCATCTTCGTCCATCCCCGGTTTTCGTCTCTCAGCTTCTTCCTCCTCTTTCTCTACCTCCGATCCTTTCCCCCCACCCCCCCAGCCTGTCACTGCAGATCCAGCTAGGGTGGTAGCCCGACGGGCCACTGCCCATGCCCAGCTCTCCCCATCACCTTCACCATCACCGTCATCGCCGTCGCCGTCACCTTCACCATCGCCATCTCTGGCGCCAACTACTGCGTCCATGCCGGGACCTGCCACTCCCTGCCAGGTCCCTGTTGCTCCTGTCCCTCATGTCACCACTCACCCTTCCGCCACACATAAACGCCCTAGTGGCACCACCACCTCCTCCGCTCCCAACAAGGACCTACCCCGTCGCCCTTCCCCCATGCCCCCAGGATGCCATGGATGTCTCCCAGCCTGGCCTTGCTCCCTACACCCCCTACTCCTCCTCCCCTCCCTCTTCCTACAAATACCTCCTCTCTCATCCTGATCCTTCCCTCCTCGAGGCCCGGAACCTCTCACTCCTTCTCCGCCAACACTTTCCTGGAGCCCCCATCTCCCTCCTCACTTCCATAAGAGACTCAGTTCTCATATCCTCCCCCAGCCTCTCTCCATACTGACATCCTCTCCAACGTCCCCATCATCCGTTTTGGCCCTAACGCCTCCCTCAGGCCTGCTTCTTCCCCATCTCCTACCTGCCAACCCCAACCCTCGCGTCCCCCGCTGACACTCACCGCCATGATCACTCGGCTTAGTCCAATGATCACGGAGGAGGAGGTGTTGGTGGAGCTCACGGTGCATCCCTCGCTGGAGGAGCGGGTGGCCCTCCGTATCTTTAACTCCACCGGCCCCACCCGCCTTACCTGGGTTTTCTCAGAGGTAACCCCCTCCGTTGACGGCCTTCTGAAGGAGGGTGGCCTCCTCTTCTACCAGCGATACAAGTTTGGCCCCTCCCATACCCCTCCCATTCCCCTCCTCAATCCCTCTGCTGCCAGAGGTGTCTGCATTACAATGCGCACACAACAGCTGAGTGCCGCATGGCCCCCACCTGCCCACATTGTAAGCAAGTGCACTTCCTCCGACAGTGCCCTAACCATCAGTCCCCTCCCTCCTGTAATACCTGCAATCTTCTGCATCCCACCTACTCCCAGAAACGTAAGGCCCGACCCCCTCTGACTACTCCTGAACTCACCATCCCTGTCCACCCTCTGGACGCCCCCACCCCTCCTGGCATTTCCCTTCGTCCCACTCCCGCCGCTGAGGACATCATCAGGTTCCTCACCATTGTATTGCAAAATTTACACCCTTTCCAGCGCCCTCATACCCTCCAACAGATATCCCTCGCTGCCTGTTCTGTTTTTCACCACTACTCCCACAACCAGGCCCATTTCACCTTCTCCCATCTTGACACCCTCGTCTAAATCCCTGTCATGGCGCGACAGCACCGTATTCTGTTCAACAACATCCGTTCCCTTCCTGCCAACAAGAACCTCTTCATGCACACCCTTTCCACCCACTGCGTGGATGCCTTCCTCCTTAATGAAACCTTTCTTCAGACCCACCACACCATTCATACCTCGCCCTACCTCCTTCACCACTCCGACAATCCCTTCCCAATAGTGCGTGGCAGAGTTGCCATTGGTCATCACCACCAGGTCCCAGTTTGGCTCCAACCTCTCCTTCCCAACCCCACCAAACACCTGATCCTTAGTTTATTCTTTCCTGGCGTTACCATCACCTGCGCCACCATCTATGTCCGCCCTAACACCCCTATTCATATTGACTTCCTCTCCCACATTGACCGTACCTTATCCTCCTACGTGATTGCCACCAACCTCAACATCCATACTCGTTCCGACACCCAGTTATGGCGGTGGCGTCGGTTCCTCTCCTCCCTCCAAAGCGACCTCGTACCCTTTCCCCAGCACACCTGCCCTGAATCCCACTCCACTCTAGATGTCGTCCTCTCCTACCCTAACCTCCTTGGCTGCATAATGGTGGATGTCCTGGACACCATTGGTAGTGACCATCTCCCTGTCCTCCTCACCATTTCAGATGGTCGTCTCCCCCACCCCGCCCCCCGTCAAGACCCTTATCCAAAGTATATCCATGATTATTCCAATGCCGACAGGAATCCCTACCGGGATACCCTCTCCACCCAGGTCGAAAGCGACCCCTTCACCCACCAGCACTCTGACGATGTTACCCGTGCCCTCTCATTTCTACAGCAGACCTTGTCTGAGGCCATGGAGGCCCACGTCCCTTCCATCGCCATCCACCCCCACCATCCTACCTTACCCCAACAGGCCGTCCTCCTCCTCCATGAATCCCGCCGTCTCTACCATGCATTCCTCCGCACGCATGACCCGGACACACTACAATGCCAAGGGCAACTCCAGAGACACATCTGTAACTTGCTCGTGGCTAAGAAACACTGGGACTGGCGACAGACATGCACCCATTTAAACGCTACCCTTCCTATCAACTTGTCCAAGTACTGGTCCGCCTTCCGCCGCCTTACCGGATCTAAGCCGCCCCCCCCCCCCGCCTACTATCCTCTCCTTCATGACAACCAACCCTTCCCTGACGCCATTAGTAAGGGCAATCACTTTGCCTCCTACCTCTCTGATGTCTTTACCACTCCTGACGATCCCCAGTTCGATTACTCCCTCTTCCCAGATGTCCGCAATCGAACTGACACCTCTGTCCCTTTCCTCGCACCTGGTTTCCAGTACTTTTACAACATTGTAAACACAGGACACAATGCCCATATCACTACACAGTATCTCATTGCTACACTCCACACGAAACACCGCTCCTGGTCACGACCGTGTCTCCTATCGTCACTTTCATGAAACTCCTGATTCTTTCCTCTCCACCCTAGCCAGGCTCTACAATGTAGTCCTGTCCACCGGCTACAACCCCGACCTGTGGAAAACCTCCCATATCCTGATGTTCCTTAAACTTGGTAAACCGCCATTTGCTGTCTCCTCCTACCGTCCCATCAGCCTTACTGTGGTACCGAGCGAGGTGGCGCAGTGGTTAGACACTGGACTCGCATTCGGGAGGACGACGGTTCAATCCCGCGTCCGGCCATCCTGATTTAGGTTTTCCGTGATTTCCCTAAATCGCTCCAGGAAAATGCCGGGATGGTTCCTTTCAAAGGGCATGGCCGACTTCCTTCCCCATCCTTCCCTAATCCGATGAGACCGATGACCTCGCTGTCTGGTCTCCTTCCCCAAACCAACGAACCAACCAACCTTGCCTCGGTCTTCAGCAAGGTCTTCGAATCCATCCTCACGCGACGCATCCACTAGCATCTCCGCCATTACCCAGTGTGGCTTTCTGCTGTCCTTCTCTTCCGATGACCTTCTCCTTCACCTCAGTCATCTCCTCTCTGAACAGCTTAATTCCCGTTGTTCCACTATCTTCCTCTCCCTTGACCTTGAACGAGCCTATGACTGTGTGTGGCATTCTGGTCTCCTCTTCAAGCTTCAAACCTTCGCTGTTCCAATTAACTACGTCCGTCTGATCGGCTCCTTTCTTTCCCACCGTCCTCTCCCTCTTCTGTACCTCTTGTATATGGCGGACATGCCGCCGCCTTCACCCCACATTCACCTTCTCCAGTACGCCGATGACACTGCCTTCCTTTCCCTTGCCCCCAGTCTGCAGCACTCCCAACACGTTCTCCAATCCCATCTTGACCGGTTCACTGCTTGGTGCAACCAGTGGTTGCTTAAGGTAATCCTGCCAAATCCCAAGCGATCATAGTAGGCAAAACCACTCCTTCCTTCCGCCTCCTTGACTTCTACATCACCATCTATGGCCGTCTTATCGCCCTCACCGCCCACCCTTAAGTACCTTGGTGTCACACTTGACCGTTGCCTCTCCTGGACCCCCCACCTCCGGACGATCCAAGCAAAGGCAGACTCCTGCCTCTGTCTCCTCAAATTCCTCTCCGGCCGAACTTGGGGTCTGAACCCCTCTACCATTCTCCATACCTATAAATACCTCACTCACCCTATCCTTTGCTATGCCCACACCCCTTCACCTACCAGCACCCTGACTATGTTACCCGCGCCACCTCCTTTCTCCAGCAGACCTTGTCTGAGGCTGTGGAGGCCCACACTGCCTGGATATCCACTCCCCCTACCTTTCACAAATCCCTTCAGATCCTGGAACGCCAAGCTCTTCGCCTCGCCTTTCGCATCTGCCTCCCCTCCTCACGCGGATTCTGTACGACCTAATTCCCTTCCCCCACCTCCTCCTTTTCCTCGAATGGATACAGATCCTCTACACCTACCGCAAAATCCGTCCTCCTCACCCGCTCATCTCTCCCATCCTCTCCCGTCCCTGTCTGCTGCCACGCCTGTACTTCCATGTCCCACCTGCTCTCCATCTCTCCACACTCCACACCCTCTCCCAAGGTGTCTTCCGCCAGCTCCCCCTCCCTGATGATGCCCTCCTCCCCTCCATCTACCCCTCCTACCAACTTCGATCCTCCCTCCCTCTTCTGGTGTTTGTTTCCTTTGGCACCCTCCCTCCCTTCTCTCCCCCTTCCCTACCTCCTCCCTTTCTGCCCACTCCCCTCCAGCCCTTCCTCCATCTCCTACTTTCGTCTCCTCCGCCATTGGCATCCTTGCTCACCCCTCTCCCTCCCACTCCCCCTCATCCCCTCTTGGCAGGTCCCCGGACTCGTACACGCTCAGTGGACATTCGCGCCGGAGATCATCGCCATCAGTTTCGTGTGTGTGTGCCGTCGTTTTGTGTTTTTAGTGTCCGCCGTCACGCTCATACGTTCACTTGTGCCGTCGGATTCATCAGTGTTATGTGCGCCGTGTCAACATGTTTTCTGTGTCGTTATTGCCGAGTGTGAACGGCTCCGTGTTTCTTTTTTTTATTTCTGTGTCCACTATTTTTTGCCATCACTATGTTTATTCTGGATATCCATTCTGTGTTTTATCATTGTCAACTCTATGGCTAAAGAGAGGCGTAGCATGCTACTGACAGCCTACCTGATTGTACAGGTATGAAAATAACAATAAAGATAAAAAAAAGGAGAGGCGAGCAGGCAGTGCCGCGTACACACAGTAGTGTGGGTGCGGCCCCGCAGGCGCAGCTCGCACTTGGAGGCCATACATAGGTGATCAAAATTATCTGGACACTTATTAGTAGATATTGAAATGGGCTGCATCCATCCTTCGCTTTAATGACGGCTTGACTTCTGCTGTGGACACATTTAGTTGAGTCGTGATCACTCCGAACTATGCATTTCCTTGAATTTGGCTGTCTATCTGTGTTTGGTGTCCTGCCGTAGTGGCGGTCACGCCGTGGTTCTTCCTACTTCTACGTGTGGCAGCAGCGATGTGTATCGATATTTGTACCGTGTAACATCCTTGGTCTTGTGCATGTAGTTTCCGGCGAGGGGTGTGCGGACAGTCGGTCGGTTGGTGCGGACCAGGGAGGATATCTATGTGTGGCGCAGTCGGCTGGATTCACTGGTGGTCCCTGCACAGTGTCGGAGCGTATGTGGAGCTGACCGATCGCTACGAGCTTCGTGGCTTACCGACCCAGGGCGTCAAAGCTGAGTGGTATCTTAAGTACCCAAGCCACATCCGTTCATGATGTGTCGTTCGTTTTGGTGGTTCGCTGTTGGGGAGCAACAACGAGTGTTTGCAGTGGTGAAATCGAGCCGCCGTGCGGTGTAATTAATGCTGGTTCACTAGATTTCAAGTGTACCAGCGGAATTTTCTGCCTTGTGGCAGAAATTTTTAAGTGAAACTGACCGCCACCTTATTGGGCCCTTTCCACAGTCCTAATGCACCTGTTCTGAATTGCAGGTTTATCGGACGTATAAGTGGTGTCTCAAACTCTGTAGAAGAGTGGAAGCTCATTCTTCCTCAAGAACGGCGTTCTGAACCATCCCGAAGTCTTACTATGGCCTCAGATCTGTTCTCGGGCCTGCCAGTCACTTTGGAGAATATTTTCTCTACAAACCATCATCTCGGAGATGCTGTTTAATGACAGGGTGGCCTGTTGAGTCGATAGAAACAACCACAGTTCCTCTACAGCACGCAGAACACAGTGCTGTAAGATGTATTCACATCCTCTCGCATGTAACGATTTCCTAAGCCCCATAACGGAGTGTGACCACAGCCACGAAAAAGTACCCCTGCATTGTCAACACCAACGCCTCTGTACGTCACTGTCGGCATTACACAGGATGACAGCTCTGCCGGCACTCACCAAACGCAAACATTTCCATCGGATTGGCACAGGGTATACCACACTGAAACATTCGTTTCCATTCCGTTGTCCAGTGGCGTCACCTCAAGGGTCGTTTATCATTAATTACGGAAACGTGTGGCTTACGATGAAATGCTCGACTAACTTAGGCCTGTGTCCTCAACTCCCTACGCACAGGCATTTTGCTAACGGGGCTGCCGGCAGCACTTTGGTACTTACGACTGACTCCTTCCGCTGATTTCGTGTGACTTTTACAGCTACCATCCACAGTGCTCGATGGTCCCCGTCAGTCAGCACGTGAGGTATTCCAGGTCTGTGCCCGTTCCTTCGCGTTTCCACTTCACAGTCACATCACCAACAGTCGACTTGGTAGCTTCAGAAATACTGATATGTCCCTGACGTACTTGTTACCCCAGTCACACGTTCAAAATCACTGACGTCTCCTGGCCGAAACTTTCTGCTGTTACTGTTTCTCTTCTGTCAATACATCTTGGTGTCATGGAGTATTTGTACCACTAGTTTTACTAGTAGTTCAACATTTACTTGTAGAGAATAATTTGCAAGGCAGCTATATGCGCCATGTTTCAAATTCTTTTCATCAGTTGTATGTGGATGATAGGTCGCATCATGTGGAACAATTTTTTTTAGAAACACAGTGCTCGCTCTCGCTTCCCAGACACGCTCCAACTTTTTCAGTATTGTTTATGACCCTGGGAGGCGGCAGGGCGTAGTGTGTGTTGCCTATAATCTAGTGTACTGCTCCGTATGAAAGGGCACGAGCAGATCAAAATTAAAGTTCGTGAATCGCTACTAAAGCACCTGTTTCCACTTAGAGACCCATACTCTTAAGGATTTCCTTTTCAAAATCGCTCTACCCACTTACTGGTGCACATATGGTCAGCAGGCCCTGACAGTTCAGTGAAATCTCTTCATCTCATGCTCGTCAAATTCAATAAAAAGACAGCTATGGTTCCCAGTAAGTTGAGAGAACAATTTGCTTCCAAGAGAAACTGCTCCTCAAAAAGGGATCTTCCGTCCTTTAGACGTCTGATCCAAAGACATTAAAACACCCTGCAGAAACCGCAGGATTTATCAAGAAAAAGCCATTTTGCATGCTACTCATGCATTTTGTTTAAACACCCAGATGCGTTTTCCATTTATAACAAGACATCCTCAGTGTGCGCCCCTACAACATTATATGATTATTTTAGTTTTCTCATATAGGTTTTGCCGGCCGCAAGGGTCTAGCGGTTCTAGGCGCACAGTCCGGAACCGCGCGACTGCTACGGTCGCAGGTTCGAATCCGCCTTGGGCATGGATGTGTGTGATGTCCTTAGTTTAGTTAGGTTTGAGTAGTTCTAAGTTCTAGGGGACTGATGACCACAGATGTTAAGTCCCATAGTGCTCAGAGCCATTTGAACCATCATATAGGTTTTGAAATAGTTCTAGTAACTAACCACACAAGTAACAGAATCGTACGTATGTATGTATGTTCCACATTTCCTCCTAAGTCCATGGACCAACTGCAACCAAACCCGATACACACATCATTTAGTGTTTTTTTTAAATATCAAAAACAGTCTTGATCACAGTTTATTTATTATGGTGACCGGTTTCGCCCACTACTGTGGTCATTTTGAGACCAATGAGTAGCAGAAGGAGGTTCTTACTCATTGTTCTGAAGATGACCACAGCAGTGGTCGAAACCGGTCACCATAATAAATAAACTGTGAACAAGACTGTTTTTGATACTAAATATTTGTAACACATTGATCACTGTCACTCCCATAAGGTATTCAAAAGTAATATCATTTAGTGTTTGGAGGCAAACGCTGTGAGGGTATGAAAAAGCAGTGCAGCCCCCGGCGCGACAGTACACATACTTAAGTGATCCAGCATTTGACAACGAGAGGACACTTACAACACATTTTACACATAATTTCTAATGTTAATGAAACTTCTTGCAGGCGACCCCAGAAAATTATCACATGAAAAAAGTTGATTGTTCACTGCATTGTCGCTCTTCTTGGAGTAAAACTGCCACATGAAGGATGACGTTTTAATTTACTACTTCTCTACTACTAACTCTATTCATAACATAAAATGGTTCAAATGGATCTGAGCACTATGCAACTTAACTTCTGAGGCCATCAGTCGCCTAGAACTTAGAACTAATTAAACCTAACTAACCTAAGGACATCACACACATCCATGCCCGAGGCAGGATTCGAACCTGTGACCGTAGCGGTCGCTTGGCTCCAGATTGTAGTGCCTAGAACCGCACGGCCACTCCGGCCGGCATTCACAACATATCTCGCAGACGGGAGACACGTATGTCACTCGATGTACCTGCAAAATTATGTTACTGTGTAGTATATAGTTCACGAGATACGAAGTCAATTCGCTGGACATACAGGTGATATATGTCTACAAATACGCCTGAAATGTGTTAAACATATTTAAAATATATTTCACATGTGCATATACGAGTAAAGCAACAGGTAAAAATCTCTCCATTTTAGAGAAATTTGGTACACATATTAGTTAGAATTTGGAAAGAAATATTGTTTGGTTAAGAACCATCAGCCTCCTCCTGGAGTGTGATGAGAGAGAAGGGAGAACGAGGAGATGGACAGGCAGCGAGAAGGAGGGGAAGAATGGCACATACAGGAGAAGGAGGAGATGGACAGAGATGTAGGGAGGGGAAAATGGACAGAGAGAGAGAGGAGAGGAGAAGATGGGAAAAGAAAGGAAAGAGGTAGAGAACTACAGAGATAGGGGGAGGAAGAGACAGGGATAGAGATGAACAGACAGAGGGGGGAGGAGGAATAGGACAGAGTAGGGGAAGAGGAGGGATGGACACAGGGTAGAGAGAGCAGGAGATGGATACAGAAAGGAAAATGAGATGAAGAGGGAGGAGGGAGTGAAGGAGCTGGTGAGAAAGAGGGGGTGGAGGCGATGTACAGAGATGGGAGGAGGAAGATATTGACAAAGAGTGGGTGGAGGACATGGAATCATAAGGGGTTGGAGGAAATGGACAGAGAGAGGTGCATGAGGAGATGACAGAGAATGGGCGCTTGGAGGAGGTGGACAAAGCGCGAGGTTAGTGCAGATGAACAGAGAGATGGGGAGGAAGAAAATAGACTAATATCATCCAGGGCAACGCTGGGACCTCAGCAGATTTTAAAGTAAAATGGAAAGGTACTAACAGTCAATGTCAAAGTTGGAAGGAACCAATGTTTGGTAAAATCAGTCTGTTCCGCCTGGACCTGCAAGAGAAAGACATCTTCCATAAATCTCATTACCATTTACTTGTGTATTCAATGGATACGCTAAATATTTTCATGGAGATTAATTGTTTAAACGAGACCAATATAGGCCCAAGCAAGTGGGCTATGTCGCGGGCCCCTGCGTCTGCAATACTTAAGAAAATGGGGAAGAAATTTCTAAATACTGAAATTGTATTCAAGGCCAAGTGTATACATTGCTTTTACTATTTAAATTATCTTGAGGACAACCATCTACAATATTTTGACATCATGAAATTAAATTGGCTACAATTGATTTCTACCATTACCTGATAAAATTATTTGATATACATCAAGGGCCACGCGGGATAAGCCGTGCGGTCTAAAGGCGCTGCAGTCACGGACTGTGCAGCTGGTCCTGGCGGAGGTTCGAGTCCTCCCTCGGACATAGGTATGTGTGTTTGTCCTTAGGATAATTTAGTTTAGGTAGTGTGTAAGCTTAGTCTCTTAGTGCTTAGAGCCATCTGAACCATTTGGCACTTCCCCAACCAACCGGAGGACTCAATCCAATACTTCTGCATAATGGAAAGTTTAGTAACGAAGTCACTCCTTCCACCTACGATCATTTGCAGAATGATCCAACACGCGCTATTCCTATGCACCGAGAAACACGCTGCCAAAACTTTACCCAGTCTAGGAGCCAGAGCATCGCCTTCTGCCCCGACAGAACAGAAAAAAAAACGCTTCACCAAAATTGGCTTCTCATGCAGCTTAAAAGGATGATATTTGGATAAATCATTTTTCAGCGAGCACCCCAGGAATTCGCTCTTTTATCGAAAACCAAATTTCGCTTTATCTATGAGCAGTGGATATCCTCTGAATACAGCATCTATCTCGGCTCACTCCTGTGGAAACACTACCTGGCCTGGCCGCAACGTAGTCGTTGTCCTTCCCATTTCGCGTACCGACAAACGCGTGTCACGTGTGAAGTCGTAGTGCCACGGCCGGTGTCGTCTTGGTTGCCACGTAGCCAACGAAGCTGGCTCTCGGGCTACGGATTTCCTGCTGCGATAAAAATCTCCCCTGCAGGCCTGCCACCAGGTAAAAGTGTCTGCCACATCCGGCCAACTGTTCCAGTTTCTCACACAGAGACCACGAACCCAGCAACCAATCGACGTTTCTAAAAGCATCCACTGTCCACAACAGAATTAAAAGATATTAGAACAGAAGATCTGTGGTGACACGATGGACGGATCACATAAGTTGGAAGTAGTAGTAATATGGTCTTCTGAAATGTTTAATATTAATGAGTTTCATGGTTTTAGTAGTAGTAGTACTATACCAGTAGTGGTAGTATACCCTAATGAGAGTGGGGCGAAATATGCAAATTCCATGTAGAGTAGCGTGTAGGTGGCGGTAAAACCTTTAGCGACAGCTATAAAAACAAACAGAAATGAAGCTATAGCTTTGAAATTCACTACATAAAAACGAACGCTAAAACTAATTGTCACAATGAATTACAAAAATCCGATTTTATATATAACTGTTCATTTTGCTATGAAAACTATGGACAAGGAAGAATAAATAAAATCTCTACAGCTCAATGCTATCACATTCAGTACTGTAGACGCCAGAAGTGTGCACTCTGACTGGATACCTGCGTAATCCAACAAGATCTGCAGACTTATGCGTCTCTCAGAATACTCATTCGACATCGTGTCTCTTTATTACCACTGAAGTGCTGGCCGTTCACCTTCTCGAGTATGGCAAAGATGCAAAACACAACACTTGCTCCCTTTTTTGTGTTATGTCAGAGTTTCACGATAACTGTGTTACCTCTCCTCTGGAGGATCTCCATCACGTGCTGCAGTCCGATAGATGCGATTTCTGGCAAATTATGGCCGAAATCCTGTGGATAAGAATGCTAAAAACAGTGCTTCGTGCATGTATCTGTGTGATAGCTGGGTGCGTATAAGTACACAAACATGTGCATCGATTTCCTGAACGTAGCGTCAATTAACGTGAAGTTTTGTTTTTTCTATACACAGAAAAAAGAAAATCATCCAGGTGTTCCCGACCATGAGGCCATACAACGAAAGCGTTATTTATATGTCTGTAGAGACGGTGAGATTTGTGGCGTTTGGTCGTAGTACAAATTTCTCCAAAATGCTATGGCTATTTTTGGTTTCATGGGAGATCTCGCAACCACACCTCCCAGCTGCCAGTAATAGTAAGTGGGCAGCAGTACCAGAAAAGACTCTCGGATGCATTCGGGTCAGTAACGACTTTGTTTCGAAGCTCACCAGTAGGTCGTCCTTGTCGAATCGAATGTCCCTCACCAGTTTCACGATCTTGTATGAGTTCATCATGTTGTGTACACAGTACCCCACTAAGAGATCGAGTAGTTCTGCCATACATGTGTCCGGTCTGTAAAATGGCGAGCAGATAATGTTTACTGTTGGACATATCCACAGTCGTTCTTGTGTATTTTCGGAATCCTATGCAAGCGAAGAGAAACTGGTCCTTTAAGATGTAGTTACTTCATCCTATCCTGTAGGAAAACCGGGTTATGCAGAACAGATATGGCTTCCTTCGCAACAAGCAATGTCACATTCTTCGAGAGTTGCTCTTTTGCTGAGTCGAGTTGAAATCTTCTGATAATACCTCGATGTACACAACATAACAACAGCGTTGCCTTTGTCCACAGATAATATGACGGTGTGTGTATATTCTCTCACAGGGTGCGAATCTGATATAATCTTTTGGACATGAGGATCGAGTATTCAGCCTTATTTATTCATTTAACTTACTGACAGATCTTGAATAGCCCATCACACGTCGCCGATGACTTCTTGAATGAGTCATCAATTTGGTACAAAATGATGGCCTCTTGACATCACTCGTATTGTTGCTATATTCCGTGCCTGTAGGATTGACTATTGACTGTGGTACTGTGGGGAGAGAAGGAGGTGTAACCTCTGCCACTTTGTCATATTTGCTTCGTTACGTCGTGCTGTCCAGTAATTTATGCATCTCACTGTCAGTGTTTCAAGTGCTATCTAACTACTATACGCATCTGTTGGAAATTCCTTGGCGATGTGCAATTAATACAAAAGTTCTGCAGGAAAAGGAACTTACAAAGGACTTTACATTGTCTGTGATGAAGGAGATCGTTCCTCTTCTGACGAACTCCGACTGTCCTAGGATAACACAACAAATAACGAAGGCTGTGGCACCCAATTGCATTTACTAGCTTCGGGAAGCACATAAGCTACCACGACAAGGTTATTAGCTCTGGAACACCACCGCATACGTACTTTTATCTGTCTGAAAAATAATACTGATGATACACTACTACTAGCCCCTGGTGTGGTTAGAGGCTGGAAGGGAAATAATATGTAAAATTAATCGAAATCGGCTGATATTTCTGTTTGATACACCGTGTAATTGATGCAAATCCTGGTAAAAACACGCATCTGTGAGTTGGGGCAGAGATGGCCAGTTGATGATACATAATATAATCGTAATCAGGCAAAGTCTCACAATCAGCTAACATAAACACCAAGCAAAGGTATCTAGCTAACTAAACCCGCCCTTAGAGCAATACATCAAAACAATATCAAATATCCATTTGTTAATTCTTTTTTCTGTCGTGTACACTTGCAAAGGGGTTTTGGTTGCATGAGAATTCTCGGAATCGGGTGCTTAAGTCCTTCTGCCAACTACAGCTCTTGCGTAAGACCAAGAAATTAGAATTAATGACGTTCGACCTTTCAAGGCAAAAGAGATTTCCCCAAACTATTGCGAGTATAGCAGTAATCGTTAAAATTATTGGATAATAGGGACCTGAATATTCCTGATAATGTAACTGGCCCCAGTGCGGGACCGTGGAAACTCTACCAGAGAGCTGTGAAGGAAAGTAGTGACGTAACGGATAACAATAAGCGCAAGCACTGACGAGGTTTTCAGTATTTACAGCCTGGTTAAGTTTCTGAGATCTGAGCGTCAAAGCTTTCTTAAATATTCTCTCGATCTCTTTTCGTCTTTTTTCCCTGCCCTACCCCACAGCATCACTGGGTAGGCACGCGGTTCTGGATTTGGCAGTGTGACTGGTAAAGGGTGCCCAATCACCTTTCCTGTTGCCATCTCTTAAAATAAGGGAAAGTAATAACTTCACAACTTTATCTGACATAAAATGCGCAGTACATTGTGTTGCTTCATTTGACTGTTTCACTTCAGTGTCCATTTCATGGATTATTCTCTCTTTCCAATTTCCATAACAGTAATATATATTATCCTTGAGAGACAAGTCTATGGGTCAACTTATTTTGGCGATAGTCGAGCGATGACTGAACTACTTTTGTTACGCGGAGTTCTATTTTGTTTCACGCTTCCAACTGAATGTATTTACGTTTCTAAGCTTATGAAATATGTTAAAGGCCCTGAAATAGATACACACGATAAAAACAAACATTCCAGAAATATAAAATTCGTATTTGAATTGTGCATGGGAACAATAACAACTCAAGAATATTAACGTAATTATAATGAATTTTGAAGTGTTGGCAGACGAGCCAACACTGTGTTGCTAGAGGAAGCCGAAATGCACGCGTTTAATTACACGCTGACTGTCGTGAGGTCTGGAACAGTTAAGGGAATTAATAGTAGCAAATAAAGTACGTAGTTGAAATAATACTTAACTTTAATCCACAATTGTTGAACATTTCTCGTTACTGTACATGCTTCAATATATTAATCATCAAAGACTATGGCACCTTGCTAGGACGTAGCAAATGACGTAGCTGAAGGCTATGCTAACTATCGTCTCGGCAAATGAGATCGTAATTGGCAGTGATCCGTCTTTGGCAAAGTAGGCTGTACAACTGGGGCGACTGCCAGGACGTCTCTCTAGACCTGCCGTGTGGTGGCGCTCGGTCTGCAATTACTGACAGTGGCGACACGCGGGCCCGACGTATACTAATGGACCGCTACCACCTAGCAAGTGTGGTGTCTGGCTGTGACATCACAAATTTCATGACGTTGTCAACGGGCTTGAAAGTGGTTGATACATCAGATTTTCAGTCAAACAGTGCAAATAAATGCTTGTTGTCCGCAACTCAAAATTATAAGTGACAAGGAAGAGTTGTAGATTTTCATGAACTCTGGGGGTCAGTGTGTTTTATAGCGAAACTGGAAAGCTGCTTCGTGACTTAGGAGAGCATCAGACACGCAAAGGGCTGTAGTATTGACCTTATCAGCCAGATGGCTCGCAAAAAATGAGCGGCGAAACAGATAGAGCCCAGAAGATGAGCAGCAAAACTTGGCGAACAGGTTATGAATAAAGCCACGGCCTGAGCCGCGCCGCACGCCGCCGTTCTGCTCGTAAAGTCTCGCTGCGCGCCCTCCGAGAGTTAAGGCCGAGGTGTGAGGCACGTGGGAACTGCTAGAGAGCGGCGGGCCGGCGCTGCTGCGTACTTCCTGGGGCGTCCAGGAGGAGGCGGCCAGCTCGTATGTAAGGCCTGTTAGTGGTGCCAGATTTAGTGTCCAGACGTTGCTGGAGAGTACAGGAACTGAAATACTGGTAGCAGAGCAAGAGCAGAAATGTTGTGTTTTTCAAGTGTTCCTTTACAAAGGAAAATCCAGGAATAAAGCTCCAGTATAATTCTGGAGCCACTCCAAAAGTTAGTGATATTGATACTAGCGGTTCTGCTATTGAGAAACCGTTAATATCGCTAAAATTGGACAAAGTTAAAACCCCGATGATGTCCCTTTGAGATTCTACCCCGAATTTGTGGCTCAGTTAGCCATTTTCTAATTTCTACTGACTTTTTGATCACCCGGTATTTAGGGGGGGGGGGGAGGGGACGGTATTATACACCCACAGCTCAGCAATTTGAAGCTACTTTAAAGAGACTTCTGGTCTACATCCAAACTGGAAAACCCCAGAACTGCAAATTGTTCTGCCATCGATGCCATCCTCAGCGTAACATGAACTAATCTTTAAATGAGGAAGTTGAATGCAATCAGTTGCCATCTGTTCCAAGGATGACATTAATAAATAGTGACCATTGTTATATAACGCATCTAGCTATCTCACTTGATATCTGAATAATGTTGTCGGATACATTGCTGGATTTGTGGCCACGAAATTCGTCAAAAAGTTAAGTGCAGTATTTTCCAATTGGTAATATTTCCAGTGTCCCACTGGCAGCGGTCTTGAACATTATAACACAGGTACGTTGTCTATTCCATCGAATAACGTTGTTTATATCTGTAAAATGGGTGAGAGAGTATTAAAGCAAACATCAATTTTAAATGTGAAAAACCCCTTGAAAAAATTGTTCACAGCAGCTTTACAGAACTTAAGCAATGATGTGTTCCTTAGTTGAATTAACATATTACAAACTGTCCTCCCTTCGCCAGTTAAACAAAGTTGTACTCACTGAGTATTTTAAAATTAGGCTGCATTATGAAGCGACATTCTGCATTGAGAGACCTCATGACGCTATCATTAGGAGTTTCTACACCAAAAGGTACTGTTTGACTATCAGGGATCGAGTGTTTTGAAAATATGTGTATGTGCTGGTATTGATAGAAATCCGATTCCTACAGATAAATTGTAGTTTGTATTACTTTCACATATTAGCTGTTGATGTTCACTTACATCACGACAACAATGAGGCCATAGCTTTGACTAAGTCTTGTACACTCTTAGACATAAAAACTGACCGCCGGCCGGCCGCCACATAGACTAAGTCCGAGTCGTTCACTTACCCTGACAACTCTTTAAGTCCGCCCATCTGCACAATCTGGCAACGCTGTTATATGGGGAAGTGTTAGGAGAAAGTGTTGTCTACTTCCGAGTTCATATCGAGGGAGTGAGCCCGTGGTCTTGCGGTAACCGTCGTGCATTCTAAACTTAAAATAGCATGTTCGTGTCCAACTGTATTTTTTTTGTACCACATTTCGGTCTAAAGTTATGAGTCTGATTGAACATCGAAGACAATTCGCTTAACATTCTACCCACCCGCAATATCAAGTACTCCAGAAACTATTCCGCAAGACAGCTCGTGGCTGATTCGCGATCATAACAGCTTACGCTCGAGCGTTTCCTCGCCCTGCAGCGGCTACCGGCCACCGGCCAGACGCCACCCGCCGCCTGAAATCCGGCTCCGCCAATGTGAAGGCGGCGCCACGCTGCCAGTGCATGTATCAATGCCATTTTCGAATTTGAACTGTGCGTGGAGGGAGTGCCTTTGGGAAAAATACGCCAGAAAAAGATATTCTTGTTTCAACAAAGATCGTTCTGGCATGAATGATTTTCTACACTAAGGAAGTCTCGACTACTGGTATATGTGACAGATTGCCACTTTACCATCATGCGACATTTGCATTCAACAGGAAAAGTTCAGAAGTCTGGTGTAGGAGTACTGCATGTTTTAATTCGAAACAACAAAAATCAACTGAGTGACAATAGTTGAACGTCATCAGGTCGATCATTGAGCATTCCAATGCAATACTGTTACTGGTGACGTGTTATGATGCCTTTATCGTTAACTTCCTCAGAAGAAATGAAAGACTGAGCTCCACCAAAAGACGTAGAATAGAGTAAAGTGTAGTGTGAACATAATATTTTACATCTGATAGCTCCAAAAGTGTGTTTTGGGCTACGAATTCTGCCCAAAGGGGTGTGTGCAACACAGCTCGAAGTCCTCTCCCAAGCACTTGTCCGTCTCGTCATATATTCGTACACTTTTACCTTTCCCGCTCTTGATCGATCAACCGTCAAGGCAATTCATTTCTAGACGAAAATACTCTTAAAGCTACACTTGTTTAATGACATCGTTAGAAACAGTGGGTTTCTCCAGGCGTAGAATTGACAAACAACTTTAGCATAGTCAGATTGTTGTACATATCGTGAAAGACAATTCGGCTGCTGATTAATTTCTCTTTGATGATTAATGTTGAGATTAGTAAACTAATGGAAAATGCAATTAAAATATTCCCTGTACTAATACAAATTAAATTCAGCTTACTACAGAAACATCACTACGGCAATCTATCTTAGTTAACTGGACACCCCAACTGCAAACAGGCGTTGATGTACTTAATTGGTGACATGTTGAAAATGTGTGCCCCGAACGGGACTCGAACCCAGGGTCTCCTGCTTACATGGCAGACGCTCTATCCATCTGAGCCACCGCGGGCACAGATGGATAGAGCGTCTGCCATGTAAGCAGGAGATCCCGGGTTCGAGACCCGGTCGGGGCACACATTTTCAACATCTCGCCAATGAAGTACATCAACGCCTGTTTGCAGCTAGGGTGTCCATTTAACTATCATTTCATTTCTTGCAAAGCTGCATGGTCATCCACGGTAACTGTTCGTTCGGGAACAGACACTACCGTCATATATAATCTACCTTAATAAAGCATTATGTGTCTGTAAGACGACTGAGCCTATTTTAACACGAATTAGTAGAATATTACCGACTTTTGACATCGAAAAATCTGTATTTACTTCATTCCTGTAACATTCGCAAGTATTATGAAAATGTGGCATTTCATAGATAAAATTATGTATTCACAACAACAAAAATATGTCGGCAGAAATCAAAAGTAGCATTATGAAATTGGCAGTACCGTAAGGTTTTCGCTCTGACAGCCTAAGGGTTACTGAAAGTACCAAGACGAATTTTGCTCGAGCGCTGTCTTACGATTCCCTTATTGAGTTTGTATGTGCCTGCTTGTAGCTCCACTACAAAAGAATAGAAAATCTGGCTTTCAGAGAGTCTAGAAAGGCGAACGACAGCAGCTTGCACCTGCTAGCCAAGCATGTTACCTGAGAAATGGTATTTTCCTAATGCGGGAAGACATCCTTTTGTGGTAGAATTGTTGGCAAATATCACACAGACGTGTGCCATTGGTCTAAGCGTTTCTGTGTGTTGAATTTGTAGTAATGATTTTTCTACAGGTTTTTTCTGTCCCAAAGAGAGAGTTGAAGTCTCCCTTCAGTTGTTTTCACGTCATCTTGGTGAATGTTGCTCATAGTATTTTCGAGTGTGTTCCAGAATTTTTCGACGTTTTGGTGTTTTTCTTATTTTCGATGTTGGTGGGGTCATGTGCATTGATGAGTGTTTATTTTCTACTGGGGCTCTGAATGAGCATAGTCATAAGTCGATTGTTGATGGGTGTGATTTCTTTTACAGAACTGATGATACATCTGTGTTCGAGAAATGCCATGGCCAAGAGTGTATTTTGCTCTTGAAGATGCAATGGTTTCCGTAATGAAAAGCTTCACTGTCAGTGAGCCATGGTTCGTGAAGAGCAAGAATGAGAATTTCTTGTTGCTCGATTTCTTTTGTGAGATTATTTAGTTTACGTGCTTGGATCAATGTACCGATGTTTAGTTTTCAAATGCATGTCTTCTGCTTGTAGGGAAATTTACCAGAGGTCTTTGATATTCTCTGCCGTGCTAACATGGCCTCCCCAGAATCCGAAATTCCAACTGCCGCCTCTCGAAAGTTTGCACAGCTCATATTTGCTTGTGTTTCATTGGTTTGGCCTGGGTGATTCTAGGACCGGACCGGACCAGAGGGTGTTGAAGCCTTTGGAAGCTAATATTTTCAGCGGAGCTCATTGAGCTAACAGACGGTGACCAGAGTAGCGGTGGTTTTCACTCAGACGTGCGAGGATTTTGAGTTCAACGGATTGAGTAGTCGTTGAGGATTGTGTTAGTATTTGGTTCACCCCAAGTATATGATTTCCTCGGTACCACCCATATGGGAGAGTGTTTCCCCTATCGACCCCACGGGATTGTTATTATTATTATTATTATTGTCATTATGTCATGAGCAAATCCGAGATGGTGCATCTTCCCACCACTGCAATAGATGTGCACTGTTCGACTCAGGATTTCCATCACATATTTATGGGTTATAATTACGTTACATTGCTGCTAGTAGACATATTTGTCACTTTTTCTTGGGCAGTTGTTACCTGTTACTCCATCATAGTAATTTATGTGCCCAGCATTGTTGCAATACAGACCTTCAAATTATCCGATTTCTGTAATTTCAATTCGATACCAGATCGTTCTAATCGGATTCAGCCAGGCAGGCTTAATGTGGATACCCGAATACGACTCTCATCATTTTATAGACTGGGTAAACCACATTCTTAATCGGACGGTTGAGTCTAGATCACTTATTTATGACCGGGCCTGAATTCTTAAACACTGTGAAAAATAATATTACAATGTGCTTATTACTAATATTTTATTTAAATATAAATATCTGAAGGAACGAGATAACAGTTTATTTACAGGAGCAGAGCCCCATCCATCAAGGCAGAGCAGTGCGAGATTGGTTTCAGGACCAAGAGAGGATAAAGCTGTAGACGTTTGTTCCATGAACACCGAACATCAACCAGATAGAGAATATGTGGGCAGAGGTAACAAGGTCATTGCCATGTGGACCTACAAATACAAGCGACCGTTGGACGAATATAGAAAACGTATGGTGGGCAGAAAACCATCACGCTACACTGTCTACGACTTGATGAAAGCAATGGCCCTACGCCTTCGAGAAATCTTACGTAATGAACGTGGGTGGGTTGGTTACCAAAAGTATACTCGTCCACAAAACCCATGTGGACAATTATCTGATAGTCGGTCAAGTTTTTCTTTGTCGCAGCTCTTTAGATACAAGTCCATTTACTTTCAGTCTCCTCCTTACAATTCTTACAATGCAAGGTAATTAAATATTGCATCAAATATGACTGTGAAGTATTTTAATGCGGTGGGAAGTTACAAACCGAATTATTACCCAATCCACTACCTGCATATTACGTTACGTTAAGTAAGATGTATTAACTCCTTAGTATCGTTAGCAGAGACACTGCGCTCTTGTTGTCGAGGCTCGCGACAAGTGCAGCTATTAGCAGTGCCCAATGCCGCTGCGATTTGTTTATGTTGGTTGAGCGTGGACACTGCAGCAGACGCTTCGCCATAAACAGAAAGAAATCACCTTGGCTCTGACTGCAGTGAGCGGATATCACTGCCTGCGTGTTCTTATAATAACCAACGTGAGGCTCTACTCACGGGTGCCATGCAGCAATTGCAACGGGTATCACGTCATTAGTCATCAGAATATTAACCAGTGATGAAATGTCCACTCTATTTGAATCCCAAGAAAATAGGAACCTTCTCACAAAGGAATGTGAGGTGATATCAAAATTTATCCAACATACAAAAATTAATTGCAGGGCTTTCATGTATGCAGTAGTAGCACACAAGAAAATATTGTGGTGTCACAGCCAGACACCACACTTGCTAGGTGGTAGATTAAATCGGCCACGGTCCATTTAGTACATGTCGGACCCGCGTGTCGCCACTGTGTGATCGCAGACCTAGCGCCACCACAAGGCAGGTCTCGTGATACGAACAAGCACTCGGCCCAGTTGTACGACGACATTGCTAGAGACAATACGGACGAAGCCTTCCTCTCATTTGCCGAGAGACAGTTAGAATAGCCTTCAGCTTAGTCCATGGCTACTACCTAGCAAGGCGCCATTAGCCTTACCTACTTTGAGAATTATAGTATAAATGTCTCAAGAAGAATGCTGTAGTCATCAACTAATAAAGTTAAGTATAAAGCAGCTACGTACTTTTCTTGCTACCATTCAATAGTTATCCTGTTCCAGAATCCGCGCCCGTCGGCGTGTGTGTACGCGTGCCTTTCTTTCAATCGGCTACCTCAAGTGGCGTAACAGTCTTGTTACGTCACTACAGATTGGCGACGATTTAAAGTATTCTTTCTGATTGCTTACATTTATTTGTGTCATGGCTTCGCCACAATCTCCAGATGTACTGTCCGAATTTTATCGCTTGCAGAATCAGCAGACGCAAGCGTTATTGGATGCTCTTGGACAGCTCGTCCAGGGTCAACGTGCGCTGCACACCGATGCGGCCGCCGCCGCTTCATCGCTACCGCAGCCACAACATGCTGTTGCACCTCAATTCCGACCCTTTGATGCAACCCACGAGTACTGGCAAGAGTGGTCCCGTCAATTCGCCTTCCACCTCGCCACCTACAGAATTCAAGGTAATGAGCGGCAGCCGTTTTTGCTTTCTTGTGTCGGTGTGTCCACAAACCGTGTGATAGTGAAATTGTTTCCCCGACGCGACGTAGCAACTCTGTCCTACGAGGAAATTTTGTCTGCTTTAGATGCCTATTTCAAAGAAACAGTTAATGTGGTTGCAAAGCGGTATACAGTTTTTCGTACAAAACGTACGGCCGGTCAAACTAATAGGGAGTGGGTAGCAACATTGCAAGGACTTACTAGGGACTGTGCCTTTGACTGTGACTGTGGCCTTTCTTATTCAGATACAATGGTGCGTGATGCCATTGCACAGAACGTTTCTGATGTTGGCATACGGGAGCAAATTTTGAAACTAGTTAATACCTCCCTTCAACAAGTGATAGACATATTGGATAGACAAGACACACTTGACTGTGCTCAGGTATCTTTTGAAACTTCGCCAGCGGTGTGTCCCGCCGGGCGCGCTCGCGCTGCGCGGCCCGGTCAACTGCCCTCGCGCAAACAAACGCAGCTGCCGCCGCGCTCTAAGTCACGTGTGCCGCGCCAGCCCACAAATGCAGTGAAATCATGCCCGCGGTGTGCAACTAGACATTCGCGTGAACATTGCCTGTCACGCCAAGCTATTTGCTTTTTCTGCAATAAGAAAGGACATGTTCAAAGTGTTTGCTAGAAAAAGCTCAGATCAGACACTCTTAATCATTCCAGGCCCTTTGCTTCGCGCCGGAATCGAACCAAGGACACTCAGTCTCGTGGACCTTCGCCCACTGACACTCATGTCGTTACATCCACTTCGTCCAGTGACACTTTCTCTAACAGTGACTGTGATCGTCCCTCAAAACGAGTGCGTCAACGTCGCCGGAAATCACGTCAATTAGCAAGTGATTCTGTACCAGTGTCTGTTCAAATTGCATGAGACAGTCGCTCTTGTCGTCAGCAGGACAATAAACTTTTTGTAGATTTGGACTTTAATGGCAAAGTGATCCCATTCCAGCTCGATACCGGAGCTGCAGTTTCATTGCTCAATCACGACACGTACAAACAACTGGGCAAACCTCCATTGCGTTCCGCCAATGTTAAGCTAACCACATATTCTGGACAGAAAATTCCTGTGTTAGGACAGTGCAGCCTTCTTGCAACATACATGGGACAAACAAAACTTGTGTCATTTTACGTTCTTCGTTCTTCTTCTGCAGTGAACTTGTTTGGTTTAGATTTATTTCAGTTGTTTAACATGTCTATTGTAAATCAGGTCCTATCAGTGAATCAAACTGTGCCTTCAGACAGTGTTTCTCGTCTCTGTGACGAATTTGCAAACATTTTTGCACCGGGCTTAGGTTGCGCTAAAAACTATGAAGCACAATTGGAACTGAAAGTAAACGCGCAACCGAAATTTTTCAGAGCGCGCAATGTTCCCCACGCATTGCGTGATGAGGTCGCACGAACATTAAACGATCTAGCATCACAAGGTGTGAGTGAATGTGCGCAATGCCTCTTCCATTTCAGCTCCGCTTCCTCGCTTTCGCCGTACAGGTGTTCCGTTTCTCTGGACGACGGAATGCGAACGCGCCTTTCGCCAGTTGAAATCGGCGTTGCTTTCTAATACTTGCCTCACGCCTTTCGATCCCCAGAAACCCCTTTTGTTGATGGTAGATGCATCGGATTTCGGGATCGGTGCTGTGCTTGCGTACAAAGTTGGCTCGCATGATCGCCCTATTGCCTTTGCGTCCAAATTGCTCTCGTCTGCGCAAAGAAATTATTCACTGATAGAGAAAGAAGCTTTGGCTCTCGTATTTGGTGTTACTAAGTTCCATGATTTCTTGTATGGTCGTCACTTTACCATCATCACAGACCACAAACCTTTGACATCGCTTTTTCATCCGACCAAGCCTGTACCTCCACGTACAGCGCAGAAATTCATTCGCTGATCTATTTTCCTCTCGCAGTCCCGCTACGATATCTTGTATCGGTCCACTGCTAAGCACGGAAACGCCGATGCGTTGTCCCGTTTGCCTGTTGCTGAGGATAAAGCATTCGATTCTTCCAAACTTGCTTGCATGTTCATTGATTCGGAAACCGATGAAGTGGTCGAATCGTTTCCGATTGATTTTCGTCGTGTAGCTACAGCCACCGCTGCTGACCCTGTCCTTGCTACTGTTTTGCGTTTTGTTGCTACGCAATGGCCTTTGTCAAAGTCTCGGATCGAGGATCCGTTGGTTCGACGGTTTTTTGCTCACAGGGAGAGACTTTTTGTTCGACGTGGTGTTTTGTTGTTGCGTTCTGATAATGATCAGTCCCGAGTCGTGGTCCCACGTTCGTTACAGTCCTCTGTCTTACGGCTTCTTCACCAAGGACATTGGGGTATAGTGCGAACGAAACAACTTGCTCGTCAGCACTGTACTTGCTTCGGAATAGATGCTGCGATTACGAATATGTGTTCTTCTTGCATGGCGTGTGCCGAACAACAATCCGCACCGCCGCGGAAAGTCTTGGCATGGCCAAAAGCCACTTCCCCTTGGCAACGCTTGCACATTGATTTTGCTGGTCCATTCTGGAATGCTCGATGGTTGGTTCTGGTCGATGCCTTCAGTAATTTTCCTTTTGTTGTCCGGATGTCTTCCACGACGTCCTCCACCACCATCCAAGCGTTGTCTGCTATCTTTTGCATTGAAGGTCTTCCGCAGACTATTGTTTTCGACAATGGCCCACAGTTCATGTCCGCAGAATTTCAGTCATTCTGCCAGGCCAATGGTATTCAACATCTGACATCCGCGCCGTTTTCGCCTCAGACAAACGGTGCCACTTAACGATTGGTCCGGACTTTCAAGTCACAGATGTTGAAATTGAAAGAGTCGCATTCTCGGGAGGACGCATTGTTGCTCTTTTTGTCTTCGTATCGCCCTCAGCCCCGAGATGGTCACTCGCCGGCTGAGTTGCTCCATGGTCGTCCTCATCGCACCTTGATGTCTTTGCTGCATCCGCCGCATCAGGTTCCTGTGCAGCGGCAGACTCCTGCTTTTGCTCCTGGCGACGTTGTATTTTATCGCAACTATCGAGGTTCACGGCGTTGGCTCGCAGGGCGCATTCTTCGCTGCCTCGGCCGCGCGATGTATTTGGTTTTGGGGGCCTCTGGTGAGGTGCGTCAGCATCTCAATCAGCTGCGCCTCTGTCGTCGCACGGGTTCTGCCGCTCCCCGTCTGCTTTCAGCGACGGTGCCGTCCGGTCAGCGCCCTGGGGACCCATCTACTGGCTCGCCTCATCCCCAGGTGTTACCGACGATGCCTTCTATTTTGCCCCATGGCGACGCGCCGCCGCAGCAGCCGCCGCCGCCGCCGCCGCAGCCACCTGTTCTCCCGCCGGCGCCGCCCGCATTCGACGCTTCGCTGCAGCCGCCAAGCGCCTCCCTGGGTCACGCGCCGCCGATCGCTTCCCGTGACCAGCTGTCCTCCGCCATGGAACTCTTGCCCGCTCCGGACCACATGACGTCATCGCGCGTCGGCTACCCCGACGCAATGGAGGTCGACCCTTCGGCCCCTCCTGTCTCATTCCGGGCGCCTACACCACATGTTGCTGTGCACCCTGGACTAGGTTTTGAGGCGTTTCCTAGATCCCCTCGGACCGAATGGCCGGGTGCGGGTGGCACAGCCTCGCCTATTGTTAGGCTCCCCACCTCATCGCATACGTCAACATGTGGTCCTCCCCACGGCGGGCGGAAGCCTTATCTCACGACCGTTCGCCGATTTGCGGGGGAGGAATGTGGTGTCACAGCCAGACACCACACTTGCTAGGTGGTAGATTAAATCGGCCACGGTCCATTTAGTACATGTCGGACCCGCGTGTCGCCACTGTGTGATCGCAGACCTAGCGCCACCACAAGGCAGGTCTCGTGATATGAACAAGCACTCGGCCCAGTTGTACGACGACATTGCTAGAGACAATACGGACGAAGCCTTCCTCTCATTTGCCGAGAGACAGTTAGAATAGCCTTCAGCTTAGTCCATGGCTACGACCTAGCAAGGCGCCATTAGCCTTACCTACTTTGAGAATTATAGTATAAATGTCTCAAGAAGAATGCTGTAGTCATCAACTAATAAAGTTAAGTATAAAGCAGCTACGTACTTTTCTTGCTACCATTCAATAGTTATCCTGTTCCAGAATTCGCGCCCGTCGGCGTGTGTGTACGCGTGCCTTTCTTTCAATCGGCTACCTCAAGTGGCGTAACAGTCTTGTTACGTCACTACAGATTGGCGACGATTTAAAGTATTCTTTCTGATTGCTTACATTTATTTGTGTCATGGCTTCGCCACAATCTCCAGATGTACTGTCCGAATTTTATCGCTTGCAGAATCAGCAGACGCAAGCGTTATTGGATGCTCTTGGACAGCTCGTCCAGGGTCAACGTGCGCTGCACACCGATGCGGCCGCCGCCGCTTCATCGCTACCGCAGCCACAACATGCTGTTGCACCTCAATTCCGACCCTTTGATGCAACCCACGAGTACTGGCAAGAGTGGTCCTGTCAATTCGCCTTCCACCTCGCCACCTACAGAATTCAAGGTAATGAGCGGCAGCCGTTTTTGCTTTCTTGTGTCGGTGTGTCCACAAACCGTGTGATAGTGAAATTGTTTCCCCGACGCGACGTAGCAACTCTGTCCTACGAGGAAATTTTGTCTGCTTTAGATGCCTATTTCAAAGAAACAGTTAATGTGGTTGCAAAGCGGTATACAGTTTTTCGTACAAAACGTACGGCCGGTCAAACTAATAGGGAGTGGGTAGCAACATTGCAAGGACTTACTAGGGACTGTGCCTTTGACTGTGACTGTGGCCTTTCTTATTCAGATACAATGGTGCGTGATGCCATTGCACAGAACGTTTCTGATGTTCGCATACGGGAGCAAATTTTGAAACTAGTTAATACCTCCCTTCAACAAGTGATAGACATATTGGATAGACAAGACACACTTGACTGTGCTCAGGAATCTTTTGAAACTTCGCCAGCGGTGTGTCCCGCCGGGCGCGCTCGCGCTGCGCGGCCCGGTCAACTGCCCTCGCGCAAACAAACGCAGCTGCCGCCGCGCTCTAAGTCACGTGTGCCGCGCCAGCCCACAAATGCAGTGAAATCATGCCCGCGGTGTGCAACTAGACATTCGCGCGAACATTGCCCGTCACGCCAAGCTATTTGCTTTTTCTGCAATAAGAAAGGACATGTTCAAAGTGTTTGCTAGAAAAAGCTCAGATCAGACACTCTTAATCATTCCAGGCCCTTTGCTTCGCGCCGGAATCGAACCAAGGACACTCAGTCTCGTGGACCTTCACCCACTGACATTCATGTCGTTACATCCACTTCGTCCAGTGACACTTTCTCTAACAGTGACTGTGATCGTCCCTCAAAACGAGTGCGTCAACGTCGCCGGAAATCACGTCAATTAGCAAGTGATTCTGTACCAGTGTCTGTTCAAATTGCACGAGACAGTCGCTCTTGTCGTCAGCAGGACAATAAACTTTTTATAGATTTGGACTTTAATGGCAAAGTGATCCCATTCCAGGTCGATACCGGAGCTGCAGTTTCATTGCTCAATCACGACACGTACAAACAACTGGGCACACCTCCATTGCGTTCCGCCAATGTTAAGCTAACCACATATTCTGGACAGAAAATTCCTGTGTTAGGACAGTGCAGCCTTCTTGCAACATACATGGAACAAACAAAACTTGTGTCATTTTACGTTCTTCGTTCTTCTTCTGCAGTGAACTTGTTTGGTTTAGATTTATTTCAGTTGTTTAACATGTCTATTGTAAATCAGGTCCTATCAGTGAATCAAACTATGCCTTCAGACAGTGTTTCTCGTCTCTGTGACGAATTTGCAAACATTTTTGCACCGGGCTTAGGTTGCGCTAAAAACTATGAAGCACAATTGGAACTGAAAGTAAACGCGCAACCGAAATTTTTCAGAGCGCGCAATGTTCCCCACGCATTGCGTGATGAGGTCGCACGAACATTAAACGATCTAGCATCACAAGGTGTGAGTGAATGTGCGCAATGCCTCTTCCATTTCAGCTCCGCTTCCTCGCTTTCGCCGTACAGGTGTTCCGTTTCTCTGGACGACGGAATGCGAACGCGCCTTTCGCCAGTTGAAATCGGCGTTGCTTTCTAATACTTGCCTCACGCCTTTCGATCCCCAGAAACCCCTTTTGTTGATGGTAGATGCATCGGATTTCGGGATCGGTGCTGTGCTTGCGTACAAAGTTGGTTCGCATGATCGCCCTATTGCCTTTGCGTCCAAATTGCTCTCGTCTGCGCAAAGAAATTATTCACTGATAGAGAAAGAAGCTTTGGCTCTCGTATTTGGTGTTACTAAGTTCCATGATTTCTTGTATGGTCGTCACTTTACCATCATCACAGACCACAAACCTTTGACATCGCTTTTCCATCCGACCAAGCCTGTACCTCCACGTACAGCGCAGAAATTCATTCGCTGATCTATTTTCCTCTCGCAGTCCCGCTACGATATCTTGTATCGGTCCACTGCTAAGCACGGAAACGCCGATGCGTTGTCCCGTTTGCCTGTTGCTGAGGATAAAGCATTCAATTCTTCCAAACTTGCTTGCATGTTCATTGATTCGGAAACCGATGAAGTGGTCGAATCGTTTCCGATTGATTTTCGTCGTGTAGCTACAGCCACCGCTGCTGACCCTGTCCTTGCTACTGTTTTGCGTTTTGTTGCTACGCAATGGCCTTTGTCAAAGTCTCGGATCGAGGATCCGTTGGTTCGCCGATTTTTTGCTCACAGGGAGAGACTTTTTGTTCGACGTGGTGTTTTGTTGTTGCGTTCTGATAATGATCAGTCCCGAGTCGTGGTCCCACGTTCGTTACAGTCCTCTGTCTTACGGCTTCTTCACCAAGGACATTGGGGTATAGTGCGAACGAAACAACTTGCACGTCAGCACTGTACTTGGTTCGGAATAGATGCTGCGATTACGAATATGTGTTCTTCTTGCATGGCGTGTGCCGAACAACAATCCGCACCGCCGCGGAAAGTCTTTGCATGGCCAAAAGCCACTTCCCCTTGGCAACGCTTGCACATTGATTTTGCTGGTCCATTCTGGAATGCTCGATGGTTGGTTCTGGTCGATGCCTTCAGTAATTTTCCTTTTGTTGTCCGGATGTCTTCCACGACGTCCTCCGCCACCATCCAAGCGTTGTCTGCTATCTTTTGCATTGAAGGTCTTCCGCAGACTATTGTTTTCGACAATGGCCCACAGTTCATGTCCGCAGAATTTCAGTCATTCTGCCAGGCCAATGGTATTCAACATCTGACATCCGCGCCGTTTTCGCCTCAGTCAAACGGTGCCACTTAACGATTGGTCCGGACTTTCAAGTCACAGATGTTGAAATTGAAAGAGTCGCATTCTCGGGAGGACGCATTGTTGCTCTTTTTGTCTTCGTATCGCCCTCAGCCCCGAGATGGTCGCTCGCCGGCTGAGTTGCTCCATGGTCGTCCTCATCGCACCTTGATGTCTTTGCTACATCCGCCGCATCAGGTTCCTGTGCAGCGGCAGACTCCTGCTTTTGCTCCTGGCGACGTTGTATTTTATCGCAACTATCGAGGTTCACGGCGTTGGCTCGCAGGGCGCATTCTTCGCTGCCTCGGCCGCGCGATGTATTTGGTTTTGGGGGCCTCTGGTGAGGTGCGTCAGCATCTCAATCAGCTGCGCCTCTGTCGTCGCACGGGTTCTGCCGCTCCCCGTCTGCTTTCAGCGACGGTGCCGTCCGGTCAGCGCCCTGGGGACCCATCTACTGGCTCGCCTCATCCCCAGGTGTTACCGACGATGCCTTCTATTTTGCCCCATGGCGACGCGCCGCCGCAGCAGCCGCCGCCGCCGCCGCCGCAGCCACCTGTTCTCCCGCCGGCGCCGCCCGCATTCGACGCTTCGCTGCAGCCGCCAAGCGCCTCCCTGGGTCACGCGCCGCCGATCGCTTCCCGTGACCAGCTGTCCTCCGCCATGGAACTCTTGCCCGCTCCGGACCACATGACGTCATCGCGCGTCGGCTACCCCGACGCAATGGAGGTCGACCCTTCGGCCCCTCCTGTCTCATTCCGGGCGCCTACACCACATGTTGCTGTGCACCCTGGACTAGGTTTTGAGGCGTTTCCTAGATCCTCTCGGACCGAATGGCCGGGTGCGGGTGGCACAGCCTCGCCTATTGTTAGGCTCCCCACGTCATCGCATACGTCAACATGTGGTCCTCCCCACGGCGGGCGGAAGCCTTATCTCACGACCGTTCGCCGATTTGCGGGGGAGGAATGTGGTGTCACAGCCAGACACCACACTTGCTAGGTGGTAGATTAAATCGGCCACGGTCCATTTAGTACATGTCGGACCCGCGTGTCGCCACTGTGTGATCGCAGACCTAGCGCCACCACAAGGCAGGTCTCGTGATATGAACAAGCACTCGGCCCAGTTGTACGACGACATTGCTAGAGACAATACGGACGAAGCCTTCCTCTCATTTGCCGAGAGACAGTTAGAATAGCCTTCAGCTTAGTCCATGGCTACGACCTAGCAAGGCGCCATTAGCCTTACCTACTTTGAGAATTATAGTATAAATGTCTCAAGAAGAATGCTGTAGTCATCAACTAATAAAGTTAAGTATAAAGCAGCTACGTACTTTTCTTGCTACCATTCAATAGTTATCCTGTTCCAGAATTCGCGCCCGTCGGCGTGTGTGTACGCGTGCCTTTCTTTCAATCGGCTACCTCAAGTGGCGTAACAGTCTTGTTACGTCACTACAGATTGGCGACGATTTAAAGTATTCTTTCTGATTGCTTACATTTATTTGTGTCATGGCTTCGCCACAATCTCCAGATGTACTGTCCGAATTTTATCGCTTGCAGAATCAGCAGACGCAAGCGTTATTGGATGCTCTTGGACAGCTCGTCCAGGGTCAACGTGCGCTGCACACCGATGCGGCCGCCGCCGCTTCATCGCTACCGCAGCCACAACATGCTGTTGCACCTCAATTCCGACCCTTTGATGCAACCCACGAGTACTGGCAAGAGTGGTCCCGTCAATTCGCCTTCCACCTCGCCACCTACAGAATTCAAGGTAATGAGCGGCAGCCGTTTTTGCTTTCTTGTGTCGGTGTGTCCACAAACCGTGTGATAGTGAAATTGTTTCCCCGACGCGACGTAGCAACTCTGTCCTACGAGGAAATTTTGTCTGCTTTAGATGCCTATTTCAAAGAAACAGTTAATGTGGTTGCAAAGCGGTATACAGTTTTTCGTACAAAACGTACGGCCGGTCAAACTAATAGGGAGTGGGTAGCAACATTGCAAGGACTTACTAGGGACTGTGCCTTTGACTGTGACTGTGGCCTTTCTTATTCAGATACAATGGTGCGTGATGCCATTGCACAGAACGTTTCTGATGTTGGCATACGGGAGCAAATTTTGAAACTAGTTAATACCTCCCTTCAACAAGTGATAGACATATTGGATAGACAAGACACACTTGACTGTGCTCAGGTATCTTTTGAAACTTCGCCAGCGGTGTGTCCCGCCGGGCGCGCTCGCGCTGCGCGGCCCGGTCAACTGCCGTCGCGCAAACAAACGCAGCTGCCGCCGCGCTCTAAGTCACGTGTGCCGCGCCAGCCCACAAATGCAGTGAAATCATGCCCGCGGTGTGCAACTAGACATTCGCGCGAACATTGCCCGTCACGCCAAGCTATTTGCTTTTTCTGCAATAAGAAAGGACATGTTCAAAGTGTTTGCTAGAAAAAGCTCAGATCAGACACTCTTAATCATTCCAGGCCCTTTGCTTCGCGCCGGAATCGAACCAAGGACACTCAGTCTCGTGGACCTTCGCCCACTGACATTCATGTCGTTACATCCACTTCGTCCAGTGACACTTTCTCTAACAGTGACTGTGATCGTCCCTCAAAACGAGTGCGTCAACGTCGCCGGAAATCACGTCAATTAGCAAGTGATTCTGTACCAGTGTCTGTTCAAATTGCACGAGACAGTCGCTCTTGTCGTCAGCAGGACAATAAACTTTTTGTAGATTTGGACTTTAATGGCAAAGTGATCCCATTCCAGCTCGATACCGGAGCTGCAGTTTCATTGCTCAATCACGACACGTACAAACAACTGGGCAAACCTCCATTGCGTTCCGCCAATGTTAAGCTAACCACATATTCTGGACAGAAAATTCCTGTGTTAGGACAGTGCAGCCTTCTTGCAACATACATGGGACAAACAAAACTTGTGTCATTTTACGTTCTTCGTTCTTCTTCTGCAGTGAACTTGTTTGGTTTAGATTTATTTCAGTTGTTTAACATGTCTATTGTAAATCAGGTCCTATCAGTGAATCAAACTATGCCTTCAGACAGTGTTTCTCGTCTCTGTGACGAATTTGCAAACATTTTTGCACCGGGCTTAGGTTGCGCTAAAAACTATGAAGCACAATTGGAACTGAAAGTAAACGCGCAACCGAAATTTTTCAGAGCGCGCAATGTTCCCCACGCATTGCGTGATGAGGTCGCACGAACATTAAACGATCTAGCATCACAAGGTGTGAGTGAATGTGCGCAATGCCTCTTCCATTTCAGCTCCGCTTCCTTGCTTTCGCCGTACAGGTGTTCCGTTTCTCTGGACGACGGAATGCGAACGCGCCTTTCGCCAGTTGAAATCGGCGTTGCTTTCTAATACTTGCCTCACGCTTTTCGATCCCCAGAAACCCCTTTTGTTGATGGTAGATGCATCGGATTTCGGGATCGGTGCTGTGCTTGCGTACAAAGTTGGCTCGCATGATCGCCCTATTGCCTTTGCGTCCAAATTGCTCTCGTCTGCGCAAAGAAATTATTCACTGATAGAGAAAGAAGCTTTGGCTCTCGTATTTGGTGTTACTAAGTTCCATGATTTCTTGTATGGTCGTCACTTTACCATCATCACAGACCACAAACCTTTGACATCGCTTTTTCATCCGACCAAGCCTGTACCTCCACGTACAGCGCAGAAATTCATTCGCTGATCTATTTTCCTCTCGCAGTCCCGCTACGATATCTTGTATCGGTCCACTGCTAAGCACGGAAACGCCGATGCGTTGTCCCGTTTGCCTGTTGCTGAGGATAAAGCATTCGATTCTTCCAAACTTGCTTGCATGTTCATTGATTCGGAAACCGATGAAGTGGTCGAATCGTTTCCGATTGATTTTCGTCGTGTAGCTACAGCTACCGCTGCTGACCCTGTCCTTGCTACTGTTTTGCGTTTTGTTGCTACGCAATGGCCTTTGTCAAAGTCTCGGATCGAGGATCCGTTGGTTCGCCGATTTTTTGCTCACAGGGAGAGACTTTTTGTTCGACGTGGTGTTTTGTTGTTGCGTTCTGATAATGATCAGTCCCGAGTCGTGGTCCCACGTTCGTTACAGTCCTCTGTCTTACGGCTTCTTCACCAAGGACATTGGGGTATAGTGCGAACGAAACAACTTGCTCGTCAGCACTGTACTTTGTTCGGAATAGATGCTGCGATTACGAATATGTGTTCTTCTTGCATGGCGTGTGCCGAACAACAATCCGCACCGCCGCGGAAAGTCTTGGCATGGCCAAAAGCCACTTCCCCTTGGCAACGCTTGCACATTGATTTTGCTGGTCCATTCTGGAATGCTCGATGGTTGGTTCTGGTCGATGCCTTCAGTAATTTTCCTTTTGTTGTCCGGATGTCTTCCACGACGTCCTCCGCCACCATCCAAGCGTTGTCTGCTATCTTTTGCATTGAAGGTCTTCCGCAGACTATTGTTTTCGACAATGGCCCACAGTTCATGTCCGCAGAATTTCAGTCATTCTGCCAGGCCAATGGTATTCAACATCTGACATCCGCGCCGTTTTCGCCTCAGTCAAACGGTGCCACTTAACGATTGGTCCGGACTTTCAAGTCACAGATGTTGAAATTGAAAGAGTCGCATTCTCGGGAGGACGCATTGTTGCTCTTTTTGTCTTCGTATCGCCCTCAGCCCCGAGATGGTCGCTCGCCGGCTGAGTTGCTCCATGGTCGTCCTCATCGCACCTTGATGTCTTTGCTGCATCCGCCGCATCAGGTTCCTGTGCAGCGGCAGACTCCTGCTTTTGCTCCTGGCGACGTTGTATTTTATCGCAACTATCGAGGTTCACGGCGTTGGCTCGCAGGGCGCATTCTTCGCTGCCTCGGCCGCGCGATGTATTTGGTTTTGGGGGCCTCTGGTGAGGTGCGACAGCATCTCAATCAGCTGCGCCTCTGTCGTCGCACGGGTTCTGCCGCTCCCCGTCTGCTTTCAGCGACGGTGCCGTCCGGTCAGCGCCCTGGGGACCCATCTACTGGCTCGCCTCATCCCCAGGTGTTACCGACGATGCCTTCTATTTTGCCCCATGGCGACGCGCCGCCGCAGCAGCCGCCGCCGCCGCCGCCGCAGCCACCTGTTCTCCCGCCGGCGCCGCCCGCATTCGACGCTTCGCTGCAGCCGCCAAGCGCCTCCCTGGGTCACGCGCCGCCGATCGCTTCCCGTGACCAGCTGTCCTCCGCCATGGAACTCTTGCCCGCTCCGGACCACATGACGTCATCGCGCGTCGGCTACCCCGACGCAATGGAGGTCGACCCTTCGGCCCCTCCTGTCTCATTCCGGGCGCCTACACCACATGTTGCTGTGCACCCTGGACTAGGTTTTGAGGCGTTTCCTAGATCCCCTCGGACCGAATGGCCGGGTGCGGGTGGCACAGCCTCGCCTATTGTTAGGCTCCCCACCTCATCGCATACGTCAACATGTGGTCCTCCCCACGGCGGGCGGAAGCCTTATCTCACGACCGTTCGCCGATTTGCGGGGGAGGAATGTGGTGTCACAGCCAGACACCACACTTGCTAGGTGGTAGATTAAATCGGCCACGGTCCATTTAGTACATGTCGGACCCGCGTGTCGCCACTGTGTGATCGCAGACCTAGCGCCACCACAAGGCAGGTCTCGTGATATGAACAAGCACTCGGCCCAGTTGTACGACGACATTGCTAGAGACAATACGGACGAAGCCTTCCTCTCATTTGCCGAGAGACAGTTAGAATAGCCTTCAGCTTAGTCCATGGCTACGACCTAGCAAGGCGCCATTAGCCTTACCTACTTTGAGAATTATAGTATAAATGTCTCAAGAAGAATGCTGTAGTCATCAACTAATAAAGTTAAGTATAAAGCAGCTACGTACTTTTCTTGCTACCATTCAATAGTTATCCTGTTCCAGAATTCGCGCCCGTCGGCGTGTGTGTACGCGTGCCTTTCTTTCAATCGGCTACCTCAAGTGGCGTAACAGTCTTGTTACGTCACTACAGATTGGCGACGATTTAAAGTATTCTTTCTGATTGCTTACATTTATTTGTGTCATGGCTTCGCCACAATCTCCAGATGTACTGTCCGAATTTTATCGCTTGCAGAATCAGCAGACGCAAGCATTATTGGATGCTCTTGGACAGCTCGTCCAGGGTCAACGTGCGCTGCACACCGATGCGGCCGCCGCCGCTTCATCGCTACCGCAGCCACAACATGCTGTTGCACCTCAATTCCGACCCTTTGATGCAACCCACGAGTACTGGCAAGAGTGGTCCTGTCAATTCGCCTTCCACCTCGCCACCTACAGAATTCAAGGTAATGAGCGGCAGCCGTTTTTGCTTTCTTGTGTCGGTGTGTCCACAAACCGTGTGATAGTGAAATTGTTTCCCTGACGCGACGTAGCAACTCTGTCCTACGAGGAAATTTTGTCTGCTTTAGATGCCTATTTCAAAGAAACAGTTAATGTGGTTGCAAAGCGGTATACAGTTTTTCGTACAAAACGTACGGCCGGTCAAACTAATAGGGAGTGGGTAGCAACATTGCAAGGACTTACTAGGGACTGTGCCTTTGACTGTGACTGTGGCCTTTCTTATTCAGATACAATGGTGCGTGATGCCATTGCACAGAACGTTTCTGATGTTGGCATACGGGAGCAAATTTTGAAACTAGTTAATACCTCCCTTCAACAAGTGATAGACATATTGGATAGACAAGACACACTTGACTGTGCTCAGGAATCTTTTGAAACTTCGCCAGCGGTGTGTCCCGCCGGGCGCGCTCGCGCTGCGCGGCCCGGTCAACTGCCCTCGCGCAAACAAACGCAGCTGCCGCCGCGCTCTAAGTCACGTGTGCCGCGCCAGCCCACAAATGCAGTGAAATCATGCCCGCGGTGTGCAACTAGACATTCGCGTGAACATTGCCCGTCACGCCAAGCTATTTGCTTTTTCTGCAATAAGAAAGGACATGTTCAAAGTGTTTGCTAGAAAAAGCTCAGATCAGACACTCTTAATCATTCCAGGCCCTTTGCTTCGCGCCGGAATCGAACCAAGGACACTCAGTCTCGTGGACCTTCGCCCACTGACATTCATGTCGTTACATCCACTTCGTCCAGTGACACTTTCTCTAACAGTGACTGTGATCGTCCCTCAAAACGAGTGCGTCAACGTCGCCGGAAATCACGTCAATTAGCAAGTGATTCTGTACCAGTGTCTGTTCAAATTGCATGAGACAGTCGCTCTTGTCGTCAGCAGGACAATAAACTTTTTGTAGATTTGGACTTTAATGGCAAAGTGATCCCATTCCAGCTCGATACCGGAGCTGCAGTTTCATTGCTCAATCACGACACGTACAAACAACTGGGCAAACCTCCATTGCGTTCCGCCAATGTTAAGCTAACCACATATTCTGGACAGAAAATTCCTGTGTTAGGACAGTGCAGCCTTCTTGCAACATACATGGGACAAACAAAACTTGTGTCATTTTACGTTCTTCGTTCTTCTTCTGCAGTGAACTTGTTTGGTTTAGATTTATTTCAGTTGTTTAACATGTCTATTGTAAATCAGGTCCTATCAGTGAATCAAACTGTGCCTTCAGACAGTGTTTCTCGTCTCTGTGACGAATTTGCAAACATTTTTGCACCGGGCTTAGGTTGCGCTAAAAACTATGAAGCACAATTGGAACTGAAAGTAAACGCGCAACCGAAATTTTTCAGAGCGCGCAATGTTCCCCACGCATTGCGTGATGAGGTCGCACGAACATTAAACGATCTAGCATCACAAGGTGTGAGTGAATGTGCGCAATGCCTCTTCCATTTCAGCTCCGCTTCCTCGCTTTCGCCGTACAGGTGTTCCGTTTCTCTGGACGACGGAATGCGAACGCGCCTTTCGCCAGTTGAAATCGGCGTTGCTTTCTAATACTTACCTCACGCCTTTCGATCCCCAGAAACCCCTTTTGTTGATGGTAGATGCATCGGATTTCGGGATCGGTGCTGTGCTTGCGTACAAAGTTGGCTCGCATGATCGCCCTATTGCCTTTGCGTCCAAATTGCTCTCGTCTGCGCAAAGAAATTATTCACTGATAGAGAAAGAAGCTTTGGCTCTCGTATTTGGTGTTACTAAGTTCCATGATTTCTTGTATGGTCGTCACTTTACCATCATCACAGACCACAAACCTTTGACATCGCTTTTTCATCCGACCAAGCCTGTACCTCCACGTACAGCGCAGAAATTCATTCGCTGATCTATTTTCCTCTCGCAGTCCCGCTACGATATCTTGTATCGGTCCACTGCTAAGCACGGAAACGCCGATGCGTTGTCCCGTTTGCCTGTTGCTGAGGATAAAGCATTCGATTCTTCCAAACTTGCTTGCATGTTCATTGATTCGGAAACCGATGAAGTGGTCGAATCGTTTCCGATTGATTTTCGTCGTGTAGCTACAGCCACCGCTGCTGACCCTGTCCTTGCTACTGTTTTGCGTTTTGTTGCTACGCAATGGCCTTTGTCAAAGTCTCGGATCGAGGATCCGTTGGTTCGCCGATTTTTTGCTCACAGGGAGAGACTTTTTGTTCGACGTGGTGTTTTGTTGTTGCGTTCTGATAATGATCAGTCCCGAGTCGTGGTCCCACGTTCGTTACAGTCCTCTGTCTTACGGCTTCTTCACCAAGGACATTGGGGTATAGTGCGAACGAAACAACTTGCTCGTCAGCACTGTACTTGGTTCGGAATAGATGCTGCGATTACGAATATGTGTTCTTCTTGCATGGCGTGTGCCGAACAACAATCCGCACCGCCGCGGAAAGTCTTGGCATGGCCAAAAGCCACTTCCCCTTGGCAACGCTTGCACATTGATTTTGCTGGTCCATTCTGGAATGCTCGATGGTTGGTTCTGGTCGATGCCTTCAGTAATTTTCCTTTTGTTGTCCGCATGTCTTCCACGACGTCCTCCGCCACCATCCAAGCGTTGTCTGCTATCTTTTGCATTGAAGGTCTCCCGCAGACTATTGTTTTCGACAATGGCCCACAGTTCATGTCCGCAGAATTTCAGTCATTCTGCCAGGCCAATGGTATTCAACATCTGACATCCGCGCCGTTTTCGCCTCAGTCAAACGGTGCCACTTAACGATTGGTCCGGACGTTCAAGTCACAGATGTTGAAATTGAAAGAGTCGCATTCTCGGGAGGACGCATTGTTGCTCTTTTTGTCTTCGTATCGCTCTCAGCCCCGAGATGGTCGCTCGCTGGCTGAGTTGCTCCATGGTCGTCCTCATCGCACCTTGATGTCTTTGCTGCATCCGCCGCATCAGGTTCCTGTGCAGCGGCAGACTCCTGCTTCTGCTCCTGGCGACGTTGTATTTTATCGCAACTATCGAGGTTCACGGCGTTGGCTCGCAGGGCGCATTCTTCGCTGCCTCGGCCGCGCGATGTATTTGGTTTTGGGGGCCTCTGGTGAGGTGCGTCAGCATCTCAATCAGCTGCGCCTCTGTCGTCGCACGGGTTCTGCCGCTCCCCGTCTGCTTTCAGCGACGGTGCCGTCCGGTCAGCGCCCTGGGGACCCATCTACTGGCTCGCCTCATCCCCAGGTGTTACCGACGATGCCTTCTATTTTGCCCCATGGCGACGCGCCGCCGCAGCAGCCGCCGCCGCCGCCGCCGCAGCCACCTGTTCTCCCGCCGGCGCCGCCCGCATTCGACGCTTCGCTGCAGCCGCCAAGCGCCTCCCTGGGTCACGCGCCGCCGATCGCTTCCCGTGACCAGCTGTCCTCCGCCATGGAACTCTTGCCCGCTCCGGACCACATGACGTCATCGCGCGTCGGCTACCCCGACGCAATGGAGGTCGACCCTTCGGCCCCTCCTGTCTCATTCCGGGCGCCTACACCACATGTTGCTGTGCACCCTGGACTAGGTTTTGAGGCGTTTCCTAGATCCCCTCGGACCGAATGGCCGGGTGCAGGTGGCACAGCCTCGCCTACTGTTAGGCTCCCCACCTCATCGCATACGTCAACATGTGGTCCTCCCCACGGCGGGCGGAAGCCTTATCTCACGACCGTTCGCCGATTTGCGGTGGAGGAATGTGGTGTCACAGCCAGACACCACACTTGCTAGGTGGTAGATTAAATCGGCCACGGTCCATTTAGTACATGTCGGACCCGCGTGTCGCCACTGTGTGATCACAGACCTAGCGTCACCACAAGGCAGGTCTCGTGATACGAACAAGCACTCGGCCCAGTTGTACGACGACATTGCTAGAGACAATACGGACGAAGCCTTCCTCTCATTTGCCGAGAGACAGTTAGAATAGCCTTCAGCTTAGTCCATGGCTACGACCTAGCAAGGCGCCATTAGCCTTACCTACTTTGAGAATTATAGTATAAATGTCTCAAGAAGAATGCTGTAGTCATCAACTAATAAAGTTAAGTATAAAGCAGCTACGTACTTTTCTTGCTACCATTCAATAGTTATCCTGTTCCAGAATTCGCGCCCGTCGGCGTGTGTGTACGCGTGCCTTTCTTTCAATCGGCTACCTCAAGTGGCGTAACAGTCTTGTTACGTCACTACAGATTGGCGACGATTTAAAGTATTCTTTCTGATTGCTTACATTTATTTGTGTCATGGCTTCGCCACAATCTCCAGATGTACTGTCCGAATTTTATCGCTTGCAGAATCAGCAGACGCAAGCGTTATTGGATGCTCTTGGACAGCTCGTCCAGGGTCAACGTGCGCTGCACACCGATGCGGCCGCCGCCGCTTTATCGCTACCGCAGCCACAACATGCTGTTGCACCTCAATTCCGACCCTTTGATGCAACCCACGAGTACTGGCAAGAGTGGTCCCGTCAATTCGCCTTCCACCTCGCCACCTACAGAATTCAAGGTAATGAGCGGCAGCCGTTTTTGCTTTCTTGTGTCGGTGTGTCCACAAACCGTGTGATAGTGAAATTGTTTCCCCGACGCGACGTAGCAACTCTGTCCTACGAGGAAATTTTGTCTGCTTTAGATGCCTATTTCAAAGAAACAGTTAATGTGGTTGCAAAGCGGTATACAGTTTTTCGTACAAAACGTACGGCCGGTCAAACTAATAGGGAGTGGGTAGCAACATTGCAAGGACTTACTAGGGACTGTGCCTTTGACTGTGACTGTGGCCTTTCTTATTCAGATACAATGGTGCGTGATGCCATTGCACAGAACGTTTCTGATGTTGGCATACAGGAGCAAATTTTGAAACTAGTTAATACCTCCCTTCAACAAGTGATAGACATATTGGATAGACAAGACACACTTGACTGTGCTCAGGTATCTTTTGAAACTTCGCCAGCGGTGTGTCCCGCCGGGCGCGCTCGCGCTGCGCGGCCCGGTCAACTGCCCTCGCGCAAACAAACGCAGCTGCCGCCGCGCTCTAAGTCACGTGTGCCGCGCCAGCCCACAAATGCAGTGAAATCATGCCCGCGGTGTGCAACTAGACATTCACGTGAACATTGCCCGTCACGCCAAGCTATTTGCTTTTTCTGCAATAAGAAAGGACATGTTCAAAGTGTTTGCCAGAAAAAGCTCAGATCAGACACTCTTAATCATTCCAGGCCCTTTGCTTCGCGCCGGAATCGAACCAAGGACACTCAGGCTCGTGGACCTTCGCCCATGGACATTCATGTCGTTACATCCACTTCGTCCAGTGACACTTTCTCTAACAGTGACTGTGATCGTCCCTCAAAACGAGTGCGTCAACGTCGCCGGAAATCACGTCAATTAGCAAGTGATTCTGTACCAGTGTCTGTTCAAATTGCACGAGACAGTCGCTCTTGTCGTCAGCAGGACAATAAACTTTTTGTAGATTTGGACTTTAATGGCAAAGTGATCCCATTCCAGCTCGATACCGGAGCTGCAGTTTCATTGCTCAATCACGACACGTACAAACAACTGGGCAAACCTCCATTGCGTTCCGCCAATGTTAAGCTAACCACATATTCCGGACAGAAAATTCCTGTGTTAGGACAGTGCAGCCTTCTTGCAACATACAAGGGACAAACTAAACTTGTGTCATTTTACGTTCTTCATTCTTCTTCTGCAGTGAACTTGTTTGGTTTAGATTTATTTCAGTTGTTTAACATGTCTATTGTAAATCAGGTCCTATCAGTGAATCAAACTGTACCTTCAGACAGTGTTTCATGTCTCTGTGACGAATTGGCAAACATTTTTGCTTCGGGCTTAGGTTGCGGTAAAAACTATGTAGCACAATTGGAACTGAAAGTAAACGTGCAACCGAAATTTTTCAGAGCGCGCAATGTTCCCCACGCATTGCATGATGAGGTCGCACGAACATTAAACGATCTAGCATCACAAGGTGTGAGTGAATGTGCGCAATGCCTCTTCCATTTCAGCTCCGCTTCCTCGCTTACGCCGTACAGGTGTTCCGTTTCTCTGGACGACGGAATGCGAACGCGCCTTTCGCCAGTTGAAATCGGCGTTGCTTTCTAATACTTGCCTCACGCCTTTCGATCCCCAGAAACCCCTTTCGTTGATGGTAGATGCATCGGATTTCGGGATCGGTGCTGTGCTTGCGCACAAAGTTGGCTCGCATTATCGCCCTATTGCCTTTGCGTCCAAATTGCTCTCGTCTGCGCAAAGAAATTATTCACTGATAGAGAAAGAAGCTTTGGCTCTCGTATTTGGTGTTACTAAGTTCCATGATTTCTTGTATGGTCGTCACTTTACCATCATCACAGACCACAAACCTTTGACATCGCTTTTTCATCCGACCAAGCCTGTACCTCCACGTACAGCGCAGAAATTCATTCGCTGATCTATTTTCCTCTCGCAGTCCCGCTACGATATCTTGTATCGGTCCACTGCTAAGCACGGAAACGCCGATGTGTTGTCCTGTTTGCCTGTTGCTGAGGATAAAGCATTCGATTCTTCCGAACTTGCTTGCATGTTCATTGATTCGGAAACCGATGAAGTGGTCGAATCGTTTCCGATTGATTTTCGTCGTGTAGCTACAGCCACCGCTGCTGACCCTGTCCTTGCTACTGTTTTGCGTTTTGTTGCTACACAATGGCCTTTGTCAAAGTCTCGGATCGAGGATCCGTTGGTTCGCCGATTTTTTGCTCACAGGGAGAGACTTTTTGTTCGACGTGGTGTTTTGTTGTTGCGTTCTGATAATGATCAGTCCCGAGTCGTGGTCCCACGTTCGTTACAGTCCTCTGTCTTACGGCTTCTTCACCAAGGACATTGGGGTATAGTGCGAACGAAACAACTTGCTCGTCAGCACTGTACTTGGTTCGGAATAGATGCTGCGATTACGAATATGTGTTCTTCTTGCATGGCGTGTGCCGAACAACAATCCGCACCGCCGCGGAAAGTCTTGGCATGGCCAAAAGCCACTTCCCCTTGGCAACGCTTGCACATTGATTTTGCTGGTCCATTCTGGAATGCTCGATGGTTGGTTCTGGTCGATGCCTTCAGTAATTTTCCTTTTGTTGTCCGGATGTCTTCCACGACGTCCTCCGCCACCATCCAAGCGTTGTCTGCTATCTTTTGCATTGAAGGTCTTCCGCAGACTATTGTTTCCGACAATGGCCCACAGTTCATGTCCGCAGAATTTCAGTCATTCTGCCAGGCCAATGGTATTCAACATCTGACATCCGCGCCGTTTTCGCCTCAGTCAAACGGTGCCGCTTAACGATTGGTCCGGACTTTAAAGTCACAGATGTTGAAATTGAAAGAGTCGCATTCTCGGGAGGACGCATTGTTGCTCTTTTTGTCTTCGTATCGCTCTCAGCCCCGAGATGGTCGCTCGCCGGCTGAGTTGCTCCATGGTCGTCCTCATCGCACCTTGATGTCTTTGCTGCATCCGCCGCATCAGGTTCCTGTGCAGCGGCAGACACCTGCTTTTGCTCCTGGCGACGTTGTATTTTATCGCAACTATCGAGGTTCACGGCGTTGGCTCGCAGGGCGCATTCTTCGCTGCCTCGGCCACGCGATGTATTTGGTTTTGGGGGCCTCTGGTGAGGTGCGTCAGCATCTCAATCAGCTGCGCCTCTGTCGTCGCACGGGTTCTGCCGCTCCCCGTCTGCTTTCAGCGACGGTGCCGTCCGGTCAGCGCCCTGGGGACCCATCTACTGGCTCGCCTCATCCCCAGGTGTTACCGACGATGCCTTCTATTTTGCCCCATGGCGACGCGCCGCCGCAGCAGCCGCCGCAGCCACCGCCGCAGCCGCCTGTTCTCCCGCCGGCGCCGCCCGCATTCGACGCTTCGCTGCAGCCGCCAAGCGCCTCCCTGGGTCACGCGCCGCCGATCGCTTCCCGTGACCAGCTGTCCTCCGCCATGGAACTCTTGCCCGCTCCGGACCACATGACGTCATCGCGCGTCGGCTACCCCGACGCAATGGAGGTCGACCCTTCGGCCCCTCCTGTCTCATTCCGGGCGCCTACACCACATGTTGCCGTGCACCCTGGACTAGGTTTTCAGGCGTTTCCTAGATCCCCTCGGACCGAATGGCCGGGTGCGGGTGGCACAGCCTCGCCTATTGTTAGGCTCCCCACCTCATCGCATACGTCAACATGTGGTCCTCCCCACGGCGGGCGGAAGCCTTATCTCACGACCGTTCGCCGATTTGCGGGGGAGGAATGTGGTGTCACAGCCAGACACCACACTTGCTAGGTGGTAGATTAAATCGGCCACGGTCCATTTAGTACATGTCGGACCCGCGTGTCGCCACTGTGTGATCGCAGACCTAGCGCCACCACAAGGCAGGTCTCGTGATACGAACAAGCACTTGGCCCAGTTGTACGACGACATTGCTAGAGACAATACGGACGAAGCCTTCCTCTCATTTGCCGAGAGACAGTTAGAATAGCCTTCAGCTTAGTCCATGGCTACGACCTAGCAAGGCGCCATTAGCCTTACCTACTTTGAGAATTATAGTATAAATGTCTCAAGAAGAATGCTGTAGTCATCAACTAATAAAGTTAAGTATAAAGCAGCTACGTACTTTTCTTGCTACCATTCAATAGTTATCCTGTTCCAGAATTCACGCCTGTCGGCGTGTGTGTACGCGTGCCTTTCTTTCAATCGGCTACCTCAAGTGGCGTAACAGTCTTGTTACGTCACTACAAATATTATGTCTTGGAAGCGTATATTTCATTTCCTCTTCTCATATTAACGCCCTTGTTTTAGTATGAAGTGAGAAAAAAACATGATAAACTAAAGTTCCTGAGAAGCATATCAGTCATTTCCTCTTCTCATATCATAACTTTTATTTTAGTATGAAGTAAAAAGGCAAACAGTTTAAGTTTGTGAATTCTTATCGTAGGCGCTATCGGAAACGCAAAAAGCAGGGAGCTGTCCATTCTTTTGTCCAACAGTCGTCTCCTTTCATGCATTACTCTCGCTGGGAGATTCTTATTTAAGGACTTGTGGGCATCAAGTTCTTCAGCAGAACAAGCCTTACGTTATTGTGCTAATTACGGTATGGAAAACATGCAACAAAGACGATTTCCCCTAAAGCAGTGGGGATATTTGCATATGTCTGTTTTCAGCAATGACTGCCAGCTGCCATAACACTTCACAGAATCCATGCGGCAGGCTACACAACTGGGCGTGCACTTCAGACTTCATTCAGTAAGACGTCAGGAGATGGATGGAAACGTCAAATTAACGTCGCTTTCCGAGTCGTATTCAATCCAGAATGAGGTGTTATTAAGGTAGTTGAGCGCTGTATCAATTACACTTTTATAATTCCCATATGAGTATTCCGATAGCCAAAAGAACCCGTTAGTGTGAAACTATCGGGAAACTGCATTAATATCAGACTGCAAGAACTTGAGACAATACGTGGACTCTTCTCTTCGCTAGGTGACCGACTACTGTTATCTAGGATTCTCTCCGTCCTAGACGTAATGCAAATGGAACTTCAGAGGCGCTTTCCGCTATTCTTGACAAACATCAGCAACTCGTAATCACTGCGAATTACAACTGCGTGATGATATGGCTCAGATTGTCAGTAGTTGTGGTGGTGTTATGCTGTCAAACTGCTTTAATGGTGGCATACATAATTTAGCGCTGACTACCTACTTAAGTAAAGATAGTTTTGTGGCGTCGTCGCTTCTCTTTATTTGGCCTCAGCTTGAGTAATTCGATTTAACGAACATAGTACTCCATTCGCGGGCTGCTAATGATAGAGTATGACTACAGAAATCATCGTGCGGGTATTACATTAGTTCTGCAATGAATTGCTTAACAAATGTTACCCTCAGCTACGCAGCTCGAATGACTCATTACACAGGTACTCTGTGTTGCACTTGCTTAAGGGATCAGTTCGCTGCAATCCTGCTTCTACTGTTCCTAAATCCTTGTATACTTCATAAATGGTTCAAATGGCTCTGAGCACTATGGGATTTAACTTCTGAGGTCATCAGTCCACTAGAACTTAGAACTATTTAAACCTAACTAATCTAAGGACATCACACACATCCATGCCCGAGGCAGGATTCGAACCTGCGATCGTAGCGGTCGCGCGGTTCCAGACTGTAGCGCCTAGAACAGCTCGGCCACTCCGGCCGGCATACTTGTATACTGACCATTCGTTATTTGACTAAATATGAACTACAATCTGATTCGCATATATATGACATGGGTTAGCGCTGGCACAAAGCAATGAAAGGTTTGGATGCCGTTGAAGTCACGTTACACTGATGGCAAGACAAATGTCCGCAAATCACCTCTATTGCCTCAAGAAACAATTGCATCTTAAATATCGAAGGACCAATGTCCACACTGTCACAGCGCGTTGAAATACAGCTAAGACGGCAGATGAATATTTGTTACCGACTGGGCTTCGGACCTGGACCTCCTGTTTACTAGACAGACATGCTGATCACCGCACTATTATTCTTTTAAAAAAGTTTGAGAAGACTTTCAGCACCAGGTAGGCGGAGGCAAAGAGGGCAGGGATCGAAGATCCGAGGCCTGGCCTCAATGCCTCCCCCATACCTGTCACTGAGCAGCTGCATTATTCCCATTTATTCCATGTTTGCACCCATATATACCTTTATATTGTGGGAAAAAATTGAAGTAGTAATTAAGGTAACATAAATTACAGATTGCGGCGTCCAATGTCGTGCGTTCCTTGTAGAACATAACTTATAACAGTGAAAAGGGTGACGGAAAACTACATAACAAACATTCATTGAGAAATATATTCACAATTTAAGTTATTATGCTCTTAACCACAATCCGACTTGGAGTCTCTCTTCAGTTACAGCTAACCAGTGCCCACCTATTGCACTATTGTAAGAACCGAGATGCAGTATTTGGGATTTAAAATTTTTTAAATTCGTTGTAGGATCTTATGAGGCCAAGCTGCTTAGGTCATCGCTCAGTAAGCTTACACACTACTTAAACTAAATTAAACTAATTTACGCTACGGACAACCCACACACCCATGCCGGAGGGAGGACTCGAACCTCCGACGGTGGGCACTACGGGACGCAGCACATCTATTTCAGTGGTGGGAAGATGCACCACCTCGGATTTGCTCATGACATAATGACATTAATAATAATAACAATAATAATCCCTTGGGGCCGATAGGGGAAATCCTCTCCCATATGGGTGGTACCGAGGAAATCAAATACTTGGGGTGAACTAAATACTAACACAGTCCTCAACGACTACTCAATCCGTTGAACTCAAAATCCTCGCACGTCTGAGTGAAAACCTCCGCTACTCTGGTCACCGCCTGTTAGCTCAATGAGCTCCGCTGAAAATATTTGCTTCCAAAGGCTTCAACACCCTCTGGTCCTGTCCGGTCCTGGAATCACCCAGGCCAAACCAATGAAACACAAGCAAACATGAGCTGTGCAAACTGTCGACAGGCGGCAGTTGGAATTTCGGATTCTGGGGAGGCCATGTTAGCACGGCAGAGAATATCTAAGATCCCAGGTAAATTGCCCTACAAGCAGAAAACATGCATTTGAAAACTAAACATCGGTACATTGATCCAAGCACGTAAACTAAATAATCTCACAAAAGAAATCGAGCAACTAAAAATTCTCATCCTTGCTCTTCACGAACCACGACTCACTGACAGTGAAACCTTTCATTACGGAAACCATTGCATCTTCAAGAGCAAAATACACTCTTGGCCATGGCATTTCTCGAACACAGATGTATCATCAGTTCTGTAAAAGAAATCACACCCATCAACAATCGACTTATGACTATGCTCATTCAGAGCCCCAGTAAAAAATAAACACTCATCAATGCACATGGCCTCACCGACATCGAAAATAAGGAAAACACCAAAAATGTCGAAAAATTCTGGAACACACTCGAAAATACTATGAGCAAAATTCACCAAGACGACGTGAAAACAACTAAAGGGAGACTTCAACTCTCTATTTGGGACAGAAAAAACCTGTGGAAAAATCATTGTTACAAATTCAACACACAGAAACGCTTAGACCAACGGCACACGTCTGAGTGATATTTGCCAACAATTCAACCACAAAAGGATGTCTTCCCACTTTAGGAAAATACGATTTCTCAGGTAACATGCTTGGCTACCAGGTGCAAGCTGCTGTCGTTCGCCTTTCTAGACTCGCTGAAAGCCAGATTTCTATTCCTCTGTGGTAGAGCTACAAGCAGGGACATACTAACTCAATAAGGGAATCGTAAGACAGCGCTCGAGTATTATTCGTCTTGGTACTTTCAGGAATCCTTAGGCTGTCAGAGCGAAAATCTTACAGTACTGCCAATTTCATAATGCTACTTTTGTTTTCTGCCGACATATTTTTTGTTGTTGTGAATACATAATTTTATCTATGAAATGCCACATTTTCATAATACTTGCGAATGTTACAGGAATGAAGTAAACACAGATTTTTCGAAGTCAAAAGTCGGTAATATTCTACTAATTCGTGTTAAAATAGGCTCAGTCGTCTTACAGACAAATAATGCTTTACTAAGATAGATTGCCGTCGTGATGTTTCTGTAGTAAGCTGAATTTAATTTGTATTAGTACAGGGAATAATTTAATTGCATTTTCCATTAGTTTACGAATCTCAACATTAATCATCAAATCGAAATTAATCAGCAGCTGAATTTTCTTTCACGATATCTACAACAATCTGACTATGCTGAAGTTGTTTACCAATTCTACGCCTCGAGATACCCACTGGTTCTAACGATGTCATTAAACAAGTGTAGTTTTAAGAGTATTTTCGTCTAGAAATGAATTGCCTTGACGGTTGATCGATCAGGAGCGGGAAGGGTAAAATTTTACGAATATATGACGAGAGGGACAAGTGCTTGAGAGAGGACTTCCCTGTCAATACAGGTGCCTGAGAGACGACTTTCCTATCAATCTCCTGGATAGTTTTGTTTCTCAAATCAACAGGGTGAGTTATCATGCAGTAGCACATGTGATGTAGTTTTGTTGCTCGACTTTCTTACACTGCGACCGAAAGGTCTCAGTTGTTGACAACAAATTCCAGCTATGTTGCACACACCCCTTGGGGCAGAATTCGTAGCCCAAAACACACTTTTGGAGGTATCAGATGTAAAATATTATGTTCACACTACACTTTACTCTAGTCTACGTCTTTTGGTGGGGCTCAGCCTTTCATTTCTTCTAAGGAAGTTAACGATAAATGCATCATAACACGTCACCAGTAACAGTACTGCATAGGAATGCTCAATGAGCGACCTGATGACGTTCAATAATAGTCAGTCAGGTGATTTTTGTTGTTTCGAATTAGAATATGCAGTACTCCTACAACAGACTTCTGATCTTTGCCTGTTGAATGCAAATGTCGCATAATGGTAAAATGGTAATCTACCACGTATATCAGTTGTCGAGACTACCTTAATGTGGAAAATCATTCATGCCAGAACGATCTTTGTTGAAACAAGAATATCTTTTTCTGGCGTATTTTTCCCAAAAGCTCTCACTCCACACACAGTTCAAATCTTTCTAGCTGCCTCCTCTACATTCACCCCTCTGTTATACCAAAAGTAAACGTTGTGTTGCACATGTTACACCTTTTTTCACTTGCGACTCAATTTTACAATGCTTAACTATAGTTCATGATATTCAAGAATGTAAAATCCAATGCTCAGCTGCAAGATGATAACTAGAACTTCAAATTCAAAAATGGCATTGATACATATACAGACAGCGTGGCGCCGGCTTCGCATGGGCGGCGCCGGATTTCAGGCGACGGGTGGCGTCTGGCCGGTGGCCGGTAGCCGCTGCAGGGCGAGGAAACGCTCGAGCGTAAGCTGTTATGATTGCGACGCAGCCACGAGCTGTCCTGCGGAATTGTTTCTGGTGTACTTGTTATTGCGGGTGGGTAGAATGTTAAACGAATTGCCTTCGATGTTCAATCAGACTCATAACTTTAGACCGAAATGTGGTAAAAAAAAAAAAAATAGACAATTGGACGCGAACATGCTACTTTAAGTTTAGAATGCAAGACCACGGACTCACTCCCTCAATATGAACTCGGAAGTAGACAACACTTTCTCCTAACACTTCCCCATATAACAGCGTTGCCAGATTGTTCAGATGGCCGGACTTAAAGAGTTGTCAGGGACAGTCAGTTTTATTGGCCACCTTAAGTGAACGACTCGGACTTAGTCTCTGTGGCGGCCGGCCAGCGGTCAGTTTTTATGTCTAACACTGTACATTTTCATTTTTGTGAGGATTTACATTTGCCTCTTATGCAAGAGCTTTTTCAATCTAAGTGTTTTGCACAACTTCTATTATTAATTGTAAATAATGTAAATCATATTGCAATGATGCCTTCGATATGGGTAACATCCTTCAGGTATCATTTCTAGAAATTTCTTACATTTTAGTAGATCAGTGTTACATGTGTAAAATTGTTACTAATGTTGTTACTCAAGACCATAGAATACAATTGCTCTCACAGACATTGATGATAATTACAGGATGAACATGTAGAAATTTGTCAAGACTATTTATCAAACAAATTAACTACTATATAGTGGATAGTGAAATAATTTAATTCTGATTCTACTTGCGAATAAGTACGATTTACTAGCGATAGAAGTTGTAAAAAGCGATCAGCTAGGAATGTGTTCTTCTATTTACTTGTTAAAAATGTTTGAAGCTTGCTCTCCAGTTTTAAGAGCGTGTGATGAAAGTTGTTCATTATATTTTGATATTTGCCAAATTCTATAGATTCGGTTTGTAAGATTAACTAGCGCAGGAGTGCCCCAGCGAACCAGGTAAACAACTTCAAAGTCATTGGCCATGTAAAAGCAGAACAATAATGAAGGCTTATTATTCAACTGCCCATGACTATGGTATGGATATGATGTTCTATCATACAGCGTGAAATAATGTGTTGTTGCAAGTGTCTACATTTACACATGCTGAGGAATATATATTACACATGGAAATTATTGCTGCTTTCACATACACACAGGAAGAGGTTTGTGCCTTTATACACACACACACACACTCTTACACACACACACACACACCCTTACACACACACACAAATATATATATATATATATATATATATATATATATATATATATATATATATATATATATAATTAAGAAAAAGCTCTCCTGGGCATATCTAACCATTATGCACTACAAAATGCTGGCAGTGTGCAGGCCTTGTTGGTTAGTGCAAATTTGTCTCTCTCAGGACAGAGTGACTCTCAATGAATACGATTCTTTGAAATAGCTTGCGTTCTGTTTATGAAATGACTTTATCTTGCGCTTGGCTTTAGCAAGTCGGTATTTCATTCACCGAATAAGCTGTACCTGACATCACTTCAAATATCTGTCGAAAATCTGATTTTTGTAGGGGTGTGCTAAGGACAACATGTGATACATTTTACTTTAGGTGACGTCACTATGGGGAATTTTGTGTATATGATGCACAATAATATTCAAAGTAATAAATCTTATACGTTTTATTTCAAATCCATACCAATGTTAAATGAAGCACAGTTTTTGTGAGTCTACATGTGTTGCTAAACAAGCTTTCTTCGAAGCCTTGAGTAGAAGTAACAAGTTAAATACTCTAGTGGTCAATTCAATTCATATTTCATTCAGATCTAGTTGCCCATAATGAATATTCAGAAATACGATACTTTTTGTTTTATTAAGCTACTTTATTGAGAGGGCAGCTGCATCAATCTCATTACACGCTTTGTGGTATTACAAGCTCGCCGCAGTTAGACAAACATATTATCTATTAACGCACAACTACTACTCATATCTTACTAATCAGAGGAAAGCTAGATCGTAGGAACATTCAATCTGTTTCAGTAAAAGGAAAAGTTAACCAGCAGTAAATATTTTAAATCTCCCCCTTTGTCAGAAAAATTCTAGGACAAAGTTTTTTGTTTCTGAGTTTGCAATACTAATAAGGACAAATGTTGTTTTTATGTTACCTGGCATGTGTCCATTCCTGAAATGACCTCGCCCATGTTACCGTACAAAACTAACGATGTGACAGTGGTGTGCTTAGCAACACACTGTTTGGGTTTTTGGCACATTATTTACGCTAACACATGGATACTGATCATGAGCAAAGATGAGTGTAAAGTTCTGCATCAACCTCTGGAAAACCTCTAGTGAAACTGGGCAATGAACGCAGGCGAGGCACTTTCAAGAACACAGAGGGTTTCGTGAAGACAGAGATTCGAATCAAGACAAACACGATCTTGTCGCCCGTCTACAGCACATAGCGATGCAAACGAGGAGCGTGTAAGGCTTTTATTCCAAGCGACTTGCAGCTGTGCGTGGGACATCAGGACAACTCAATTTGAATCTTGATGTGTCTTGAGATTTAATGCGAAGATTTAGGCAAACGGAAAATTACTGTAAACTCGTAACTCAAACACTAACAGACGAAAAGAAAGAGGAAAGACGAAGAGATTCTGCTGAAGTACTGGATAGAGTCATTCCACATTTCGGTCAAAAATTATTGTTATTGATTAAGTTTGGTGCTACCGGTAGCAAACGACAATCTTCGAGAACAAAGACAATGTTGAACACATTCTTTGATACTAAAGGATTAGTTCGCCTCTAGTATGTTCCTTCAGGTCAAACAGTGAACAAAACTGCTTACATCGAAGTCTTGAAAGGTTTGCGACAAGCAATTCGACATCGCCGCCCTGATTTGCGGCATTCACAAGACTGCCTCTTACTGCATGACAACGCAAAACACCTCACTGCTTCATCTGTTATTGAGTATCTGTTCAGTCATTCTATTATTGACATCCCACATCCACCATATTCGCCCGATCTCTCGCCTTCAAATTTTTTCCTTGTTTCCGCGAATGATGAGGTGACTGAATGGAAAGTTGCATCAAGATATCGCAGACATCCTATAAGCTTTGAGAAATGAACTTAGAAGCACCACAACTGAAAATTTCTCTGCTTGCTTCCAAGACCTCCAGCAACGTTATTAACCGTTAGCAGGTAGCCAAGGGGACTACTTACTTCGGAGGTAGGATCATGACTTGCCAAGCGCAGTTTTCTATTCTTTAAAAAGCCTGTACTGAAGCATTTCTGACAAACTGACTATTTTAAACATCAAATATAAAGCACACTGCTCGTTTTCAGTGTCAGGGTCTGAGAATCGTCACTGAGAGTAGCCCGACCTCATTATAATAATTGAGAATTATTCATTTCCGCAGGAGGCCAAACTTTATGCTGGACTTAACCAACACCAACTGTTGCACTTTAATGTACAAGAAATATATAGACTATACAGAAATCATACAGTCTCTAATAACATGAGAACAACATTTAATTGCAAGACAGATCTTTGTTTCAGTGAATATAAAAATATATCAGCTCAACATTTGTTCTTTTGGATAACATTCACTAACCTTCAAAGTCTTTTAAATGTCTCTAACTATAATTAACGTCTGCATAAAATATGTGTTGAGGAACACTCTTCCAATAATGTTTGTTTTGGTCCTAATTACAGGTAATTTTTTAATAGACAGTCAATTCTCAGACCAAATTCTATAAACATGGTAGGCCGCTAAACAGTCGCTTTTCACAACACCATCGACATTACTATTGACGTTCATAGTCTTCCCTCAATCAAGATAAAGCTGATAACAATTCAGTGTACTCAGCCTCAGCAAATTCACTGTATGCTAGCGTTCTGTGATGACTGCTAGTTCTCCTCAAACTTCTGATGGCTTGATTTTTCATTTCTCATGCATTTATTCACTGTCAAATTTTACAGTCTTGAATCGCCTTTTTTGATATTTTTTCTTTGTATCTTTTTGCTTGAAGTCTTCTTGTCTTGCATATCCTCTTCTTCGTTTATAACGTTAACATCGTTGTCTATTCTTAAAACTCTGTTTGTCTCTGCATGGTCAAACAGCATTCTTCTACTCGTTACGATAATTCTGTGCTCTACATAAGATATTGTGACTTTCGTCACAAAGAAACTCCCTCACTTTCCTCAAAACTATCACTCTTTCTCACTTGTTGAATTTCTTGTCCTGTCTGTTCGTCATTAGGTTACCGAGCCCCATCAGCGACTGACTCTTACCATTTTTCGATTCCTCCTTATCAAAATTTTGCACAGATAAAAGTTTTCCTGCTAGACGAAAGCGATCTCTATACTTATAAACTGCATACAGTCCAAAGTGCTTGTAACATTAGAATATCTAAAATACTTCAATTTAATTTACACTTGAATACAAAATAACAAAAAAACTAGTGGTATAACTTATATCACATTATCGTTACACATTTAATGAATCACTGAAAATGCACTTCATTATTTGGCGGAGAAAATGTCCATTACAGTATCACCACGGAATAAGGAAAGAAGCGATCAGCAGGCATTTGTAGTTAACAGAGGAGATATAAAGCAAACAGAAAAAACATACGTACCCAACTGATTGGCAAATATTTCTTTACGCACTGCCTTGCTTCTTGAATGTCTTTCACACAAGAAGAATCTATTTGATGATTTCTGTAAGGGATGTCTGACAGGATAACTGTTTGCTACCTCAATATACTCACATTCACTGCCAGAGTTTCAAATGTCTGTTTCAGTTTGTTCCTGTAAACATCATACGCATCACCAAGTATTGGAATCTATTAATTTTTTGATGCATTGCGTTTCATTAAAATTTCGCGCATACAACAACCATGATTTGCTTGTAATGTTTGTCATTCTCTTTGCTTGGTTGTCTGAACATAGGGTGTTTTATTATGATTCATAACAGAAAGCTTTATTTCGGATCCAATATATTGGCTAATTGCAGGCACTTTTTCTTTAGTTGGTTGCTGAAGCACATTTCACTGTTAGACAAACAGTCAGTCTCATGACATAATTGGAGCTTTTGGTTTTTTTTTTCTGAAGTAGGGCATTAATATGTACTGTGAGATAGAGACTGATTTCTTGCGATATTTCTTCTTTTATTTTATTTACTGCGGTTATTTATACATTGCGAAGTGTCAGAAGCGCTTGCTATTCGTTGAGTTACTCGAGAATGGCATTCAAATTGAATCGACGAATAATTTAAGAAAGCATTTAACTACCGTACTTTTTCTTGTGCTTTCAAACACTTACGGACCGACGAAACGGACGACTCCTTGCAATTTTATCTTATGTAGCGTATTTATTTCTGTCCTTACACCACATAGCTATGTAGTCTGTGTTTTGATTGCTTAGTAGTTTGTCTGCTGAATTAGTTTCGCATCAGGAATATGTTGGTACCGAAATAGTTTTTACATTCACTCTATGCATTCCGTGTATTTCGAGTACCAAAAGTGAGACGAGTCTATCAAAAAACCAATAGTTCAAAGAACGTTAATCGCAGTCTTCCTCCAAATTTTATTTTCTATTTTTATTTCAGCGACAGAGATACGTTTGTGAACTTTGCGCTCTGCTATGGTCCATTCATACGTTCCACCGTAGTTCGGACGAAACATATCGGCTCAAGAGGCGTTGGCCTTTTCGGATGTCATATATGCCAAGCGACATTACCTCTCCTCCGGAGGTTCTGATCGCATTCAATTGATGCTGTATCTGTAGGGTAAGGATAGCAGAACAGGTTTACGAAAATGACCTCACTCAAAGTTATGAATATGGTGAGGTCAGTGCAGCTCGCGTACACAACGAATAACAAAGATCAAACAGAGCCAGGATTAACAGAGCTAAAATCATTGTGTGACGACCTATGACCCAGTTCTGCACTAGGGGAAATTCATGGCGGCATACACAGGATAAAATCGCAATTTTGGTATGATCTTGGCAAGATGCAGTTCAATTAATTAAACTGACGTTAAAGAGCCAACACTTTCCATGTCTATAGGGAATAAAATTTGTACTCTTACATTAACGCGTACGTATTATGTACGCTGAACCATACAGCTATCCATACCTGAAAATAATGGGAGACTAACCTCTTCCCTGAGAGATTGCCATTTACTAACAGTTTAACGTGTTGTAACTGCCTTTCCTGAAGTAGCTACCCCGTGTATCAACGGAAGATGGAAGTGAGAAATTCGTATAGAGCATGTATACAATATTCCTAAACAAACTACGAGTAGAAAGGTACGGTACTCTTGTTAGGCGTAAGGAGCATCACAGAAAATATATTACAAATCTCCCAAACATCAGACTGAAGGCGCCGATTTATATCGGTACGAACGCGAAATCTTCAGATACGTACTCATCTGCTACATGGAAGTAAACTTCGTAGGAGAAAGTAGATTATGAGAGTTCTTCGCAAAGTTCCATCAATGTTTTTTCCAACGGAGTCCTAAACATCTTATGGCTGATATATACCCCCATATAAGTTGTTCACAAGTGTGGACAAATTTCCAGGCCATGATTTTACCCATAGTCATTGGAGATATGGTGTTACACCTCATTACTCACACTTATCGAACCCACTCTAAAAAATATTAAATTAAATTGAGCTTCTCAGCATCTTATGAAGTGTGTCATTGTGAAGTGAACGTGGTATAGTAATCTAAGCTAAATTATGCGCCACTGTCGGAGGTACGTGTTTACCCTATTTATGGCACTGTACTGAGGTTTTCAAGTGCCTTAGAGTATCTTGAACGAACATCGTAGTGGTTGGTGGTAATACAGCTGCATATGGCGATCAATTACAAATAATGTATCCCGTGGCAGCAAGGATATATATATATATATATATATATATATATATATATATATATATATACCCTTCCATGATCGATTTTTGGGGTACTAGTCCCATCTTCACAATCGCCTGAAGTACAAATCGAATCGATGTTGTATATTCTTTCTCTGAATATTATTTCTCTGAAAGGCATCTGGCTGTCTACGAAATAAGAAGTGTACTATACCCACGTCTATAAGACTACATAAAATGGTCCAGCCGTGAGATGACCATGTATTTGATGCTGTGGACGAGGGGCTTACGTGTTTGGCATTCGGTTGACAGCAGGCCGTGTTGTTTTATTTTAAATAGCTATCTTTGATTAGTTTCCAGAATGCAAAGCGTATATTATTGATTGCTATTAAATACAGGAAAATAAACTTCTTAGAAAGTGTGTTCGTGAACTATCATATTACAGTAACACACTTAAGGAACTAGACAACGGTTGACGAAAAACAAAAAAATTATATTTTGTATATAAATGAGGAAAATATTGTTATTGAAAATTCAAAACTGAACAAAAATAAACTCGAACACAACAACAAGGAACAAAACTGAACAAATAACTCGAAGAGAACAAAAAACTCGAAACAAACAAGAACTATTGGAACAAATAAATCTTTTCTTCAGTTTCTGGAAGCAGCAACCGAAGCATGGCTGCTGAGATCCTCTGCTGCCCCCTCCTCCACTTCTTTACGAGGTTTTTCATTATCAGCGGCGTCCACCTAGGCAAACAGCATAGCTATAGTTGTGACAAAATCAGTCTTCACCTAGGACTTACATAATAAAATAATAGTAGCATAGTATATCCAGACACTGTGACGAACAAACAGTTAATACGGAATACCATTCTTGTTATTAAGCATGTAGTGCAAAGAAGAGAAGAAATAAGAAGAAGATTTAACGATATCCATAACAGCTGATAGCTAATAAATGATACACTTTTACATGTCGTCTCCGGTCTGTCACAATTGATAAGCTAGTAAGCTGGGGTATTTAGCAAACGATGTTGTGGCAGAGTGAATGCAGCCATAGGCCGCCTTTAGAGGCAATCTAACTGTCACAGAGCACCGGACAAAATATAACATGGTGCGTCTAAGTGCTGATAAGAAACGCTTAGTCCTGTTCTCCACAAGAAGACCAGACCGGAGGGGCAGACTGCAAATCAATAACAGACAGATACAGGGGGCCAACCACGTCAAATACCTAGATGTATTATTAGACAATGAATTTATATTCAACTTACACGTACAAGTTAAGAAAGAGAAGACGATCAGACTAATTGATGCCCTACATCCCTTACTAGACAGCGAAAACGTGAAAGTCAATATAAATATAAGACGTTATAAGGCACTCACGATTAAGGCCAAGACATACAGAAGTTCCTTTTGGGGCACAGTACTCCAGACAAATATATTCAAGTCATATGAAAGAGATGCTTAAGACACATTTTCAAATAACTCCGATGGTCTAGAGCCAGAGACCTACATAATGAACTTAATGAAGTCATGATAGGTTATGTAACGTCCCTTAGCAAAAGACATATTTTGTAGTAAAGAGAAAATATTGTGCATCGTATTCTGTTATTTTATGGAATTATGTATTTTTTTTTATTATTATTTATTTTAGATAATATCTGTGTCGGCGAGTACTGAAACCGCACAGACGATAAATATCATACACAGATGAAAAACATCACTAGTATAAATAATACAGCATGAACATTAATTTCTTTGTCTTCTTGTTGGAGTTACGGGAGTAAGATAGCCTGTGTCGCAGTTGTACATGCTAACGTAGTCTTCTTTTGTCATGGTTAACCGATGTATGCCATTACGACTTATTTTTAAAAAAGGTGTGTATTGTAGATAAGTTAACATATTTGAATGTTTTGAATAGAGTTATTTAATGAAACCTTGCATTATTATTTGTAGTAGCTTGCTTAAATTATTATCCCGTCCCTTTAAGACATTTTCAGTTATTTAAATGTTATCCGTGGTGCAGAGCTGCGCTACGAACGAACAAGCCGCTGCCGCGGCGCATTCAAACTGCATTAAAAGAAATCGATCATACCGCAAAGAATCGGGAAGGTAATAGTGAAATAAAATCATCTCTTTCAGCTTCCGGACTTGCAGAGCAGAGCAGCAGATTTTATGATGTGTTTTGCAGGTTGATGCGGGCTGCTGATAATATATTGCTAATAGTACAAAAGAGATAATTTACCTTCGTAAGATAATAGGAATTTTGTTGTGCTTAGTTCTGGTCTGGCAAACCTTATAGTGAAAACGTATTTTTCTCCGACAATAGTCTCATGTTCTTGTGCTAGTCGTGGTAATTATTGGTGTTTTACGCTTAACAAAAATCCACTGCAAAATCTTGAACAATCTTTGTGAACTGTAACATCAGTATTTCACAACAAAGTAATTTTCATTTTCAATAACTATAAAGTAGGGAAGATATGTTGATTTTTTTATAGTGAGTTACAGTAACCAAAAATGTTCCTTTAATAGAAAGCCAGATACAGAACAATAAGAACCCAATATATTCTGTTTTGTTGAAAATTAATGATTATAAAGAAATTCTTGGCACAGCATTACTAAAAGGTATTTCGCGGCTCTTTTCGTATATGCGTTATTACGCGAGCAATAACAAAAACAAAACGAAAATAAATAGAAAAGAGTATATATATATATATATATATGTATATATATATATATATATATTTACGACCAAAAACGAGAAATTGTCGCCCAAAAACGCGGGGCCCCAATTTGCAGTGGCCACGAAAATTAGAATATTTTATGTAGTTTCTTTCAGTGTTTATTGTTATGTATATATGTATGTATATAGTGATAAATGTATGTATGTGTATCATGATTAATGCTATGTATTAATGAATGTACAAAAATTTTTCATGAAAAACTGCACCACTGCAAGCAAGTTAGAGGAAACCATCCTAATAGTACTGAGAAACTGTAACGACTACCTAATCCGGGGGCAGCCGAACCCCGAGATCAGATAAATAAAAGGTAAGACTACAGTGTAGTTGTCCTGTTTGTAGAAGCTTAACTCCAGTGAAGTGATCTCATATCGCTAGTGGTGTGTAGTTTGATGTTAGTGTTTATGACAGGACAAAGTTGATTGTAAATAGCAATTTTTAGTGTGCAGTGTATTATAGATAAACTAACATATTTTGTGTGCAAGTGAAAAAACTGTCAGGTCTTGTGTTCGAGTAGGTCATTTATGAATATGGTTAAATTGCGTAGTCAACGTCCGAGCAATATGAATACTGAGGAACAGCCGTTAGTTAGTGCAGGAAATGTAGAAGCGGGTGCATTAAGCAGTACAAGTACTCTCTTTGAGGATATACCATGGCAAAATGTGGGGGCAGGGGCACAGGAAGTGGTGCCACCGCCCACCAGCGCTCAAGGAGAGGTAGATAAAGAAATTGCACCACCCCCAGAAAAGCAGGAACCAGAGAGTGGTAATCTGCCTGGTGGGTATTCACTTCAGGCGATATTAGTGCGCGTGCTGGATTACCAGGCAAAATTTGCGCAACAGCTAGCTGAGCGAGATCGTCAGCTAGTTGAGCGAGACCAGCAACTTGTGCAATCGTTAGAAATTATGAAAAAAGACATTGCCTGTATGAAACAGAATTATGAGGCGATACCTAAGGCCGTGCAGGAGTTGACTGAACAGGTCAACAACCTGCAAGTAGCAAACACTAACATGGTAGACGAGATAGGTGTCTTAGCCAACCGGTTAGAAAAGCTAGAGGTAGATTCCACACAGCTTGTAGAGCAGAAGTGGAACGAACAAGCGACTAAAATTGAAACCGAATTCAACTCATGGCTAGAAGTGAAGGAGAGTGAGATCGAAAAAAATATTAATTCTAAGGTACAAGCAGCAATAGCAGATAGAGATTCCGAATCGTTCGGTACCGCAGTAAATAGTCAGGTACAGAACGACGTGCAAACCATCAAACAAATACTCAGTGAAGATATTCCGCAGTGGCAAGTGAATATTAATAAACGGATATCCGACTTGGAAAAGGGTTTAGCACAAAGTAGCAAACATCTTGAACATGAAACTATGTCGCCAACAGCCAATGTTTTTGGCAACGCGCAAACTTATACGCGACGCAACAATGGTGAATCTTTAGGCGATAATGCGAAGAGCTGTAACTTCTGTTCGGAGCACACAGCCAGTGTCCCAGGAACAAACCTGTACAGTCCAAAAATATTAGTTGAAGAAAGTTTGATAAAAAATAGGCAATTTCAAACGTTTACTACTGAACGGAAGTCAGTACACCCAGTAGTATTCATAAAAAGCTTTAAAAATATCTTGCCTAGTGTGTGGAACGAAGCACAGAAAATTCAATATGTAATGTCATACATTCAGGGTGATGCAGCATTGTGGGCTACGGAAGTAGCAGACAGCTGCATGACATATGAACAGTTCGAAAGGGCGTTTTTGTCGAAATACTGGTCGCCTTGTATACAAGAGTGGCTAAGAAAAGAAGTATACAATCCCGAACCGTACTCACCCCATCTTGGGAATCTGAGACGGTATTTCGAGAAGTACATAAACAAAACGCGTTACTGGGACGAGCCTATCTCACCAAGAGACATAATAAGACTCCTAAAATCACATTTACCCCTTCATATCAAAGAGTAATTAATACACGTACCAGAAAGCGACATGGAACATTTCCTGTCTGTTCTAGATTCAATAGACTTAAACCAGGAAGACGCAAAAGCTGCGTGTGATCACTCGCGGAATAATGGATCAGGATGTAAACATGACAGAAATAATAGTGCACAAAACCACAACCATGGAAATGGTGGGGGTGGTAACAAGCGGCAAGAGCATTCGCAAAATTGTAATAATGGTAGAAGTCAGAACGGGTATGGGCAGCCGTCCCATAATAAAAAGCGTCGATTTGACGACCGGTACGATTCCGGATTGCCAGGGACCAACCGCTGGAAAAATGCGCGAGGTCAGTGGCATAGCAATTACAATGACGGTAATCGTAATTGGAATCAGAATCAGCGACCAAGCCCAGAGCGGCAGGGTAATGACCGGTACGATAACAACAGACCACCACTGCAGAACGCGCCTATTGCGCAGTCGTGGCGGCCCACAAACCAAAGCGTAAACATAGTAGAGGTCGCGGATAATAGCCGTCCAAGTACCTCGCAAGCAAGCCATCCAACAAACTAGAATCGGCCTCGATATGCTCTCCATCGCTGGCCGAGGGGTGGAGTGAGAGCAATACGAATAACAATAGTATCCCTGGAATACATATGCTGCGATACAACGACGGTATCAGTATGGATAAAGATCTACTGACCGAACCGCATGAATGTAAGAAAGATAGCAACGAAAATGTGCAAGCCATAATAGAAGCGAAAATCAATGATGTTGCAGTGAATATAATCATTGACACAGGTGCCTCAGTGAGTGTAATGAGTACAGAGTTGTTTAAAGCGCTAGGGAAGGGACGTAGTATACCGACTTTCCCGGTTAATAATTGCAAGGTGTCTGGAGCTATAAGTGCACAGAGCCAGTTAGTTAAGTACCAGGTGCAGGTGGAGATTTGTAAGGAGGGCGAAACCATAGTGAGCTCGTTCCTCATTGTTAAAGGGTTAAAGGTGGCCTGCATTCTGGGAGTAGATTTTCTCCGTGAGAGGGACGCAGTGATCGACCTCTCCTCGGGAAAACTAAGTATAGTTAATAAAGGTAGGAGGATTGAGTTGTCTATGATGAAATCGAAGGAGGTACTTGTGTCATGCTGCAATCGAATTAATAGCAAAGGTAGGAACCCCTGGGTACTACACTTTAATGATTATTCACCTGTGACGGATCTCTATTATCCGAATATAGGAGATAGAAATTTTGAACCAAATGTTGATGAATTTCGAACCGAAGTACAGGAGTCTGAAAGTTTAAGCAACATACAAAAGCAACAGTTGACGCAGCTGTTATCAGAATATAACATGGTATTTACCGACCGACCAGGAATAGTCAAAGGGTACCAATATCACATAGAGGTGATGCCTCATAAAACATACTGTCGCGCATCTTACTCCATCCCTTGGTCGAGGAGGGAGGTAGTGGCTAAAGAGATTAGGAAGATGTTAGAATGGGATATCATTGAGCCCTCTCTCTCTCCATATAGTAGTCCTCTTGTAGCAGTGGCGAAAGCCAACGGAAAAATCCGGCTAGTGTTAGATGCACGGGATATCAATAAAATCATTATACCCGTCAGAACTCGCCCAGAAAATTTAGATGAGGAGATACAAAAATTCCACGGAGTGCAGTACTTGACCTCGGTTGATCTTAAAAGTTCGTACTGGCAAATCCCACTTACACCAGAATCAAGGAACTACACAGCCTTTATATTCGGAGGGCGAAGTTACCAATTCAAGGTACTTCCCTTCGGATTGAATGTAAGTGCTGGAGTATTTATTACGGCTCTAGACACGGTACTGGGTCCAGACTTGTTAGAAAAAAATCACAGTATATGTTGATGACCTTGTAATCGCTACTGCTACTTGGGACGAACATATGGAATTGCTGCATAGAGTACTAGAGAAATTTAAGCAAGCAGGTGTGACAGCAAATTTAGAAAAGTCAAAATTCGGAAGCAATAAAATTAAATTCCTAGGACACCTTATCACGCCGCTTGGTATCAGCCCAGACAACAAAAAACTAGAGGCGATCCAAGAATTTCCGAGCCCCCGAACTAAGAGGCAATTGAAAGCATTCATTGGACTTACGTCTTTTTTCAGGAGGTTCGTACCTAATCAGTTGTTAAATGACGCGTCATTGTTAAATCTACTGCGAAAGAATGTGCAGTGGGTTTGGACTGACAAATGTCAGCAAGCTTTCGAAGCAATTAAAATCGCCCTGCTGAATGCAAATATTTTGCAGCACCCGGACCTATCAAAAAATTTTTGCCTTGCGACGGACTCGTGTTCCTGTGGCTTGGGAGCGTGCCTGTTCCAGTGGGAGGAAGGCCACGACCCGGCAGATTATCGGCTTTGCCAGTAGGACTTTAACTAGCTGCGAGAGAGCCTACTCGGCAACAGAACTGGAAGCGCTCGCCGTAGTCTGGGCTGTAAAAAAGTTTAATTACTACCTATATGGGAAGGAGATTAAAGTGTATAGTGACCACCAGGCGTTAAGTTTTTTGATGTCATGCAAGCTATTCCATACCCGACTAAGGAGATCGATGCTTACATTACAATAATACCGAATAAAGATTATGTACATAAAAGGACAAGATAACATAGTAGCGGATGCTTTGTCGAGACTGCCGGTAGGATTACCGGAGTTAGCCGAGATGCTAGAACAATCCGCCGAATATAAAGTGCTTTTAGTACGAGACAATGCTTACAGGAAGGATTTTCTCTATATATGTCAAAATATGTCTGAACTACAGAGGTCAGATCCAATGTGGGCAAAAATCATTAACAATATTGAAAATGGTGTCAACAATAGAGACGACCAAGGTTTTAAAATTGTGGACAATATTTTGTATTATAAACTTAGCACGAAAGAAGACGGCTGGGCCGTATGCATACCTAACCAGTCTGTCAAAGTCATAATATGGCACACGCACTTGGCATGGGGCCATGCAGGAATCGGGAAGTGTGCAGAAATCATGGCGAGATACTGCCACTTTCCCCAAAAGAAACACCAAATTCAGGTAACAGTTAGGACTTGTACTAAATGCCAGAAAGCAAAACATTATAATAGGTCCACCAAATTTGAAGTTCATCCCATAGTTCCACTCCGGCCGCTTCAATTAGTATCTGTGAATGTAGCAGGTCCCTACCCCATGGCCAGAGGAGGTATGAAATATATACTGGCCATGTACGATATTTTTACCAAATACTTGGCAATTTATTGTATAAAATCAGCTACTGCCAAAACCATAGTCAGACGGATCAATCAAGAATACTTGCCTCAAGTGGGGAAACCAGAAGCCATAACGACTGACAATGCCACTTATTTCACGGGTCACACTTGGAAAAATTACCTAATGGAACAAGGTATACAGCATATTCTAGTATCCTGGTTCCATCCAGAAGCAAGTTTAGTCGAAAGAACGTTCAGAGAATTGAATAAGTTCCTGAGAATTTACATAGGGAACCGACACACCAGATGGCCTGAGTTGGTACCTAAATTTGTAGAAATCCACAATTTAACACCCCACTCAAGTACAGGATACCCACCAGTAGAGATATTGAAAGGGGTTAATGAGACACAGAATGAATGGCTCACGCCTTTACCGAGACTACCAACCAGGGTAGAAACAAGAGAGGAAAAGGAAAAAAAAATATGGGACAAACTAACCAGCTGTGCTGCAAAGAGAAAAAAGAAGTACGACCGAGGTGTAACTAACAAACAGAAATACAATGTAGGGGACATGGTGCTTATTCGTAACCACCCCAAATCCTCAGCCACCCTAAAGCGAAATAATAAGTGGCAAATGGTATATTCAGGGCCCTTTGAAGTAATAAAGGTGGCACACGAATGTAGCTATTTCTTAGCACATCCCCAGACGGGGAAAATAAAAGGACTGTATCCACGTAAAGATGTAAAGTTATTTATTCAGTGACATGTCTGATGTAAATAGTAGTGGTAAGAAGATTTCAATTGTGTTAGTTTTAAGAAAGAATTTATGTATAGTTACAATTTTGAGGAAGTAGAATCAGTAAACTGAGCAATAATATGCAAATGGAAGACTTTGTTTACAGACAGTTAGTGTCATTAAAATACTACATGCTCTTCAAGCAATGAATAATCTTTTGTTGATAAAATAATGATTAATTTCTTGAATCATTTTGTAGTAAGTAAGTACAATTAATGATGAAATCTCTATAAATATGTAGCAGATGTAATTGTGTTAGAATTAAGGAACCGTGAGAGGGAATCTATACTAGCCAAAAATTGACTTTGTAGTACGAAATAATTATGTGATGTAATGTTTACTGCCAATAGTGATCTGAGAACGACACTGGAGCAGAATCCAATAAAAAACAAAACCGTTCCGTGTAACCTATGCTTTGTATGTATTAATGCTTCAATTGAAGCGTGTGTACTTGGTACACGTTCTTGAATATTAATTGCGCGGTACGCGAATCAAGTTACGCGGAAACTACACTGTAGTCCTGTAGGACGGACTGTTAAAAATAATACTAGTACTAAATGAAGTATTTATTGAACAATATGCCCAAGTCAAGCTGCCATGCACATGGTAAAATCTGTTTGCTGGATGGGTGATAACCTGGCAAGCTACACTAAAAGAGGAAAAGAAAACTATGTACAAAAAAAAAAAACACACACACCTTTAAATAATTACAAAAAAGCAATATATGCCTAGTAATAGTATTAAAAGTGTGTAATGAGAAGGTAACACAATGGACTCAATGTAGATGAGAGTGATTATGCTAAGAACAGTTGTTATGCATTAAAAATAAACTGTGTGCATAAACAACCTAGGAAAGGACGGAATATTGTGTGTAGTAGGGACAGAAAATGACTGTTGTATCTGCACCAATATATACGTCGGTATAAGTTAAGTGTAGAGTGACTAACTGTCATAGTGCAGTGCTCAACGAACAGTACACTGTGAGTAAAAACGGTAGTTAGTGATCCGTTCGGAGTCGATTCAAACAAACATCGCTTGACGGAGACATTTAGTATGTGTGTACCGAAATATTTTCGCGTGTTGAAAGACGCTCTGGCAGTGTGTCAACCGTGAGAACAAGTGAAAGTGTGTAGTACAATGTGCGTGTGACGAACCCTGAATACCAGTGTCACAATGCCACAAGAAACCTGTTATCACGCCAAAACATCCTGTGCATACCAGCGAAACGACGGCGTAATGAACAATAAACGCTTTTAACCAAAGTGCATTTTCTTCCTCAGCTAATAAATTGTATCCTTAAAGACAGTACACCGTTGTGGAATATTTGTTTCATGCGTTACGACGGGGAGCCATGCGGAGAAGCAGAGACGGGTGCCGTGCCGCCAGCCAGCCGGTCGCAGGAAACCACTGCAACACGCCGACATTGGTGAATGGTTCGGCGCGGTTCGCGACTGCTCGGGCGCCACCGCAGCACGCCGTCGATGTTGCTGCTAGCAGGTTGTCGACCTCAGCGGTCGTTGGCACGCCGCGCTCCAGACGACACTACGCAACAATTGCTTCGCGCCGCCCGCTCCGTACGACATTGTTGACGTTCAACTGAACATTACCAACTACGTTGTTCATGTACTAATATGACAATGATTTATTGAACACGAAATTACGTGACAAAAACCTTTTTTTTTGCTGAGTATAACTCAAAACATTCACTTGTTCGATGATATATGTCATATGTTTTCGTCATATTAGTGACACAAACTGACACGAATGCCATACAATGGTAGAACATTTGTCGTGAGTAAGTGTAGAGACAATCCATTACATTGCTATCGAACTGTTTAATGATTGACCTTAATTGTGACACAGAACACAAATGTGAAAAAGTGTAGAAGGTACATTTTTAATAGAGAGACTAAAGGGTTTAACATTTTGACATAAATAATCATTGTTATCTGTGAACATTGGATATAGTCCACCCTTGTTTAATGAACAAAACCGTGTGTTAAGACAAACCAGGCGAGATGACCATGGCTCCGGCGCAGTTTTCCCAAGTTTTCTGATAGCACGTAGCCCAAATGGGGGAGCCAGAAAACTGTAATGACCCTGGGACTAGGTTTACGGTCACCTCGCAAAGTGTGAGAAAACTATAAAAAATGTAATTAAAACTATAATGTAAAAGAGCAAAGAAGTGAACAGTGAATATTCCAAACAAGGTGATAGACAATGACAAAACGGACGTTAGTGGCAGCATATTGCCGAACATTCTTAACGTTAATTTTTTACGACAAAAAACGCGAAAGTTAGTTTGTTGAACAAAACAGCATTAAACTGCTTGAGAAAATTAAAAATCTTAGACCAGCCTCACAACATTTATAATATACGAGCACAGTCAATTGCCAAAGGTGGCCTCATGTACGAGTTCCACGAGCAATGATAGAAGATTTCGAGTTGTAGCAGCAGAGTATAATCAAATCCAGGACAGGAGCACAACGTCCTGTTAACGTCAGAGAAGCGCTAAAATGATATTAAGAAGTCCAGCCTTCAGAGAATACCGTACGGCTGCTAACCCTTAAAAATATAAAAGAGAAGTAAATTGTTTACAAACAAGAGTCTTCGTCTATCGCACAATGTGCAATGGGATACCGCTGAAGATCTCTCTATTAGCAACGGAACTTTAACTAGATACACACTGATACGATTTCTGGCAGGTTATTAATTAAGTTGCCCTTTCAATGTAATTCCTTGCTTGTAAGTCTGTCTGATGTGGGTGTTGTTACTGTTATCGAATTATCTGTTCTGAATTTGTTGATGTTAATCTAAAACGGATAGTTCAACTGCTTGCGAGCAGTCTCGTAACTGGGAATTACCCAGCTCGGTGGTTTACTGTTATTCAATGAAGAACTGTGTGTCAGTTACAAGCATCGTTTGATTTCTGCTGTTACGAGTCCTCCGAAAGTAACCCATTTCCTCTCCTTCCCTAGTGCACATTTGTTTATTCAGTGCATTTTGCGGTCTCTGGACACCCAACATAACTTAATGTAAATATGGAAATAAGTGATATTGTGCTGGGTGTCAGGGTATGGGGGAATCATCTGCAATGAAATGATGGAATAGCAAACGAAAAGACAACTCACTGCCTGCCGGCGTATAGTGTAAAGTGCCACTGTATGCAGCTGCCTTACTGGTGAAGCCTGCTACCTGGCTGAGGCGTGCCTCATTCCAGCCAGTGGGACGAAGTAAGGTGCTCGTTGGCGTCCTGATTGGGCACTTCCCTCTGATACACGTATTCCTGCTAAAGGGAGCTAATTTGGTCAGTGTGGTGGGGTTTGTTGTGTGGGTACTTCCTACAGCTGAAAGCAAAAGGAAATTTCTCAAGAGATGATTTATTTATGAACAAGAAAATAGGAATGCGGCCGAACAACTTAGTAGCCAGATGAACATGAGTAGCCACATTAACATCAGTCCTACACCCACATGATGTTAGTACGATAGGCTGCTAGCTTGTAGATCATTAGAAGGTGGAAATAAATTAAGTTTCAATAGAAAAACGTATTCATTGCATGAGAGGAGAAAACAAGTAATTGTGATGCAAGGCAGGAATTCGAGAGCAGGACAATATAAAATATAACAGAGCACCATGAGCTATGGGCAAGTAATTATAAAGAAAGGTGCCTAGAAAAATGTGCACAGAAATCAGTTGAATTTGGGTTTTTTAAAAAAAGTGAAAGGAGTCTATGTATCTTTTAGAAACCTGCAGATACCAGAAGACTTCAGAAGACTATCGAGTGTTTCAAAGGGAGCTTTAGGCAACCGTTGATTCAGAAAGGGAGATGTACTGCAAAAGATGACGAACGATTGGTTTCGAGAGATGTGATCATGAGAGCTGCATAGGATCAAATGGAGGAAAAGACAACTCATCAGTAAAGAATTTTATTCACGAAAGAAGAAAATACCTAAATGCAGAAAATTAAACCAGCAGATGTGAATACACAAGTTTAAAAATAATGGAGAAGAAACTCTAAACTTCACTGTGGGAATAGTAGACACAGGAAAATTTAAGAAAACTTTGGAGAAAACTCAATCACATAAATCAATACCTAGGGCTCAGATTGCAAGACAGTATGAAGCAAGAAAGGAAAAACTGCAACTGGGATACAGTGCAGGGACAGGTTCAACAAAGAGCACCAGCTTGAAGTAATTATTATCGAAAGGAAAGAGGAATTAGACGAAGGTAAGAAGGAACACTTTATACTGTGAAACGAATTTCACAGACCACTGAAAGACATATGTTGAAGAAGGACACCTCGAGTAGACAAAGCTTGGTATCATTGTGAGAAGCAAGAGAAAAAGAGTTCACCAGACATGTAACACGTGCAAGGTTGGATACATACTCTCAGTCTTCAAAAACATGTAATGATCCCACTTCGAAAGTGGGAAAATTCCAAAGGAGTGTGAATGTTAATGGATTGATTGGAAAAGAACTAACACGAAATTATCATTAGACTGGCAAAATATGAATTTAGGTTCAAGAGGGATGTAGAGATGCACGAACCATTACTGACTCAATTCTACAACTTGGGAGATACACTGAAGCAAAGCAAACGGACGTTCATACCTGCTGCATTTCCGAAGGTAACAAGGATGAAATGCGAGTCACGAATTAGACAGGCTTTCAGCCTATTCCACATGTTATTCAGTGTGGACATTCAGCAAGCAATACGGAAAGGAAACCGAAACTTGGAATGAATATTTTAGTTCTGGAAGAAAAAAAATAAAAATTTTGTTTAGTGTGTAATTTTTTTTCCTTCTTTCTACGTGATTATGTAGATCTCAATTCGTTCGAGCAATCAATCATTCATGATAGGAAATACAGTCATAGCTCAGTCACTCAAAATGATTCTGAAATTTTACTTGTTAGAATGAAATCAGGCGATGATTCTTCTTCTCTGCAGGCTCGTGCTTTGCGGCAGTCTGCTAATCTGCACAAATAAAATGCCTCGTAATTTTGAGAGCGTTGTATAATCAGTCGGGAAACTTCAGATCAAGCGGATATTTGGCTTTGATGAAGTTTAACCTTCCGAAGAAGCAATGGAGCTCTTGGATTATTAAGTGCAGGTTCGTATCCAGTCTTTCGGAAGTCCCTTCTGATTAACAACTACGCAATATATCGATAAATATCATTAATTCTCAAATTTAAAATACACACCATTTACTTGAAGGAGCCATCTATATATATTTCCATTTAATCGTACAGTTCATATCAGTTATCTTCTGTAATAAATCTCAATAATCAGATTACAGTTCTTCCAAACCAAGCACAGGCTAATCGGCACGAAGACAATCTCGGAAGCTCCCGTTCTCTTTTTTTTTAACAACCACCAGAGAGAGTACTACAAAGAATACTTATGCGCTCATGGCATAGCTATTGTATGAGCTACTTTTCGCATGGATTCTGCGAGTATGAAGATAGAAAATTAGTAAACGTCATTCAAGGGTAAAATTGTATCTGAATAATTCATCGAATATAAAGAGATATTACAATTGCCCCTCGCAGCGAGCAAAGTTAATGATAATACACTTTGCGAGCTAACAGAAAAAATTTGTTGGGTTGTTTATTCAAAAGAGGAATATTTTGAATTAGTAGAATTTTACTGTAGAGAGTATGGGTAACATGTTAAGACAATAAGTTACGGGAATACCTAAGCTGTAGCTTTTACATGTACCGGGGTATACCCGCATCCCGAGTACATAACCAGGGAAGATGTAGATTGGTGTACTTACGACAAAGGTCTACCCATTTGGGAACTGGCCTTCGCAGGGAAACCCTGGAAAACCCGGAAGAATAGACCCCAGCTCAGGTATTAAAGAAGATAGGAAAGCCTAAATCCAGTAATTTTGAAATATATAGAAGCTCTATAGATTAGATCGAAGGAAAAGTGCCTCATAGCCAAAAAAAAATTTTACAATATTGCTCAAAAAAAATTTTCGAAATTCTTCTTTCGACGATGTAGCCGGCGATCTCGTTGTGAAGTCAATGGAACAGGAACACTGGGTGCGGACACCGGGTAGGCGACGTACAGCGTTTGGTGGACGCGGCACGGAGGACAGGCGATGGCTTATGGTACAGGATAGAAGCTGGTAACGTGCCGTAGAAACAGGAAGATGATCTCAGGAACAGATGGTCAGGTACGTGAACATGAAACAGGTTTAAAGTGGAATAAGAAAAGGTTCTGACTGAATAAATCCCTGGAAGAGAGTGGATTAAGGCAACGAAGTCCATATTTCATCGTTGAACTCAAAATCGGAGTGGATCCCTACATTCTTCCATCTGTACTAGACTGGAACATCCATCAGTCCTGACAATCGCGATTTTTTTTTTTTTTTTATAGTCCTCAATACCAAAGTTGTTTTGCATTACAACTGCTGATTGTCCAAAACATTGCCATATAGACCGTGGGCATTTAAATTTTGTTGTAGCTCATATCGAATGTATTCCTCTCAAAAAAAAATTTTAATCTAATCTTCGTTTTGTTATAGTGCAGGTGGAAGTAGAGCATTGAATCTGTCCGAGGTTTGCTTTCAATCACGAAATTATGGATAAAATTTAAGTTTACACCTGATGAAAAATTTTAAAAACAGGCATATGACACTGACTCCACAAAAGGAATAATTTGAAAAATTTTCATTATTCTTATAATTAATTGATTTATAGATCCACTTGCAAATAAATATCATTAATGATGACGTATGTTCATTTAACAAATCATCCACTCGTAGAATCTTCTTCATCCTCTCATGAACATTTATGGAAATATATTTCAACAATTATGTCCATAATATGAAACACACAAACTGCTATTCTTAAAATGTTAATTAAAATTCTTAAATTAATTCTCCTGGTAAAGAAGGCATAATGATAAATCTAAAAATTGTAATAATTTTCTCTCGCGCAACCAGAGAGTTTCTTCAATTGTTTGCAACAGTGACATTATCGACTGTTGCTTCATTTCACAGTTCATTTGTTTTCTTGCGCGAACAGCGCACATCATACACACAGCGTATTTACCTACATATCCCACACTGTTCAAGTTTCACACGCAATTCTCACATAAGTGCCGTGTCTTGAGGAAATGTAGATGCACTTTCATTGTATATCACTGTGGCTTCTGCTCATAGTCCACACTTACAAACACTAGTAATTAACAAATTCTTCTACCTATCTTAAAAATTTTGTGCTAAACTATCACAGGAGTAATCTCACTGTCTCTTAACCTATCACAGGAGTAATCTCACTGTCTCTTAACCTATCACAGGAGTAATCTCACTGTCTCTTAACCTATCACAGGAGTAATCTCACTGTCTCTTAACCTACCACAAGAGTCTCTTAACCTACCACAAGAGTAATCTCACTGTCTCTTAACCTCTAGACAACATAAACTTCTTGATATTTATATACACATTCGACTCATAGTCAAATTCCACACTAAATTCTTCTCCATATTTGGTATCACAGATCTACGATCCTTCACTAAATTTCTTAATATCATTATGCGGGAATAATCCCTTTATCCTTTTCGATTCGGGATATGCCAACAAGTATGATCCAGGATTTGGTATATTTACAATAACATATGGTCCGGTATAAATAAGATTCCATTTCTTTATGTTCTTCATCAGTTTCGAGGAATGGATGTGTCGCCTCAATAAAACCTTTTCTCCAAGATGAAACGTCTGAATCCGGTGAATCCGTTTATCATATATCAATTTCCGTTGTATTGCCTTTTTAGTTAAATTGACAAGTGCGAGTCGAATCTTTTCCTCCCATTTTAAATTCTGGTCTTCATACTTTGGCAGATGGTTTATCCAGAAGTTCTTTTCAGTCTGACTAAACATAAGCTCTGTTGGAGTAAAGTTAGTTGAGGTATGTGTCAGATTATTAAATATTTGTTCAAATTCTGACAAATAATCAGCCCATGATGTTTGTTTACTGTGACAGTATGTACGCATAAATCGGTTTAATTCTCGAAAAACTCGTTCTATTGGACTACCTTGTGGATGGTAACATGATGTCAAAATTTGTTGAATACCAAGTTGTGTTAGTGTTTGCTTCCATTTAAATCCAGTAAAAATTCTGGCATTATCTGTAATTATGGATTTCGGTAAACCTACATGCGGAAGATAGTCACGCACCAATCTCACTACAACAGCTCTGGCAGTAGCACACTTTAATGGATATAGTTTTACATATTTTGTAAAGACGTCAAAGAATCCAACAATGAATTTTACTCCTCCTCTTGATCGTGGGAGAGGGCCGCAGATATCACACGAAATTAACGCCCTTGGCTCTCGTGGAATAATTGAATGCAGAACATGCTTACTACCTCTATTATCCGGTTTTGCCTTTTGACAGAGTAAACAGTTTTGTATTGTTTGGTGCACTTTTCTCCGAATATTCGGAAAATAACAGTATGCTCCTATTTTATTGGCACATTTAATTACACCAAAATGTCCCCATGATAAGTGGGTAAACCAAATTAATTTTTCCTCATATTCCTTCGGGATACATACACACCACCGTGGATTGTTGTCCTTCCCACGTCTGAAGAATAATACTCCATTTACTAATTTATAATGATCTAAATTAGCCCTTGAATTTTGTTGTTCCTTTAGCTGAATTATCTTCTTCCATCGACAGTCTTTTCGTTGTAAATTTCCCATATCTCTACAAAGATGTACATAATAAGTCTTGTAGATATTGTCCTGCAACAGTAATACTGGAAAATCCGAAGTATTTACTGATTCCATTTCCGGCGTTAAACCTTCTGGGGATCTTGACAGCGCATCCGCAATAATATTTTCTTTGCCAGAAACATGAATAATTTTAAATTGGTACTGTTGTAGTGTCATTGTCCAACGTGACAATCTAGGATGTAATAATTTACATGTTTGCAAAAAGGTTAGTGATTGATGGTCACAATACACAATCGTTTTCGAACCATATAAATAATAGTTAAACTTCTTGAATGCCCAGATAACCGCAAGTGCTTCAAGTTCTGTGGTCGTATAAGCTCTTTCACAGGGCGATAACACTCGACTAGCAAATGCTATCGGACAGAATGTTGGTACCCCTTTTATTTTCCTTATTTGGAAGAGACAAGCACCTAATCCAACATCCGATGAATCCGTGGACAGACAGAACTCACAATTCATATCAGGGTGATATAATAAGGATGCGTTAACGAGTTGGTCTTTAATGTCTCGAAAAGCTAGTTCACATTCTTCAGTCCATTGCCATGGCACATCCTTCCGTAGAAGCCGGTTTAATGCCTCAGAATTCATGGCTTGAGTCTTTATGAAACGACGGAAGAACGATGCCATACCTATAAATCCCTTCAGCTGTCTTTTATTCCGTGGTGATGGAAAATTGCGAATTGCACTTATCTTCTTCTCGGTAGGCAGGATACCTTTCGCATCTATCATATGTCCTAAGAACTTGATTTGTGGTAAAGCAAATTGAGACTTTTGTAAGTTTACTGTAATTCCGGTTTTCTTGAAAACAGCAAAAATCCTTTCCAAAATATGCAAATGCTCTTCCCATGTTTTCGTGGCTATTAATAAGTCGTCAACAAACACAGTTATACGACTACGCAATTCTGGTCCAAGAACATAATCCAACGCTGAAATAAATATCCCGGCACTAATATTAAGTCCGAACGGGACAACTCTAAATTGGTAACTTCTCCCAGCATAGATAAATGCGGTATATTTCCTAGATTCTTCATCCATTTGGACCTGCCAGTACGAACTTCTCAAATCAACACTAGTTAAGTACGAAACATCCTGGAAATTTTGAATTAATTCATCTATATTTTCCGGATGAGTTCTTACAGGTACTATTATTTTATTAATCTCTCTCGCATCCAGAACTAATCTAACGTTACCTCCAGGTTTTGGGACGACTAAGAGTGGAGAACAATATGGACTAGTTGATGGCTCAATCAAGTTCCATTCTAACATTCTATTTATCTCCCTTTGAACAGATTCTTTTAAACGCCAGGGGATCGGGTAGTGCGTGTAACAGTAAGTCTGATGTGGCTTCACTTGTAGGTGACAAATATACCCTTTAATAATTCCTGGTTTCTCATCAAAAATCTCTTCATATGCCTCTAACAAATAATGAAGCTGCTGCCTTTGTTCTCCGGTAAGCTGATTTGATTCACTAGCTTTTATCATTGTTGTTTGGTTAAAGTCCTCCTGTTGTATCAAATCCTTTGAAAGCTCCTTCCAACGACCGTTTGTAGCGTCAATTAATTGAATTATGGCACCGCGACAATATTTCTCATGCACCGTTTCCTTTCTATTTAAATCCAGTGCTATCTCTTCTCCATTTAATCTAAATTTAACTATTCCTTCCAAAAAATCAATCTGACACTCGTACTCCTGCATACTCCCAATACCAAGAATACAGTCCACTAATAACTTCTCCACTACAAGGAACGTGCATTTTATTGCTACATTTCCCATTTTCATCTCTAATTGTGTTTGTATTTTGACATTGGGAGAGCGTGCTCCAACAGCTCCGATGATTTTGCAGTTCTGTACTGGCAAAATTGGTACCTTCTTCTTCCTAATAATTCTCCGAAAAAGAGCGCCTGAGATGACATTGGCGGAAGCGGCGGTGTCCAATATCACATTCGTTGGAACTTCCTCTATTTCAACACATACTTCCGATACCGGAACACTCGATCTGTCATTATGACACGTTATTAAATCCTTTGTTAACTCTTCAGTCAACAGCTCACCATCATTATATCTTAACATTTGTAATTTTACTGTTTCGCCCCTAACAGATCCCCTGACCGCTCCTCCGGGGCACGATGCGGTCATGTTTAGTTTGACTGATTATTGGTCCGATTGGTATTTATCTCTTCAGCTACTTCAGTGATTATCGGTTGTTGTGGTGAATTCGGTCTATATTGTCTTGCTTGGTTTGTGTAATTATTGTTGTTGTTCTGCTGGTGTTGGTAGAACTGTCCTGTGTTGCCATACTTTGGATCATATCGATTAAAATTCCTATTGTTCCTAAAATAGCCCCTCGCTGCACCATTACTAAAGTTTCCATTATGATAATAATTATTGTTTGCATTTTGTCCATTTCTAAGTCTCCTCGGAGAGTGTAGTTGGTTATGATTATTGTTACTGCTACCATTACTGCCATTCCCATTCGAGTTGCAGCTCGGATTCGCTTCTGTTACTCCTCTTTGATATGACATTTCTCTTGCCCTTTTATTGTCCTCCTCAATTATATCAATACGATCAAGCGTAGTCATAAATGAGTCTATATCCTTATCATTTGTATATAACAGCTGATTCCTTATACTGGTGGGTAGTCTGGACTTGAGTAGTCTAAGTATATCCGGCAAAGGAATCGGTACATCCCAATACAAAGATTTATTAATGTATTTCTCAAAATATCTCTTTAGAGATCCTCTAGAAAATGAGAAAGGCTCAGGATATAATACTTCCTGCCTAAGTCTTTCTTGTATTCCAGCAGACCAATATTTAGCTAGAAAAGCCTGCTCAAATTCTTTGTAACATTTACAAGAACATGCTTGTTCGGATGCCCACAATGCTCCTGTTCCTTGTATATATCCAGATACAAAACTAATCTTTTGCCATTCTGTCCAAGATCGTGGAAATAGACCATTGAAACTTCGAATAAAGACTACAGGATGAACATTCTTTTTGTCAGGGTTAAAGATTTGAAATTGTCTCTGTTTAATCATCTTCTCCTCAACGCTACTACGATTCCAAAAATCATCCTGTTCGTACTTTTCCCTGTGGCTATCCGTTATATCGAATCTTACTTGTGACGTTGCAGTTCTGTCTACATCGGATCTTGACGTGGACGGAATGTCACGCACAGATTGAGAGTTTTGTTTCCTACTTCTCGATGTTTCTAAATCCTCCTGCGAGAGATTTAGTGATCTTTCGATATTTTCTTTCCAACGCGAGAAATCTTCGCCAAGTTGTTCTCGAATTTCCTTTAACCCTTTGTTAAAAAAATTATCCTCGGAACTCTCTGAAATGGACTGTAAAGCTACTTTCACAGTTTCTTCTATCGTTTCCGAAGGAGAATTTTGCCGCTCTAATGTCATTTCTGAAAACTTTCCCGCAAGTACATTCATTCTATGTTCCACTGTCTCCTGTTTTTCCTTCACTTCGTCAAATTGCTTCTTTAGATTATCTTGGGATTCTGTTATTTCTGGTATCATAGATACGGAACACTGTATGTCCTCTTGAGCTTGTATTACTTGAGGAAACAGTTCTACTTGTTTTTGTATCGTGTCAATTTTGACGGATACATATTCGGTTAGTTCCGCTTTTAATTTACTATTGTTTTCTTGGCATTGTTGGCGGACCTGCTCAATTCGAGCAATAAGTTTCTGTTCGGTCCTTTCTGCCTGTTCCTTTATTTCCTGTGTCTGGGTATTTATTCTCTGATCTAATTCGGTAAAGGTTGCTCTTAACTGATTTTGTAATTCTGTTTGATTTTCGGCTAGTTGATTTTTGAATTCATTTTTAATAACGGATAAGTCTCGTTTTACCTCTGCTTGGCCTTCGGCTAATAGAGACAACTGTTGCATAATAACAACTAATGTGTCAACAACAGTCTGATCAGCTGTTGTATGAATGTTTTCTGAACCAGCGGGATTATTTATATTGCTACCGCTAGCCACAACAGTCTCAGAATTGCTATCCGTGGCCTCTGCTCCTGCGCAAACAGCTGAAGGCTGTTGCACGTCTCGTTGCTGATTCAATGACATTTTAAAGTCCGCTCTAGTCAATACCATTAAATAACTGTCAATATCAGGTTCTAATCACTAAATACAGTTTCAAATTTACTGTCGTAGACACACTTAACTTTCTAATTACTTCACAGATGGTATAAAGTTCACTGCTCAGATACGAAAGTCACACAATATACAGTTCTACAATCTAACTACTATCTGGAAAAAAGTTCTTTCTAAATTGATTTCAAACTATTTTAACTACAGGAAAAAAAATTAGATTTCTCTGGCCTTGTTCTGTAGTCTTGGTGTTGTCCAATAGTTGAAATCGTTTCTTGGTATCAGCAATCTTTTACTATGGGCACCGAATCTCTCTTCAGGTTAGTTACCTCTCGTTCTCGTAGGTTTTCATGAAACAAAAAATACATATATTATATAACAATCCAAGAGAGTCCTGTCACACTGGCGTCACTGTAATTTTTCCGCCTATCTTTTCTACGTAATTATGTAGCTCTCAATTCGTTCGAGCAATCAATCATTCATGATAGGAAATACAGTCATAGCTCAGTCACTCAAAATGATTCTGAAATTTTACTTGTTAGAATGAAATCAGGCGATGATTCTTCTTCTCTGCAGGCTCGTGCTTTGCGGCAGTCTGCTAATCTGCACAAATAAAATGCCTCGTAATTTTGAGAGCGTTGTATAATCAGTCGGGAAACTTCAGATCAAGCGGATATTTGGCTTTGATGAAGTTTAACCTTCCGAAGAAGCAATGGAGCTCTTGGATTATTAAGTGCAGGTTCGTATCCAGTCTTTCGGAAGTCCCTTCTGATTAACAACTACGCAATATATCGATAAATATCATTAATTCTCAAATTTAAAATACACACCATTTACTTGAAGGAGCCATCTATATATATTTCCATTTAATCGTACAGTTCATATCAGTTATCTTCTGTAATAAATCTCAATAATCAGATTACAGTTCTTCCAAACCAAGCACAGGCTAATCGGCACGAAGACAATCTCGGAAGCTCCCGTTCTCTTTTTTTTTAACAACCACCAGAGAGAGTACTACAAAGAATACTTATGCGCTCATGGCATAGCTATTGTATGAGCTACTTTTCGCATGGATTCTGCGAGTATGAAGATAGAAAATTAGTAAACGTCATTCAAGGGTAAAATTGTATCTGAATAATTCATCGAATATAAAGAGATATTACAAGTGGATGACAATACAATTATATCAGAGACGGTACTCTACTTGAATTATCAGCTGAAAGAAATGGGTAACCTATTGAAAAGATGTTGTTAGCTGAATGTTAAAAAAGCGAAAGTAAGGTAGTAAAATGCAGTAGAATAAAATCGAAATTGTGAGCTACGGAGGGAAATGGATTAGGAAATGACATTGAAAGTATGAAAAGAGTTTTGATACTTGGGTGGAAAAATATCAGATGGATGCTGAAGGGCAGATGATGTAAAACTGAGAACGCCAATAGCAAAATTCAATGTCACATGGTCTTTTCTGAAGGTATTTGTCTGCAGTCTAGCCTTGTACATGAATGAAACGTGAACCGTAAGCAGTTCAGGGCAGAAAAGAGCAGATGCTTTTGAAGGGAAGTGTTACAGGAGAGCGCTGAAGACGAAGTCGACGGGCGTGGCTTACATGGGGCAACTCAATTGAGCTGGAGAGAAATTATTTTTATGACAGAAAGTGAATAAAAGATGGAATCAGTTGATAGGATGCATCATGAAGCCTCAGGAGGTTATCAGGTTGGTGAAAAAGGACTGAGTGAGTGTGTGTGGTCGTGGAATGTGGGATGTTTGTAAAATTCTGCTGATAGATGAAGACTTGAACATGTAAAGTGGACTTACATGAATGACGCTTGCCATAGTTATGAAGCAACCAAGAGGCAGTCACTCGATGGACTACAGTGGCGAGCTGCATAATGCCATTCTTCAGACCGGAGACAACAAGAGCAACGTTTGTGCCTCGGGTTGATATTCTAATAGTTGCCTGTTCCGTGCGTACCAAGGGTTATAGCTGTACTGATGCTATTCACAGCAAAATAGCGGATAAGGCTAAACAGACGGATCCTTCCACGAAAAATATTCTGTCATGGTATATTCTGGTAGCAGTGGCGACTGAACTTATGTAACATAGGAGGTGTCCTTGTACCTTCACATGCAGTAGCTTTATTAATCTCCTGACATTCAACACACTACATCATACCATTCTCCTTTAAACTCGTCGTTGTTAATTCTTACTGTCATATCAGATGATAAAACGTTCACCGTTATTTTGTGTGTTAGGTTATCCGCATTCTTTGGTGTAACATTCAGTGAATTATCACTCTGTCACAGCAGAAAGGCTCAGTATCATTGTTCGTCATAAGAAGTTCAATGAATCTTATATCAATGCCCGACTGTCCTTAGATGTAACTTTGGATAAAACGAAAGTCCTCGTTACCAAGCTTACTGCATTAATGTCATAATTCCGTCGGTTTCTAAAATCGGCGTTACACGGAATGTCAAATTCTCATGAGTATCAGTCACTGTAGTGATGTAATTGTTTTTGACTGCTTTATCTATGATATTCTACTTCATAACATGGTCATCAGTAGTATTCAGGCGACATCTCATTCTGCTTCCCGGTTTCATATCCTATTACACTAACATACCCTACTATGGCGCCCATTTCAGGTAATAGGTTTTCTTACGTCGCTTAGACATGTGAGTACATCGCAGTCTTTTCCTTTGATAATGATACGTCTTCCCTTTAATATTTCTGTTTGGTGCGTAATCGAGCAGACGAACCGATGCTACTGCGGTCAATGTTTACATTACTGTCCAACAGGTTGGTAATTTCCTCTGTTCTTTCCAGCAAGTAGCTAAGGATGCAATCTCCTTGAAGCAAGAGGTACTTGAGATCACTTGAAACTAGTGGAACAGTTCATCTCTGACGGAGTCGACTTCGGCGAAGTCTAACATCTCCGGAAGAAACAAGCCAGATAGAGACGATATTCCAAAGAAAACTACAACGTGGAGAAGTTGTGAGTTGGCTAAGACACAGTACTGGAAATCAGTACGTGCCCTTTTAAATGTTCACCGACTATCCAGATTTAGATTGTTCACATTTCCATAAATTACGTAAAACGTTGATCGTCATAGATGCGTTCAAAGTGAGTCAATCGATTTGAGTATTCGTCATTTCCCAATCAGAAATCACGCTACCTAAATAACGTCTTTGTCGCGAAATAAAAGGTAACTGCTTATCTTACATCACTACCTCGAACCTGCCGTGTAGACGGAAGGATGTGACTCCAGCCAGCAGTGACATACTGTCACTTGTGACTCGCAAGAACTATGGTTTACAACTGGTACGCCTCAAGTCGTTGCAGGGTGCCATGTAACCATACCGAACCCGAGACAATTTTGCAGTGGAAGCTTATTATCTCTAGTGATACCATCGCGTTAGAGCTTGGATTCAGTTTAGTGTCTAGTAATTGAAGGACGTGAGTACACTCTGAATAACCAAGTGATGTACATATATAGATAAACAAATTACTACAGTTTCAGTAATACTGAATTATTTATGTAAGAGAAAGGGCTTCACAAATTCAGGGAGTCAACAATGCGCTGTTCCTCCTCTGGGCTTTATACCAGCAGTTTTTCGACATGGCACAGATTACTGCAGTTACTGGATGTGCTGCTGGCATCGTGGCATATTCTGCCAATAGGAGTGTTAGAGCATCAAAATCTCGAACTGGACGGAGGACTCTAAGCATAACACTCCGAACTTTCTGAATTGGGGAGAGAGCCGACGAACTTGACGGCCATGGTAGGATCTGACAAGCAAGAAGGGAGGCAGTATAAACTCTCGTCTTGCTGAAATATAAGCTCTGGATAGCGTACCATGAATAACAGCAAAGCGCTGCGTAGAATATCGTCGACGTACTGCTGTGCTGTAAAGGTGACGCGAACGGAATCCAAGTGGTTCCAGTTGTGAAAATGAATGGCGCCCCAGACCGTCACTCCTGGCTGTCAGACTCTATGGAGGGCGGCAGCCAGGGACTTCCTGAGACACGTCTTCTTTTGTCATAGGTGCTCAGTTCGAAGAGAGCTTCTTCGCTGAAAACAATTCTACTCGTTTCAATGACATACTTAGCTGAAAACGCATATATACGCCCCAGACATCGGTGAGATACAAATTTGAATGTGCCCCGACGTATGGACCGACAACCAGAAATAATGCTTAGTGCGCCTTTTCCTTTCATAGAAGGACTCGGTTGGTTGTAATCCGTGGCAATCTTACAGCACTGCGGTGCGTCGAAGGTATTCTGCACCCCGTTTTATTGCTCTTTGTGACAAACCATCCTCGGACTATATTTCAGCAAGATAATGCTTTTACGCACAGGGCGAGATTTTATGCTGATTGTCTTCTTTCTTGCCGAACCTTAACTTGACCAGCAAAGTCGCCGGATCTCTTTCCAATTGAAAACGTCTGCAGCATTGTGGAAGGGAACCTGCAACCAACTGAGGATTTTGACCATCTAACGCGCTAGTTGGACAGAATGTGGCACGATATCTCAGGAGGACATCAGACAATCATGTCAATCAATGCCAAGGCCACCAACTGCTTGGAGAAGGCCCACAGGTGTACCAACGCGTTTCTGACTTGCTCAGTTTGTTAAGATCATCCAATTTTTTTGAACGCATAATCATTTGTTTGTCTGTGCCTGTACACCTGAACATCACGTCTACCGATATCCTTCCCATTCTGATAATTCGTTTGTGGTGCGTCGTTCTTTTGTCTTAGCGTGGAGTATAGGATTGTAATATAGTGAATCTCTCGTTTAGTCCGTCATGTAAACGAGACAGTCGACTACATTTTATAGTCGTGACAGGTAACCGGATTGTGAGAGGTTCGCGAAAATTATCGTCCGACAGGGTGGCTGTTTCTGCAATACAGAAAGTCAGAGATGTATTTGTCTTTTCGTCGCTCCAAGCTGAGTGGCCATTTATTCCTGCTAGCTCTTCATTGTACTAATAACACTAACTTACCTCAGCGGGATCCTCCGTCGGCAGATCAACGAATTCCACCTCTGCTTTCTTGCAAATAGTCTCGGCGTTCACAGTCAGTTTACAGGCGTCGTCCTCGAGCGGTGGAATATCTTCTAGCACATTGGTCACGTCGAAACGCCCAATGACGCGGACCTGTGGATGGTTTGACTTCATCGTCACTGACTCAGCTGTAAAGGCAAGCTTCTAACCTACAGAGAACCTTAGATACTGACTTAACTTTCTGAAATGGGTTATACGAGATCTCTATGTGTAGGTTGTAATAAAGATGAAGAACAGTGCTACAGATGTCTGTTAAAAAGTAAGATAGAGGTAGAGAACTAAGAGGTACAGGAATTTAATGGAGGGGGATCATTTTTATGGGGCAGACTGATCAGGAAGGCTAACGTGAATATTCGTAAGGCAAGGAGGAATAGTTAATCGGGCGCTTGAAAGTAAGAATTGTTAAGAGATGTTCAGGTTCGATCATAAGAAGCAGGTTATTGCCCATGCAGTGCTTCGTGCACACCATGATACAAAATGATCACGCAGAAGAATGAAACTTTCTAAAAGAATGATGATCTAAAAACATCAGACATTGTCTATGGTCTATATGGCATGTAATGATTTTGATGGTTTTTGTTTACTTCTTACAATAGGACACATAAAGACGTACAGCAACTACGTAGCAAAACATACACTCAACTCTAAACAAGGGAGCTTGCTAAAGAAAATGTCGATATATATGTTTTTTATTACTACTCTGAATCATGTAGTAAAGTTAAGTTATACATCCAATTATCGTGATATCGTTTGGAATTAAACGCAGTATATTTGTCAGTTGTCCAGATAATTAATTTCATTTACAATAAAAGTGTTTAGTCAAGTATAAAACGTACATACGTCTTTCACATGCATGTGTCATATACCAGAACATGTATAATTGCTCTGAAGTTGTTAAGCTTTATGTTTTAATTTACTCCAATAACGTTACATCCGCTTCTCCCCAACAGATGTTATTTTTCTACTTAACTGATGTCTGTTGTACGTATGATTTCATATTTTTAACCTCCAATAAATAGAATTACCTCCTAATGAATTACTAGTATTCTTCTTGTTGAGTAATATATTTCTCATCAATGATTTCTGTGACGTTACGTATCACACATTTGTATTCATGCAGTGGTAACACTTTTATATCTAGAATTGTTACTGTGTTATCACGTGGAACTATTTTGCGTGCATTTATGTACTGTCTTCGGTCAAATCATCCCAGCTAATAAGTGCGAGGAGCGTTTTTAGCCGTACAGAATCTGTCCCAGATCGAGTCATTCAATAAAGTAATCGACTTCCTTAGGATTTCAGATAACCAGTGCAACACCATCAACGACACAGTAGTAAATTTCAAAAAGATATTATCCGATGTATCCCTAACAGCACAGCTGTGGCGTGGCAACGTAACCTGTAGTAAGTACGTGCAGTGGCAGCCGCAATGACGGGAGTATGCTGATTGAGACGTAACGTACCATCGTTGACGAGGTCATTAGAAACCTTTGATTAGATATGGGAACTGATGATGGGTGAAAGAGCATGTGTTCTTTTCCATTGGATGCATCTCGACTATGTTTTATAACAGGACCAGCGAAACCCGTAACACAATTTGCACAAATTTCCATTTCCTACTAAATTATTCATTTACTCTAATTAAGTACCTGAAGCAAAAAGTAGTCAGAGGTAATCCTCTGTTGTGACTAAGTCTTTTGGTAAATACTACTATGTAAGTCGTATTTCGTACATTCATTGTCTTCGGATTACATGGTTATGACGTTTGAAGTGGGACACACTTGCAGATAGACGACGAGCTAAAGGGACGGGGCTGTTCACTAAATTCCAAAAATACTATCTTCATCGAGGATGTAGAGCATATATTATTACCACCAGCTTACAAATCCCGCAGTGATCGTCATTCAAAGATAAGGGAAATTAAATCTCGTACTAAGCTGTTGAGAAAGTTGTTTTTCTCTCGCGCCATCCACGAGTGGAACACAGGGGGTGGTTAAATATGGCTTTGACGCGAATAGTGCCCTCCGCCACACACCGCTTGGTGGCTAGCGGAGAGCCTGCGACAGAAGGTGATCCAAAACATTGTTACAGTCTTATTTTAAATAATTTAGCCTCGAAAGCAGCCTACTATTGTTAGTTCCAATCAAAATTCTTGCCTCATTTCTTTTTATGAATTGCTGTCGAATAAAGACGTCGTAATATTATAGTAATTATGTATAACTTCGGTATTAACAATGATTGATAGCGATGTGGACCTACAGATGGGATGGCATCTGTTTCAGTTCTCGTCCTAAGTCTGTCAGATGCTGTATCGAAAATGCCTGGGCCACCCTTCATCGCCCTTTCCTTACGGCTTGTGCCATTGATTCCATGTGGTCTCTGCCAACTGCTCGTATGCTCTTACAATTTTTATACTCTTACAGTCTACTTATCCAGATAGTTTTCATCAAGAACTTAATTACAAGATCACGTGAGCGTCATCATTAGAACAACCGTTGGCAGTATCACAATAAGGCAAAACAGACGATACGAAAGTTTAGCTGGAGCAATTAGGTGTGAGCTATGTTAGAAGGTAGATAAAAGAGTCCCAGTAGAGCGCCTTTGTGGATGTCATAGAATATTCCATAAGTTCATTCGGAATTTTTATGTCGTCACATTTATCCTGTTGAACTTTTACAAGGCATTCAACCATCGTACCTGTTACCACGCATACTGATTTGGTGTAATAGTCATTCCGTTTCTATCATCTGTCTTAGGTGGCACGTTCACCATCTAGTCGGCTACAATCATTGGGATTTTGTGATTCCTTCTGTCTTCTGTATCTATCCCCTACTGCCACACAACATGTTAATTTATGGCGTTCGTAGTCATTTATTTGCAGCTCTTGGTTTCAGATCCCCTGACATCTGTATGTCGGATTCGAGACATCATTTCAACTAATAGGTCTGCCTAATGTTACACAATTACATAACTGCATCGCAGCTTTTCCCTTGACTACCGATACGTCTTCGCAATGATTCCTCTGTTTAGTGTGTGTTGATGACATAAGATGTGCAACGGCGGTCTACATTTACAGAACAGTGAGGCATGTAGGCGACCTCGTGTGTTCCTCCCACAAAATGGCTGAGGACCCACTCCACTGGGAGCCACAGGCCAACTTAAGTTTAGTCGCAAGCATCAGAACAGTCCAGCTTTGATGCGGTCGTATGTGTCAGTAAAGAATTCTATCTTTCTTTAAGACACAAGATATACAAAGTTTTATTTCCGCATGAAATTCAAAGTGGTGAGTTGGTTAAGACAAAGTCTTGATATCAGTATGTGCTATGATAATTTCACTTTTTCCCGGATTTAACTACTCCACGTTACCATAAATCGTTCAACACTATCCTCGTCGTAGTTGCGTTTATAATGAGGCAACCGGTTTCAGTCTCCCGCGGCCCACAACTCGAAATCGCACTGCGTGTATAACGCCTTCGTCGCAAACTGAAAGTCGGCTTCTAATCCTACACGTTTGCCTCGAGCATACGACACCGATGGACAGATGAGAGTCCGGCCAGCAATAGAGCTCGACCAGCTGCGACTCTACAGGGCTGTCGTCTATAATCGGTGCATCTCAACTCCTTTTAGACCGACATGTCACGCTGGTGGCATTCCGAAGTCATGGCAAATTTACCACTGAAGCTTACTGCATCTCAGCAAAATTAAGTTGTATCTGAAGTTTATTTTAACGTCTTCTAGCCAATGGACGTTAGTATTTGTGGATTGTAATAAAATATAAACGTGACTCTCGAGTGCATTTTGCTTTCATGAAGGCATGTCTGGAGCGTGAGTGATTTTAATAAATAAATAAATTTAGCAGAGTGGGTGATTCTGCAATGCATGCAGTCAGAGGTGTAACTGGCTTTTTTCCGCTGTCAACTTGTCAGGCCATTTCTTCCCACTAACTATTCATTGTAGTAATGCTACTGACTTACCTCAGTACGGCCCTCCTGCGGAGCATCGAACAACTCTGTCTCTGGTTTCTGCGGTAAAATTTCAGGTTGAGCACTCCGATCGCAAGTGTCGCCCTCAAAACGTGGAATCTCTCCAGCCACCTCTTCCTCTCCAAAGTCCCAAGTAAAATCAACCTGTGGGAGGTTTGAGTTTATCATCACTGATTCATCTAGAATAGCATGTGTCTAAAGGACAGAAAAGTTAAGACGTCTTTCTCAGCATTCTTAAATGGATTACATATTAAGTAACTAAGCCTTAACTGCAGACAGTAATGAACGTGAAATACAGTGTTTTTAATGTATGTTAAAATTGTGAAGATATGGGCAGGTTAGAAAAAAAGAAGCAGACCATTGCATATACAGTGGGATAGGGCGCGTGATGATATAAAATGATTAGGCCATACAAAAGAGTGACACCAAGCAAGACTATGATGATACAAAAAACATGACGCATCCTCTTTTAGCCGTATGACATGTGACGTCTTCGACAGTTTTCGGTTACTATTTGCAATCTTACAGCAACTACGCCGGTAGATTTAAAAAAGGAAGATTACTAACGAAAATATAAGTATATTTTGATATTGCTACGCTGTATCTTCCGCCAGGATGAAATATTACGCCTGATTAACAATACATCATGTAGAGTTATTTACTCTATGTTTGTCAATGTCTTGATATATTATTTTTTACAATAAAAGTAATTAGTAAAATATTTTAAATTCATACTCCTATCACACTGTCTTGCTATATTATAAGAAAATGTATGATTGCTCCAAACATATTAATACCGTATTGTTTGTTTAATTTACACCAATTATACTAGAGCCACGTCTCCCTATGTATATTGTTCTTCATCTTCCTTCTTCTTCAGTTTCATGGCCTAGCATCCCTTTCAACATTTATATCCTTGCATGCAACCTTAGTTTTACCTTAGGGTGTTGTAACAAGTTGAGAATAATATTAATGGTCTGTAATAGAGTGAATATCTCTCATTGCTCTTCTTGGAAATCTGAGGGTCAGTTTCAGTCTCTCATGCTTTGAAAGCACGTATGGAGCGATTCTCAATAATACACTGAAGCGCCAAAGAAACTAGTATAGGCACGCGTTTTGAAATACAGAGATATGTAAACAGGCAGAATACAACGCTGGAGTCCGCAACGCCTGTATAAGACAATAACTGTCTGGCGCAGTTGTTAGATCGGTTGCTGCTGCTACAACGGGAGGTTATCAAGATTTCACTTAGTTTGAATGTGGTGTTGTAGTCGGTAAACGAGTGATGGGACACGGCATTTCCGAAGTAGCGATGAAGTGGGGATTTTCTCGTACGATCATTTCATGAGTGCACCGTGAATATCAGGATTCCGGTAAAACATCAAATGCCAGACATGGATGTGGCCGGGAAAACATCCTGCAAGAACGAGAACAACAACGACTGAAGAGAATCGTCCAACGTGACAGAAGAGCAACCTCTCCGCAAATTACTGAAGATTTCAATGCTGAGCCATCAACAAGTGTCAGAGTGCGAACGGTTCAACGAAACATCATCGATATGGGCTTTCGAATCGGAAAGCCCACTTGCATATCCTTGATGACTGCAGTATACAAAGCTTTAAGCATCGCCTGGGCGCGTCAACACCGACATTGGACTGTTGACGAGTGGAAACATGTTTCCTGGAAGGACGAGTCTCTATATTTAAATTGTATCGGACGGATGGACGTGTACGGTTATGGTGACAACCTCATGAATCCATGGACCCTGCATGTCAGCAGGGGACTGGTGGGGGCTCAGTAATGGTGTGAGGCGTGTGCAACTGGAGACATACATGAACATTATTGAGACTTGCAATTTCTTGTTCAGAATAGATCTCCATCCCCTCGAAATCTTATGGATTTATTTACAGGCCTGCAGGATTCATGCTGTCAGTTCCCTCCAACACTACTTCAGTCGATACTCGAGTCCGTGCCACATCGTGTTGCGGTACTTCTGGGTGCTCGCAGTGGCCCTACATGATATAGGGTCTGTGTACCAGTTTCTTTGGCTCTTCAGTGTATTACATGGCAGTGGAGTATTCCACAGTGCATACAATCCGAGATACCATCTGTACATTCTTTCCTCACACCCTGTCTGGCCGTTCCCTACTGCTTCTTTATCATGGTAGTAATAATATTGACTTACATCAATGGGATCCTCCTGTTTCTTCTCTCGCCTCTTCCGGCGGTTGTGAGGTTCTACAGGAAGGTTGCAGTTGCGGGCAACAGATGGAGGAATTTATTCGGCCACATTTATCACCTTGAAGCGCCCAAATATACGCACCTGGGGGAGTTTTGTTTTTACCATCACTAATTTAGGCAAGACATGTATACAGCAGATATAAAGGTGTAGATATCTGAATTGTAATAATTAAACAGACTATATATTCAATAAGTGGCCCGTGATTGCAGTTTTAAGGAATTTTAGTACGGTGCTATTGACGTGTGCTGAAAGTTAAGATATCGAATAAGGTAGAGAGCTAAAAGGTACTAGAGTGAAAAGACAAAGAAAGATATTTATGGAGCACACTTAGTTACTTACCTGTAGTTTGTTGCTACTAGTGTTAAGGCATCAACAAACAGTTAACTTATGACACAACATTAAATAAATTTGACGTGCCAGTACAAAATTAAATACGTAGGGAATTGTAAGTGAGAGTGCTCACTAACGAAAATGTAAATTTATGTTTATAATTATCTTTGTTATCATACTAATTTCTCTTAGCTTATTCTTCCCATCGTCATTTTAATTTATGTTTTCTCTTCCTTCACACCGCCTAATCAACCTCGAATTCCGATTCTGCAACATTACAGGGTGTCTCTACGGCAGCACTGTTATCTTTTGTTTAAGAATCCCCGCCCTCTAATTCCCTCTCTAACACCTCTGTGGTCTCTGTTCCGGTTATTTATTTTCTTATCAACTATTCTTAAAGTTTCTAAACTTCCTCCTGCATCGGCTCTAGGTAAGCGTCACATGGACTGGAACTGAAACACACGTTATATCGTTCTGCCATTGTGTGCATTTTCATACGGTGGATTCGTACTACTTCCTCAAATTACTGCACTCAAATTAAAGTCATCTTTCGTCTTCCTGTTAAACTGAAGCCATACGGTTTTACCAGTTTATGGAAGTGCTTAGCTTTATGCAAGGATATCCAAACTAACACTCCCTATGGCCGTAACCTGTCTACTGGAGACTGAGGTAGCACGTCGAAAGCTTTTGCCAGATTTTGGTGCACTAAGTCACTGTTAACCATCGTTTTTCATTTCGTGAAACACTATTGCGTGTGAAACGAGTGATATATTCCTAACCCCCAGCAGTTTTACAGAGGAAGCTTAGTGCACGAGTACTACTGCTGCTTTTCACCTTAGATTTACCTTAGGTTCTTGTAACCAGTGCAAGATACTATTACTGGATTGTAATAAAATGCAATTCTTATTTAGTCCTTCATGTACAAATGAAAGAGTTATCCGGCAGAGTAACAGATTCTGCAAAGCATACAGTTTGCTACTTTATTTGGTCATTCTTCTCTCTCGTTCTTTCTTACCCTTTCTTCGAGCTTACTTCACTTGGTTGTATTGAAACTGACTTACCTCTGCATAGCCGTCCTGCAGCGTACAGTCCACACTGTTATCTCCATACTTGGTGCGACTAGCTGATTCTGGGTTCCATTGGCAGGGAAATATCTCAAAGACAGAAGGCACTTGAGACACCCTCCTCTTTTTCAAGCGGCCATAAACCTGGAAGAGTGAGTTGCATATTTTACTAACAGATGCGAACATTCTAAACACTTGACTTACAATACTGAAACAGATTTTATACAACATATGCAGTCCATAACTGTATCGTTTAAGAGATGTCAAGTACGGTGCTACAGATGGCGGTTATAAATTAAGACATCAAATAAGGCACAGAACTAAGAGCTACAAGAATGAAAACTTGAGGTAAGATTTTAACGGAAAACACTAGACAAAACTGTGGCACGGTAATATGGCTACTGCTAAGGCATCCTGTAATAGTTAAACTGGCGCTTTAAAGGGGAAAAATTGTATGTACAATGAAGGTTTAGAATATGTGAAGCAAATGTGGATAGATATATTCAGTAAACACGTAGTGAAATATGAATGCCGGAATATGCCGGACTGAAACTCGAGTACAAGACCTTGGCCTTTCTGTGAAGTTTGGAAGTCGGGAAATGAGGCACTGGTGGAAGTACACTTGTGAGGAAAGGTAGTGTGTCGTTCTTGGTTAGTATAGTCGATGGGGAGCGTGCCAGCAAAAGGCAAATTCATTCTGCTGCCATCCTCCCACTGTGATCTCTATACTACTGACCAATGACATGTCATCTGAAGACTCGGAACATAAACATTGCAAGCCACTCTAGGTTTCAGAAAGCCTGCTACACTAAATATCACTTAAGCAACACACATCTGCGTACACTAAACGCATATCCTTATTGATGGCGTCATGAAAATAATGCTATGTCATATAGCTCTGGTTAAGGTCATGATGTCAGACATTCCTCACCGATGCTTGCTGAGAAGAGTATTGATACGTAATTAATTGTAGACGTATTACAATCTACTGTGCACCTATTTTAATACCGCGTGGTCTGCGATGATGTGACATGTCTTGATTACATCTACTAATGGAAATGAACTTATCCATTAAAAGATATAAAGTTTTCCTAAATGTTTGAACCATTCATCAATAGCTACTCCTGAATATTCTCAAAAGGAACGATGTTTAATCCTACCAGGCATGTTTTTACGGTTTGACCAACAATTCTGTAACAATATCGACTGAATGTAATTTTCGGTTGCCTTCATGCGTACTTCACTTTACTGTTTATTAAAGACAGCATGCTGCTGTCCGCAGCGTTGCGACTGATTGCCACATTATGTACAGAAGTTGCCTCCTAGTAGGAAGAACGTAAGTACGCGCTCTTCTTTTCTCAAACCGTTAATGACTGAAAGCTTGACTGAAGGAAATTATAATGTAATATACACACACCGTATAAACACAGATTGTGTGATGGTTGCAATAATTAGTCTCTCCCTTCGCATGCACAACAAAATGCGAACATAGAAAATATGGGCAATATGTGACATATGGAAGTTTAGGTCGGTCCGGGATGCCTACGTGTATAGCCGAAATGTTTTCTTCACTTCAGTTTACTAGCTTAATTCCAACCATTAGTGTTGTTTCCGTTGTCACCAGTTATTACGAGTCCTCTTGTAAGCAGGTATAGCTATTACGCTGATCCGAAGATCATAGGAAACTGAGCGGCTAGTGTTACGGGGGTGATGGATACGAAGACGTGTGGCTGCAATTGGGTTACGTGGCTCGATTCACACTTATTTCACTGTCGCTGAAAATGCACTTACAAAACGGTGGGGTCAGTGTGCACTGTAGGAGGAGCTGTCGTTTGGTCATGGCTTGTTTATGACGAGTAGTTGAGAGAGTTTAGCCGAGTCCAGAAGCTGATACAGTGAGATTGTGTATGGTGCTGTATCAGTGACTATATTAACTGTAATGTAACTGGTCGTTGGCTTCATTGTGGAATTTTTCATACACCTTAGACTTGCTCAGTGCTTACCTTCTCCATGTCCACATTTCTGTAATCACAGACTTCCGTCGAACGTGCTTTCTTTGATTTCTGCCCCAAATCACGTGTCTTCTTCCTGCAGGGAAGACACAGACAGCACAGAATGCTGTAAAGCACCTGCGAAGACAAAAGAACATTAGAACACGTGTGATTCAGAATTTATGTATTCAGACAGCAAAATGACACATTCTCATACTCTTCCTGCAGAGTAGTCTCTAAGTTACGAATTTTTTGTGGACTACCTCTCACATGGACTTGACCCTTTCACAATTTCTTTGAAAAATACCCTAAAACTACAAAATATCACATGAAAAGTGCCGGAAACTCACAGACTATCCCCCTGCTTCCTCTATCCCAGGAAAGAACGACATGTCATGAAGCAGGCACGCAATTAACCTTCACGACGTTCACGTTGAATGGCAGCCACTATCAAAAAATGGTTCAAATGGCTCTGAGCACTATGGGACTTAACATCTATGGGCATCAGTCCCCTAGAACTTAGAATTACTTAAACCTAACTAACCTAAGGACATCACACAACACCCAGCCATCACGAGGCAGAGAAAATCCCTGACGCCGCCGGGAATCGAACCCGGGAACCCGGGCGTGGGAAGCGAGAACGCTACCGCACGACCACGATATGCGGGCAGCCACTATCAGTACACGCGTAACACCAGCAGTATCACATTAACAACCGAGGTACTCTGTAAGTAGGCTGTTTAGGTTTTTTTATTGGTAACGCCACCTCTGTATGAAAATCACTGGCTGTGCTGTGTGCAGTCTGTGGCTGCTTTGCTTTGTTGTAATACTCGCCATTGTAGTGTTAGGCAGCTGGCTGTGAACAGCGCGTAGCGTTGCGCAGGTGGAGGTGAGCCGCCAGCAGTGGTGGATGTGGGGAGAGAGATGGCGGAGTTTTGAAATTTGTCATGAACTGCTATATTTATATATGATGATATCAAGGTAAATAAATTGTTTGTTCTCTATTAATATCTTTTATTTGCTAACTATCCCTATCAGTAGTTAGTGCCTTCAGTAGTTTGAATCTTTTATTTAGCTGGCAGTAGTGGCGCTCGCTGTATTGCAGTAGCTTGAGTAACGAAGATTTTTGTGATGTAAGTGATTTGTGATAGGTATAGTTTACTGTTAGTCAGGGCCCATTCTTTTGTAGGGATTATTGAAAGTCAGATTGCGTTGCGCTAACAAAATATTGTGTGTCAGTTTAAGCACAGTCTTGTACAATTTTTCAAAGGGGACGTTTCAACTCTTCCCCACCAAAGTAGAGGTACACATGAGAGATTTAAGAAATGGAATTGTATGTGCTATCACCTATCACGGTTTTCGGGGTCGTTCAGTCGAGCGTTCGGTCAGCCAAAGAAATGAAGAAAGTCTTCAGAGAGATTTCATATCCAATTATATCTGCAGCTTGCGTTTCCGAAATCATTTTGGCACAAGACAGACGTATCATTTCTAGAGAGTTCTTTATTACCAGGTCGAGCAGACCAGAATGGAAAGACGGTGTCGCCGGCCACAATGGCCGAGCGGTTCTAGGCGCTACAGTCTGGAACCGCGCGACCGCTACGGTCGCAGGTTCGAATCCGGCCTCGGGCATGGATGTGTTGATGTCCTTAGGTTAGTTAGGTTTAAGTAGTTCTAAGTTCTGGGGTACTGATGACCTCAGCAGTTAAGTCCCGTAGTGCTCAGAGCCATTTGAACCAAAGGCGGTGTCCCTGTCCTGCTGTGGGAAGAAGACACTTTTTCGGAACGACAGATCAGTTCCCCTAATATAAGACTGTAGATATCAGTAGCGCAGATATAATTACGTTTTGTATTATTCTCCCTGTTATCGGTACGTTTCTCCCCGTAAAGCAATGTGAGCGAAGTGGAGTGGAATGCACTGTTGAACAACCTCTGGCGATCTCAACGCTTACATCGCAAGATAGGTAAATTCGTTCCGGAGAAAACGAATCCTATCGGAGCACAAAATTCGAATATTCTCCTGTTTGAAATGACTCTGTCTGAAGTATGGTCTACCAGCCGCCTCATTGTAGTTCCCTCAGCACCTTTAAAATTTTCCCAAATGTTTTTGTCCGCGAACATATTCGCACTCTATTTAACACGCAACTCATCTCTCATTCCGACAAACTCCCCTCACTGTAACCCACACCCATACTACTACTGTATCCCCTCACTGTCATTGTCTCCCTCTTGCTTTCTCTTACTGCTACTATTTTATTCATCCCTTCAAACTGCCGCCGCCTTCTCACTGTCGCTATCTCTCTCCTCCTCGATGTCACTGTCATAGACGCTGTCTCTCTTTATGACAGGCTTTCACTCACTTCCAACTGCACCTTCCCTTTACTCCTGTCTGTCTGGCACAGTCTCCTTCACTCTTTTCTAGCACTGTCAACTACGATCCTATGCCACTGTTTCACTCTCTTTCTCTCACATTACTAATGCCTCCTTCGATTTTTCTATGCCACAGCCACCTTTTACTACCTTCCAGTATATCTGTGTCCTTTCCAATGCCGCTTTAACATTTTCTCTCTGCATAAAATAGCGCGCGAATTTGCCTGCATGCCAAAATTGTTGGGAAATTTTTAAAGGTGCTGGGGAAACTAAGATGAGGCAGCTGGTACTCCACATTTCTGTCAGAGTCTTTTGAACAACAGCGTGTTTGCCGTTTTAGTGCTCCTGTAGGAGCATTTTTCCGCTACTTCCCCACATTTGCCACCCACAGTACGGAATGTCACTCATATGGATAGAACTTTATGGTTCAGTAAAATTTTGATACATTACTTATATGACACTGAAATATTGCGCGACTAATTTTACACCTCACGGAGTATTTAACGCGCACAAAACTTTCCCTCTGCTTCAGTACTACAACGTGAGCTTCCCAGAACTCTTCTGATGTTAGTGAAGACACTTTACAACTTGTTCATCGGTGCTATGCCACTTCATAAACTACGTTTTCGGCTCACAACGTATTACGCATCTTCGTTACACGCTAACACCCCTGTGATATCATGGAATACGGAATCTTCACAAATGATTGCGCAGCGTTGACTAACACGTAAGTAATAGAAGATCTCCATATCTTGAAAAGACAACCTGCAATGCTGGAAGACAGATGCTACAACTAACAGGTTTAAAAATAAAAAAAAGGTCGGGAACATCAGAAACAAATAATTATTGTGAAACGTTGAATAGTGTCGTTAAGCTGTCCGATGTGTTGAATACATTATGAAAACTCAGAAATCGCAAATGGAGCCCGGACCAAATGTTTGTCTCACGATTGCAGTCCTGTTAGTCCACCAGCAGCCATAGCATCTGGCCATATCCTGCGATCACCGTTTCAGCTAAAAGAGCTGAAGAAAATGCTGCAGTCCTCGACGAACTCTGTCCTTGGAGTGAATCATGTTCACTATCCTTCGCTGTGTAATTCGCCAAATAGTGCATTGACAAAGTTTCTACGAACTTTCAACGGTATTTGGATGACACTCTTCTCCTCACTGAACAGTTCAAATAATTATTCCAGCTCCGTGACCTAAAGCAATGGCCGGAAGTAGAACGTCGTCTATGCCAGAAGGACCCTTGGATAGTTTATTAAGACCCACTCAGAGTGGTAGCTGCGATAGAAGTATTTGCTTTCAGAAAACCAGGTGGGGTTTCCGGAGGGTAACGGAAACTATGCGTTCTTCGTATTATACATTTTGAAATTTTTCGTTCAACACTAGGCACCATTTTTGCATTAGCGTTTATCGACGTAAAGGTGCGCACGACAATGTTTAAATTTCACTTCTACTACAAAAATTAAGCGATATGTGTATTCCAGAGACATTTTGTTTGGCATTCAAACCTTCCTAAGATACAGTGCTCTGACTGCAGAACAAATTGCTATCACAACCTAGAGAGGACTGCCTCAGTGCTCCATGCCCAGCCATTATATGTTTTGAACGTACACACGAGATACGGGCCACGTACAACATCATTTCACCCGGCATTGAAACTATCCGGGTTACAGATGATTTATACCTTTCTCCTATACACCACGATCTTGAAGCCTAGTCAGCGTCTTGAATCCTGTACAGCATGATCTTGAATATCTTTGCATGGCTTTAGACAGAGTCGTTTACACATTAACACGCTGTTACAATGTCAACGACCTAACAATGTCAACTCAGAAATGTTCCATAATTCTCTTTAAACCGAGATGGTTGCGACGGTGTAATTCATCAATTATATTACATAGTGTCTCCCTCCCACAGGTAACTGTAGCCCGTGGTGTTAGGAACGCGCTTCAGATGGGATGATCACATATCTATTGTAATCAGGAAACAGCATTAACATTACGATATCTGTAGATGTAACTTGGTAGGGTGTGGAGCCCACAATTCTCTTGAACATATCCTAGGGCCTCCTCCGCTCAGTCATCGATTATGGATACCAAAGGTGCACCTCATAAACTTGAAGTAGTACATTTCGCTTGCCAGCGATTTTGCCTTGTAACAATGCGATCAACTTCGACAAATACATTACCAGTAGAGACGCTTGAATCTCCGCCGTATAAACTACTATTTCGCCTCAAACCCCGTTACACGTGCATATCTTACTTGTTCAAGTAGGGTAACTTTCGACCTTCGTCTCACGGAAACGGGTTCGCTATTGTAGGAGTATATTGTAGGAAATCCAGTCATATGCTATTAAAATCCGTCTTGGAATCCGCGGCTCGGTTTTGGTAGAAAGAATACATGATAAACAATTTTGGGTGGTTTTCTGACAACCACCCATAAATTAATGATGCCTCCAGAAGCCTCTTAAGAGACATCATATACTATATCAAACGCAAAAGGCAGCAAACGATTGTGTCCGTTTGCCACAGCAGGAGATAGTGTGAAATGTTCATATTTTGAGTCTGCACTGTAGCACAGTGACACTAAGACGATGCACCTGTTGGGTATACAATATAAAAGAGCATAGCACTTAAAGAAAAAATCTGTTCGTCAACTGCCATGTTCTTCTATATTGATCCCAATTTGGCCGGCCGTGGTGGCCGAGCGGTTCTAAGCGCTTCAGTCTGGAACCGCGCGACCGCTACATTCGCGGGTTCGAATCGTGCCTCGGGCATGGATGTGTGTGATGTCCTTAGGTTAGTTAGGTTAAAGTAGTTCTAAGTTCTAGGGGACTGATGACCTCAGATGTTAAGCCCCACAGTGCTCAAAGCCATTTGATCCCAACTTGAAGATGTAGTATTTGCTATTATTACGTGGGTCTTCAAGACTTTAATATTTACACTGAAGGCGGTTACTCAGTGACTAAAATCGATTTTCTGTAATAAATGCTTTCACACCCTACGACGCATGCTACCGATTTTGTTGTTTACATACTGCCAATTGTCAACGATGGCTGTCCTCTCCTGATGTGTCTTCCCCCATAAAGGCAGCTGTGTTGACGATATCACGTTATGTTCGTTACCAGATGATACGGTTTCTACTTAATATGGCCTGACCTATTAGGATCAGATCATTTCCCTAATGTTCTGATGATAAACCGACAGCAAGAAGGTGCGATTCTTCCCTAACACTCCTTGGCACTCTTTCAAACAATCGTGGAGAATACAGTAGCTGTTGTGCCAGAAACGGATCCATAGAACGTATCCTGCTACACATTGTTCAATGCATTAAATGTGACAGATCTCTCTATCCCAAAAACGACATGCTACTTCGTTACACATTAACAGTTCTGTGACATGGCATACGGAATCTTCACAATTACTGCGCAACGTGGACTATCGCTTAAGCAATATAAGCTCTCCTTATCTTTAGAAGACAACATGCATTGCTATAAGACGAATGCTAAAACTAACGTGTTGCACGAAAGAACAAAAAACGTCTAATCTGGATAAATTATTGTGAAGCAATGAATAGTGATATTAAGATATCTGTTATGTGGTGTACAACAAGGAATCTCAGAAATCGTAACTGGAACACAGACCCGAGAGACTTCGTTACATGTTGTGCTTGACAACAAAGTACTTCTACATCTACATCCACATCCATACTCCGCAAGCCACCTAACGATGTGTGGCGGAGGGTACTTTGAGTACATATATCGGTTCTCCCTTCTATTCCAGTCACGTACTATTGGTGGAAAGAAAGATTGTCGGTATGCCTCTGTGTGGGCTCTAATCTCTCTGATTTTATCCTCATGGTCTCTTCGCGACATATACGTAGGAGGGAGCAATATACTGCTTGACTCCTCGGCGAAGGTATGTTCTCGAAACTTCAACAAAAGCCCATACAGAGCTACTGAGTGTCTCTCCTGCAGAGTCTTCCATTGGAGTATATCTATCATCTCCGTAACGATTTCGCGATTATTAAATGATCCTATAACGAGGCGCGCTGCTCTCCGTTGGATCTTTTCTATCTCTTCTATCAACCCCATCTGGTACGGATCCCACACCGGTGAGCAATATTCAAGCAGTGGGCGAACAAGTGTACTGTAACCCACTTTCTTTGTTTTCGGATTGCATTTCCTTAGAATTCTTCCAATGAATCTCAGTCTGGCATCTGCTTTACCGACTTTCATCTTTATATGATCATTGCATTATAAATCACTCCTAATGCGTACTCCCAGATAATTTATGGAATTAACTGTTTCCAGTTGCTGACCTGCTACATTGTAGCTAAATGATAAAGAATCTTTCTTTCTATGTATTCGCTGCACATTACACTTGTCTACATTGAGATTCAATTGCCATTCCCTGCACCATGTGTCAATTCGTTGCAGATCCTCCTGCATTTGAGTACAATTTTCCATTGTTACAAACCCTCGATGTACCACAGCATCATCCGCCAAAAGCCTCAGTGAACTTCCGATGTTATCCACAAGGTCATTTGTGTATATTGTGAACAGCAACGGTCCTACGACACTCCCCTGCGGCACACCTGAAATCACTCTTACTTCGGAAGGCTTCTCTCCATTGAGAATGACATGCTGCGTTCTGCTATCTAAGAACTCTTCAATCCAATCACACAATTGGTCTGATAGTCCATATGCTCTTGCTTTGTTCATTAAACGACTGTGGGGAACTGTATGGAACGCCTTGCGGAAGTCAAGACACACGGCATCTACCTGGGAACCCCCTCTGAGTCTTGTGAACGAATAGCGCGAGCGGGGTTTCACACGATCGTCTTTTTCGAAACCCTTGCTGATTCCTACAAAGTAGATTTCTAGTCTTCAGAAAAGTCATTATACTCGAACATAAAACGTGTTCAAAATTTCTATAACTGATCGGCGTTAGAGATATAGGTCTATAGTTCTGCACACCTGTTCGAAGTCCCTTCCTGAATACGGGGATGACCTGTGCCCTTTTCGAATTTTTTGAGCGCTACGCTCTTCTAGAGACCTACGGTACACCGCTACAAGAAGGAGGGCAAGTTCCTTCGCGTATTCTGTGTAAAATCGAACTGGTATCCCATCAGGTCCAGCAGCCTTTCCTCTTTTGAGTGATTTTAATTGTTTTTCTATCCGTCTGTCATCTATTTCGATATCTATCATTTTGTCATCTGTGCGACAATCTAGAGAAGGAACTACAGTGCAGTCTTCCTCTGTCATCCTCTGTTTCAGTACCATTTTGGTCACAGCGTGTCTGGACCACCTACTGCTTTGACATGAAACCAAAATTTCTTAGGATTTTTTGCCAAGTCAGTACACAGAACTTCACTTTCGAATTCGTTGAACGCCTCTTGCATAGCCCTCCTCATACTACATTTCACTTTATGTAATTTTTGTTTGTCTGCAAGGCTTTTGTTATATTTATTTTTGTTGTGAAGTTCCCTTTGCTTCCGTGGCTGTTTTCTAACTCGGTTGTTATACAACGGTGGCTCTTTTCCATCTCTTACAATATTACTTGGCACATACTCATTTAATGCATATTGTACGGTGGTTTTGAACTTAGCCCACTGAACCTCAACACCATCTGTACTTGAGACAAAACTTTTGTGTTGAGCCGTCAAGTACTCTGAAATCTGCTTTTTGTCACTTTAGCCAAACAGAAAAATCTTCCTATCTTTTTTAATATTTCTATTTACGGCTGAAATCATCGATGTAATAACCACTTTATGAACGCTAATACCATGTTGTACGTTAACTGTTTCAAATAGTTCGGGTCTGTTTGTCACCAGAAGGTCTAATATGGTATCGCCACGAGTCGGTTCTCTGTTTAACTCGCGAGATGGTTTATTGGCCTAGAGAGATAGCAGTCCAACAGTAGATTAATCACCCTCCTACGGGATGTAAGATCCAAATCGGATATGTAGCGTCTTTATTCCTTACTAGTTTAAGCATTAGATCCGGTGTTTAACACCTACGGTTGAATTCAATCTGATATCTACATTGGCCCATTTGGTGTTCCATTCCTACATCTGTTTGTAAACCTCGACATTCTCTACTACGGTTTTACGAAAAGCTGTTTTGGCACAATCAGTTCAACTGTCTTATTCGACGAACATTGATATGTTTATACTAATGGCTTGTGCTTTCAAGAGATTTCAGCAGTACGGCGTGTATTTCTTGTCCAGATGCTGAAATATTCCAAGCAGTTTCGTCTTCCACCACATTTCTCATTTTCTACAGCAGCTGCTATAGCGATTCGAGAGACTCTCAAATTTGGTCGTCCCGCGGGGTTCTAGAACGTTCTGTAGAGTAACAATCCAAATGTGTATACGAATGTTTTCAGCAATGACAATGATTCAGTAAAAAGAATATTCGGGTACTGCAACTAAGCGAAGAGGTACATGAATCTCCTTTCCGTGGAACCGAGGTCACTTGGGATTAGTTTACAATGACTAGGACGAACAGATGACGAACATTTACCATCTTCAGATTTCAGGTTGCGGAGGACGAAACTAGACAAGGAAGAATGGGCAGAGGATTGGGTCTTTTAGTGTATTTTAGTGTACTGTAGAAGTCAATACTACACTCCGATACCAGCGCCTATTAGAAGCTCCAGCAGGTTTCGAAAATTTCAGGAGAGGAGGAGGCTGGTAACTGTTTTTCTACAGATACATCGAAACACGATGGAACTATTTCCTGCAAGATCTTGAAGGTCTCCCTTCCGTCAAGTATAGCTGTTTTATTGTACCACGAAGATCCTGAAATACCCTTACTAGTCCTCACTAATCACATACTCTGTATCCAAGTTTTATTTTTTTTGGTCTATGTCAAATAATTAATTGAACTTGTTGTGCCTGATTGTAGGTTGCACTTTGCACCATGTGTTTTTTGTTCATCGCTTGATTCCGTTTCTGCAATCTTCCCGTAAGTTTCACTATCTGACTGAAGAAAGCAGTTTATCGCAGTGTTAGCGTGGTTTGGATAAAGAAAGGTAATTTCTGGTTGTACATGTGTATATATTCCGCTATGGAATAAGAGACCGCTTATTTGCTGAAAACAATGTAAAGATAAATTTTTTCGATGTACGAAAGCGTGATGAAAAGTGATGCCTCCAAATTTTTTATTCTGTTCTCAATATCGGTTGAGGTATTACATGTCATGCAAATTACTCGGTTGACTTTTTAGCATCGGAGATGGAAGTCGAAATACGCTGGTGCTAGAGTGCTCCGAGTTTTTTTCATATAACATGTCTGTGTGCATCGTAACTATGTCGTTGCGTGAGAAACAGAATCTCAAAAAACAGGAAATACGAATTCGGAGAGTTCGTCTACAAATGGAGCACAGACGAGCGCTGCGACATCTGAAACAATCCGTCAGTTGTGTTCTCTGTCATCGATACATTCCCGACTTGGTCTCATCTGTTTTCCAAAACTTAAAGATTACCTTCGAGGACTTCGCTTTAATAGTAATGGTTCAAATGGTTCAAATGTCTATGAGCACTATGGGACTTAGCTTCTGAGGTCATCAGTCCCCTAGAACTTAGAACTACTTAACCCTAACTAACCTAAGGACATCACACACATCCATGCCCGATGCAGGATTGGAAGCTGCGACCGTAGCGGTCGCGCGGTTCCAGACTGTAGCGCCTAGAACCGCTCGGCCTCCTCGGCCGGCCTTAATAGTAATGAAAGGGTGCAAGAAGAGGTGATGTAGACATGAAGAATAAAGGTGTAGAATGTGAATAACGTACGCTTTATTTAAAAACCTTAAGAGATTCAGCACTTTGTACACATTCAGCAACGACACACACATTCACATTCACAGTAGAGAATACAAGGCGCAGAAGACAGTGAGGAAGAAGAGGTGGAATGTAATGACAAAAGCGATGCATTCCGAATGAGGAAATGCTCCAGAACACCAAACCCTGAGCCAACACTAACAGTAAAGGTGCTCCATGCCTGGTGTGGTGTCCACCTGAGATACTGAATACATCCGAGAGAAGTTGATTCAGTTGCGCGCTGCCTGGATGTAAGGGTTTCACGTTATGCAGTACACTAAATGTATTTGTCTCACAGAAAAAAGGAACTGTTCTTTTCAATTCCATGAAACAGCAGCGACTTCAGGCAGTAACACATGTTGTCCCACGCTAAGACCACCGCACAATTAGACTGGTGCGTCATGAGAAGACAGTACATGCCCTGAGCCTTCTGCAGACACAGCTACACTGCGGTACGTATAATAACTGCGTCATGTTTTGAGAGTGAAATGGAACGGCGACTGGAAAGCTGCTCCAAAGTTGAGCTGCGCGAGGCAGTCCGATTCGTGTCGGCAAAACATCTAAATTTCACCCAAACTGACCGTGAATTCTGGCTGTGTGTGGACAAAATGCAATGACGCGTCCCGCTGTATTGAAATGGTGTCATCAATTTAACCAATGTTGAACAGCTGTGTAAGACGCTGATAGGAAAGGGAGGACATCGATATTGACATCGACCAAAGAACACAATGTCCAGACCATCGTGGAACTGATTCAAGAAAGTCGCCATTTTCCGGCGATGAAGACATTCACATAGAGGTTCTGGAGAGATTCCGTGACCAACGAGTGGATTTTTATAATCGAGTAATTGAAGGTCTGTTGGCAGTTTATAAGTAAACGTCAGCAAATTAATCCGCGGAAATAAGTCATTACCAGGATGAGAAACGTGTGTGAGTACCGATGTAAAATATGTACTGTGTGTCCTAATATTTGGTGAATATCAAGAATTTTTGTAATTTAGTATTTCAATCTTATTTGGTCCCAGAAAAAAACATTGACCACCGACATAAAAGTTTCACGTACGATATGTAAGTTCAAGATTCAGGAGGATCCAAACATTTTTTTTGATTTACAGGAGGTAAAAACATGATTAAATAAAATTTGTGTTAACGGTGATTACATAAAGGTGATATTGTCCATGTGTATGCTTCTCATTCTCTCCTGAGCTGTGTTTGGTACATTCTGTCTGTAGCTGATATGTGAATATTTATTAGCTACAAACCATGGCCCTTCAAGAAAATTGTACAATAATTTGAAATCATTGTTTGCACTGCTTATATTCTGCTTGCTCAGCATATATTATTTTGTATTTGTACCAGGTTTTTCGCAGTGTGGCTCAATAAACCCAATCTAAATATAACGAGTAGTAAAACTCCTACAAGGGAAAGCTACATTGGTGTTGCCTGTTCTATTTATGCCTGTTTCGGATAAATCCACATGTTGTCTGCTCCACGACCCAGTTGGTTTCAGCCTATTTGGCACATTAATGTACGAGTGCTGTTGTTTTATAAAGACCCGATCGGTCGCGAAATGGAAAGCACGGTGATAGTCAAAAATTATTTATTTGGAAGATTTGGTTGGTTTGGGGGATGGGACCAAACTGCGAGGACTTCGATCCACTCGGATTATGAAAGGATGGAGAAGGGAGACGACCGTGCCCTGTCAAAGGAACCATCCCAGCATTTGCCTGAAGCATTTTAGGGAACTCACGGAAATCCAAAAATCCGGATAGCCGAACGCGGGTTTGAACCGTCGTCCTCGGGATCGCAAGTAGAGTATGCTAACCATTGCGCCACATCCATCAGTTCGCAAAATTTGGCTAACACCATCCATCTACTTCTCTACATAGTCACCGTTCAGAGTTAGACAAATGTCGCATCCTTGTACTGCATTTGCAATACCCAAGCCTTAGAAGACAGCTGCCTGCGCTTTCAGAGAATTCTATAGGCTGGTCTGCAGTCTTGTCTGGTCGGGACTGCGTGGTGGATGATATGTGCAGGTGTCGCAGTGCTCGTCTCTGTACCACGTGAAACCAACTCTTCTTCATGGAGAGCGGTTCATGTGAGCAGAGATGAAACTCAGAGGGAGCCATTTCGGGCTGTAGGGCAGGTGATCAAACACTTTTCATCGAAAACGCTGCAGGAGCAACTTCATTGCCGCTGCAGTGTGTGGCCAGAAATCTCATGAAGAAGAAGGAAATCCCTAACAGTAACGGTACGTGAGCTGCATTTAATAAGGCGAAATCTATCGGCAGGCACTTGTTCTTGGCGGGGCCATTATTTTCTGTACATTTTTACTTGCTCTCTGTGCTCTCACAGCTGAAAATAGTGACATGACGCTATCGACGGGCACACGTGGGACACTGCCGGAGACATCTGTGCAAGGTTTCATCGGATTTCCTCTGTGATTTAGACTTTACTACCCAGCAGACCTTAATAACGGAATAACCTTCGTATGAGAGGACTACCAGTAATTTGCTGAGATTAGCGACGCCGAAAGAGGAGCGAAATTGGTGTCGCTAAGGCGTCTATTGCCCAGCGGCCCATATCAATCTTAATCAGCAACGGCTTAATTTTGAATGTGGACGAGTAGGAAGAGCAGCACACGATGACGGAGAGGTTAATGCACTGGAGTTTCCTACGTTTCGAGCCGTTCAGCGATGTCAGCTGAAATTTATTTCATTTCCGTAAGTCAGTTCAGTCGGATGCCAGATTGGTACATTTGACAATAGAGGATCCTTACAGTGGCACATCTTTGTCGGATCCTCGCGTCACCGAGTTGACAAGGCCATGTTTTCCTTTCAGCTCTATTGCGATCCACCGAATAAGCTGAAGTTCCAACACAGCTCTAGATATCCTTTTAATCTGTTGGCAAAATTTAGGATCATTAGTCAACAGTTTGATTCCTAGTAATTGAGTCTCCATCTTCCTAATTCGTGCCTGGAACTCAACAAAATCACTCACTATTTTAATTGGAAAATTATAATTTTTCTACACAACAAATGGTTCACAATTATCATCCATTAAGAAACGTCTTTTTTGAGTCTGTGAAGTCTCCCTAAGTAGTGAATGTATTCTATTATCGACGACGCTAAATAACTACCTTCATTACATTAGTAGTAAATTTTAGTAGATGTATCAGCAGCAAATACATAGTGGACAAACATTTTAGATTCGTAAAATAGCTGATAGCTGCGTTTACTGAGTCACTGCGTTGTCAATGTACATCTCAACACAAAATGCGGCTGTAGCAAGATGACAAAATACGGTGGCACTGACACGCGCTTTTTATGCTAGTAGATCCTTTAATATATATTGCGCAACACACTCACGGGCGTTTAACCAATTATACCCCATTTAGACCTGTTCTGTGACTGATATATCGTTGTGTCCGAATAAAACGCTGAATATCGAGGTTCCAGGAACATGCAAATAAAATTCAAAAACCCTAAATCGTTATCTTATTCATAGTACTTAGCTAGAACATACTACCTGACAGGAAGGAAAGTTATTATGTATTGCTGACTCGACATAGTACCGATGTGCAAGGTACTGGAGCTCGACTTTCCAGCAAAAAACCACATTTAACATATTTTTCTGAGCATGTCAACCTGTATAAAATATTTCAAATCACATTCAGTAACAATAATGTTATTGTTAAGCTGATCATAACATGCTGCCTGAACATAGTTAATTCGCAATGCTTCAGCCGAAAACAAAATTCTGATATTGTGAGGAAAGAGTGATAATTATTCAAAGCTGGTTTATCTTTTATTTTCCATTCAGTCCCACCTTCTTGTGGACTTAACACTATTTGTTTGTGGTAAACGTACATTCAGCCTTTACTTAATGAAAAAACAACTTAAACGGGATACTAATATTACTACTACAGTGCTACATTCGCATTACATGTGAGTATGGAATCTTTGGATCGCATTTAAACAGTCCTGTTTATGAAAAAGTTTAATTTGATTGGCACCGGATGTTAGGCAATCTATCTGCGTAGCACATACGGCAAAGAACTTATCTGTGATGGCGGTAGGACGGAGAATTACTGATGAACCATTTCATCGGACGTAGACTCACTACGGTTGGGAGAAACATATACACACCCGAGCGGGAGACATGAGAGCTAAAGTTTAGCAACTTCTATTCCCAATTACTCTACTCTGTGGACTGGTGAGATTCGCTAGAAGAGTCCTGAGGAAGTGCAATTCATCTACAAAAACCTTTGTCCAAGCAATTCTTCACTACTGCTGATCACTCTGCATCCTTGGAATAATAGAAGAGTTGGAGGAGATCCCACGGAGATCGATAGGTGTTCTCGCGGGATTGTATAGTAAGCGCGAGATCGTTAAGGAAATGCTCAACTCCAGTAGGAGACTGCACAAGAGTTGTTGTGCAACACGGAGAAGCTACTGTGGAAATTGGGAGAGATTGAGTTCCGGAGAGAATAGGGCAGGATATTATATCCTCGCTTACAGCTGTCCTTAAATGATAATGATGTGATATTCTGACTGATTACAGACATTACAGTAGCGTATTATTAAGCGGTCGTCTCAAGCACCTATCGCGAATACAAGAGGAAAAATGGTTCAAATAGTTCTGAGCACTATCGGAGTTAACTGCTGAGGTCATCAGTCCCCTAGAGCTTATAACTACTTAAACCTAACTAACCTAAGGACATCACACATACCCATGCCCGAGTTAGGATTCGAACCTGCGACCGTAGCAGTCGCTCGGTTCCAGACTGTAGCGCCTAGAACCGCTCGGCCACTCTGGCCGGCAATATAGGAGGAAAGGTGGGAATTCAGAAGCACTCTCGGCCACACGTCGTAAGATGGCTTGCGAAGTATAGATTTCTATATACAGTGATAGGCGATCACGCTGGAGACTGTGAGCCCCACATACGAAGCTCTATATTATTCTGATTACGATGTATGAGGTAATAGCATTCAACATTAGCCGTTTTTTATGGTTGATGCACAGAGTCGGGTATTTCTACTTCGACGTTGATGATGGCTGAATGTAGACAGTTATTGGTCACTTACCTCCACTGGCTTCATGGTTTCCTCTGATATCTGCCTCTCTTCAGTAATCAACCTTTTTTCGGCGACGACTTAAGCTCCTTCTAGGACAGATGTGCAGCTCACTTCACTTTTCAGCAGATTCTTTTTCTACAATCACCGATACACACCTCAACAGCTTAAGTTTACCAGGCAGACAATTGCTAGGCAACGCACGCACCACGTCCCGCGATCTTTAATTGTTGTGAGGCTCGCCTAGGAACAATGCTAATAAAGAGTTATCATCGCGTGTGACTCTAGAGAACTTTGTAACCATACGCGATTTGTTAGTAACTGTCGGTAATCCACTAAATAATACTCGTAAGAAAAGAAAAAAAAAAATTATTTCTGCATCACCGAAAATCCGGAATCTTAATTTAAACTTGTCCCAGAATAGCAAAATAAATGGGTAATAGAGACTTTCAGCAATATCCACATGTTTTGCAGTTACTTTGACTAGAACCGTTCCTCGAAAAATGGCTCTGAGCACTATGGGACTTTATATCTGAGGTCATCAGTCCCCTAGAACTCAGAACTACTTAAGCCTAACTAACCTAAGGACATCACACACATCCATGTCCGAGGCAGGATTCGAACCTGCGACCGTAGCGGTCGCGCGGTTCCAGGCTGAAGCGCCTAGAACCGCTCGGCCACACCGGCCGGCGAATCGTTCCTTGGTTTATATTCCTGTGATAAGCTCGAAACATTTTCATATTGTGATATTCTGGCGAAAATGAGCACGAAATGTGATTGAAGGAGGTATTCGCCGTGAAATTTGTAAATTTATGCATTTAAGCAACGCGACCATCTACAGTTCGTTCAGTGTATTGAAATTTATTTCTGATTTTGGAGAAAATAACCGACACTGAATGGTGTGAGCGTCAAGATCACCTCATCGTGAGGGGTAAATGTTGTGTTAAGAAGAGTAAGCGACAGCACACAATGACGATACCTCCAACGTATTAACAAATTAACGAAGGAGTAATGCTTACAGTTGTTTCAATATAAAGTCGACTGCAGAGCTCCCTGTAAAATACTCTCATTGAAAATGGCGTGTAAACCTACGACTGAAGTTCTTTAAATGCGAAATGTGAGCTAACACAAAAGTGCTACCGTTGGGAGGTTTGCGTGCCCCTTTCCGGAACAGTGCAGTGCATGAGTAGTATGGAAAAATGAGAAAGAAAGAAGGAAGGAAAGAATCCTGGGTTTAAGATCCCAGATAAAAAGGGTGAGAAAGGAGTACCTGAATGAATAAACATGTTTCACAGTAAGGGAAAAAGAATGTTCCGGGGTGAAAGGTGCAGATACGTTCCACACCAGAAATTATACCTGTACCAAAAAGTTGACAGTAACCAAAAAATGACAAAACGCTTTTAACTAACGATTTCCAAAATGGAATTTCTCACCCGCCTAGCTTCAATTACGATTTGCGATCAGAGTGTCGTGCGGCAGTAATCACGTGTCACACCTTTCCGCATCTCCGCCAGTACACTCACTGCCCATCTACACCTCTTGTACGCCGTACTACCGCCATCTGTATGTGTACACACTGCAATCTCGTGACTTCTGTCACCTCAGTCTATTCTTCTGTTTGAGTTCAGCAGAGGGGTGACAGCAGAGGAGGCAGCCAGAAACATTTGAACCGTCTATGGAGTAATACAATCGGACAGAGATTGGCAAGGAAATCGTTTTCTTGTTTTCAGGTGTATGGTTTTGACATTAGGGACTCTCCACGTTCAAGAAGACCTTCGAGGTTTGATGAAGTTATTTTAAATGCGTTAATCCTCAATGGCCCACTTCATCATACCCGAAAAATCCCGTATGTGAGGAACTGTGATCATTGCACCCTCGTGTGACATTCGCAAATAGGAAACGTAAACGCAAAACAGTTACAAGCAGTGATAGTTTTGACGAGGCCGTTGTCAGGAGAATTGTTTACAACTTTTATCTGACCGAAAAACAAGTGGCTACAGTGGAAGGAATTAAAAAGAAATTAAAAGAAGCTGTAGACTTTGAAGGTAGCAATACTTGTGTTTGGTGGTTGTTAAAGAAAGGTATCAATATTAGTGTAAGGTGGTTATTAAAGAAAAAATGAAGCAGACTCATAATGTTAGACAGAGACAACATCCTAGAAAAAAGAACTGCATATCTGAAACGATAAATACACTCAAGAGCAAGAGCCAAATAAAATGGTTCACCTGCCTAATATCGTGTAGGGCCTCCGCGAGCACGCAGAAGTGCCGCAACACGACATGGCATGTACTCGGATAATAGATGAAGTAGTGCTGGAGGCAATTGGGCCCATTATTCCTCCAGGGCTGTCCATATATCCCTAAGAGTTCGAGGTGACGGAGATTTCTTCTGAACAGCATGTTCAAGACATCCCAGACATCCTCAATAATGTTCATGTCTGGGGAGTTTGGTGGCCAGTGGAAGTGTTTAAAGTGCTCGCTCCTGGAGGCACTCTCTAGCAATTGTGGACGTGTCGAGTGTCTCATTGTCCTACTAGAATTGCCCAGGCCCGTCGGAATGCACAATGGGCATGAATGGATGCAAGAGATCAGACAGGGCGCTTACGTACGTGTCATCTGTCAGAATCGTATCTAGACGTATCAGGGGTCCCATATAACTCCAACTGCGGACGCCCCACACCATTAGAGATCCTCCACCAGCTTCAACAGTCCCCTGCTGACATGCAGGGTACATGGATTCATGAGGTTGTCCCCATACCCGTATGCGTCCATCCACTTGATAAAATTTGAAACGAGACTCGTCCCAACTGGCAGCATATTTCCAGTCATCAACAGTCCAAATCCGGTGATAACGGGCCCAAGCGAGGCGTAAAGGTTTGTGTCGTGCAGTCATCAAGGGTACACGAAAGCCCATATCGATGATGTTTAGTTTAATGGTTCACACGCTGACACTTGCTGATGGCCCAGCATTGAAATCAGCAGCAATTTGCGGGAGGGTTGCACTTCCGCCACGTTGAACGATTCTCTTCAGTCGTTGTTTTTCCCGTTCTTGCAGGATGTTTTCCCGCCCACACCCATGTCTGGGATTTGATATTTTACCGGACTCCTGATATTCACGGTACACTCATGAAATGATCGTACATGAAAATCCCTACTTCATCGCTACTTCGGAGATGCCATGTCCCATCACTCGTTTGCCGACTATAACACCACGTTCAATCTCACTTAAATCTTGATAACCTACTATTGTAGCTTCAGTAACCGAGCTAACACCTGCGCCATCCTTCCCTAATCCGACCTTGTGCTCCGTCTCTAATGACCTGGTTGTCGACAGGACGTCAAACACTAATCTCCTCCTCCTCTGTAGGCAGGTGAAATGTAATATTAAGCATCCGTGCTTGTCTGGCGAGAGCTTATATTTTGCTGCAGATCAGCCCCACATTTTAGAGAACATTATTAATCCGAGTACATTAGAAAGATGAGAGTTCCAGTGGCTAGAATCTTGTTGAATCGTAATGTAGCTTCTGCTTTACAGTTTGCAGCATTAGCAGAGCTTCTTTCAAAAGATGCTCTAACAACAAGCTGGTTTATTTATAATGTTAATAAGTGGTATGAAATAATCGTAACTAGAAACAAAGCAGAATCAATCTATACGAACAATGCAGATAGGATGATGCATTTCAGACAGATGCTGAAGTGGTTTACAACTTTGAGTTTCAGCAGCAAGAAGCAGTGGAAACTAATACAAGCTGGACTTCATCTGTCTACTGCAACTGTTCTGGAGTTGTTTGAAGAACTATCTTCGAAGCAGAAAATTGACTATCTACTAATTGGTAGGCTGTCCAAAGACTATAGAGAATATTTCTTTTCCCAAGTCCGTGAAAGTGGTGGTATTCATCCTACACCCGTAAAACTAAGACATGTAATCAGGAGTTTAGCATTGCACAGTATTCACGTGTACCACGGTAATGATGAGTACTACGTCGACTTTCTTCCAAATCAAAATAGCCAGAGGCTAAGGCTGAGAGCCTCATCCATCAGACCCTTAAGTATTAACACTGTTCAGCTAGCATGTCTTGTCTGGGTGGGTGGTGCATAAACTTATCAGAACTTCAAAGTCAGTTACATGTGACACGTCTTAAATCAATATATTCTCCACAACCTTCAGAGAACCTTCCCTATGTGTGGACATCGACTGTGAATCAACGGGCATTGATGCATCCAATACAGGCTACACTTAATGTTATAAGCCATGGTGAAGAGGTCTTCCAAAAATGTATTTACGAACTGTTGAAATATGAGATTGTTCCTCATAATTTGGTTACAAAGTGTCCCAGTTGTACTGAATGTGTCAGTGGTTCTTTTTGTCCTAGGCATAATGTAGTGGAATTTCTTTTAAGGACTTTTTTCTCTGTGAGACCACACACTTTTGACAAAGTCTTAAACATGCGTTTCACTAATAAATCAAAGGGCTATACCCGTAAACGTTCGTTATGCGAACGAGTGCTGATATTCAGAAATAATGTTTTGCTACTGTAAGTAGAACGTTACGTTTTACCTGATCATTTCCTTTTTTGTGCTAAGCAAACCACCAACAAATCTCTTGTGTTCACTTTTATTTTACAATTGTACACATTTTGTTTGTAGCATTTGCCTTCCGAAAATTGATTTGTTTTATCTGTCTCTTCTGCTTGTGGTGGACTCTTTTGGCGATAAATATAATATTTCTGTAATTGATGCAGTATACAGTATACACTGAGGCTCAGCTATTTCCAGATTTGAAACATAGCTGGTTGGTACATAAAGTTGAAGAAACTGCTATCAAGTCAGCATGTTTGTAGTATGCTTGCAATGGCTGAAACATAGCCGAAAAGTTACTGCTTTTCAGTAACCTAACGATTTTTGCAATACCCCTAACACTTATGTCTACAAATCTGATGTCTACTGCTGGATTAGGTATTGCCTGTAAAAGAAATCCACTGGCCTGTTTTTCAAGCTCCATTTTTGTCATTGTTCAAGCACAAGATACTTCTATCCCAGACGTTAGCTGCCTTTACTCTATCCTTCCACTGAAATTGTTTCTTACTTGTTGGAAAGGTGACCTGTCTTCATAGTGATGTAAAAATCATTTTCAAGAGATAACTGTATTTCGCATGTATTGTGTTAACTTGGTAAGCTATTGACTGTTGAAAATACTGCTCAGGTAACTAGCAGTCTAAAGCCTTATGTTATTATGACCTGCGAATAATGCGCACTGTTAGACAACATATTAGTTTGCCATAAATAATGGATACTTATCTGATCAACATTTAAAACTCTCACACAGCAACAGTTACATTACTGATTTCCAGGAAATGTAAATCTGATAGCACACTGTTATTTGGGACTGTGTGTAAATAAACCTTCTGTGTAAATATGAGTTTACAAAGAAAATCTTCCAGTTGTAGTAAGTACATCACACTCATTACCCCCAATTATCAAATAAAATATTTGTAAATTATTGAAATTTTCTTCATTGTTTCTCTTTTCTATATTCGTGATCCCTCAGTCAGTTGCAATATTGATTTGGTTTGAAGCAGTGAAACCAAAATTTTTGTGAGGCAATCTGGTTATACAGAATGTGACCATATCCATTCTCACTGCCATACTTGTATACTGGCCAAAGATAGAATTAGTAAATTCAATTATCTTGCAAGGAAAATTACCTTTTTATTAACAAAATTTTGCTTTCCCCCAAAGATATCTGGGGGACATAAAGCTATGTGTTATGCTTCAAATAGTCTGTAATTGTTCCTTGTATTGCAGTCACTGAATCACAAAGTTATTATTAAGGAAAGTCTGAGGGGTGTTGTCGGTAGCATGGAATGCCTAGTGAGCTTTTCTGGCCTGATTTGTTTCGCCTGCTAGCATTGTTTTTAGTCAGTACCTTGTTTATGGGCACATGAAACGGTCAACTTTGCAGATAAAGAGTTACTAGTGATTCTCCCATGATACATTGCACAGCTTCTCTGACTCTTTTGTTCATTCAGACTACAGTACAGATATAAATGTCATAAAGGTGCAAAAGCTACAAGGAACCAGTGATCTAAGCAGACTGCTTGCCTTTCGAATAACTCCACAGCCTTCAGTCAGGTTCATTTCCCACTTTCGTGCACGTTTACAGCTCTAAATGGAGCTCTTGATAGTGAAAGCAGGCTGACAATAGAAGCAGTTTAGACAATCAAATGAAAGACACGGTCCAAAGTACAGTTAAAAATTTTCCATAAACGAAAAGTCTGTTTGTGCACTGGCAGTTCCAATATACTGGAAACAAACTTTATCGCTGCGCCGGCCGCAGTGGCTGAGCGGTTCTAGGCGCTACAGTCTGGAACCGCGTAAGGTTTAAGTAGTTCTAAGTTCTAGGGGACTGACGACCTCAGAAGTTAAATCCCATAGTGCTCAGAGCCATCTGAACCATCTTTATCGCTACAAATAAAGCCAACAGAAAAAGTTAGTAAGGATAGAGAGCGAAATAACTGGGGAAAAGAACGGATACTTGTGATACAGAAATACAAGTAGCCAAAGAAACTGAAAAGCAATCTGTGCTTCTTTACTTCTGGTGCGAATCGAGGTATACGACTACGTGATGTGTAATGGATACATGTTACCAAGAATCTCACTTCGATACTGTAGTGAACTCGAGAAGTTGTTTTGTGACATCAGACAACGGTTGCCCCATGTTGGGCGCCAAAAATGTACTCAACTGTGAATTCTTCTCTCTGCTGTACGACGTGAAATGACGAGCATCTACATCTACATCTACATCCAAACTCCGCCAGCCACCTGATGGTGTGTGGCGGAAGGTACCTTGAGTACCTCTATCGGTTCTCCCTTCTATTCAAGTCTCGTATTGTTCGTGGAAAGATAGATTGTCAGTATGCCTGTGTGTGGGCCCTAATGTCTCTGATGTTATCCTCATGGTCTCTTCGCGAGATATACGTAGGAGGGAGCAATATGCTGCTTCACTCCTCGTTGAAGGTATGTTCTCGAAACTTCAACAAAAGTCCGTACCGAGCTACTGAGTGCCTCTCTTGCAGAATCTTCCACTGGATTTTATCTATCATCTCCGTAACGCTTTCGCTATTACCAAACGATCCTGTAATGAAGCGCGCTGCTCTCCGTTGGATCTTCTCTATCTCTTCTATCAACCCTATCTGGGACGGATCCCACACCAGTGAGCAGTATTCAAGCAGTGGGCGAACAAGTGTAGTGTAATCTACTTCCTTTGTCCTTCCAATGAATCTCAGTCTGGCAACTGCTTTACAGGCGATTAATTTTATAAGATCATTCCATTTTAAATCACTCCTAATGTCTACTCCCAGACAATTTATGGTATTAACTGCCTCCAATTGCTGACCTTCTATATTGTAGCTAAATGATAAAAGATCTTTCTTTCTGTGTATTCGCAGCACATTAGACTTGTCTACATTGAGATTCAATTGCCATTTCCTGCACCATGCGTCAATTCGTTGCAGATCCTCCTGCATTACAATACAATTTTCTATTGTTACAACCTCTAGATATACTACAGCATCTTCCGCAAAAAGCCTCAGTGAACTTCCGATGTTATCCACAAGCTTATATATATATATATATATATATATATATATATATATATATATATATATATATATTGTGAATAGCGACGGTCCTGCGGAACACCTGAAATCACTCTTACTTCCAAAGAATTCTCTCCATTGAGATGACTGATGAGATTGCCCCACGTTAGGAGCCAACAATTAACTGATATCAGTAATTAGATAAAATCAGACGCAAATGGTACGAATGTATGAATGTAAAAGATGGCTTATATGATAAAAACATGAAAGAAATGTATTCATTTTCGTGCTGTTTGCACAACCTAAAAAAAAATAATAAATCTCATGGTCAACCCGACTGGGTGTGGACACGACTCACTTCTTAAAGGGAAGGAGGAGGGAACGAATCGACCCACCATTCATCGTTATCCTTCGTCGTATACTGCTGTCGGCGGCAGGCGCTGCGTCGGTACGGCGCGTCACCTCGGACCTGTGCGGCGCGAGTCGGCTGCCCTCAATCAGCTGTCACGGCTTTCGGGCGACTCCCCAGCACGATCACCGCATTGTCTGCCCGTTGTCGGTTGCGTGGTCGAAGCTGTGCTGTCACGGTGTCGGAAGGCGGGTGTTGGCGATGGGTGGAACAGCGCCCACGTCCTTTGGCTTCCGTGGCATCTCTACGATTCCTCTTTTCCTTCTCAGCCAATCTCCCAGCTCAACTCCTCTTCGGAATATTCTATATTTCGGCGTTGTCACTGGTGGACGAAATTTTCAATGCATTCCGCCGTTTCATCGAAACGCCTCTCTGCGTGCAGGGCGGAAATTTTCTACCTGGCTTGGTCTCGCGTGTGGCTCGTGAATCGCTATCTTTCTCACAATTTCACATTATTAAGATATTTTCCTGCATTCTGAGGTTGTTAGGAAAGCATCTACACAACCGTTGTCTTGCGTGAGTGATGGACAGACTTATGTTTTGACTCCGTCTCAAAATCTGCCGAGCCGGCCGTTGTGGCCGAGTGGTTCGAGGCGCTTCAGTCTTGAGCGGCGCGACTGCTACGGTCGCAGGTTCGAATCCTACCTCGGGCATGGCCGTGTGTGATGTCCTTAGGTTAGTTAGGTTTAAGTAGTTCAAAGTTCTAGGCGACTGGGGGGTTGGGGGTGGGGGATTGTTTTGGGGAAGGAGACCAGACAGCGAGGTCATCAGTCTCATCGGATTAGGGAAGGAAGTCGGCCGTGCCCTTTCAAAGGAACCATCCCGGCATTTGCCTGGAGCGATTTAGGGAAATCACGGAAAACCTAAATCAGGATGGCCGGACGCGGGATTGAACCGTCGTCCTCCCGAATGCGAGTCCAGTGTCTGACCACTGCGCCACCTCGCTCGGTCTCTAGGCGACTGATGACCTCAGAAGTCAAGGCGCATAGCGCTCAGAGCCAAAATCTGCCGACGTCCGTCATTTACAAGGAATATCCTCACTGTCGAGAAAAACATCTTCTTAAAATTGCTGGCTTCTTTCACACAGGCGCCAATTCCACACGCTTTTTGCACGCTCCTGCCTGTACCAGTGGGATGCTAGAATTGTCGGCACATCCCTGCTTTCTAAGCCAGGTAAAATTACTGCCGCCAGGCCAGAAGAACTCATATGCTTTCGTGCGTCCTAATGGCTGCAGGTGCCCGTCAGCTCTCATTACGCTTCTCATTGTCAGACGTGCTCTTCGCATCGTGTCCTGCTTGAACGAGGCAAAGGCGTCCACCCCGGCTTCCCGCTTGCGGAAAGACTGCACCCGCAGACTCGCCCCACGCTGTCTGCCTCGGCCGCTCGCGGCGCGTTGGAGAAAGTGGCCGCGGTCAGACGTATTACAATACCTGAAACATGTAACACACCCGATCATCTGATTGCCGTGCCTAACGGGTAAGGATCAACAATTTTGGGACAGAAACTTTGGCTATACAATATTATTCTATTGAAAATATAGGTTTTGTGGTAATGAAGTTCATTCTTAGGGCTGCTCTATGTAAGGCAAAGTATCCTTTTCAAATACAATGAGAGACAATCACACCTTCGCGTTACATATTACGAACGTCGAATAGCAACATATTCCAATAAACTGAAGTATTGTCACGCGCTATTCTAATGGCACACCAACGTTTTTAAATATTTCATTCTTTGGCCGGCACGGCTGACACGAACACTGGTAATTTCCACCCTACATGCTAATATTCAATTTTAATAAAAGTAAATTTTTCTCATTAATCAGTATAATTTTGTTGGTTTACCTGTGGCGAGGGCGACAAACTCATCCGGTACTTCATCCATTCATACGCCACCCACTACGCACTTTCAATAACTATGACTCCACTGACCAATGACGTCACAGACACAGTGCTCTTGACGCTTCGACCTCGAAAATCGATCTTTGTCTCTACAAGTGATGTGTGTCAGTCCACAACGAATAGCTCTGAATAAGGGATTGACGATTTCTTATAAACTAAAGATAGAAAATTTGAAGAAATTTTGGAACATACTTAACTGAAAGTGGACAAGGGATTGTGACGGTGGAGACTCCCTACAGTTTTTGTGTTAGGTGACACATGCGACAGATGTTGAAGGCAGAAAACTATCTCTTTTTCATTACTCCTTCAGTCAGTAAGCGCAAAGCCGGAATTTCTGCTCTTTTATTTTCACTGTTATTTACAATTATTGGTAGTTATCTCGTTTTCTCTTGCTGTTCACACAATTAGCTGCTGCTGTAATACGCCATGGCGTTTATTCGTACAAGTATTGAGCAAGAAATCTCATCCTCGTATGTTATTTGCTGAGTTCCTGAAATTACTTGTGAGTAAGTTCACAATTTAAAAACACCCTTTGACAGTCCTCAGTTGCGTCGGTATCTATAAAAACCAGTAGTCTGACCCACAAAATTGAACTCAATAGAGAATTGTGTGCCCGGCTTTAACGTTCCAAGGTGTGGCTTGGGTCTATGGAGTGGTCACACACATGTATCTAGCGTAAATATTTCTTGTTATTGCCAAACATTAATTAAATTGCACGGATGATAAGCATGACGGAGAACAGTAGTCCTCGATTCAGTGTTATTATAACTCAGCAAACGAAACCCGTAACTCCAGATCAGGTAGTGTGACGACGGATTGACTGGCCTTTCTCTTTATAAAAAGTTCTACCAGTAGTCACAGATGCACTTATTTCATAAATTAATCTAAACATCCGACCAGTGGTAAGTCTCGTGAGCTCTCCAATCGACAAACAATGTGTCAAAATATTCCACTATTCAAATCATAAATATAATAAATACATGCTGAGCATAGCGCCTCTCTTCGCCGGTCCGTTTCCGGCGTCACAGGGTTACCTGAGCATGTTGTTCCATTTATAAAAAAATGTAATTACATATCACAGTCTCATGCACTTAACGTTTATTGCAATGAAAACATATTTAACAACATAAATAGAAATTAACTTAGCCTGTTCCTAAGGAGCGTCTTTTCGCGCTCTTTTCACTGATGGTTTCAAAAATGTGTAATTTGCATCAACTTTAAGTGACTTGAATTTTTAATAACGGAAAATGAGAACTTAATTAATAAACTAATAAATCAAGCGAAGAACTACCCGTATGACTTGCTGGAAAGCAGGACAGTGTTATGGGTACAGTGTGCTGCTTTCATAGTGAGTTTCTGTGTGAAGAAATTGGCGTTCTGACACATTTGCGTAATCGGCTGTAATAAAAATTGCTGTAATTTAGGCTGTGTGTTAGCTGGTAAAGCAAGATAACCGGAAAGTATAGCTGATTCCCTTAACTTTCGTCTGCCAAATTGACTATGATGACTATCACTCAAGGCATTTATGAGATACCAATTTTGTTAAGGCATTCTAATAATTTTCTTCTAATCGGGCTGTTCCTGCAATTTCTTTAGCACAATTATAATTCAAGTGAGAATTCTGAGAATTCATGTGCTGGTGGCTAAAATGGTTCAAATGGCTCTGAGCACTATGGGACTTAACACCTGTGGTCATCAGTCCCCTAGAACTTAGGTTAGTTAGGTTTAAGTAGTTCTAAGGACATCACACACATCCACGCCCGAGGCAGGATTCGAACCTGCGACCGTAGCGGTCGCGCGGTTCGGGACTGACGGCCTAGAACCGGTAGACCACCGCGGCCGACCATGCGCTGGTCTACTTGAGTTTCTGATAGGACGATTCTGTGCTTTGTTACTTATGTTCTGAGCTACTGGCTGTAATAATTTTCTCGACAGGCTGTAAAGTCCGCCAGATTTGCTGCGTTTATATTTAGCGGTACTTTCTCTACCTTAGCGCATTGGAAGGGCCCGAAAGCGGATCTGCCTGTGCATTAGCCAGCTGTTGGAAGTTCCGCCCTACGGCAGGTCCTCAAGCCTCATGTTTACAAAACATGTGAAAATCAGTTTGGATTTAGGGAACATACAGGTAACAGAGACGCAGTTCTCAAGTTACGCTTGATAATGGGAATAAGACAGAAGAAAATCAACAGATGCTCTACATTTTGTCGATCTAGAACATGTTTTCGACTATGTAAAATGGTGCAAGACGTTCGGAAATCTGAGAAATATGGGGGCAAGTTATCTGAAAAGTCGGGTGATATACAACATGTACAGGAATCAAGAAGTAATAACAAGATTGGAAGAACAAGAACGAAGCTTTCGAATTAAAATTGGTGTACGAATGGGGATGCAGTTCTTCTCCCCTGTTGTTAAATTTATACTTAAGGAGCAATGATGGAAATAACAGAAAGTTCCAGGGGTGATATTAAAATTCAGGGTGCATGGGTATCAATGATAAGATTTGTTGATGGCATTGCTATCTTCACTGAAAGCAAAGAAGACTGTAGGATATGTTGAATGGAATCAACAGTAGATTGGGTATAGAACATGCATTCAGACTAAACCAGAAAATGGAAAAGTAGTGAGCAACAGCAGAACTAAGAATAGCGAGAAACTTGACACTAAAGTTGGTGAACGTGAAGTCGAAGAAGCTAAGGAATTCTGCTGCCTTGGAAGTAATGTAATCTACGACGGATGAAGGAAGGAGGACATAAAAAAATGACTTGCAAAGGCAAAGAGGCCGTTCCTTGCTAAATGAAGTCTACTAGTATCATAAGCCTTAATTTGAGGAAGACATTTCTGAAAATATATTTTTGGAGCGCATCATAGTACGGTAGTGAATCGTTGACTGTGGTAAAACCAGAGCAGATCAAAATAGTAGTTGATATTTGGTGCTACAGAAGGACGTTGAAAATAGAGTGAGCTGGTAAGATAAGAATTGAGGTGGTTCTCCACAGAAAAGGTGACAAAAGCAACGTATGGAAAACACTAGCAAGAGTAAGGGACAGATAGATAGGACTTGTGTTAAAACATTAGACAATAACATCCGTGACAATAAAGAGTAAAAAATGTTGTGGAAGGCATAGACTGGAGACCATCCAACTAATAATGGATGAGATAAGGTACACGTGCTACTCTGAGTTGAAGAGGACAGGGCAGGAGAGGTATTCGTGGCAGGCTGCATCTGACCAGTCTCCCAAAGTACGTACTTCATCATGATAACAAATCTGCGTTATTTCGTGTGAAATATCGGTTATAGGTTGGTTACCATAATGAGAGAGTCTAAATGACTTCTTCAGTGAGTTGTATTGTCGCTTCAGCAGCAGGCCCCAGACTAAATAGTTCCAAGCGCACACACAAACGAACGAATAGTAGACGATTCTACTAGAGAGATTGCCTACTCTATCCGTTCTATTCTTGAGTATTGCTGCACAGTATTATGAGATCCTTAAGTACATTGCTCAGCAAAATTTAAGGTCGAGCAAGAGAAAGTTTCGTAACATGTTATCTAATAGGTGGAAATGTATTACAGTGCGAGAGCACGTTACCAGAGTTCTCGCAGCTCTCCACAAGGCGTGAGATGAGCGTAGCTACAGCGCCAAGTATGGCAGGTGCGGCAACACGAGGGAAAAGGCAGTGCGTGTCGGTCAGGTGATCAGGCACGGAGGTGGCCTCCATCACAACATGGTCCGGAAACAACATCTGGATGACTTCAAGCTAGGAAGGACAAACTATCACGAGGGTAACCCACGAGTCCGGTATTGCTCACTGCATTCGTTCAGGGACGTGGGGAGCTTCCCGAACCACAGCCATTGCTGCCCGAAGGGGAGGAGGTGGTCGATCACAGTCTATTACAGCAGCAGATGACCGCTGTGTTGTGTATCAGGCAAGAAGCGATCCACTTTAAACAGGAGGTGTAGTTGCAGCCTCATTTAACAGGACTGCAATGCACGCATTCTCACGCTCCACAGTGGCACGACGACTGCATGAGCGGTGGTGTCTTTACCCGACAACCGGAATGTCTTGTATGGTTGGCAGCCGCACATCGGCGGCACCGTTGACGGTGGTGCCAAAAGAACAGAGACTAGAGCAACGGGGAGAGGGGTCCCGAGCTCTTCTCAGAGGAAGCAGATTCAGTCTGAGGAGTGATTCTGTATCTACGCCTATATCGCGAGATGTGGAACTCGTGTTGCACCAAGGAACACTGTCGAACATGATTGATATGGTGCTCCAGGGATTATAGGCTGTATATATATGTTCCGTATTGACACCATGTCTTGGTACACTCACCGGTCAAATCTACTATGACAGTCCACGTGCATCTTTCCGAGGATGCATTCGGTCCTAACTTCATGTCGACCAGCACAGGTGATGGAGCTCTTGAAACGTGAGGGTTTTGGGTCTTTTTGTTGCCATGCCTTATATCCTGCAGAGCACGTGTGGGACGCATCATACCAGTTGTTTCTACACTGACGGAAAAAAATAGTACACCTAGAATGACGATGTCGATTTTGATTCGACAGAGGCACCTCGGGATAGAAGATGTACTGCTAACGGTTTCAACATCGTCCGTATCAGATAGTGTAGTGGCACAGCTACCAGAGCTCCATGTCTGTCTGTCCGTTGACAGGAAAAGGTCACAGACAGAAGGCTCAGTGTAGTCCAAATGTATGAAGCAAGCAGCCAACCGTGCCACGCAGACTCACTCCTGCTTCATACAGGCAACTGAGGGGCTTTGAAACAGGTCAAATGTGGTCTTCCGATGGCGGGATGGTCCTTTCGGGGAACTGCCACACAAGCTGGACGTGCTGCGTCAGTTGTCCAACCATGCTAAATCCGACCGGAACCATGGTGACCCTGCGAAAACGCTAGACAAGAGCACAAGGAAAAGGAGTGACAAGAAGAAGGGACACGATGAGGGTCGTTTCTTAAGGCATCAGGAAGTAACCTCCATAGTGCTATACAGAGCTGTAGGCCGGCCGCGGTGGCCGAGCGGTTCTAGGCGCTTCAGTCCGAAACCGCGCGGCAGCTACGGTCGCAGGTTCGAATGCTGCCTCGGGCATGGATGTGTGTGATGTCCTTAGGTTCAAGTAGTTCTAAGTCTAGGGGACTGATGACCTCAGATGTTAAGTCCCATAGTGTTCTGAACCATTTGAACCATTTGAACAGAGCTGTAGACTGTAGCAACTGCAGAGGAAGACGGAGAACAGAATACATCCAGAAAATAATTCAGGTCATAGGTTCACCGTCTTTCACAGGAAAGGATTTGTGGCCGACCGCATCGAATTAGTCAGAAGACTAAGAAATGATAAAGAAAAAGAAATAGAAAACGACTTTGGTCCTCGCGTTTTGCTCACCAGTGTAATGCTTCATTACAGGATTGGCAGGCGACATTAGAAAATTGGAAGAAAGAAACTTTACGTTTCTCGTTGCGGCCAGATATTTTCACGAAATTGCTGTTGTTTACATTTTCTTCTAAGTGCCAAAGCATTACGTTGACTGCCACCCACATAGCAAGACATAACGGTAATGAAATTAAATATCGTGTAGCAAGGGCCTCCTGTCCGGTAGACAGGTTGCCTGGTGCGAGGTTTTTTAGTTGACCCGAATCCGGCAACTAGCGTATCGAGAAACGATAGCAATAAAGTAAGAGACATTAGAGATTGCACGGAGAGATATAGGGGTTCATTTTACTCACGTGCTATTCGTGTGAGAGTCGAAAGGGCAATAAATTGTCTGCAAACGGTTCTGCAAAGCATTTGCCAACAATATAAGTGCGATTACAGAGTAATCGTGGAGGTGTGCAGTTATGTAGTTGCCTTTTGTAGAGTGGGGCAGTGGTTTGCATATCTGTCATCTCTTTACTGTTTTGCAAAGTTCCACACATGAAACGCCGTTGAAATCTTTGAAAGCTGTTCATGGATTAACTCAATTAAATCACCAGATGTGATAAGTAATCCATGCACTTAAATGCATAATAAATAAGTAATGCTCTGAACTTGCCTTACTGAAAGCTGTCTCGCTTTGTATGCCTGCAACGAGACATAAGTATAAATGTTAATTAGAACTACGACAGCTATACTTCAGGTACGTTTATTACTGCAGAACCTGTTTTGTTGTAAATGAACATCTTAAAGTGCCGCCTAAACTGCAACAACGTTCTTCGTTAATCATTCTCACGTGACTGTAGAAAACTGCCGGTGTGGCATGACTCGAGCACTCGTCGAATGGTTCAATTGGCTCTAACCACTATGGGACTTAACATCTCAGGTCACCAGTCCCCTAGACCGAGGCAGCATTCGAACCTGCGACCGTAGCAGCCGCACGGTTCTGGACTGAAGCGCCTAGAACCGCTCTGCCACAGCGGCCGACACCAGCACTCTTCGTCTTTCTCCAGTTCACAGGCAGACGCAGTTCCTAACTTCCTAACGTTTCTCATTTGTGCTCTTCCACAAGCTAACTATTTAGCTATGATGACAGACGTAGCAGTACTCTGTGAAACAGTTAGTAGGAGCCGTGCAAACTAAGGAAATTTGCGAAGCAGAAGTAGTAGAAGTAATACGGCAGAAGTAAAACGCGGATTAGTGATACTTCCAATTCAGTTATCGTGTCTAAGGAGGCCAGCGGAGGAGCGGCTGGGCGGCTGCAGTACTTTGAAGTAGGCTGCGCCGGTCGCAGAACCTGTCTGCTGTTTGTGTGTGTGTGTGTGTGTGTGTGTGTGTGTGTGTGTGTCTGGCGGTGGGCGGGAGGGGGGGGGGGGGCTGTCTCCAAAGCTCAGGCTTTGCTCTCAGGGATTATAGCGCGCCTCCTGCAGTGTTCCGCCACTCTGCCTGCGTATCGAAGGGCCGCGCCAGGAGGGCAGAGACAGCGGTCTCCGCGCGAGCAGCGCCCGTGTTAACGCTGCAGGCGCCGACCGAGATAAAGGCCGGATACGGCGCATAGGCAAGCAGACAGTCAAGTGTAGACACAGCAGTGTGGGCGCGGCCCCGTAGGCGCAGCTCATACCTGGGATTCATACATACCTCATCAAAATTACCCGAACACTTATTAGTGGACGTTAAAATGGGCTGCATCCATCCTTCGCCTTAATGACGTCTTGACCTCTGCTGGGGACACATCCAGTGAGGTGTCTGATGTGGCAGCTCATTCTTCCTCAAGAGCGAAAAAGAGAGAAGGCAGGGATGCGTGACGCTGGGCTTACTATGGCTTCAGGTCGGCTCCTGGGCCGGCCAGTCGGTTTGAAGAATGTTTTCTCTACAAACCGTCACCTCCAAATGCTGTTTTATGACAGGACAGCCTGTCGAGCTGATAAAAAAGAACCACTGGCTCCGAACTCTTCCTCTTCGGCACGCAGTACACAGTGCTGTAAAATGTATTCACAGGCTCTCGCATTTAGACTTTTCTCGAGCACCGTAACGGAACGGCACCCCTGACACGAAAAGTACCAATGTTCAAATGTGTGTCAAATCTTATGGGATTTAACTGCTAAGGTCACCAGTCCCTTAGCTTACACACTACTGAACCTTAATTATCCTAAGGACAAACACACACACCCAGGCTCGAAGGAGGACTCGAACCACCGCCGGGACGAGCCGCACAGCAAAAAGTACCCCTGTACTGTCAACACCAATGCCTCTGTACGTCACTATCGGCATTACACAGGATGGCAACTGTCCAGGCACTCATCAAACCCAAAAATTTCCATCGGATTCGTACAGTGTATATCACACTAAATCACTCGTTTCCAGTCCATTGTCCAGTGGTGTCACTGTTTACACCATCTGAACGCTCGCTTGTCATTAACTACGGAAACAGGTGGTTTACAATGAAATGCTCTACTAACGTACCCCAATGTTTTCAACTCCCTGCGCACAGGCATTTTGCTAAGGTGGCTGCCGGCAGCACTTTGGAACTTACGACTGACTTCTTCCGCTGATTTCGTGCGACTTTTGCAGCTACCATGCATAGTGCTCCACGGTACCCGTCAGACGGCACGTGAGGCCTGCCAGGTCTTGGTGTAGCTGTGGCTGTTCCTTCGAGTTTCCACTTCGCAGTCACATGACCAACAGCCGACTTGGCAGCTTGAGAAATGTTGATTTGTCCTTGACGTACTTGTTACCCCAGTCACACGTTCAAAGTCACTGACTTCTTCTGACCGACCCTTTCTGCTGTTACTGCTTCTGTCAACACATCTTGGTGTCATAGAGTATTTGCAGCACAAGTTTTACTAGTAGTTCAACATTTACTTGTAGAGGATAATTTGCAAGGCAGCTATATGCACCATGTTTCAAATTCCTTACATTAGTTGTATGTAGGTGATAGCTCGCATCCCGGGGAACAATTTTTGTTGGAGACACAGTGCTCGCTCTCGCTTCCCAGGGACGCTCCAGGTTTTTCAGTATTGTTTATGACCCCGAGAGGCGGCAGGGCGTAGTGTGAGTTGCCTGTAATATAGTCGACTGCTCCGTAAGAAAGGAAATGAGACGACCAAAATTAAAGCTCCTGATTCGCTACTAAAGCACCTATCTCCACTTTGAGACACGTATTGAATAGGGATTTCCTTTTCAAAATCGCTCTTCCCACTTACTGGTGCACATATGGTCAGCAGGCCGTGACCAGTGAATCTCGACATCTCATGCTCGTCAAATTCAATAAAAAGACAGCTCTTGTCCCAGATATGTATGAGACAACATTTTGTTAACAAGAAAAATTGCTCTTCATGAAGCGATCTTTCGTCCTTCAGACGTCTGATACAAAGACATTGAAACACCCTGCAGAAACTGCAGGATTTATCAAGAAAAAGCCATTTTTCATGCTACGCATTAATTTTGTTTAAACACCCAGATGCGTTTTTCATTTATAACAAGACATCCTCAGTGAGTGCCCCTAGAATATTGTATGATTATTGAGTAGTCTCATATAGGTTTTTGAAACAGTTCTAGTAAGTAACCACACAAGCAACAGAATCGTATGAATGTATGTATGTATGTATGTATGTATGTATGTTCCACATTTCCTCCTAGGCCAATGGATCAATTGCAACCAAACCTGATACACATATCATTTAGTGTTTCGAAGGAACCGCCGACCTGTCAAAGTGACGGTGTGAAAAAGCAGTGCTTCCCCCGACGCGACACTACACATACTTAAGTCAACCAGCATTTGATAACGAGAGCACACTTACACATAATTTCTAATGTTAACGAAACTTCTAGCACATGACCCCAGAAAATTATCAAACGAAAAAAAAAGATTATTGTTCACTGCATTTTCGCTCTTCATGCAGTAAAACTGCCACATGAAGCATGACGTTTTAATTTATTACTTCTTTACTACGAACACTATTCACAACATATCTCGCAGACGGTAGACATGTATACCACTCGATGTACCTGCAAACTTAGGTCACTGTGTAGAGTATAGTTCGCGAGATACGACGTCATAGCCATCGAGTTGCATGAAAATGAAACTGGAGGGCGAAATTCGCTGCACATCCAGTTGAAATATATGTACAAATACGCGTGAAATATGTTAAACATATCTGAAATATTTTTCACATGTGCATATATGAGTAAAGCTACGGGTGAAAATCTCTCCATTTTAGACAAATTTGGTACACATATTGGTTACAATCTGGAAAGAAATACTGTTGGGTTAAGAACCATCAGCCTCCTGTTGGGGTGTGATGAGAGAGAAGGGAGAACGAGAAAGTGGACAGGCAGCAAGAGGAACGAGAAGAATGGCACATACAGCAGGGGGAGGAGATGGACGGAGATAGAGGGAGGGGAAAATGGACAGAGAGAGAGAGGTGAGGAGGAGATGGGCAAAGAAAGGAAAGAGGTAGAGAAGAAAAGAGATAGGGGGAGGAAGACACAGGGATAGACAAATGGTTCAAATGGCTCTGAGCACTATGGGACTCAACTGCTGTGGTCATAAGTCTCCTAGAACTTAGAACTACTTAAACCTAACTAACCTAAGGACAGCACACAACACCCAGCCATCACGAGGCAGAGAAAATCCCTGACCCTGCCGGGAATCGGACCCGGGAACCCGGGCGTGGGAAGCAAGAACGCTACCGCACGACCACGAGATGCGGGCTGGGATAGACAAGAACAGATGGAGGGGGAGGAGGAAAAGGATAGAGAAAGGGAAGAGGAAGAGATGGACAAAGAGTAGGGAGAGAAGGAGATGGATACAGAAAGGAAATTGAAAGAGATGAAGAGGGAGGATGGGGTGGAGCAGCTGGACAGAGAGAGGGGTTGGAGGTGATGGACAGAGATAGGAGGAGGAAAAGACTGAAAAAGAGTGGGTGGAGGACATGGAATTATAGGGGGGAAGAAGAGATGGATGGAGACTGGGGTGGGGGGGGGAGGATAAATGGACAGAGAGAGAGAGAGAGAGATGGGAGGAGTAGATGGATAAAAAAGAGAAGGACAGAGATAGGGGGAAGAGACTGGGATAGAGATGAACAGACAGAAGGGGCTGAGGAAATGGACAGGGAAAGGGAAGAGAAGGAGATGGACAAAGAGTAGGGAGGCACAGAAAGGAAAGTGGAGGAGATGAACAGGAAGAAGGGGAGGAGGAGATGGACAGAGACAGGAGGAGGTAGAGACTGACAAAGAGTGGGTGGAGGACGTGGAATCATAAGGGGTAGGAGGAAATGGACAAGAGAGGGGCACGACAGAGAATGGGTGCTTAGAGGAGGTGGACAGAGCGGGAGGTTAGTGCAGATGGACAGAGAGATGGGGAAGAATTAAATGGACTAATATCATTCAGGGCAATGCTGGGAACTCAGCAGGTTTCAAAGTAAAATGGAAAGGTACTAACAGTCAGTGTCAAAGTTCGAAGGAACCAATGTTTGATAAAATCAGTCTGTTCCGCCTGGACTTGCAAGAGAAAGACATCTTCCATGAATCTCATTATTATTTACGTGTGTATTCAATGGATACGCAAAATATTTTCATGGAGATTAATTGTTTAAACGAGACCAATCTAGGCCCAAGCAAGTGGGCTATGTCGCAGACCCCTGCGTCTTCAATACTTAAGAAAAAGTGGGATGAAATTTCTAAATAGTGAAATTGCATTCAACGACAAGTGTAAACATTGCTTTTACTATTCAAATTATCTTGAGGACAACCAGCTACAATATTTTGACAACATGAAATTACACTAGGTGCAATTGATTCCTACCATTAACTGATAAAATTGATAGACATGTAGGGTGGCAGGACACCACTAGTAGAAGGTGAACGAATAGGTGGAAGCATATTGGATATGATTGAACATCCCAGAATTTAGCCTACGAGACTACCCACGTGAGTGGTTACCCAGTTATGACCGCAATTTTATATCAAGACCCTACCACCACAGCTAGACTAAGACGTTTCTAGCGAGCTGTGCGAACATCTACGGATATGGAATGACGGTTGCCACCGGAGTATAACCCATGTTACGGTCACGCCTAAACTTCACCAAGGTGTTGAAACCCCGCAGTGCAGTTACATCTTAATAACTGAGCCGGACTGCAGGTGCATGACGATCGATGCCGTCGTCAGATGGGCCGCAATCATCAGTTGCGAGACGGCCAGGAGTACTTCGTCTTCGACATCCCTCTGGCTGTGACGCTCATCAGCATCATCAGCAGAACACTTTCTACGTCTGGAGTGACCACGAAAAGTACTCAATACTAGACAAGACTTGGGACGACTCCACCATGTGATCCCTGAAATCCTTCTCACTATAGTGCTCCGAGTTCAGTGTTATAATTTCCCGCACCTTCCCCAACCAACCGGAGAAGTCGATCCAATACTTCTGTCTGATGGAAAGTTTAATAACAAAGTCACTCCTCGCACCTACGATCATTTGCAGAATGAACCAACACGCGCTGTTCCTATGCACAGAGAAACACGCTGCCAGAACTTTACCCAGGCTAGGAGCCAGAACATCACTTTCTGCCCCGACAGAAAATAACTCTTCACCAAAATTGACTTCTCATGCAACATAAAAGGATGTTATTACGGTGAATCGGTTTCCAGCGAGCACCCGAGGAGAATCTCCCCTGCAGGCTGGCCACCAGGTAAAAGTATTTGCCTCCTCCTGCCAACTGTTCCAGTTGCTCACACATAGACCACGAACATAGCAAGCAATGGGCGTTTATAAAAACATGCTCTGACCACAGAATTAAAAACATTAGAGCGGAAGGGCTGTGGTGACACGACAGACTATCACATAACCAGTCATCGACCCCCGTGAATGATTTAATCACATGCAAGGTTTTATTTGTCCCAGATAAGCTCGTGGGCGTTAATAACTAAATTAAAAGTGAGAGATCTGGAGAATGTGCTCGCCAGGACAGCAGTCGATCATTTTCTGTATCCAGAAAAGCCCGTACAGGACCTGCAGCATGCGGTCGTGAATTATCCTGCTGAAATGTAGGGTATCGCAGGGATCGAATGAAGCGCAGAGCCACGGGTCGTTAACACATCTGAAATGTAACGTCCACTGTTGAAAGAGCCGCCAATGCGAACAAGAGATGACCGAGACGAGTAACCAATGGCACCCCATACCTTCACGCCGGGTTATACGACAGTATGGCGCTGACGAATACACGCTTCCAATGTGCGTTCACCGCGATGTCCCCAAACACGGATGCGACCATCATGATGCTGTAAACAGAACCTGGATTCATTTGAAAAAATGAAGTTTTGCCATTCGTGCACCCAGGTTCGTCGTTGAGTACACCATCGCAGGCGCTCCTGTGTGTGTGCAGCGTCAAGGGTAACCGTAGTGATGGTCTCCGAGCTGATAGTCCATGCTGCCGTCGAACTGTTCGTACAGATGGTTGTTGCCTTGCAAACATCCCATCTGCTGACTCAGGGATCGAGATGTGGCAGCACGATCCGTTACAGCCATGCGGATAAGATGCCTGTCATCTTGACTGCTAGTGATACGAGGCCGTTGGGATTCAGCACGGCGTTCCGTATTACCCTTCTGAACCAATCGATTCCATATTTTGCTAACAGTCATTGGATCTCACCAACGCGAACAGCAATGTCGCGATACGATAAACCGCAATTGCGACAGGCTACAATCCGATCTTTATCAAAGTCGGAAACGTGATGATACGCATTTCTCCTCCTTATATGAGGCATCACAATAACGTTTCACCAGGCAACACCGGTCAACTGCTGTTTGTGTATGAGAAATCGGTTGGAAACTTTCCTCATGTCAGCACGTTGTAGATGTCGCCACCGGCGCCAGTCTTGTGTGACTGCTCTGTAAAGCTAATCATTTGCATGTCACAGCATCTTCTTCCTGTCAGTTAAATTTCCCATCTGTCGCACGTTATCTTCGTAATGTAGCAATTTTAATGGCCAGTAGCGTACTTTTGTTACGTGGAGTTCTATTTTGTTTCACGCTTCCAATTGAATGCATTTATGTTTGTCAGCTTATGAAATATGTTAAAATATGTTTCACGACCCTAAAATAGACGCACGCGATAAAAACACACATTCCAGAAATATAAAATTCGTTTTTGAATTTTGCATAGGAACAATAACAATTCAACAATATTAACGTAATTATAATAAATTTCATGACAAATATATATTTCTTTTGTCTGGTTCTCAATGGGCTTGAAAGTGGTTGATACACCAGATTTTCAGTCAAACAGTGCAAATAAATGCGTGTTGTCAGCAGCCCAAAATTATAAGTCACAAGGTAAAGTTGTAGATTTTGATGAACTCTGGAGGTCAGTGTGTTTTATAGCGAAATCTGAAAGCTGCTTCGTGACTTAGGAGAGCACCAGACACGCAGAGGGCCGCAGTATTGACCTTATCCGCCAGATGGCTCGCAAAAAATGAGCGGCGAAACAGCTGGAGCCCAGAAGATGAGCAGCAAAACTTGGCAACCAGCTTATGAATAAAGCCACGGCCTGAGCGGCGCCGCACGCCGCCGTTCTGATTGCAAAGTCTCGCTGCGCGCCCTCCGAGAGTTAAGGCCGAGGCATGAGCCACATGGGAATTGCGAGAGAGCGGCGGGCGGGCGCTGCTGCGTACTCCTGGGGCGTCCAGGAGGAGGCGGCCAGCTCGTATGTAACGGCTGTTAGTGGTGCCAGATTTAGTGTCCAGACACTCCTGAAGAAGACAGGCACCGTAATTCTGGTAGCAAAGCAAGAGCATAAATGTTGCGATTTTCAAGTGTTCCTTTACAAAGGAAAATCCACGAATAAAACCCCAGCATAATTCTGGAGCCACTCCCAAAGGTAGTGATATTGATACTAGCGGTTCTGCTATTGAGAAACAGCTAATATCGCTAAAATTGGATAAAGCTAATACCCCGATGATGTCCCTATGAGATTCTATATCGAATTTGTGGATCAGTTAGTCAATTTCTTAACTGTACTCTACCGTACATGTCTTGAATAAAATATTGTAACCAGTATCCAGAAGAAAGCAAAGGCCACACCCGTCTACAAGAAGAGTAGCAGAAGTTACTAGAAAAATTCCATCTAATATTTTGCGAACCAGACGTCCCCTTGCTTCTAAAGAGAGTGATCCGCCAAAGTACCGTCTAATGTCTTGCGAAACACTCCCTTGTTATTAAAGAGAGAAACGTTGCTAGTTATTTGTCTGTCTGCATCTCTCTACCAATGAATCACACTAATGAAACTGTGCACAAGAGAGTTAAAAAACGCTAATTCTCCGCCCAGTGTTGGGGTCACCCGCTTCTGGTCTCGAAACTCCTATTATTTCGTCAGGACGGAGGCCGAAGAACCTATGTGAACACATCAAAGAGAACGAAACAAGATTAAACGTTATTTCTTTTATTGCTCAGAATAGATCTTAGGACTTGATCTTCCTCAGCGGCTGGTGGCATCATAAGCCGGAGTGTAATCTGCTGAATCCACAGTCAGACTCAGGGCTCTCAAAGACCGCTCCTCAGCTCCTAGCGCAGGCCGTTCACATGAAGTGTAGCGGGTGGCCTGCCCACTTGTTTGTAAGGCGCTGCCCGTCACCTGGCCTGCAGCTAATGAGACCGCGACCACAGACTGTGTGTGTGTGTGTGTGTGTGTGTGCGTTTGGCTCACATTCTGAGACAACTCTGTCCCTCTCAGGTCCCTGCTGGCGTTGTCCCATCAGATGGACCACAATCTCAGATGCTGTGACGTGTTGAATGTGATTCTGACACTCTGGTTCACTAGGCTGTCAGTCCCAAAGATGCTGAAGTTTAGTTCAGTTATTGTACTGAACTGGAATGATATTGGTGAATTTGTGGGCTAAACTGCAACGCCAACTTCATTACCTGATGCTGGTTTGTTGTATTCCACGGCTACAAATCACTGGTCATCAGATCAGGCAGCAAGAGTATCACCAGTACTGGAACAATTTCACACAAGATGTTGCAATATAACACTCAGAGAACTTAGTATGAATGACATGAATGCCATCAGTCCTACTGAGAGGGGTGGAGTATTTATAGGATTGAAGAGCAACTTTGTTGTAGGTCACCATTTGTAATGACGAAATCAGTGTTGCTCATTACCAGTCTGAGGTGTTCAGCTTTGCTGTTTTGGTTTAAACAGTTTGTTTCAATGGTATAAGTGCTTCGTCAAACGCCTGATAAGCGTTCTTACCTCCTACCTCGTGCTTCTTACATAATGTTATGAGAGTAATGGGGCAGATGGGTCTTTAGCTGTCTCACACTTTTCTGCTGGGCACGCTCGCAGTCACACACGGAAGCGCTGACGTCGCACTCGTGGGGACTGCCTAACCATGTCTACATGTGGTTAGCTCGTGTTGATAGTCCCGTATGTTTGAGCAATGCCGAGCTGGACGGACATACTAAGGGGACGGGAGAGAGAAAATTTTACTATGTTGTTGCGTAAACACTCTCCTGCACTTTAATAAGATTAATCCTGATTTTTACTGTTTCCTTGTCTACCAATAATCTTACATTTTTCATTTATACCGAATCTTCGGTTTCTTCGATCACAAAAGTAGTCTGATCCTTTGGGTGTGTTTATAAATAACTTGTCCGATATGAGACACGATTTTCTTTTATTCATATTTTACACGACGCATTTTGGGAAATGATTCCAATTTTCAAGTGTGTATTCTCTTTGTAATATGCCATTTTTAAGTAATTTTTTCGATGCGTCAGGTTCTGCTCCTTTTTGTTGACTTTACTGCAATATACAAAAAAAGTGCAATTTTTAGTTGGTTATCGATTTTTATACATAGTGGCTAAATTTGCAAGAACTTGTACTGACAATTTTCTCATGGTCAATTTGTGCTGAGTCTTACACATAACATCAAACACAACTTTCAGTGCACAGTGTACATCGAGAATAACATACATAAACAAACAGATGCTTCGACAATATACCTAAAAAAGTAACACATAGAAATAAGCGCCGTTGTAAAATCGATAAAGGCAAATTACAATCCATATTGTTCAGATAAGTACCTTCTGTACAAAAGAATATCATCCTCTGTAGGAGACCTGTGACATTATTTCTGCCAACTACACCTAAAAACATATTCGTAACTCTTTTTTATGTAAGTTAATCTCGAAGTTTACTGTGCAGTGAAAGTTATGTGTGATGTTTAACATGTATGATACTCTGCATAAATGAACCATAAGAAAATAGTAGGTACGAGTTCTTACAAATTTCGCCACTAACTAAAAATCTAGAAAAAACCAAAAATAGTGTGTCTTTTATATATTGCGCTAAATTCAGAAAATTAAAGCAGATCCTCACATATCGAAAATACTGCATAAAAATGGGACGGCACAAGGAGAAACCACACTTGAAAGTGGCAATCATTTTCCGAAAGGTGTCGTTTGTAATATGAATGAAAGAAAATCGTGACTGGTTATAGGAGAGTTATTTATAAACAAACCCACCGTTTTCAGAGTAGCAGGCTCTCAAAGAACCATTTGTAGAGCACAAAATCAAATGTGAACCTACTTTAAATTTAACTTATTAGTTTGCTTCTTTACTCATTATTGATACTCTGAACATACCAGCTAAACTTTCATACAGAGAGCTGGTAGCAAATCCTTGTGTGGCGGTCGGCTTTAATACACCCGCTCCACACAAAAGGAGACAAAAAAGTCGTCAATAATTATGTAGGCATTTGTCTTCCGAACACGATTCTCTCCAAACCACTGCAGAACAGAATTAGAGATTATCTTGATAAACAGACTTGAAGAAAATCGTCAGATACAAGACGATTGACAGGGACGACTATGTGGTGGTATTCGTTGATTTTGAAGAAGCGCAGTTGACTGTGAGTCGTTATCTAATATTCTGTAAGAAATTGGGTGTGAACGACACACCCATAAATCTGATTAAACAGCCTTTGATCGAAACGGTGTCAAAGCGAAATCGGTCGGCCAGATCTCGGGCCCATTTCAAACCCGAGCTGGAGTCAGATGCCGGCCAGGGTGGCCAAGGGGTTCTAGGCGCTACAGTCTGGAACCGAGCGACCGCTACGGACGCAGGTTCGCATCCTGTCTCGGGCATGGATGTTTGTGATGTTCTTAGGTTAGTTAGGTTTAGGTAGATCTAAGTCTAGGGGACTGATGACTTTGAAGTTAAGTCCCATAGTTCTCAGAGCCATTTTTGGAGTCAGATTGATGGACCTTGTCTAATACTTTCTGATTGTCTTGTGAAAAGGGTCATTCGAGAATGCAGGAAGAGAATGAGGCAAGAAGAAGGAAATGAAGAATGCTTCAAACTAGAACACGAATTAAACAGGTGTACGTTGACTGCCTGGCCACTGATGATGACATAGACATTTACAATAGTAACTCATCAATAGTAACTTCATCGATTAACAGAGATAGCTGAGAAACTAGTACCACAGGTCTCCTTTGAGAAGACAAAATATGTGACATATAGTGATAGGTCAGAATATATTATTTTAAACCAAGGGAAGATTAATCGCATGAAGAATTTTAGATATCGTAATGAGATAATTCAACAGAAATCTTTTAACAGGTGGCCAATAATCTTAATATCAGGAAATTGAGTCCATCCTATAACTCGACGAAAAACGTCTCTTAAAAGTACTCACTGAGTAGTGGAGCCAAGTGGAGGCAATATGGTATTGTTGCCCAAGCGAAGCGACATCGCAGAAGATTCTGAATTTTTTCGTTTTGTGAGTGACACAGCAAGAATACTTGATTAATGGACGTTGTGTTTCGATTATGATGACATGAAAATGATGAGCAGACGATTTGGATGGGATTCCGTTAATGAAAAGAGGACATACAATTCAAGGTTTATTTCCCCAAAACAACTAATTAATTGTAATAAATTTCACTGTGGCTCACAAATGACAGTGACACAAACCAATCAAGCTGCTTACAATATGAGGTAATAAAAATGTTATATGCCACAGGTGAACAGCGAAACTCATTTGTGACGTTTGAATCACTGCCAAACAAAACTGTTTACACTTTGATACATTAACAAATAATCATTGTGCAATAAACTACATACTTTCAGCTAATACAGTTCAATTTTATAATGTGAAGCTCAAATGTATAATTTACAATTAAATTTTCAGTCGAAGTTACTCCTTCCTATACTTTCTTTAAAGGAGTGATAAGATTTCCAAAAGGTATCTCAATTACAAATGCCCTAAAACCCTTAACACAAGACGTACATGACTAGCTCAAATAATAAATATATGTACGGCAGAGCCCAACATTTGCCTCCTTACAGAAAGTTTGCTGATTTTGACAGCGCAGACCACATTCAAACTCTAGCCGACGTGGGCCGCTTGCCGGTCAAAACAAGTTACGACTGTGGCAGCGGGCAAACTTACATAGGTAATAAAAGAACACAGGCCACCTAGCAATCTTACCAAAATCAGTTTACACGAAGGATGAAGAGGGGGGGGGGAGATAATAAATAACATACGAAAATGCACTTGCCAAACCTACTACTAAAAAGACAGTATAAAAGGATCTCAATTAATGACAAATTCCGGGATTGGTCGGCAATATTGCACCTGAGCGCTAGTAGCCAAAATACGGTTGACAGATACCAAAGTCTGACATCATCTTAGGGCCAACTCGCACAACAAATGAATAAAAGAACAAGCAAATGGCAATGCCCAAGAATTTAAATAGGACTAAGTACACACGAGGCTAAAATAAATTGCTAGCACCTTGGGCATCGTCTTAGGCTTAATTGACACTACAAATAAATAAAGGTAAAAGAACAAGCAAATGACAATGCCCAGCAATTTAAATAAAAATAAGTAGGCACAAGGCTAAAAGCAATTGCTAGCAACTTAACAAGCACACATAAAAATATCAGACTACTGCCACATCACAAAACGTAACAGGCACGTGCGCAGTCCTCAGCAAGCCAGAAAACCAATAACACACACTCCAGCAACCGAGTCAGCCTGACCACAGTAATTTCAACTCAGAATCAGGGCGTGTGAGAACACCGGGTCCGCGCAAAACACACACTGCCAAATAATTCCCACCAACAGATACGGCTGCCCCCCGGGCGGGAAAACGGGGGCGACGACCGGGTACACACCAGCAGAAAACTCGACACCTAGACTCCGGCCAAAACGGAATCACGCAGAAACTATAAACAACAGCTGAAGTAAGGTGAAACGAACCCTGCCACGCAGACCGGACAGAGCAAACACACAGAAAGCCTGCCCTGCAGTTCTTACAACTCCTGGGTGCGGAAACCCAAGCGATATCGTGGCACCCTTTTCAGAGGCGAAGAACCTCGATCGATCGCGTGCGGGGATCCATCAGTTGTCCACTACAGCACATCACCAACACGCCACATCGCCCAACGGCCAAATCAACGAGGCCCGCCAACAACGAGACCACACCTCCGTGCCGGGGCGGAAGGCAAAATACCACAGCTCGGTGCGAATCCAACCGCCGAGCCGAGCGCTCGCGGCCCTCCGCGAAAAACGCTCCAGAGGGCAGCAGCCGCCTCAGCGCCTGCGCGGGCCGAACCAGACGGAAACAGAAATACAAGTCGCTATCGATAGTGCCGGATACGCAACGCGCCAGAAAATGGCACAAATGATATTTACGGAAATACAGAACCGACGAACTTCCATTGACATACAATGGAAACAACAGCGGTTACTGTTGTGTCTAGACAAGACAGCCTAGACACAATGAGAGGAAGCCGAAAGGCATGCGCTAAGTTAAAGCAGGATGGCGTGAGGTCTGAAACAGGATACATAATGAATGCTATAAAGAAAAGTACGTAGCTGCTGGAATACTTAACTTTAATCCATCCTTGTGGTACATCTGGAGATTGTGGCGATAGAAGTGAGACTCTTTAGATACATGCAATGTTACTAATGGCGCATTGCTAGGTCGTAGACATGGACTTAGCTGAAGGCTATTCTAACTATCTGCTCGGCAAAGGAGCGAGGCTTCGTCAGTGTAGTTGCTAGCTACGTCGTCCGTACAACTGGAGCGAGTGCTAGTCCGTATCTAGAGACCTGCCTTGTGGTGGCGCTCGGACTGCGATCACACAGTGGCGACACGCGGGTCCGACATGTACTAATGGACCGCGGCCGATTTAAAGCTACCACCTAGCAAGTGTGGTGTCTGGCGGTGACACCACAATTACAGTTGCGAGAAGTTGTGTTTTAGGTTAAATACCTCATTTAAAGAGACTGCTTTGAAAGAGAATTAGATATCTCAAGTGTCACACACAAAAGAAAATAGTATGAATAGCCTTACCATTATGCACCATAGTGTTGGATGACTAAAAAACAAAAGTTGACGAAGTGCTTATCTATTTGCACTATATAACTCGTCAAAAGAAAGTTGGTGTATAAAGTCTGGCTGAGCAACATGTGAATATACACACACATCACGTTAAACACAGAAGACTACAATTTGTCAGTGGATTTCTGTGCGAAAAGTACGGAGTAAGAGCAAGTTTTACAGTATGTAAAAAATAAATTCATGTTCAGTAGTATTGATATAATTAAATTCTGCTTAGGTCAACAACTGAAAGCATATTCCTTTGAATTTGCTGCTGTTTTTCTAATATCACAGTGTACAGCTACCCATTTGGTAGATTTCATATATTCGTATAAGAATATGAGTCATTGTAATATCATATAGCCGAAAGCAAATGACAATATTTGGAGATTTTAATATAAATATATTGAAATACTCAGATAATTCGAACGATTGGGACTAGTTACATAGCACTTACAACTTGTCTTCATCATCATCGTCATCATCATCATCATCATCATGATCCTCCGTTCATGGATTAATCTGTTGCCTGTTCTTCACTCATAAACAAAATCATTCCTATCATTTTTGTGGTCTTCCAGTATCTATTTTCTCTCTTGCAAACCCAGCAATGCTCCGCAATTGGTAAATATGTATGGGAATCTAATCTATAATTAACTTATTTTATTTATTTTGGTCTGTCTCTTACATCGAACAGTATTTCACACAGACAGTACCTTCTACATCATAGGTCCTTAAGAAATAACAGTTTTAATATGGTAAATAGTGTAAAATGGTTTGAGCGTCCGTAGTCACAATGTAACTATCACTGGCTACGAGCTAACACAGTTGATACTCGCAGTACCTGTACTACTACCGCTACTGCCACTAATAGTGATAATAGTAGTAATGATAGTGACAACAATAACGACCATAATAACAATATTGATAGGTCAGGTATAAAAAGAATTTTAGGTGTAAAAAATAGATGTATTCGGATACGAGTTCTGGGGAAACAAAGTTTAAGAAAGAATGCACCAGCTCAGAATACTGGACAATGAGGAAGATCTGATTGCAAAGAAGGAAGTACAACGGTAACGAGTGTGTACAGCGACAACCGTAATCACTGTTGTTACTTTAGTAGTTATGGCATTAACAGAGTTCTGAAGCTCTAGAAGTTCTTCAGTTATCTAATATACTGCGGCAGGTTATTCCAGAGTAGAGTTCCTGCTACTGAAAGTGTTTCGAGAAAGAACGTGAACGATGGAGCTGGACAGAAATGTGTTTCAGCTATGATGTTCAGAGAAGAGCGTTAAAGTCGAGGAGAGATATGAGAAACGGTGTACGTCGATAAAACACTATAGAAGACAGAGAGTATGGGAATCTCTTCGCTTGTCTGCATGCAATCAGGATAGCTCTGCAGATGGTGGTCAAATATGATCAAAGAGTGTAACATTACAGATATAACACACACAGACATTCAAGACCAGTTCCAAGCGCCGTGAACGTTCCTGAGAAATGCTGTATAGGAGAACATCACTGTAATCAATGACTGCAAGTATAAGTTATCGACAAGTTTCTTTTACAGGTCAAGAGGGAACAGCTTTCTATACTTTCCTATGGAGAGATATCGATGTCTTCTTGCACACTGCAGTTACATGGTCAGTCCAGTTTAGATTGTCATGTACTATTGCTCCTAGACTCTTTCTTGCAGGAGAAAATTTGCTATTTATCCCATTTAGGATTGAAGATGATAGGGATTCCCGTTAATTCGGGTTAACGAGCGTAGAAGGACCACTCAGTAGCTCTTGCTTTTTGAATGGGTTGAGCTTAAAACTCATATCCCGCGCCTATCTTTGTAGTGCACACAGGTCGGTATTCTCCATAGATCTCTTTAGATTTATTAGTTTTGCACTCAGATACAACTGGATGTTATCAGCGTGCACGTGGTATTTTCCCGTAAGACATAACTGATGACTCATAAGGCCTATACAGTGAAAATTTACAAACAATGAAATAACTACTGCCGAACTCTAGGGTATGCTAATGCTGCCTGCCTCCAATCTGAATTTATGGTTACCGGCAAGACGTATTGCTGGCGAGCCGTCAGGTAAGAACAAACCGTTGTAGTTCACAAGGCGAGAAATTTAGGTTGATAAGCTTCGCAAGAGAAATATCGGGGAAGACAGCGTTAAAGACTTACTGAAGTGTAATAAATAAATGACAGTCGCTTTTTGTGCATCCATGGCAAGATTCAGGTCATCTGGTCATCTTTATTAAGGCAGAAGATGTGTTGTGATATTTACGGAAACCTAATTGGTATTCGTCTAGCAGGTTGTTTACGGTTAGGTAGTTTGTCAGCTGGTCGTGCACTATACATTACATGGCCTTGGAGAGTACAGGAAGAACGCATCAGGTCGGCAATCAGTGTTTTCCCTGGGAAAGGGATTTTTAAGTAGTGGGTCAACTATTCCCTGTTTCCAGGGCACAGGGAAAATATTTGTAGTTAAAGAGTGGTCCAATACGTCTGTTATAGTGGACAGTAGTGGCTCAATAATAAGCTTCACCATTGGACTGCGATGCCATCGTGTCCGGTAGACACTGATCTGATACTCTTGATAGTATTTTTTACCACACTGCAAGTAACATGCTTTAGATACAACTTTTCGTGGCTGGAGTCGTTTACTCCCTTGAGATAATCAGTGAGTCTCTGTTTTCTTTGTAGTACAATTGTGTTCCGAGGTAATGTGAAATATCGATTCATTTTTTCGGGTGGGACAGTTGTAACAACTGCAGCATTTACTTTGCCTACACCAAGACCACGCAGCTTTTTCTGTAGGTCAACTGGTCTATTTCTGTTGTACGTTAATTTCTGTCCATGTCTGCGTTTTACATCTCTCGCCTCTTGGCCGACTCTTTTCTGCTTCTGTTTGTAAGCGGATTGATTTTCACCTGTGGGGCACTGTTTGTATGCCCGATATGCAGCGTTTCTAGTTCCTCAGTTAGCCAGGGTACAGGCTTCCTGCTTACATTTCCAATCTTTAGGGGAGTATATTTGTTGTAGAGATGAATAGCTTTGTTAGTAAATCGATGAAGTTTTCGTTTATGTCCGAGAAGGGAACAGAAGACGTCCCCTAAACTATTCATAGCACCTCAGTTGAATTTCAGATAAATTAACGAGTTTGAAGCGTCGGTATGTAATCAGTTATGATTTCCTTCTGGGCCACTTTACCGATTACGTCATGAAAATTATGTACGGGGAGACAGACCGGGTACAGATACTTGAGAGGTATGAATCACTGTGTTTGGGGTTTTGTTGAAACTTTATTTATGAGATTGTGACTACTGTTCATATGATGGTAAGGAGCAAGCCGAAGTAGCGACGCATTTGAAGAAGAAAGTATCCTCTTAAACATCACACGAGGAGTATGCAAGGGCTAAGTCCCTGCAGTCGCGCTATTCGTCTGTGTCCTCGGTGGCTCACATAGACATTCACTACTCTGCCGCCGAGCCGGACAGACGTGTGGCGGCAGCGCTAGGAGGGCTGGCGTAAACAGCGGCTGTGTGGCTGTTACGAAGGTCAGAAGAGCGCTTTGTTCACTTTGCATCTTTCAGTGACTTAAAATGACAAAATGAACGAAATTAACTGTGAAAGAAGAGATACGGTTAGATTCACTTTTGATTGGACCTGTAAAAGACCGAAGGTTTTTGAGATCAAAAGGCAGCTTTCAGAAACAGTTAAGATCACTGGAGACGAAATTATTGGCGTTCATCTTTCTTTTGTTTCCAATTCTGTCTTTTTGAAATTTGATTTGGGCTCCTCGATAGTGGAACAAGTGTGGTGGCAAAATGAAATTTAATCACGCAGACGGATCCGTTAGTGACGTTCTTGTTTCCCATGCTGGGCTAGGCATTCGAACAGTGAGAGTTTTCGAACTGCCGTTCGAGGTCCCTGCCGGAGCAATCAGTGTTGCTCTTCAGCCCTATGATAGGGTTATATATAATATTGCAGAAAAATGGCAGGAGCAATATATGTTTTCTGTTTTAAATGGGGTTAGACAGATTAAGATTGAGCTCTTACGACGTATCCCTTCTTACTTGAATATCTGTGGCCATAGCGCTCTCATAATTTATGATGGGCAGCCACGGACTTGTGCGTTATGTAACGCCACAGGGCACGTCAGAAGTGAGTGCAGTAGAAGGCGTGTTCCTCAGTTACCGACTAACGAGGCGGCTGCCCAGGACAAGTTGTTAGCATGCAAGTGACCTACGCTGCCACGGCAGCTAGGCGGGCCCCCTGTCAATAGAATATGGCCGAGCAGGCGGGACCCTCCGACGCGCGCACGGAAACGGGAAGCACCGCGGAGTTGACTAACGATGACAGTCAGAATCTGGCCAGTAATGACGTCACTGAGGGCACACCGCGCTTGCCCTCTGGGTCTGACAACTCTTCCAACGAGCGACAAGCTTCATCGATAATACCTGATGCAGACATGGTAGAGTACGAAGCGGTAGTTACACACGAAACGGCCAACATCCCAGAGGTAACTACAGTGGATGGACATAAAGAGGAAGTGATGCAACAAATAACTGACAACCACACAGATAACACCACAGACAGGTTCAGGGAACATCAAAGGAAAAGGGGGGGGGGGGTACAAGAAGACGAACCTATGACACCACCCATCTCACGTGTCGTAGAAACAGCAGCAACGGCCGACTCCGAAATTAACGGAGCTCAAAAATCTTCCGCCACGAAGACCTTCCGTGGAGTCGCCAGGAAGTTCACCAAAGGTTTCACCGACGATTTCACCGAAATCATCAAAAAATAAAAAGAGGCGAAGAGCACATCAAGCTGCAGAGAACTTGGCCCCTCCTTTAAGAGAGCGGCTGAGGAATATACAGGAGACCGAAAAGAAGGACGAAGATACACAAAAGGAAGCGGTTGGCGAGTCTTCGGATCGGAACAAGAGACAAGAACGGGCTGACACGCCGCACGGAACATTTGAACCCTTGCATGACAATACGACATCAGATATGGAAATGAAACCCGACTTGGACAAGGACATGGACACGACATCACCGAGCCACGATTTAACTGGGCGGACGAAAAGGAGGATCAGACCGATGCAATGAGGGCGGAAGGGGTTTTTGAGGAAGAATTTTTTTATTAAAAATTGCCACACCGAACTCTAACAAGAAAGAAGAAAAAAAAAGAAAAACGACGGAAAAACGTCAATGGAATAAAAGTAAAATAAAATAACACTATATATATCTAACCCGAAGTTATTGTACGCGGCTCCAATACCGTGTCCTCTGTTTACTGTCTTGTAGCGTCTCACAGTGGAACATACATATAACGTGACCACCTTAAACATAAACAAAATTCAGAGTCAAGCAAAGGTAGCTGCACTGAAGGACTTTCTGTATCAGTCAGATACAGATATCGCCTTCCTGCAGGAAGTTAATGTCAAAGAATTGTAGGTTTCAGGGTACAAAGAGATGTTGAATGTGGCTCCAGAAAACGCGTGTGGAACAGCCATCCTTGCTAAAAAAGGGATCGAGATGACAAACGTGTGCCTTTTAGAGTCGGGGAGGGGAATTAGTTGCAAAATTTTTAACACCACTTTTATAAACCTATACGCACCTTCAGGCAACAATGCAAGACGAGAGAGGGCAGCCTTTTTTAAAAGTGACATTTTATTTCTACTCCAAGAAAACCCTGCAGAAATTGTCATTGGTGGAGATTTTAATTGCGTTTTAAATAAAAAGGATCAGCGACCAAATTTTAACTTCTCGCAAGAACTGCAGGCGTTGGTCACCAACATGAAGTGGTTTGACGCGTGGGAAATAAAATATCCGACGTTGGTTCGCTTCACATATATCACTGGTGCTACACAGAGCAGAATCGACAGGATATATGTCACCCTCACTTTAGACACCTAATCGAGGTGATAACATCTGCCTTCTCTGACCACCTCGGAGTGAGGTGCAGCATCAAATTAACCAGGCAAAAGACATATTGGGGTCGCCCTCTATGGAAGTTAAATATCAATACCCTCTCTGAAAACGCTCTATCTTTAAAGATGCAAGAAACTTGGCAGTCTGTTTTAAGGATGCGTACTACATCTAGAACAACTATTGAATGGTGGGTATGGCCGCTAAGAAAATGATAAGAGCAGCGCTGATATCTTACGCCAAAGAAAGGGCAATGTGGTCAAGACACACAATGGAGTTTTACCACTCTTGCTTAAGAGACCGTTACGACCAACCAATGTCTCAACACGTCTTTATCAATATTAAAAACGTTAAAGCCAAAATGATAAGTATCAAGAGGGTACATTTGGAGGGATTACAAATCAAATCACACACTAGAACGACGGTGGAGGCAGAAAACACCTCCATCCACCACTTGATACAACACACAAACAACAGAAGAAAAAATTTTATTGCCAGCCTCAGAACGGGAGATAACAGAGTCCTGACAGAACAAAGGGATAACTGAAGCACATAGATTTTTTCAGCAATTATATTCTGGAAATGCTACTGACGACAACTCAGTACAAGAGTTTTTACAGAACTCTGGAATAGAGGCAGTTGTTACAGAGGAGGAGAACAGAGGTTTCAAGTTAGAAATTACGAATGACGAGGTTTTTGATATACTCAAATCTTCACCTTCACGTAAGTCTCCAGACCCAGACGGCCTGCCTGTGGAGTTTTATAGGACCTTTTGGCACCTAATAGGTTCCCAATTCACGGAAGTAGTTAATGACGTCTTGAGGGGAGAGGAAATTCTCGCTGCTTTCAAGGAAAGCGTACCTGTACTACTTCCAAAGGGAAGGAGTACGGACACGAAAGATATTACTAAAATGAGGCCGATCAGTCTAATGAACTCAGATTACACGGTAGTTGCACGCATAATTAAAAAACGAAAGGGACCGATTTTAGAAAAAGTCACTGGATGCCACTAGACGTGTCTCCCCCGACGTACCGTTTTTAAGACTGTATGTGAATATCGAGACATTATTTCTATTTTCTCATCATCGTCAGCTAATGGAGGCATTGGCTTCATTGATTTTGCTAAAGCGTTTGACAGAGTCAACGACGGATATCTGTTCAGAACCTTGAAACACATAGGTTTCAATTATGGCAACTTAGCGGTTTTAATGAGCATCGTCAGAGGCATACTAACCAAAATCTCGATCAATGGACAATATACTAATGAAGTATTGATACCTAGTGGAGTTCCTCAGGGTAGTCCCCTGTCGATGTTGTTTTATGTGGTTTCTCTGGAGCCCCTTTTACGGCTTTTGAACACAACTTTAGAAGGCATAACACTAGCTGGGCTGAAGACGGTTACGAAAGCATACACTGACTAGAAAGTAAGGAGCGATGATGATTGTGCCCAGCTAACAGACAAGTTATTGCTTTATAGCAGGGCAAGTGGTGCGAGGATAAATGAATGAAAAGTTCCTTTTTAAATTTACAGGGTCTTGACAATGTGCAGCTGCCGTGGGCAAACAGAGTGGAGCGTCACACTGCTTTGGGCATAACTTTTTACAGTTGCCCATTAAGAACAATGGCTGCTAATTGGAAACAGGTGTTAGGAAAAATCAGAGGCAGCTTAATACTGCATGAAACGATAGACTTAAATATCAAGCAAAGAATTAAACTAATAAACTGTGCAGTTGTTCCGAAAGCTGCATATGTCGCTCAGATTTTACCAACACCTCCAGACATGGTGAAATCTAGAATGAGCACAATCTGCCGATACGTATGGAAAGGCCATATTTTAAGAGTAGCAGTAGGAACGACTACATCGAGACCCGAAAACGGAGGCCTAGGGCTGACAGACCTTCGGAGGAAAAACACTGCCCTCTTCATTAAAAAACGCTAAAACTTATAGAGACACAGCCGAACAGCGTAACTGCCGCTCTATTTGACCTTCTCAAACCTGGAAGCATGCAGCCGCCAGTAGATGTTCGCAACATAAATTACAACCTAAAGCATATTAAGAATTTTTATGTAGAATTAAGCTACTTGACATGAATTTTAACAGATAAAAATAAGAGGACAAGTAAATGTGTAGTAGAGAAGTTACAGTCACGCGAAAACCAAAATAAAATGGAACTGAAGTATCCCAACAAAAACTGGGAAAAATATGGACTAATATAAATAACAAAACACTGACTGCAGAAGTGCAAGCGTCATGGTATAGTGTTGTCAACAACATTATTAGTACCAATGGAAAACCGTATTCAATAGAACTACAAGCAACCAATGTGTGCCAAAAATGTCACAATTTGGACTCCTTAAAGCATAGCTTCATCTGTAATGGATACAAGAATATTTGGAATGACATTGTATTGCAAGTCGCTTTTCTCAAACGGACCGATGGAAGAGAACTCACACTAAACGATATACTCTTCCCAGAAGAAATTTCCTTTCCACCACAAAAAAACAATGTCATCTTGTGACTATTCGGAAATTTTGTCAATTATGTTGTTAACAACAAAGGCAATGACAATCTACAAGAATATCGAGAATATATGAAAGACGAATACTTCAAAATACACCGGAACAAAGACCATAAAAAGAAGTTCTGAAATATGATGCAAATTTTGCTTCAGAAACAAGGCATCGGTTAATACCTAAATAATATGAAATCGACCGAACAAGACAGACTGCCAAAGTAGGGGATTGCTGTTGAGGGTGAAGTACGGTGGGGACTTCGTGTGCCCCGCGACCGATACGGTAGCCGTGGAGGCCTGAACAGAACCTCGAAAAAGCATGTTTTCCAAAGAAGTAACAGGAGTCACTCCACAGCCCAAGAACACTAGGGAAAAACTGTGCTCATGCTAAAGACGTGCATCACTGAATAAGTTTAATTTCCTCTCTTAATTTTTACTTTTGCTTCTCCCTCATTTTTGTTTAAAATCTAATGGAAGAATATTTTGCATTCCATTAATGCAGTCAATAGTATTATAGAGAGAATTATTTTCACCGTAATCAATTCGGATTACAATTTACAATTTTCTAACATTGTCTTCAAGATGCAATTCAGTTTAATAACCCATTAAAAACAACAACAACAAAAAAAGTGGGACATTGAAGCTCGCCGAAGAAGGCGCATGAAGGAGAGCGAATGGAAGGGCTAGAAGGGGAGATCGGAGGCCCTAAAAAAAAAGCAAAAAAAAAATTTAAAAAAGTGGTTCCATTACGCGTTGCGATGATAGTGCTATATGAGATGGCAGTTCCAATCTCGGTGAAAGTCGCTGAACGCAACCTTTTTATATTCCATTTTAATTAATGGAGTTGCAAACTGCTTGTAAAAGTTCCTTACACGAAATCTGACGAATGCCTTTACACTCAAATCTTCGTGCAATTTCGACTTAATAAATTATGTTAATGTGGTGTCACCGCCAGACACCACACTTGCTAGGTGGTAGCTTAAATCGGCCGCGGTCCATTTAGTACATGTCGGACCCGCGTGTCGCCACGGTGTGATCACAGACCTAGCGCCACCACAAGGCAGGTCTCGAGATACGGACGAGCACTCGCCCCAGTTGTACGACGACATTGCTAGCGACAATACGGACGAATCCTTCCTCTCATTTGCCGAGAGACAGTTAGAATAGCCTTCTGCTAAGTCCATGGCTACGACCTAGAAAGGCGCCATTAGCCTTACCTAGTTTGAGAGTTATCGTATAAATGTCTCAAGAAGAACGCTGTATTCATCAAAGAATGAAAGTTAAGTATAAAGCAGCTACGTACTTTTCTTGCTACCATTCAATAGTTATCCTGTTCCAGACTTGACGCCAGTCGGCGTGTGTGTACGCGTGCCTTTCTTTCGGCTCCCTTCCGAGTGTGGTGTAGCAAGCTTGTTACGACACAACAGATTGGCGACGAGAAAAGTGTTCTTTCTACTTGCTTTGCTCTGATTTATTTGTGTCATGGCTTCGCACAATCTCCAGATGTACTGTCCGAATTTTATCGCTTGCAGAATCAGCTGACGCAGGTATTATTGGATCCCCTTGGACAGCTCGTCCAGGGTCAACGTGCACTGCCACACGATGCGGCAGCCGCCGCTTCAACGCTACCGCAGCCACAACTCGCAGTTGCACCGCCTTTTAGGCACTACGACCAGGCGCACTAATCGTGGACGGAATGGTCCCGCCAGTTTGCATTTCATCTAGCCGCCTAGAGAATTCAAGGTAATGAGCGGCAGCCTTTTTTGCTTTCTTTACCGTGTGATAGTGAAATTGTTTCCCCGACGCGACGTAGCAACTCTGTCCTACGATGAGATTTTGTCTGCTTTAGATGCCTATTTCAAAGAAACAGTTAATGTGGTTGCGAAACGGTATACGTTTTTTCGTACAAAACGTACGGCCAGTCAAACTAATAGCGAGTGGGTAGCAACATTGCAAGGACTTACTAGGGACTGTGCCTTTGACTGTGACTGTAGTCTTTCTTATTCAGATACAATGGTACGTGATGCAATTGCATAGAACGTTTCTGATTTTCATATACGGGAGAAAATTTGGAACTAGTTAATCCCTCCCTTCAACAAGTGATAGACATATTGGATAGACAAGGCACACTTGACTGTGTTCAGGAATCTTTTGAAACATCGCCAGCCGTGTGTAACATTAACCGGCCCGCCGGGCGAGCTGCGCGGCGCAGTAAATTGCCCTCGCGCACGTCGAAGCAGCTGCCGCCGCGCCCTACACCAGGTGTGCCGCGCCAGCACACAAATGCAGTGAAATCATGCCCGCGGTGTGCTACTAGACATTCGCGTGAGCATTTCCCATCACGCCAAGCTATTTGCTTTTTCTGTAATACGAAAGGACATGTTCAAAGTGTTTGCCAGAGAAAGCTCCGATCAGACACTCTTAATCATTCCAGGCCCTTTGCTTCGCGCCGGAATCGAACCAAGGACACTCAGGCTCGTGGACTTTAGCCCATGGACATTCATGTAGTTAATTCCGCTTCGTCCAGTGCCACTTTCTCTAACAGTGACTGTGTTCGTCCCACAAAAACTGTGCGTCGACGTCGCCGGAAATCACGTCAATTAGCAAGTGATTCTGTACCAGTGTGTGTTCAAATTGCCCAAAACAGTCGCTCTTGTCGTCAGCAGGACAATAAACATTTTGTAGATTTGGACTTTAATGGCAAGGTCATACCATTCCAGCTTGATACCGGAGGTGCAGTTTCATTGCTCAATCACGACACGTACAAACAACTGGGCAAACCTCCGTTGTGTGCCGCAAATGTTCAGTTAAAAAGTTATTCCGAACAGCCGATCCCTGTGTTAGGACAGTGCACTCTTCTTGCAACATACAAGGGACAAACAAAACTTGTGTCCTTTTACGTTCTTCGTTCTTCTTCTGCAGTGAACTTGTTTGGTTTAGATATATTTCAGTTGCTTAACATGTCTATAGTAAATCAGGTCCTCTCAGTGAATCAGACTGTGCCTCCAGACAGTGTTTCTGGCGTTTGTGAAGAATTTGCAGACATTTTTGCACTGGGCTTAGGTTGCGCTAAAAACTATGAAGCACATTTGGAACTGAAAGTAAACGCGCAACCGAAATTTTTCAGAGCGTGCAATGTTCCCCACGCATTGCGTGATGAGGTCGCAAGAACACTAAACGATTTAGAATCACAGGGTGTAATTGAACGTGTGCAAGCTTCTCTCTGGTCCTCACCCTTAGTAATTTTGCCAAAACCTTCCAGAAAATTGAGACTTTGCGTGGACTTCAAGGCCACAGTGAATCCAGAACTAGTGACTGCTACTTTTCCTTTGCCCTGCCCGGAAGATCTTTTTGCTAAACTGTGCCCGGGAAAATATTTTTCAAAGTTGGATCTAGCCAATGCGTACTGCAAATACCGGTGGTCGACGAATCCCAGCGCGTATTGGTGGTTAACACGCATCTTGGATTGTACAGGTTCAAAAGACTGCCGTTCGGGTGTGCATCCGCCCCTGCATTATTTCAGCAATATTTACAAACTATTTGTGCGTCGGTCCCTACTGCAACAAACTACCTGGACGATATAGTGATCTCCGGACAGACAGAAGAAGATCATCTTGCGAACCTACGAACGTTATTTCAGGTCTTGCGACAAAATGGTCTTCGCGTGAGGAAGGACAAATGTGTGTTTTTTGCTCGTGACTTACCGTACGTGGGCCATGTCATCAATGCCCAAGGCATACATCCGAGTCCAGAGCACCTCCGTGCCATACAAGATTTGCCTTCCCCTCAAAATGTGAAGCAGCTGCAGAGTGTGTTGGGTAAAATTACCTACTATCATCGCTATCTGCGCAATGCCTCGTCCCTTTCAGCTCCGCTTCATCGCTTGCGCCGTACAGGTGTTCCGTTTCTCTGGACGACGGAATGCGTACGCGCCTTTCGCCAGTTGAAATCGGCGTTGCTTTCTAATACTTGCCTCACGCCTTTCGATCCCCAGAAACCCCTTTTGTTGATGGTAGATGCATCGGACTTCAGGATCGGTGCTGTGCTTGCGCACAAAGTGGGCTCGCATGATCGCCCTATTGCCTTTGCGTCCAAATTGCTCTCGTCTGCGCAAAGAAATTATTCCCAGATACAGAAAGAAGCTTTGGCTCTCGTGTTTGGTGTTACTAAGTTCCATGATTTCTTGTATGGTCGTCACTTTACCATCATCACAGACCACAAACCTTTGACGTCGCTTTTTCATCCGAACAAGCCTGTACCTCCAAGTACAGCGCAGAAATTCATTCGCTGGTCTATTTTCTTCTCGCAGTACCGCTACGATATCTTGTATTGGTCCACTGCTAAGCACGGAAACGCCGATGCGTTGTCCCGTTTGCCTGTTGCTGAGGATAGAGCATTCGATTCTTCCGAACTTGCTTGCCTGTTCATTGATTCAGAAACCGATGAAGTGGTCGAATCGTTTCCGATAGATTTTCGTCGTGTAGCTACAGCCACCGCTGCTGACCCTGTCCTTGCTACCGTCTTGCTTTTTGTTGCTACGCAATGGCCTTTGTCAAAGTCTCGGATCGAGGATCCGCTGGTTCGCAGATTTTTTGCTGATAAGGAGAGACTTTTTGTTCGACGTGGTGTTTTGTTGTTGCGTTCTGATAATGATCAGTCCCGAGTCGTGGTCCCGCGTTCGTTACAGTCCTCTGTTTCACGGCTTCTTCACCAAGGACTTTGGGGTATAGTGCGAACGAAACAACTTGCTTGTCAGCACTGTACTTGGTTCGGAATCGATGCTGCGATTACGAATATGTGATCTTCTTGCATGGCTTGTGGCGAACAACAATCCGCACCGCTGCAGAAAGTCTTTGCATGGCCAAAAGCCACTTCCCCTGGGCAACGCTTGCACATTGATTTTGCTGGTCCATTCTGGAATGCTCGATGGTTGGTTCTGTTCTACGCCTTCAGTAATATTCCTTTTGTTGTCTGGATGTCTTCCACGCCGTCCTCCGCCACCATCAAAGCGTTGTCTGCTATCTTTTGCATTGAAGGTCTTCCACAGACTATTGTTTCCGACAATGGCCCACAATTCATGTCCGCAGAATTTCAGTCCTTCTGCCAGGCCAATGGTATTCAACATCTGACATCCGCGCCGTTTTCGCCTCAGTCAAACGGTGCCGCTGAACGATTGGACCGGACTTTCAAGTCACAGGTGTTGAAATTGAAAGAGTCGCATTCTCGGGAGGACGCATTGTTGCTCTTTTTGTCTTCGTATCGCTCTCAGCCCCGAGATGGTCGCTCGCCGGCTGAGTTGCTCCACGTTCGTCCTCATCGAACCTTGATGTCTTTGCTGCATCCGCCGCATCAGGTTCATGTGCAGCGGCAGACTCCTGCTTTTGCTCCAGGCGACGTTGTATTTTATCGCAACTATCGAGGTTCACGGCGTTGGCTCGCAGGGCGCATTCTTCGCTGCCTCGGCCGCGCGATGTATTTGGTTTTGGGGGCCTCTGGTGAGGTACGTCGGCATCTCAATCAGCTGCGCCTCTGTCGTCGCACGGGTTCTGCCGCTCCCCGTCTGCTTTCAGCGACGGTGCCGTCCGGTCAGCGCCCTGGGGACCCATCTACTGGCTCGCCTCATCCCCTGGTGCTACCGACGATGCCTTCCATTTTGCCCCATGGCGACGAGCCGCCGCAGTAGCCGCCGCCGCCGCCTGTTCTCCCGCCGGCGCCTCCCGCATTCGACGCTTCGCTGCAGCCGCCAAGCGCCTCCCTGGGTCACGCGCCGCCGATCGCTTCCCGTGACCAGCCGTCCTCCGCCATGGACCTCTTGCCCGCTCCGGACCACATGACGTCATCGCGCGTCGGGTACCCCGATGCAATGGAGGCCCCTCCTGTCTCATTACGGGCGCATACACCGCATGTTGACGTGCACCCTTGACTAGGTTTTCAGGCGTTTCCTAGATCCCCTCGGACCGAATGGCCGGGTGCGGGTGGCACAGCCTCGCCTGTTGTTAGGCTCCCCACCTCCTCGCATACGTCACCATGGGGTCCTCCCCACGGCGGGCGGAAGCCTTATCACACGACCGTTCGCCGATTTGCGGGGGAGGAATGTGGTGTCACCACCAGACACCACACTTGCTAGGTGGTAGATTAAATCGGCCGCGGTCCATTTAGTACATGTCGGACCCGCGTGTCGCCACTGTGTAATCGCAGACCTAGCGCCACCACAAGGCAGGTCTCGTGATACAAACAAGCACTCGCCCCAGTTGTACAACGAGATTGCTAGCAACAATACGGACGAAGCCTTCCTCTCATTTGCCGAGAGACAGTTAGAATAGCCTTCTGCTAAGTCCATGGCTACGACCTAGCAAGGCCCCATTAGCCTTACCTAGTTTGAGAGTTATCGTATAAATGTCTCAAGAAGAACGCTGTATTCATCAAAGAATAAAAGTTAGGTATAAAGCAGCTACGTACTTTTCTTGCTACCATTCAATAGTTATCCTGTTCCAGACTTGATGCCAGTCAGCATGTGTGTACGCGTGCCTTTCTTTCGGCTCCCTTCCCAGTGTGGCATAGCAAGCTTGTTACGCCACAACAGTTAATATCACGGATGTCTACTTTGCAAATGCCAAGGTGCTTCACTGAAAACTAGTTTCGGAAAAGATTCAAACCGACTGTCAACGATACGAAATTTAGATTTGTTCGTCATATAGGTCTAACATGTCACGAGGTTGTTTATGAAGTGAACATGTTGATTAATATACTTCCTCTCCTCTAAATTTTTGCAATAGCATTTAACTGTAGAGTTTTTCTAACACCGGCGTTAGCAATTCCTTTCTGTTCTCTGAAACCTCAAAAACCATAACCCTTTCTGGTTTAAATCTGATGACATTAACTATCACTTCCGATCAACGTCATATACCTCAAGCATCCATACATCGAACTCGAAATATGCAGTGTTCCTGCACTTCTACAGAGCATGCATTGCAATATTTTACTCCAGCTGGTCTCGATCCTCAGACATCATAGACAGAAATAACGAGTGCTACCGCTAGACCACGGGCGTAAACAGACTATTTTTTTTTCTAACATCAGACAAGACTTCCTCCAGGAAGTGCCGCAGTCTACAGTGTTGTACAGATAGCCGGACTTAGAGTATTAGCGAGTTGGTTAGTGTATTTGTCCCATGTCGCGATCGGCGCGGACTTAGCCTCTGCAGCGGCCGGCCGCCGGTATAGTTTTATGTCAATGAGTGTGTGGTGTCACCGCCAGACACCACACTTGCTAGGTGGTAGATTAAATCGGCCGCGGTCCATTTAGTACATGTCGGACCCGCGTGTCGCCACTGTGTAATCGCAGACCTAGCGCCGCCACAAGGCAGGTCTTGTGATATGAACAAGCACTCGCCCCAGTTGTACGACGAGATTGCTAGCGACAATACGGACGAAGCCTTCCTCTCAATTGCCGAGAGACAGTTAGAATAGCCTTCTGCTAAGTCCATGGCTACTACCTAGCAAGGCGCCATTAGCCTTACCTACTTTGAGAGTTATAGTATAAATGTCTCAAGAAGAACGCTGTATTCATCACATAATGAAAGTTAAGTATAAAGCAGCTACGTACTTTTCTTGCTACCATTCAATAGTTATCCTGTTCCAGAATTGACGCCAGTCGGCGTGTGTGTACGCGTGCCTTTCTACCGGCTACCTCAAGTGGCGTAACAGTCTTGTTACGTCACTACAGATTGGCGACGAGTTTACAAAGGATCTTGTGTTTTACTTTGCTTACATTTATTTGTGTCATGGCTTCGCCAGATGTACTGTCCGAATTTTATCGTTTGCAGAATCAGCAGACGCAAGCATTATTGGATGCTCTTGGACAGCTCGTCCAGGGTCAACGTGCGCTGCACACCGATGCGGCGGCCGCCGCTTCATCGCTACCGCAGCCACAACATGCTGTTGCACCTCAATTCCGACCCTTTGATGCAACCCACGAGTCCTGGCAAGAGTGGTCCCGTCAATTCGCCTTCCACCTCGCCGCCTACAGAATTCAAGGAAATGAGCGGCAGCCGTTTGTGCTTTCTTGTGTCGGTGTGTCCACGTACCGTGTGATAGTGAAATTGCTTCCCCGACGCGACGTAGCAACTCTGTCCTACGAGGAAATTTTGTCTGCTTTAGATGCCTATTTCCAAGAAACAGTTAATGTGGTTGCAAAACGGTATACGTTTTTTCGTACAAAACGTACGGCCGGTCAAACTAATAGGGAGTGGGTAGCAACATTGCAAGGACTTACTAGGGAGTGTTCTTTTGACTGTGACTGTGGTCTTTCTTATTCAGATACAATGGTGCGTGATGCAATTGCACAGAACGTTTCTGATGTTCGCATACGGGAGCAAATTTTGAAACTCGTTAATCCCTCCCTTCAACAAGTGATAGACATATTGGATAGACAAGACACACTTGACTGTGCTTAGGAATCTTTTGAAACTTCGCCAGCTGTGTGTAACATTAACCGGCCCGCCGGGCGCGCTCGCGCTACGCGGCCCGGTAAATTGCCCTCGCGCACGTCGACACAGCTGCCGCCGCGCGCTAAGCCAGGTGTGCCGCGCCAGCACACAAATGCAGTGAAATCATGCCCGCGGTGTGCTACTAGACATTCGCGTGAACATTGCCCGTCACGCCAAGCTATTTGCTTTTTTTGTCATAGGAAAGGACATGTTCAAAGTGTTTGCCAGAAAAAGCTAAGATCAGATAATCACAATCATTCCAGGCCCTTTGCTTCGCGCCGGCATCGAACCAGGGACACTCAGGCTCGTGGACCTTCGCCCATGGACATTCATGTCGTTACTTCCACCCCGTCCAGTGCCACTCTTTCTAACAGTGACTGTGTTCGTCCCACAAAAACTGTGCGTCGACGTCGCCGGAAATCACGTCCATTAGCAAGTGATTCTGTACCAGTGTCTGTTCAAATTGCACGAGACAGTCGCTCTTGGCGTCAGCAGGACAATAAACTTTTTGTAGATTTGGACTTTAATGGCAAAGTGATACCCTTCCAGCTCGATACCGGAGGTGCAGTTTCATTGCCCAATCACGACACGTACAAACAACTGGGCAAACCTCCGTTGCGTGCAGCAAATGTTAAGTTACATAGTTATTCAGGACAGAAAATTCCTGTGTTAGGACAGTGCAGCCTTCTGGCAACATACAAGGGACAAACAAAACTTGTGTCATTTTACGTTCTTCGTTTTTCTTCTGCAGTGAACTTGTTTGGTTTAGATTTATTTCAGTTGTTTAACATGTCAATTGTAAATCAGATCCTATCAGTCAATCAGACTGTGCCTTCAGACAGTGTTTCTCGCTTATGTGACGAATTTGCAGACATTTTTGCACCGGGCATAGGTTGCTCTAAAAACTATGAAGCAGAATTGGAACTGAAGGTCAACGCGCAACCGAAATTTTTCAGAGCGCGCAATGTTCCTCACGCATTGCGTCAGGAGGTCGCAAGAAGATTGAACAATGTAGAATCACAAGGTGTGAGTGAATGTGCGCAATGCCTCTTCCATTTCAGCTCCGCTTCATTGCTTCCGCCGTAAAGTTCTTCCGTTCGTCTGGACGACGGAATGCGAACGCGCCTTTCGCCAGTTGATTTCGGTGTTGCTTTCTAATACTTGCCTCACGCCTTTCGATCCCTGGAAACCAATTTTGTTGATGGTAGATGCATCGGATTTCGGGATCGGTGCTGTCCTTGCGAACAAAGTTGGCTCCCATGATCGCCCTATTGCCTTTGCGTCCAAATTGTTCTCGTCTGCGCAAAGAAATTACTCGCAGATAGAGAAAGAAGCTTTGGCTCTCGTGTTTGGTGTTACTAAGTTCCATGATTTCTTGTATGGTCGTCTCTTCACCAACATCACAGACCACAAACCTTTGACATCGCTTTTTCAACCGAACAAGCCTGTACCTCCGCATACAGCGCAGAAATTCATTCGCTGGTCTATTTTCCTCTCGCAGTACCGCTACGATATCTTGTATCGGTCCACTGCTAGGCATGGAAACGTTGATGCGTTGTCCCGTTTGCCTGTTGCTGAGGCTAAAGCATTCGATTCTTCCGAACTTGCTTGCATGTTCATTGATTCGGAAACCGATGAAGTGGTCGAATCGTTTCCGATTGATTTTCGTCGTGTAGCTACAGCCACCGCTGCTGACCCTCTCCTTGCTACTGTTTTGCGTTTTGTTGCTACGCAATGGCCTTTGTCAAAGTCTCGGATCGAGGATCCGTTGGTTCGCCGATTTTTTGCTCACAAGGAGAGCCTTTTTGTTCGACGTGGTGTTTTGTTGTTGCTTTCTGATAATGATCAGTCCCGAGTCGTGGTCCCACGTTCGTTACAGTCCTCTGTTTTACGGCTTCTTCACCAAGGACATTGGGGTATAGTGCGAACGAAACAACTTGCTCGTCAGCACTGTACTTGGTTCGGAATCGATGCTGCGATTACGAATATGTGTTCTTCTTGCATGGCGTGTGCCGAACAACAATCCGCACCGCCGCGGAAAGTCTTTGCATGGCCACAAGCCATTTCCCCTTGGAAACGCTTGCACATTGATTTTGCTGGTCCATTCTGGAATGCTCGATTGTTGGTTCTGTTCACGCAGTCAACCGACCCTGCCAGGTTCCGCGCCGCGTAGGACTGGCATCATGCTGCGGTCGTCTGCTGACGCGCGCCACACACGCTGGCAACTGCGCCTCATTCCACCCGCTCCGTACTGAACTGTCAAAAGTCACAATTTATTTTAAACGCACTATTGTTACTTAATGACAAACTGACATGGGCGTATTGACCTGAAAATCTATTAACACGGCAAACTCACTGGTCAACGTTATTTTGTGTTGCTTCCTCTTGTGCATCATTACATAGCTGCTTCCGGTGCTGACATTTTTATGGATAACAATGCGCGATCACGTCGAACAGCACAGTTAGAAAAGCTGTTGGAACGACACGATATTCGGCGAATGCAGTGACCTACTTGTTCCCTGACTTAAACCCATCCAACACGTGTGAGATGCGTACTGCAGCACGTCCACGTGCACCGATCACCATCCAGCATGCGTCGAGCGCGCCGGTGGAGCAATGGAACGTCCTACCACAAGAACTCCTTACTAACTTCGCCCAGCGTGCGAGCACGTTGCAGACCACACATTGTCGTCCGTGGCGATCAGACGCCACATTAAGGACGACGTCCCGCGTTGTGCAGTGTTTAGAGGATCGTCATGAACCTCTGTGACTAAAGTGCAATTACTGCGTTTGAGCAGAACTGTTATTTCTGTCGGTCTTCTTGCGTATTTCTTTCGGTTACCTTCTGTACCATACTTCAACAGTTCTTTCTATTGCGGTAGGAGCTTCATCAAGCACTTAATACGAAACTTACTCTCGTCCTTAAGTCTGCACAAAAACCTCTTTTAACCGAAACTTGCGATCTCAAATCTGGGCCATTAGGTATCAAGATGAACCCTGCAACGCAATCTCGTCCTCTAGCTATTAAAATGGTAATAAAACAGACGAAACACAAGATCCAGGACCAACCTCAGCAGCCGACCGGAGAGGCCGAGCGGTTCTAGGCGCTACAGTCTGGAACCGCGCGACCGCTACGGTCGCTGGTTCGAATCCTGCCTCGGGAATGGATGTGTGTGATGTCCCTAGGTTAGTTAGGTTTAAGTAGTTCTAAGTTCTAGGGGTCTGATGACCTAAGAAGTTAAGTCCCATAGTGCTCAGAGCCATTTGCACCAATCTCAGCATTTAAGGTCAGACCCACTGGTGTCGTGTTTTTGAGTCGCCTATCTGAGGCTAAACGCAGTGTCAGAGAACGGAAAGAAATGTGGTACGCTGTCGTGGGGAAGCTCTTACAAAGTCTTGCAGCTGAGAAAGCTGCGAAGGAAACAAAACAAAGTGAGAAGGGGAAAGGTGTGAAGAGAAAATGATTTCCGAGAATGATTACAGCAAAACTGCTAAGACATCTCGATTCGGTAGAGTGTGCACGGGTTAAGGAAAGAAATTAGTATAGAACTAACTCAAGTAAAATGCAAAGACTTTGATCATTAGGCAATAATTTAACTTTCATCGGTCGCTCCAGTCGTGGCAGTTTACAGCAGTGCGTAGTTGTCTGGCACTTGGTGGTCGAATTGTGCCAAGTATGAAGCAGTGAAATAACAACTTTGTTGCAAGGTAATAGTACGCTGCGGGTAAATACCCAAAAAAAATGAATCCAGCGGTAAGCTGGGCCAAGTTCCCGCCGAGTCATCACTTCGCCCCACGAACTCAGCAGACTTGTTGCATCGTTTGTTAAACTTGGACAGACTGAGGTTGAGTTTGTGATGCAGCCGTAGCGTTTCACATGCCTTGCTAGGTTTTGCAGCAGCTAATCGATACGCCGCCCCTGCAGTCAGTAAACTTCTAAGACATTGCTGAATGACGGAAGAAATATTACAGCACCAAGAAGGGGTTTTGCGAGATAAACGAAAGTAGCGTCGCTATGAGGATATAAATAAGGTTTCCTTAAATACGCATCAGCGGAAGTGAGCGTTAATTACTTTTGAGACTGGACGTAATGAGTTGATGATAATCAGTACTTTAAGACGACGAAGACACACTTATCGGGTGCTCACTGAGTTTGAACGTGGTCGTATAATCAGACTAGAAGGAGCTGCACGTTCCTTCCGTGCTAATGCAGTCGTGGTCACGGGAAGGTACGGTCGCAAGATGACCGAGGTCCGGACGACATACCTGGCATTACGGAGAGGGAAGTCCTTCGTGTTCGGCGTATAGCTGTGATGCATCGTACTGCGTCTGCAACAGCAATCCGAGCAGCATTCGGCACCGCAGCGGTTACGTCAAGGACAGCTCCATGCCGGAAGCCCTGCAGCGTGCATTCCACGGATTTGAAACCACCGCCGTTTGTGACTTTAGTGGCTCTCTGGAGGGCGGAGTGGAGGTCTGTTGCGTTTTCTAATGAAAGCAGGTTGTGTCTCGGTTCCACTGATGGTGGATGGTTGGTTAGGAGGAGCAAGGTGAGCACCTGCAGCTAAACAGTCTGCGTGCTAGACACACTTGACATACACCTGGAGTAATAGTCTGGGGTGCGATTCCGTGTGACAGCAGGAGTGCTCTCGTGGTTATCCCACGAATCCTGACTTTTAATTCAGTCTGATGATTCCACCTGTGATGGTGCCATTCATGAACAGCATTTCATGGGACGTGCTTTTCAGCAAGATAACGCTCGCTAACGTACTGCTGTTTTTACGCAATATGCTCTACAGAGTGTCGACATGTTGTCTTGACCTGCTCGATCACTACGTCTGTCTCCAATCGTACATCCATGGGATATCATCAGACAACAACTCCAGCGTCATCCACAAACAATATTAACCATCCCCGTACTGATCGACCAAGTGTAATACGCTTAGAACTCCATTCCACAAACAGACATCCAGCAGTTGCGCAGCACAATGCATGCACTTTGGCATTCTTGCATTCAACATTCTAGGAGTTATACCGGTTATTAGTGTGGCAGCATTTCACATTTGCGATGACTTTTCCCGAAGTTAACTAAATCTGTGCAACGTAATCACTTAAATATAATCCCTAGATAAAGGTATTCCCAAAAAATTTTTTTACGCTAAATTGATAATTTCTTGGTGTTGGAACGTTATTTTCAGTCAGTGTAGAGTGCACAGTAAATAGTACAGTAAACACTGCTACAAATGAAGGTTTGGTGCATAGGTGACAGTAAGAACTTTTCCACTCGTCAGCCTGACAAAAGCCTTCTGTACTGTCCCGACGACGGCAGCTAACTAGAACACTCGAGGCACACTGTCCATCAGAGTCTAGGCTAGTTTGTGTGTCCTAGAACTAGCTGTCAGCTGCGGCCGTTCTTCTCAAAAGGATGAACGCTGTGGCGCCTGGGAACTGCGTAGGGTGTGGCCCGGGGCCTCCTCGGGTCGCACCCGTCGTAGACGCTGCGCTGACTTGCAGCACTCTGCCGTAGTCGACCTCCTGCTTTCAGTTTCGTTATTCGACGACACCGAACAGTATTGTTCAGCGAAAGGTGGCTGATGGATAATATGACTAACGCCGATGAGGAATGCCTTTATTGTTTAGAAACAGTTTCATTGTATGTTTTTAATGATTGTTTCATCAATTGCCTAGGATGTGTAGTATGGGCGGATGAAAAGAGCGCTGGCATTGGCGACGACTAAAATGCTATTTTTTCTGCATGTAACATTTTTATCACTTTATTTTCTCAACAGTAAACAAACATTTTTTCTTAAAAATGAGTTATATTTTGTACTTTATTTTTTACTCTCATTGTTTCATTTCTACTTCAAGTAAGTTGCCTTTTTTAGAAGGACAACTTAATTGTTGATACTGGTTTCATCAATTTATAGTAGGGTGACCATTTTGCTCTACCCAATCGGGCACAATTTCTACTTTTGTTGAGTGAGAATTAAAATAATCAAGCGGGGTTCAGGCTAATTCTGAGCGTAATTTTTGAGTTTCGTAGATCGACTGCCCCTTAGCAGAAACCAAAATCGCCTATCATTAGAACGGTCGCTGTGGCCTTCCCATACCTCGTCCGCAACTCCTCCCTCACAGCCCCCCCCCCCCCCCCCCGGCTCCCCAGAAACATAATCCGCCCCTCCACACTACCCTATAATTTGGGTCCAAAATTAATAATAACTTTTTCAAAAGCAGTCAGTTTCATTTTTGTACAATAGTAAATATATATACAATCTTAGCAATATATTCTTTGGAATAATATGTAAATAATCGCTTACAGTCTTACATACTATGCCATCACACATTGTTTTCTATGCGTTTAAAAAACATTTTGATACTCTCTTCTGTACGCGGAGTTTCTCATCATTTATGAGGTTCTGGTATGGGTCGTAGATGGATTTAAGTGTTGTAATTTAAATACAGCGAAAACGCAGGCTACCTAACACGAAGTAGAAATGGTGAAGCTAGCAACACACCAGTAATACGAATTTAAGTTTTAAATCTACCGTTCTGCTCCTGGCTAAAGACTGCCTCTCGGTTAGGGAATTCCCTTTTTCTTTCCTGTGAGTGTAGTATTTGCTTTCCCCTGTGTTGCTGTACTGTCAGTTATCAAAACCCTTCATAAATCTCCCAGTTGTGTATGACGGACTGGTACAAGTTGATCGGAACGCAATCCATTCCGCTTGCATTCGGAAGATTATTCTCGTAACACAACAACTGGCAAATGTTTACTTCGATGAGTATCTAAGTTTCTGCTTGCTGGAGCACCCGGTTTCGCAGAGGGAGTTGGTATGCCAGCGTGCGGCAGTTGGAATAAAAAGATAAACTTTCAAGACTAAGAGGTAAAATAAATTATTGAAAACTTAATCTAACTCTTTACAATACTTGTATATAATCAACATTTTCATTTGCTTATCCACGATATACACTACTGGCCATTAAAATTGCTACACCGAGAAGAAATGCAGGTGACAAACGGGTATTCATTGGACAAATATATTATACTAGAACTGACATGTGTTTACATTTTCACGTAATTTCGGTGCATAGATCCTGAGAAATTCAGAAAGGCCCGTACAGCACCTGAAACATGCTGTAGTGCATTATCCTGCTGAAATGTAGGGTTTCGCAGGGATAGAATGAAGGTTAGATCCACGTCTCGTAACACATCTGAAATGTAAAGTCCACTGTTCAAACTGCCGTCAATGCGAACAAGAGGTGACCGGGGCTTGTAACCAATGGCACTCGATACCATCACACTGGGTGATACGCCAGTATGGTGATGACGAATACACCATTCCAATGTGCGTTCACAGCGATGTCGCCAATCACGGATGCGACCATCATGATGCTGTAAACAGAACCTGGATTCATCCGAAAAAATGATGTTTTGTCATTCGTGCACCCAGGTTCGTTGTTGAGTACACCATCGCAGGCGCTCTGTCTGTGATGAAGCGTCAAGGGTAACCGCAGCGACGGTCTCCGAGCTGAACTCCATGCTGCTGCTAACGTCGTCGAACTGTTCGTGCAGATGGTTGTTGTCTTGCAAACGTCCCCATCTGTTGACTCAGGGATCGAGACGTGGCTGCACGATCCGTTACAGCCATGCGGATAAGATGCCTGTCATCTTGACTGCTAGTGATACGTGGCCGTTGGCACCCAGCACGGCGTTCCGTATTACCCTCCTGAACCCACCGATTCCATATTGTGCTAACAGTCATTGGATCTCGACCAACGCGAGCAGCAATGTCGCGATACGATTAACCGCAATCGCGATAGGCTACAATCCGACCTTTATCAAAGTCGGTAACGTGATGGTACGCAGCCGAGCGGTCTAGGGCGCTGTAGTCATGGACTGTGCGGTTGGTCCCAGCGGAGGTTCGAGTCCTCCTTCGGGCATGGGTGTGTGTGCTTGTCCATAGGATAATTTAGGTTAAGTAGTGTGTAAGCTTAGGGACTGATGACCTCAGCAGTTAAGTCCCATAAGATTTCACACACAATTGAATTGAACATTAAATTGATGGTACGCATTTCTCCTCTTTACACGAGGCATCACAACAAAGTTTCACCGGGCAACGCCGGTCAACTGCTGTTTGTGTATGAGAAATTGGTTGGAAACTTTCCTCATGTCAGCACGTTGTAGGTGTCGCCACCGGTGCCAACCTTGTGTGAATGCACTGAAAAGCTAATAATTTGCATATCACAGCATCTTCTTCCTGTCGGTTAAATTTCGCGTCTGTAGCACGTCATCTTCGTGGTGTAGCAATCTGAATGGCCAGTAGTGTATATGTACTAATTTTTCGACTTTCCTACTCTAGAGCGAGTTTCGTATAGCTCACCATGAGGGATGCAGTAGTCCCTGAGGTTGATGCCACAATATTTTAGAGTTTGTTCTTGCCTTATATTAATTTTAAAACGTTAGGCTAATTTAATTCGAAATTGCAGTCTATTAGATTGGAATGGTAGTTGAACAGAGATAAAAGGTATTGTGGATTAAACAGTGTGTGTCCTTTGTACTTTTCAGTTATCAGTCATCAGTCTTCGATGATGTTAGTCATCCTTTTTGGATTACACACAGTATTGGTGAGTTACGATTTCTGAATAGTATGATCAGAGATCAAATTTTAAATCGAAGGCAGTGTAGTGGCAGTCCTGGTACCTGGAAAGAGTTTAGAAATTCTGTAGGGGGTTCACACTTTCTTGTCGATCAATTCATGTATTGTCTCTTTGCCGGGAATTTCTTTTGAATACTTAAGTTGATATCGTCAACACTATTATTTTTAGTTATCAAAATTAACGTTTCATATAGCCAGTCCGGATTGGTAAAGTTGTGAACAGATTTTGGACAAATTTGGTCTATGAGTTCGTTTTCAGCAGACGCTATGTTGCACAAATCACTGCTGAGTTTAATGAGACCTGTCGTCTGGTCAGCAGGCTAGGTGCCTTCGCCTGTTTGTAAAAATTGTCGAGCAAAATGTTTTCGACAGTTCAGCTCCCATACTTTTTGGTAATCGCATTATTTGTCCTGCTCTGAGATGTGATTTCTTTTTAAATGGAAATGTTTGTCCAAATCTCCTGAGAATATTACAACTTCTTCCATCACTTCAGAGTTTCATCACAAGTCTGTTAATGTTCTGTATTCGAGTAATTTTTGTGTGCCTTTGTATGTGCGCTCCAGAAGATAACTTTAGCTTGCTTTAGAAGTTCACCCTGTCCAGATGATTTTGAGATTTTACGTATCGGTAATTGTTCTTCGGCTATATTCAGTGGTAGTTGTAGGGCGGAATGAACAGTCTGTCCTCCTTTCGTAAGTGTACGTGTAATGATGGATGATATCAGCGCAAGTGCGTGAGTTGACTAGCACGTACAGGGTGATTAAAAAAGAATACCACAACTTTAAAAATGTGTATTTAATGAAAGAAACATAATATAACCTTTTGTTATACATCATTACAAAGAGTATTTAAAAAGGGTTTTTTTCACTCAAAAACAAGTTCAGAGATGTTCAATATGGCCCCCTCCAGACACTCGAGCCATATCAACCCGATACTCCAACTCGTTCCACACTCTCTGTAGCATATCAGGCGTAACAGTTTGGATAGCTGCTGTTATTTCTCGTTTCAAATCATCAATGGTGGCTGGGAGAGGTGGCCAAAACACCATATCCTTAACATACCCCCATAAGAAAAAATCGCAGGGGGTAAGATCAGGGCTTCTTGGAGGCCAGTGATGAAGCGCTCTGTCATGGGCTGCCTGGTGGCCGACCCATACTGTTGATTGTGGAATTTGCAGCTCTCTGCTAGCTCTGCGAGTCGATTTTCCTGGGCTGCGAACAAATGCTTGCTGGATGCGTGCTACATTTTCATCACCCGTTCTCGGCCGTCCAGAACTTTTCCCTTTGCACAAACACCCATTTTCTGTAAACTGTTTATACCAACGTTTAATACACCACCTATCAGGAGGTTTAACACCATACTTCGTTCGAAATGCACGCTGAACCACTGTCGTCGATTCACTTCTGCCGTACTCACTAACACAAAAAGCTTTCTGTCGCGCGGTCGCCATCTTAGCATCAACTGACGCTGACGCCTAGTCAACAGCGCCTCAAGCGAACAAATGTACAACTAAATGAAACTTTAAAGCTCCCTTAATTCGCCGACAGATAGTGCTTAGCTCTGCCTTTTGTCGTTTCAGAGTTTTAAATTCCTAAAGTTGTGGTATTCTTTTTGAATCACCTTGTATTTCCGGCAGCAACAGGTCTATTAGAAACGTTTTCCCGGTTGCGCCTGGTGCGTCCAAGTAAACAATTCCACCAGTGTTGTTGTCGATCCAGTCCGTGATAACGTAAATTTTCTGTTGACTGTCATTGAGGAGTGGTTTGTTGTGAGAAGTGTATAGAAGCAGTTCGTTGATGTTGTAGCTTTTTCCTATGTAATTTCGAAATTCAGCGCACTGAAAGCATCTTTTCGTGGTGCTTGCATCCCAAGTCTTACTATGGACTGGTTGTTTAATGCAAAACATTTATCTTCTATGAGAATGAGTACTTCACTGAAGATTTCGTCGTTGAATTCGATGGTCAGTTCAGGTGAGCTTGTACACAGTACAGACATGGTAAAGTATGTCATCACCTATATTTCCTTTGAAGAGGTCCCATAACTCTTTTGGATTCAATGGGTTTCATGTTGTTATAATTATGGCGAATAAGTCTGTCATTAATTCAGCTGAGGCTGTAAGTGAGGCTCATTGTAGTGTTAGCTCCCAGTGGTAGTCGTTTTCCAGCAGTCCTAAGCGATGGCATGCTTCTCTGCACTTCTGGCGTAACCGCCAACGGTCTTGAGATCTGTGAAACTTGTTGGTCTCCGTATGTATATAGAAACATTCGACGTTGATCGGATGTAAGGAATACACTAGACCTATTGCGCCAGTTTTCATGATTCCTGAATGACCTTCTACTGGAATTCCTTGTTTTCTTCTTGTTGTGTTCCACATATAATAGGTAGAGACATGGTAAAAAGTTGTTAATGTTGTATTCTGAGGTGGTTCGCTTGCAATTTTTCTGGTGGCATCTCGTAAAGTAGTCTCTCTGTCCATTTTCGAGAAGTACTGCTAATTGCTGCCTAGCAGGTACGCTTTCGTATTGGGGAGAATCTCGCTGTTCCTGTTTTATTAATCGCTGTCTTTAGCTATTTTAAATACTGAAATGTCACTGCCTTTGTTCACATACTTACAGACACATTTGATGGATTTCACTGCATTCCAGTATTCTACGTCTATGTGTGCTTGGAAAGTTGAATGGTTTTTAAAAATTTGGAAAGTAGTGTGTTATATGATACCACCCATTGTCAATCTATTTCCAGTTCGTCGCTGCCTCGTATTCGTATTTTTGCTGTGAAGCTACCGTTTTTAGATGATGGTCTTCTATATTTGGGATAGCCATCAACTCCGGTTTCGTGTCGTCCAAGTTTTTAGTATTTTTGGTACATTTTTCATCAATCATACATGGCGAATTGGGGTTTAATGGACCGCATGGTACCTGAATCATGTTTTTCACCACTATATCGTACAATTCCCCTGGATTGGGAAACTCAGATTGGTTCAATTTCTCGATAACCGTGGGATGAAGTCTGTCGTGTAGCCATATGAGATTGTGTGAGTGATGCACTCCTAATTTTTGCCATTCTGTAGTGTACATCCACCATATAACGGTTCCAAAGATGTAGTATTTTGTAATGATTCTTATGTTTTTGGCGGAAAACTCGGGCTATTGTGTCTTGTCGATGCATGGGAGCTTGTCATATCTTAGTTGTTCTCTGATTTCTGGCCACGATGGGTTGCTTGTGAATGTTATGAAGAGGTCAGGTCGTCACCATTTTCTTATGTAGGTCATGACATCTTGAGTGTATTCATGCATGTGTCTCTGACTTCCTATGTATGATGAGGATAAGACTACCATTGTCGTCAATCACTTATGACTGCGTATCGAAGGAGGGTGTACGAGGTGTGGCTAGAAGAAAACCGGACTAGTACTGGTGAAACAATAAAACGAATGCAATAAGGCTTAAAGTCGCGTGGCCTGTCACGTGACTCTCGCTCCGCCTACTGCTCGAGTTTCATCTGCCTCCTGCACTCAGTCTGACCGTGGCGTCTGTTTTAAGTAGTTGACGTTTTGTCTGTGCGTCGGAAAATGTTGAGTGTACAGAAAGAACAGCGTGTTAACATCAAATTTTGTTTCAAACTAGGAAAATCTGCAAGTGAAACGTTTGTAATGTTACAACAAGTATACGGCGATGATTGTTTATCGCGAACACAAGTGTTTGAGTGGTTTAAACGATTTAAAGATGGCCGCGAAGACACCAGTGATGACACTCGCACTGGCAGACCATTGTCAGCAAAAACTGATGCAAACATTGAAAAAATCGGTAAACTTGTTAGACAAGATCGCCGTTTAACAATCAGAGCAGTGTCTGAGTTAACAGGAGTTGACAAGGAAAGTGTTAGGCAGATTCTTCATGAAAGTTTCAACATGAACAAAGTGTGTTCAAAAATGGTTCCAAAGTGTCTCACAATTGAACAGAAGGAACGCCGAAGAATTATTTGTTCTGACATCCTGGAAAACATTGAACGTGATCCCACCTTCTTACAAAATATTATTACTTGCGATGAATCGTGGTTTCTTACTTACGATCCCGAAACTAAACGCCAATCGATGCATTGGAAAACTCCAGGTTCTCCACGACAAAAAAAAGCACTAATGTCAAAATCGAAATTCAAGGCAATGATGATTTTTTTTTGACATCAAAGGGATTGTGCACATTGATTGGGTACCAGAGGGACAAACAGTGAATCAGCATTACTACATTAGCGTCCTGGCTACCCTACGTGAGCGAGTACGGAGAAAACGGAACGATTTGTGGAGAAAAAAGTCATGGATCCTTCACCAAGACAATGCCCCAGCTCACAGTGCGTTGTCAGTGAAGACGTTTTTGGCAAAACACAACATTCCCATCTTAGATCATCCACCCCACTCACCTTATTTGGCCCCCTGTGACTTTTTTCTTTTCCCTAAAGTCAAGTCAGCTTTGAAAGGAACTAGATTTGAGACTGTTGAAGCGGTAAAAGAAAAAGCGACGGAAGTAATGTATGGACTTACCAAAAATGATCTGCAGCATTGCTATGAACAGTGGAGAATTCGTATGGAGCGGTGTAGAGACCGAGGAGGAGAGTACCTTGAAGGAGATAACATGAAATTGTAAATAATTGTAAATAAATGTTTTTTCCAGCATCAGTCCGGTTTTTTTCTAGCCGCACCTCGTATTCTTCTGATTCAGGCTTATGTAAAGACGCCATTCCGCTTCAGTTATTGCATACGTACTACCAGAAATTGTTGGAATAAATGACCAGTGTTGGAAATGTGATTGTATGTTTTATTGCCTCTCATCATTAAGTGGTAGAACTCCTTGGAAGTAACAATTCTGTTGGTTTCTTCGCCTCTTTCAGTTGGATATGTTTTTACATTAAAAAGATAGCCTTCCTCTCGGTGCAGAAATACAGCATCATGGATATATAGGGCATCATATGAACAGTATGTCTCTGCAATGCGTTGTAGCTCTTCTCTTCTTCGTTGTGCAATTATGTCACAGCTTGTGATTTTTTATTTTGTACAATTACGATGTCCACTTCGTCTATCTGAGGTGAATTACATCGACGTTCGTGGTATTTTGTCAGCTGGAATTGTAGCTTTATAGTCATCAGATATCGTTTCATCATAAATCATTCGTTTTAGTGCATTTTTGAGTATGTGAATCAGTTGATTCTATTCGTGAAAGATCCTCTGTATATATTGGACTACTTCTCGTTTCAGTACAGTGATATTTGCACATCACTGATAAGTCTGTGTTTCTTCATTTCTGCTGCAATGTACTTGCAGATATTTATGATCTTCGTTGGGTAGTGGTGATAATGATCCCATGTTGTGATAGATTTGTCGCTGGGCGGGGAAAACATAACAGATTTCATCGTTGTTAATATTGATCGAGGTGGCACTGAAAGAAGTCATTTGGAAGTATGCGCTGTACGCTTTTATATTTTGAAGAAAGGGTTTTGATTCTGAAGTTTCCCCGGTCATATAATGTAAAAATTCCTGCGGTTGTGCTTCCAGTGGTGGTAATGGAATTCTTCATTCATGCTACAGAATCCTGATGTATTTCTACTGAATTTTTTCGCATTGCAAAATTGGCAAATGTTACCCATTTCTGGCCGGCTGGAGTGGCCGAGCGGTTCTAGGCGCTACAGTCTGGAACCGCGCGACCACTACGGTCGCAGGGTCGAATCCTGTCTCGGGCATGGATGTGTGTGATGTCCTTAGGTTAGTTCGGTTTAAGTAGTTCTGTTCTAGGGGACTGATGACCTCAGAAGTTAAGTCCCATAGTGCTCAGAGCCATTTTTGTTACCCATTTCTCCTGTTACGATGTAGTTATGTTTATTATATTCTTGCGTCAGGTCGCAGTGGAATGCTTTATTTGTTAGGTTGTATTGTTTACCCGTTCTCGCCAGCGCTTCACGTAGGATGATATTCTCATGGCTGTCTTGAGTTCACAGTCTTTCATCATAAGATTGTGTCGCTAATCTTGATTCTTCAATCCATCCATTTCGTTTTTCTTCGGTTTATCTGTTTCTTACGGTGCTCATTCTGCCCGTTGGGAGCTTAAACGTACTCTTCACTCTTCGTCTGTTTCGTGTTTTTCGCTGTTGTTTATTTCACCGTTTTGCTTTATAACTGGCAAGATATCCTCCTGTTTTACGTTGGGCATTGTGTAAAATATAAATCAAGTCAAATCGTTATTAACAAATACACTAAGTACTGTTTATATGCTTATCACACTTAATTTTCGATTTATATTCCATCACTGTATATACCTTGACTCCTCACACTTTCACTGTTTGTTTTTATTCACTGACTGCACTATTTTTTCGGTTCCTTCCTTCTTCACTGATAAGGATCTGACATTCGAACCCACGCCGGGTCTTCCTTCTTTTTACGCCAATCAATGGGTAGCCACGCCAGTGGCGAATTGTAGAACATACCAAGAAGGTTTCGAATGGTCCACAATGTTTCAGAGTATTGCACAACTTTCGAAACTGTTCTGGAAAGTTCCACAATGTTCCGGGATGTTCCAGAATATTGCAGACTATTCCTGAACATTCCAGGACATCCCAGATCATTGTAGAACGTTCTGGAATGTTGTGGTATGCTCTTGAATACTCTAGAAAGTTCTGGAACATTTTCGAATACTCACAAACGTTCTGGAATATTCTAGAAATTTCTAGAGGGTGCAGCTTCTCTTATATCTTCAAAAGCACTCCCCATAGGTAAAAACGGGAGACCTTCTTCATGGATAGTGGTAGAGGGCTACCAGACTACATAACTTCCTTGATCGCTTTGGGAGTCATTTATCAATTTAGCAACACGCACATTGTATACTTACTTTCTTAGTTTATAGATTTATGATTTTTAGATTACATTTAGTTACTTTCAGTGTCGACTACCAGTTCTCTTAAAAACCGTTAACCCTCATGGATGTTTTCCTACATTTCGCTATTGTCTTCTAGCACTAAACCTTCCAATGGAAAAGAAATCATCATGCATGCAAGCTCATGGAGCCTACGCTCAATGTTTGACCGGTCACAGCTCGCCTGTTGAGGGGGTCACGTACTCGCCCAATGTCTGATGTCCGGATTCCGGATACGCGGATAATCGAGCATGGCTGGTAACCGCTGACGTCTCACCTCGCCTGGCCCCGGCTCGTTCCACTGTACTGTACAAATCCAACGCCCCTCTCTCTCTCTCTCTCTCTCTCTCTCTCTCTCTCACACACACACACACACACACACACACACACACACACACACAATGTATTTATCTCTGTCTCTTTCTCTCTCTTTTAAAACAAAAGTAACGTTTCCAAGAACGGGTACCTGACACAGCTAAATTCATAAAGCACTTGAAAAGTAAAATGATCCTACAATGGCGGACAGAAGACGAGTCTCATTCCCAAACGGACGATATATTCCATTATAATGTAGAGGTCTGCTTCATCTGCTACGGATGATCTGTTGTTCCTCCAATCGTTGAAACGATCTCTCTGGAAGGTGATGACACAGAACTTGAAGGATCTATGATAATAAACAAAAGAGACGAGTAATACAGAACTGATGTGGAAATCATCGAAACGTTCCAGTGAAAACGAGGTGTTTTACGTTAATGAAATATTGTACGAATTATAACATTCCCGTTTCTCTATAATACACTATCCAGTGATTACGCAAAAACGATTATGTTAATGATTGCATGTTGTACCTGCGTAAGTACCACACATTTGTGACAAATTCCTAAGAATTTCGTGCTTTTCATTTATTTCAAGCATATTAAGATCACGGAAAGATGGCCAAAGAAACGTAGCAATTTTATGTCTGGAAGTGATCACAATCTTCTCACGAACGAAAGTCAAGGCTCGATTTTTGATACTTTGTTCCTCCTGTTAAAAAAATAGATATCCGTTAGTAGACATCAATTACGCTAGTCAATTATAAATCTATCGCGTATCATAATAAGACAGTGCTTTTAACTGCAGTAATTACTCACCTAACAGTCAGTGTCATTGACACTGCCAATTTGTTGCAGTTTGTGGAACCAAAGATGAACTAACTGGACTGTCATCTCTTTTTCGCCTTCTAATTCATCTGTGGCCTCTTTAAATGGTCTCAGGAAATGCGCAAGTTCAATATCATATCCTTGCAGTATGTAATCGGAGTTCTTTTCCGTCAGCAGAGCAGCATCTTCGTTATACTGAGTGTGTAAGGATTCCAGCATAGTGTACAAGCTGTTCCAGCGTGTGCAGACCTCTTGTTTCAACGATGATTTCAAAGACGAACAGATGCCACCTTTCTTGATGTCCCTTACAATGCATTTTTGTAGAATTTATTGTTGATGCGATGTTCGGGGGATGATTTAACAAGAAGTTATGTTCATCGAATGTATGGCTAGGTGCTGTGTTTGTACAATGAGCAGCACAAGAAATCCTTTCATGATTTTCCAAAGTGTTCATTAGATTGGCACCCTGGTCGGAGACAAAAACAAAACTGTGCAACATGTCCGGCGAAATGTCCCAATCATCCATCCTCTCTTCAATTTCTTCCATAATATTTACTCCCGTCTTCTTAACGTCCGGGAATTTTGTTGTAAATAAAACATTGTACATTGTTCACAAGAGACCAATCTGTGTTAATATAATGTGTTGTGAGAGTCAAATAGTGGACCTGATTATGCGAATCAGTGCACACATCAACTGCCGCATAACAAGTTTTATTAATAATTTTCGCAATAACAGAAGGCATTTAGTGTTCCCTATTGCATCAGCTTGTTCTTTGACATGTCTGCTTATAGTAGAGGGATGTGTCATGACATCTGCCACGTTAACTTCTCCATAATGCGCATCTAGATGTATTAATTCTTGGACTAGTTCTCTGAAACCTTCACCGGAAACAGCATTAAAAGGTCTCATATCTTTAGCACACACTGCAACACAGTTTGCTGTAATACTATTTTTTATTACTACCGGTGTCCCTGAAGTGGCTAAATCTTTGTGAGGTTTCTTGTAACTGTGTTTCTTTAAATGATTGGATCCCGACTGGAAAAACAATGTGGAGTAGTTTATGCACGATACGTACCCAGTAGACGCACTGTTTTCGTCTACAGCCAACAGAAATGTACTCTATACTTGCCTTTTTAGACCTTCCCGTTTCTTCAATGTGTAAACATTGGTTTCAATCTTAGGTCTTACTGCACTGGCTTCCTCGCGCCGCATGAGTACAGAGAGAGCACACCACAAATGAGAAGCCCGTACTGTCTGCAGTCTCACACGGATAATGACACGTGTAATGTGTTTGAAGTTACGTGCTACGTATTCGGTCACGGCATCTATGCTCGGTCACTACGACTGTTGCGAGCAGCCTATTCAGTTAGGGTGTGCTCGCCCTATCTCGTATTTTGCGCTCGCTTACTCTGTCATGCAGGAGTCTACTTCTGACAATATGCAGCATATAAAAGGGTGTGAAGGGTATGCGTATAAATACTGTGATAATTAGTACCATAATATGTATCCACTTTAGTGTCTTATTTGTTTTTTTCTGAATGTGATAGTCTTGCCGCAAAAACAACACACACTGCAGTACCTAATGTGTTTTGCACGGCCGTAACTTGGCCAAGATTTGGCTAGGCCTCTCAGCATAGATTATCAGTTTTGCGTCCATACCTCACACTTCAGTACCTGACCTGCTCCCCGTGGGTAGACAAACGTTAATGACTTTCTTGTGCCACTCGTACTTGCAGGTACTAACCAACCTAAAAACATATTACTCGAATAGCTGTAATTACTAGTTGTGAAAATGAAGTAAATAGACATGTAATGTTGTTCGGTACACTGTCCTCAGTCAATAGAAATATCTGCAATCTCTAACACCCTGCCTGAAAAGAAACGTGAACCACCAGAAAAAGGAGAGGGACACAGAATGAAACTTCACTCTAGACAGGACGTGTGATGTTATTGCAGTGATTGGAAAATCGAATCGAATTTGCAAAGGACGTGGCACTATGATACCCATGTCACTGTGAAGTTACACCACCTCAGGCCTGCGTACGTGTATTTTTCCACTGGGAGAGAGGGTGTCGTAAAGCCACTGTAGCTTCTCCTAAGGCAGCCTGGCACACAACTGTTGTAAATCGTTGTCGATATCCTCGATACTCGCTGTAGGATTGAGCTGACGTCCTCGCTGCTCTCATTCATATCCTATCAGCGACAGATCTGGGGCCCTCGCTACCCACAGGAGAACGTCAGCATCACGCAGACAGGTCATAGAGGCGGGTGCAAAATGTCGACGAGCATTGTGCTGTTCACAAATGGCACTGCCGTGTTGTTGCCTGAGAAGTACCACGTAGGGCATAGCATAGCCATGACGTACCTCTCTGACGTCAAGGGTTTCTGCACTCATAACGAGCTGCGACCTTCAGTCACACCTGTTGGCTCCCAACATCATGACGCCAGGAATAACACAGCTGCGCCTCTCGAAAACAGTCGAAAGAATGGAAGCTTTCCTCAAGTCATCACCGTACTCGTCGATGACGGTCACCTGGAGTAGTGCAGATCGGCAATTCATCGACGTACACAATGCGGCCTCATTCATCAACAATCCATGCATGGAACGACCCCAAACACAGCCGTTTGTTTGGTGTTGTTAACGGCAGCCAATGCATGGGACTGGAATTCGCCAAGTCAACGAATAGTGCAGGATGACACCGAACATTGCAGTGAGTCCATTACTTGTTGTCGAATGCCGGTGCAGATGTGAAGAGGTGACGATGCGCTTGGTTCATAATATGGCGATGGTCACTTGTGCTCGTCAGCATGACTGACTTTGATGACGAGTACGCCTGCTCTCAAGTTTCCATGCATTCCGCCGTCGGCCCACAATCACATCCTATTCCCCCACAAATCTGGATATTACACAATTACACAAGCTGTCCAAATGAAGTCCCACAACGACGGCCTTTTCAAACTCTTCAGGTGCCGATAAAGCTGTGTCATGCGAGTATACGGCCTCTCTGCGTTCTATATTGTGACCATTCAATATCTGACGCAGTTCACATCTCTTATGTACAGTATGAGGTCTGTTAACAATGCTAAACACGTACAACACTAAAACATTCTGCCTCTGACAAAGAACTGCAACTAATTTACATAAGCGTCAATGGTGTGAACAAGTTCAAAAATGGTTCAAATGCTCTGACCATTATGGGACTTAACTTCTGAGGTCATCAGTCGCCTAGAACTTATAACTACTTAAACCTAACTAATCTAAGGACATCATACACATCCATGCCAAAAGCAGGATTCGAACCTGCGAGCGTAGCGGTCACGCGGTTCCGGACTGTAGCGCCTAGAACCGCTCGGCCACCACGGCTGGCTGTAAGCAAGTGTGAAGTTGCATTGACAGCCGACCACGTCTTCTGGGTGCTACACTTTTTTTTGTATATTCGGACCTGGTCTGCCTCCATAGCTGAGCAGTCAGTGCGGCTGACTGCTATGTGGATCCAAAATGGTTCAAATGGCTCTGAGCACTATGGGCTTAACATCTGAGGTCATCAGTCACCTAGAACTTAGAGCTACTTAGACCTAACTAACCTAAGGACATCAGATACATCCATGCCCGAGGCAGGATTCGAAACTGCGACCGTAGCAGTTGTGCGGTTCCGGACTAAAGTGCCTACAGCCGCCTGGCCACCGTGGCCGGCTATGTGGGTTCGATCGGTGGCAGTGTCAGGGAATGTTACTTTGGTGGGACGACTGGTACGGGGAGCACTTAGCCTCGTGAGGCCATTTAGGAGCTATTCGATTGATTAATAGCCGTTCCAGGGTTGAGGAAGACGACGACGACCGAGAGAATTGAGTGCTGACCACACGCCTCTCGCATCTAATGACGTAGTTGGTCGTGCCCGCCTATCTAGAACCAGATGGCGGAACTGTACATTTACGTAGACCGTAAGATCTGTCGATTTCGTCTCGTGAAGATCGTTAAGAAGTCCTAAGTGCAGTAACAAATCTCCATTACTCTATAAATGGGCCGTGACAGCAGGCAACGCACTGCACTGACTGTCGCCGGGTTCGAACGTGGGATCTCTGCTGGGAACGAGGAAGAGGATGGTGGGGTGCGAGTCCATGGATGGCTGCTGATGACGGAATAAGAGCATTTATTGATCAGCTGCAAGGTATTGGTTGTGAGCCCTCTGGGCGAGGTTTAGTTCAGCTCGTAGAATTTTCAGCGGCAACGAATGGGGTACCCCGCTGCGGCGACTGTAGATAAACTGGCGTGAATTGGAATCCACAGCCTCGGCGGCGACTCTACAGCTTGCTGGCTCGGACTGTGGCGGCTGGAACCACGCGACATGGGCCTCTCTTGTGGTGGCGGCTAGGGCTGCGTGGCGGTGGGACAGGTCAGTCTCCCATTTATTGATCAGCTGCAAGGTATTGGTTGTGAGCCCTCTGGGCGAGGTTTACTTCAGCTCATAGTATTCTGAGCGGCAACGAATGGGGTACCCCGCTGCCGCGACTGTAGATGCACTGGCGTGAGTTGGAATCCACAGCCTCTGCGGCGACTCTACAGCTTGCTGGCTCGGACTGTGGCGTCTGGAACCGCGCGACATGGGCCTCTCTTGTGGTGGCGGCTAGGGCTGCGTGGCGGTGGGACAGGTCAGTCTCCTGTCTCAGCAACCATCCCCGACTGCAGCTGTCTGGCGTCGTGTGGCCAAGGTGTTGTGACTTGGCGAGACAGCCAAGTCACTAGAAGAGGAAGCCGAAAGGCACGCGTTTAAGCTCACGCAGACTGGCGTGAGGTCTGGAACAGGTAAAGGAAGTTATAGTAGCAAAGAACGTACGTAGCTGCGGGAATACTTAACTTTAATCCATAATTGGTGAACATCGGTCTGACGGTACATGCATCACAAGATAAATAGCAATTGATAATGGCGCCTTGCTCGGCCGTAGCAAATGACGTAGCGGAAGGCTATGCTAACTATCGTCTCGGCAAATGAGAGCGTAATTTGTCAGTGAACCATCGCTAGCAAAGTCAGCTGTACAACTGGGGCGAGTGCTAGGAAGTCTCTCTAGAACTGCCGTGTGGCGGCGCTCGATCTGTAATCACTGACAGTGGTGACACGCGGATCCGACGTTTACTACCGGACCGCGGCCGATTTAAAGGCTACCACCTAGCAAGTGTGGTGTCTGGCGGTGACACCACACAAGGTCCTTGGCTCAGGTTCCGGTCACGGCGTGGGTTTTCGGCACCGTTCCAGGACGATGGCGACTGCGGTATCAGAACGCTCCCAAGCGATGACTCCCATGACGGGCGGCTGCCTGTTGACGGCGTCCGACAATAATTTCGCCTGCGGGTCACTGTGGCGCCGAAAGACGACCACCTGTATTGCGATGGAGACTATTAAGATAACTGCGATGGCAGTGACAACTCTGAACTGCTGGCGGCGGGAAGTGACAAAGGCTCTGCGTGACTCCAGCTCCTGACGAGTTGGCTGCCTGTCCTTAAATACGGCTATCTGCCGCTGATGTCTGCGGTTCTTCTACCCCAGTAGGTCGCTGGAGTATTACGGTATTTCTCGGCTGGCGTAACGGACCTCGATGTTGACACTCTGAGGTGCGGTCATCTGCTTCCTGTCACGCCCTCCGCTGGCCGGTGACACTGAGCTCTCCTTCGTGTTGCTTAACTCGGTGCTCCGCCGACCCACTTACGCCACCCATCACAGCACTACCTTCGCAACAGAATGTAACACACATACAGCTTCTAGCTCCCAATATTCTTTAGTTTCAACTAAATTTATTACCGTAAAACTCCTACCTTTAACTAACTCAATCGCTCTCATCATTCGTTTAGTTCGTATTTTGCTCATTAAACGGAATTTCAGGGCAGTATAGAATGCCTCCCGGAAGTCAAGCAGTAAGCTCACAAACTGAGCACTGTTGTCCACTGCTCACTGGCTCTCATGGCCGAACAGAGAGAATTAGCTTCCACAACAATCCTTCCGAAATTCATGTTGATTTTCATTTAATAAATTTTCATCTTACAATTCGTATCAAGTGTCTCTGTGCCCTGTGCCCCTCCAGTGAATCAGGTTCACCAATTATCCCTGCGTGTTGAGTTACGTAGCGGATCTGGCGTGTTAACAGGCGACGCTGTAAATGGGAGCAACGGATGTCTAGCGGGTGATCACTCGCAGTGAGCGGGCCACGCGGCTGGCTGGTCTCTATAAAGAGACAGCGCGGCGCCTGTGTTCTCGTAAGGACTGCAGGTCGGTCGCTTTTATCAGCGAGGCACGTGCTGTGGCCGCCATTACTGCTAACAAGCTCTCCAGTAATCCTCCTTCCTACCCCCCTTATACCACCCCCCCCACCACACCTCCTCCGACCCTCACTTCCTAGTACTGCTCTGCGGCTCGCAGATCCATTCACATGTTAACAGCTGGTGCTGCCATCATCCGTTTTCGCCAAAGCAAGCGCGTGAGCAATTTCTCTTACTTCAGTTTTCCGTAATATCCACGACTCCCTCTGTGACGGACGCACATACAGACATGCATAAAAAAAGAGACATTTTATTTGAAGAACACTGTGTTGTGTGTCGTGTTGTGGAAGGACAGTGTTCGTCAGATGTAACCTATTTCAAATTGTTGCATCCTTGAGCCCCCGATCACCATATGTACATCTAGCGGTTCTCGGCTGACGCCCCCAGTTACAGGAGTCAAGGATAACACTTTATTAATAATTATAATACAAAGTAATATCACCAGTTACAGTTACATTTTCAGCAAGTACACCAAGTCCTTTCATCCATACATGTATTTTCTCATCATTAGACACTTTTCTACATGAACGGGTATACAGAGTAACAGGCATGTTACTACAAACAAAACCAGGTCGACTTTTGGTCTTTGGATCGATTCCACAGTGCCAGGTCTGAATACTTCAGAAAGACAGAAGTTAAACCATAGGCTGATATAAAGTTCCTTCCGCGAAACTTACAAATGACGTTTGGAACGAAAGGCAGTCATAAACGTCTTCTACGTTCCTTATCCTGTTGCAGCTGCTTTTCTCACTGTGGCGAGATATCAGAAAACCTCACTCGACAAGACAGCGATAATATTCTTCATACGACCTTATTCTCTCAATTTTCTGTAGCCAATGACGGCATTCTGAATTCCGTTACCGCTTACAACTACTGTGACAGATTATCACATCACACATTGTGCAATTAAAGTCGAACCTTGGACAAAAACCATGTTGTCGGTAAACGGAGCGTGACGCTTCGGAACTGATGGAAACAGCCGAGGATGATATTTTCAGATGCTGTGATGAAATTTATTGTACTGTGGGTGGGGACTCAAGAGAATCGCAAAAAAATCAGATGATATGAGGAGGTCGAACAAGTAGTAACAGCTTGTATCACTGGTGGAATAACAAATTACTTATGACCACTGGCAAAAATTGGAGGAAACCATTCGGTAAGTCCATCAAGTACAGTTGAAGTTACTTAGTTACATGTTCCGTAGATCATTACACCGATTCTTTTAGTGAAATGATGTGGAACAGGTCGATTTACGGGATATGTATACATGATTAGTGCTAACATTAAGGAACACAATATTCTTTTAGTCCTATCAATGCAATTACACTTAAAAACAGCTTTTTAGATGGATACAGTCTTTTAAATAGAAAATCTACAACGGAATTGAAGGTGTTGTCCAGGGAAAATGATTTTAATCTAGATTTGAAACTTGCTTTGCTACCTGTCAGACATTTTATGGTATCGGTAAATATCAACAGTCTTTCTTGTAGCATATTGAACTCCTGATTGAGCCACTGACAGCTTTAATAATCGCCAAGACAGGTCTTTTTTCATTCAGTGTTGTAGATATAGTAGTCCATATTCTTCCCAAATTGTGATGGATTACTTATGAGGAATTTCATTAGCGAATACATGTATTGTGACGATGCAGTTAAAATACCTAGCTTCTTGAAGCTGTTCGTACACGACGTCTGTGGGTGAACGCCACACACTTATGTTACTGCTCGCTTTTGTGCAGTCTATACTCTGTTTCTAAGTGACCTCAGGAAATGATTCCACAAGACGTTATTATATGGAAATATGCAAAATATGTCAGATTAACAATTATATGAAGTGCAAAAGCACCTGAACTTATTTGTTCGACAAGCTCAGTAATATGATACCTCCAGTTCAAGTTTTCAACAACATGTACACCAGACCTACTGACTCATGCTGCAAAAATTGTTGATACACCTCTATTTGTTGAACAGAACTGAATAGAGCTCGTTTTCATTTCTTAAAACGTTTGTGTGTGTCCTTTTTCTGAAAAAAATACCTTTTCTTGGAAAACATTATTTACATTCTCTTCTGTTGCGTTATCTCTAAACGGGCTCTATGATAATACTAGTATCGTCTGCAAAAGTACCCTTTCTGCTTGTTGAATGTAAACTGCAAGGTAATTCATGTACAAGGGCAGTTGAATAAGTAATGCAACACATTTTTTTTTCTGAAACAGGGGTTGTATTAATCAGCATTTAAATACACCAGGTTATTCCCCAATCTCTTAGCTACACAACACTATTTTTCAGCGTAATCTCCATTCAATGCTACGGCCTTACGCCACCTTGAAATGAGGGCCTGTATGCCTGCACGGTACCATTCCACTGGTCGATGTCGGAGCCAACGTCGTACTGCATCAATAACTTCTTCATCATCCGCATAGTGCCTCCCACGGATTGCGTCCTTCATTGGGCCAAAAATGTGGAAATCCGACGGTGTGAGATCGAGGCTGGAGGGTGCATGAGGAAGAACAGTCCACTGAAGTTTTGTGAGCTCCTCTCGGGTGCGAAGACTTGTGTGACGTCTTGCGTTGTCATGAAGAAGGAGAAGTTCGTTCAGATTTTTGTGCCTACGAACACGCTAAAGTCGTAGCACAATACACTTCAGAGTTGATCGTTTGACCATGTGGAAGGACATCGAACAGAATAACCCCTTCAGCGTCCCAGAAGACTGTAACCATGACTTTACCGGCTGAGGGTACGACTTTAAACTTTTTCTTGGTAGGGGAGTGGGTGTGGCGCCACTCCATTGATTGCCGTTTTGTTTCAGGTTCGAAGTGATGAACCCATGTTTCATCGCCTGTAACAATCTTTGACAAGAAATTGTCACCCTCAGCCACATGACGAGCAAGCAATTCCGCACAGATGGTCCTCCTTTGCTCTTTATGGTGTTTGGTTGGACAACGAGGGACCCAGCGGGAACAAACCTTTGAATATCCCAACTGGTGAACAATTGTGATAACACTACCAACAGAGATGTCAAGTTGAGCACTGAGTTGTTTGATGGTGATCCGTCGATCATCTCGAACGAGTGTGTTCGCACGCTCCGCCATTGCGGGAGTCACCGCTGTGCACGTCCGGCCTGCACGCGGGAGATCAGACAGTCTTGCTTGACCTTGCGGCGATGATGACACACGCTTTGCCCAACGACTCACCGTGCTTTTGTCCACTGCCAGATCACCGTAGACATTCTGCAAGCGCCTATGAATATCTGAGATGCCCTGGCTTTCCGCCAAAAGAAACTCGATCACTGCCCGTTGTTTGCAAGCACATCCGTTACAGACGCCATTTTAACAGCTCCATACAGCGCTGCCACCTGTAGGAAGTCAATGAAACGATACGAGACGAAGCGGGAATGTTTGAAAATATTCCACAAGAAATTTCCGGTTTTTTCAACCAAAATTGGCCGAGAAAAAAATGTGTGGCATTACTTATTGAACTGCCCTCGTACGTATAAGAGGAATAGGAGTGGACACAAAATTGAACACTGCTCGGCTCCATTTGATTTCTCCACAGTCACTACAGTTTTCTATCCCTCTAATATTGTTTCAATTATTCAGCGCAACTTCTTGCAATCTGCTAATTATGATACAAACCAGCTGCGCATAATACCATCAATTCTATAAAATTTTAGTTTTTCTAACATAAGAGAGTAAAATGATCTAAATAATCAAATGCCTGGGAAAAATCACGTGCATAAATAGCATTCTCAGTCGAGTGAACCTCCTGCAATGAAAAATGTGATGTGCTATGCAAATTGTTCTTACTTCACTGTGAGACTAATTTTCAGTACATTTCTTTTTTAAATATTCTGGAAAAAGATGACAGCAAGGAAACTGGACGATAATTGTTTAAATTTTTCGGTCACCTTTCTTATGAAGTGGTTTAACAATTGCATATTTCAACATTTCTACATCGCAAAATTCATGTGGCAGTCATGCATTACATATGTGACTAAGGACATCATTACTAAAATGGACCAACTTTTCAGGACTCTGCTTGAAATTCTATCAACACCAAATGAAAATTTTTATAAGGCTGATAATGTCAGTGAAATATGTCGGTGTTACTTCTAGTTGCTTAAGATTTCGTGGAACGAGTTTCTTATACATCCTCGTTTTCTTCAACTGAACCATTCAAGCTTATTTTTTCTGCTACATTTACAAAGTGATTGTGAAAAGTAGTCGCAACTTTTGAATTATCAATAACATTGTCATTTGGTTTAATTTTTATGGTTTCTTGGACAGTGACTACTGCCCTGCTTCCTGTTTTAATTTTAGTATCGGGATTATTTATTTTTGTCGGGACATAAATACTTCTGGACATATTGAAATAAACTTCTTTAAAATACTACTTACTTTTGTAGTATTCCGGTAATGTCGGATATTGACTTACGCTGCCATGCACATAAATTTCCCTCTTCCTCTTACATGAGATTTTAATTCCCTTAGTAATCCATGACATACGTTTTTCCACTGTCTATTCTGGATAACTCATTGGAAAAACAACTTTCAAATATTGATATGAATTTACTATAGAATAAATTAAAATTGACGTCAGCATATCTTTCTACATATACCTCGTCCCATACCACCTCTTTCAACTTACTCTTACAACACTGTATCGTGTTCTCGTTATGAGACTCCGTACATTGTATGAACCTGCCTCAGGGCTGCATTGTGTCATATTTTTTATTTCCATTAAGTGTGGATAATGATTAGACAGTCCATTAACAATTGGGTAAACATTAATTGTTTCAGCCTGAGCACTGTCTGAAAAACGCTATCAACCAGCGACCTTCTATAGTATTGCACAACAGTTGGAAAACTGACAACTGAAATTAAATTTAAAGACCCAAATAATGATTCCAGTCCATTTTTCCTGTCCTTTTCTTTAATCTAAGTTGAAATCTCCACACACTAATAACTGTTTCCTATTGTCTGACAGGAAGTTGACTAATGCATCAAGACTTCTCATAAATAGCTGAAAATTTTTCAGAGGGCATTTGTAGGCTGTTACAGTAATCAGAGGAGTATTGTGCAATATCAGCTAACAAGCACGTACTTCTAGTGCTGATCAATGCTAAAACTATTTATTCAGTGTTTTTTACTTTTACGTATGTTGCAACATCTCCTTTTCCATGATAAATCTAAATGAAAATGATGCTAGTCCCTGGTATTTAACTTTCCAACCCTATGGTTTCGTTGGTTATGTGATGTTCGAAGAGATACAGAACATCTATATCTCCAGAATTTTCCACATATTACAGCCGTACAAGAACTTCCACCATATTGTTTTTCAATGTCCTGATGAAATAAATTAATTTTATTTTTCTTGGAACTGTTACATATATTGTAGTCCTGTTATGCTCTAATTTCTTTCAATCTCTCTGAATGTAGCTTGGCACTAACCTAAAAAATGTTCCTCACCCCCCCCCCCCCTCCAAAAACCTGGTGCAAGCCATTGTGTATCCCTATCTGACGAATGTGGCAACAAGCATGACACAAACAGGAGACCTCTTTGTTACCACTGTGTTAACCTAAGTCTGGGAAAGGCGCAGGAAACATCCAGAAACCCACACAAGTGTATGCAGCTGCTACTCCTATTTGCTTCATTTCACCTTTATTGCTATACTATAAGTTGCAAACCAGTCTATTTCCTATTCCTTCTAGCGTAAGTACCTTATCGTCTTCATCAAAATCTCTGCACAAGATGCCTATATTCTCTGTCACCTGTCTGAGGCTGTCACCTAGCTTCTCCTGTTGAAATTGGTCTACACGTCTCCTGTGACTGCTACCTAGCAGCAAGACTGTTCTGCCTACTTGATTTTTCCACTGATCTAGACTTAAACTCGTTAGTACGGGTCTGCTGGATCTACTTAGCTCAGAAACTAGTTGCGGCTCTTCTCCTACTTCAGGTAGCAAGTCAAACTGATTACTAACTCTATTTTAAATGTTATTTTCCGGGGTATTCTTCTTTTCCCTGTTACTTGTCACTTCCTTCCCACCTCCCACTGTCCCTCTCCTTCTCCAACCTATCTTCATTCATAATATGCTATTTCCATTCCTGCCTGAAGGGCACAAATCTTTCTTAGCTGTTCCACGATTTTCTCTAGCCAACTACACTAAAGCTCCATGGAAGCGCATCATCTGACACTTTATTGGCTACCCCGCTGAATTCATCCCAAAGAAGCACCAACCGACAATCCTGACATGTATACTACTACCTATATCTAGATCGACACAATTACTCTGCAATTCACAATTAAGTGCCTGGCAGAGGGTTCATCGAAGAACCTGTAAGCTACTTCTCTATCGTTCCGTTCACGAACAGGACTCGGGAATTACATCGGTGCGAGCTCTGATTTCTCTTATTTATTTTACTATGATGATCATTTCTCCCTATGTAGGTAGGCACCAAAAAAATATTTTCACACTCACAGCAAAATACTGGTGATTACAATTTCATGACAAGGTCTGCAGCGCCGAAGAATGCCTTTGTTTGAATGACTGCCAATTCGTGTGCTATATCCGTCGCACTCTCTTCTCTATTTCGCGATAATACAAAACGAGCAGCCCTTCTCTGATCTTTTTCGACGACCTCCATCAATCCAGTCTTATGTGGATCCAACACCGCACAGTAATACTGCAGAAGAGGGCGGACAAGCGTAGTGTAAGCAGTCTCTTTAGTATGCATGTTACATTTTCTAAGTGTTCTGCCTGTAAATCGTAGTCTCTGGTTTGATTTCCCGACAAAAATATTAATGTGAACGTTACAGTGTAAATTATTCGTAACTGTAATCTCTAAGTATTTAGTTGAATTTACAGTCATTAGATTTTGTAAGTTGTCCTTTAATTGAAATTTAGCGATTCTTTTTAGTGCTCATTTGGATGATTTTACATTTTCCATTTTCTCAAGTGAATTTCCTCTTTTTGCACCATACTGAAATCTTGTCTTAATCATTTTGCAACTCATTTTGATCATCTCATGACTTTACATGATGGTAACTGACAGCATCACCCGTAGAAATCTAAGAGGACTGTACAGATTGCCTCCTAAGTCGTTTACGTAGATCAGGAATAACAGTGGGCCTATAACACTTCCTTCGGTAACGCCAGATATTAGTTCTGTTTTATTCAATGACTTTCCATCAGTTATTACGAACTGCGGCCTCTGTGACCAGAAATTTCGAATCCTGTTACACAGTTAACACGATACTCCATTGGCACGCAATAGCAGTCGCCTGTGAGGAAAGCTGTCAAAAGCCTTCTGTAAATCTGAAAATATTTTATGTCGCTTGTCACAGCAATATTACTTCGTGAGAAATAAAGAGCTAGTTGTGTTTCACAAGGACGATATTTTCTGAATCCTTGTTGGCTATTTGTCAATGAATCGCTTTCTTTGACGTGATTTATTATACTGCAAAATTCTACTGCAAGACGACGTTAATAATATCAATAAATGGTTCAAATGGCTCTGGGCACTATGAGACATAACTTCTAAGGTCATCAGTCCCCTAGAACTTGGAACTAATTAAACCTAACTAACCTAAGGACATCACACACATCCATGCCCGAAGCAGGATTCCAACCTGCGACCGTAATGGTCGCGCGGTTCCAGACTGTACCGCCTAGAACTGCTTGACCACCCCGGCCGGCGTTAATAATATGGGCCTGTAATTCAGCGCATCACTCCTATTCACTTTCGTGGGTCTTGGTGTGACTAACGCACCTTGCCAGTCTTTGGGTACGGATCTCTACAAGCGAGCGATTATATATGATCGCTAAGTATGGAGCTATTGTATCAGCATTTACTGAAAGGAACCTGATTGGTATACAATGTAGACCGGAAGCCCTGCCTTTCTTGTTTTAAGCGGTTTCGCTACACCTAGGAGACCTACTTCTAGGTTACTCATATTTGCAGTTGTTCTTGATTCGAATTCGGAGTATTTACTTCATCTTCTTTGCTGAAAGAATTTTCAAAAATTTTCGAACGTGTTGCAACGTTACTTTCGCGTTCTCGTCAATACGGTACCAGAACGTTTATGTTCTACCACTGTAAAGACGGAAGATCTGCGATTCGGAATGTCAGAACTGTGTAGTAAGTAGCGGCAGGAACACCACCACAAAATCACGCAGCACTAACACTTCAAACCATGGCAGAGGCAGCAAAGTAACTAAATGGTGTAATACGCATATGGTGCAGTACCCAACGGCTGCACAAAGCGGAGAAATAGGTGGTACCAAGTGTCTTTGTAATGGGAAATCCAATTACATTATACTGCGCAGTGCATCCCACTTCCCATTACAGTGTGTGAATTCCTAAGTGAGCAAACTGTTGAGGTCATCGGTTCCTAGACTTACACTCCGCTTAAACTAACTTAAACTGACGTATGCTAAGAGCAACACACATACTCATTCCCGAGGGAGGACTCCAACCTCCGGCGGGAGGGCAGCACAATCCGTGACCTGGCGCCTCAAACCGCGCGACCACTCCGCGCGGCTGCAAGAATTTTTGAAAACCGTATTTAGTAATACTGTTTTAGTGGCGCTGCCATCAATGTCATCACTGTTATCGTGCAGTGAAGGTGTTGATCGCATCTTGCCTCACGTGTACTTCACATTCGACCAGAGTCTTTTGAGTTTTTTGCCACATATCGAGCCAGAGTTTGGTTTTGGAAACTATTAAAAGCATCTCACATTGAAGTTCGTGCTAAATTTCGAGGTTCTGTAAGACTTCGCCAATCTCGGGGATTTTTTGTTCTGTATAAATCAGTGTAAATGTTCTGCGTGAAGTTTGGCTATATATTTGTGACGAATGTGTTTGAATGTACCTTTTAAATTGTATCATATCAAATACTGAAGGCTGGCTGATAAAAAAATTAATATCAGCTTCGATACAAAGTGCCTAAATCTACATTTAAGTGTTACAAAAACGCCAGATTATACCTCTTAAATGCAAAACCAATAACGGAATTTAAGAATTAAACTGCGAAGAAAATAACTAAATACATAGCTTGCTGCCCTGCTGGAGCGTGACAGGATGATTCCATAATGTATTAACCTATGTCCCTATTTTCGTCACTGTATTCCATCTGCGCCATTCTTCGTCGATTTTGCGGAGTATCCCTTCTTTCCAGTCCAACCAGTTTTCAACAACATTATGTAGCACCACAACTCAGACGATTATCTTCTTCTGAGTTCTGCCAGAGTCAATCATTCAGCACCACACAGCGCTCTGCAGCAAACGTGTATATGATATTGGTAGACTTCCTTGCGTCAGGAATTCTTGTTTAATCCACTTTATTCTTCGTATCCCGTTCTTATTGTTCTCTCTTGGCTCCTGAACATATTACACACCATCCGTCTTTCTCTTCATGAAAATTTCGGCCATCTCGAACCATTTTACATTGTCGGAAAGTTCCTGTAGGTTGACAGATCCAATGAACATGACTTGATTTTTCTTAACTCCTGCTTCCATTGTCAATGTCAATGTCAGAAATGCCTCTCTAGTGCCTTTGCGTTTCCGAAAGTCAAACTAATCGCCATCTAACATGTCCTCACATTGCTTTCTTATTATTCTGTATGTTATCCTTGTTAGCGGTTTGGATGTGTGAGCGGTTAGCTGTTTCTCCGATAATTCTCTCACATATCTGCCCTTGCTATCCTGGGGATTGCGTGGATAATATTTTTCCGAAAATCTGAACGTTTGTCTCCTACCTCATAAACTGTACACGTCATCTTGAGTAGTCGTTTGGTTGTCACTTCCCCCATTCATCAAGCGAGGCGGTGCGGAAGTCAGCACAATGGACTCGTATTCGAGAGGACGACGGTTCAAGGCCGCCCCCATCCAGATTTAGATTTCCTGTGAGTGCCCTGAATCGTGTGTGAGAAATGCAGGACTGTTTCCTTTGAAAGGGAACGGCTGATTTCCTTCTCAGCCCTCCACTAAAATAAGCTTGGCATCGTCTCTAACGATGTCGCTCTCCACGGGGAGTTAATCACAAATACCCCTTCCATCCCTTCGCGCAATGTATTTAAGAATCCCGAAGTAATGATATATTATATTCCTTCTGCCCTGTTTGACCGCGAGTCGTCGGAAGATGTGTTAAATTGTCATCCTTATACTGGATCGCCTATGTCTTCCCTATAGACCCGCATTTTTTTCTATGACGTCATCAGGCGGTACCTGTCACTCGCAGTGGCCTTCAGTCTATTCCACCCCCTATTTGTGATTAACAGTGAAATTCCTATTGCACTCTTAACGTTGATACCTTTGTTATCAATTTCACCGAAAGTTGCTCTGTCTGTACTGTATGCTGAATCAGTCCTTGCGATGACCATACTTTTCTTCAGATTATTCCTGCAGCCACTTCGCATTGAGTTCTCTGCACTACTTATTTACTTCACTTCTGTGTAACATGTATAGCTGTATTCCTGTCCTTTCATGATAATTTTTGTATATTCTTCTGTCGGGGAATAATTGCTGTAACTCTTCTGTTACCCTAATCTTCTTTGTCTGTTCAATATGTGTGATGAAAAGTTTTCTAGCAGACACAGTGCAGTATGTCGCCTTGAATGGGGGGACTTCAACAGAAACAAGCTTAACATCAGGGCAGCCTAATAGGTCCGTTGTTTTTTACGATTTACTTAACCGATCTGGTTGGTGGTATTGACAGCGACAGTAGACCATTTGCCGATGATGCTGTAGTCTACAGGAAAGTAGTATCACACGAAAGTTGTCAAGAAATCAATGAGGAGTGGCAGAAAATAAACGCGTGGTGTAATGACTGGCAGCTATCTCTCAATATTAGTAAGTGTAACCTACTGCGTATAACAAAGCGAAAAATCCCCATTAATGTACGAGTACAAAATAAATGCCCAGTGTTTGGAAGCTGTAACATCCGTCAAGTATCTGGGTGCGACTATTCGAAACAATCTCAAATGGAATGGTCAGATTACACAAGTAACGGGTAAGGCGAACTCTAGATTGCGGTTTGTTGGTAGAATCCTGAAGCGATGCAGTTCTTGAACAAAGGAAATTTCTTACAATACGTCAATTCGTCCAGTCTTAGAGTACTGTTGGTCTGTATGGGATCCTTAACAGTTGGGTGTGATTCAAGAGACTGAGAAGGTCCAAAGAAGAGCGGCAATATTCGTGACTGGTACATTTAGCCATCGCGAGAGCGTTACGAATCTCACAGAAAGTTTGAAGTGGGACACACTTTCAGATAGACGACGCGCTAAACCGAAGGAACTGCTCATTAAATTCCAAAATCCGATCTTCGCCAAGGATGCAGAGCATATATTATTACCACCAACTTTCATATAGCGCAATGATCACCATTCAAAGATAAGGGAAATTAGAGCTCATACTTAGACGTTCAGACAGTCGTTTTTCCCTCGCGCGCTCCTCGAATGGAACAGAGGGGGACGGGGGGAAATATGATTTTGCCGCGAATAGTGCCCTCCGCCACACACCGTTTGTTGGCTAGCGTTGTATATATGTAGATACGAGGATGTAGATGTGAGTGCCCTTTTTAGGGATGCCCGTTTCTATTCAACTGATCTGCCTCCAGTGGCATAAATTGCGATCCGTGTCTTTATTATATGCTCCTGGGGGCGCCTTACAATTCAGTATCTGATTTAGCAATCCCTGTCAGACCATTATATTATCCAGCTGGAACCGACCCGTGTCTCCGAGTCTTTTCCATGTACACCTCCCCATCCCTTGATTTTTGAATAGGTTATTTCGTATTGCTGCGTGAAATTTATTGCGATCTCAGTTGTCTGTATCTTCTCCCTACTACCAAACCCATATTCTCCTGTAAACCTGTCTTCTGTTTCTTCGCTACTATCGCGTTCTACTTCCTCATGATTACAAAATTGTCGTCTCCCCTTACAAGATGATGTTCCCATTTGGTACCCCCGTATACTTCTGACTGATCTATTGCTGTTGGCTTTGGTTTGCTGTCGATTTTGATGACAAGTACCGTATCGCTAAACTGTATGCAGTAACTCACTCTCCGTCACAATTCTGACGAATCCTACTGCCACTTTTATTTATTTATTTATTTATTTTTTAGCTATTGATATTACCCCACAAAAAAGGTTGTGGACATTATTATTTGCATGAAACGGTTTAACACCGATGTGTTGACTCTACAGCTGCGTAATCTCTTGAGAAGTTGGAATTCGTTTGCGCGAAGTAAGTGTTCTCTAAGACAGAGATGGGTCTTCGGCGTTCTGCCTTGGGCCTTTACAACGCCTGCCAGGCTGACCACACAATCCGTCTCGTCACGACAAGTGTCTTTCCACATCCACCCTAACTGGCTCCACCTTTCGCCAGGAGCCACGCCTCACTCAACAGCCAAATGAACATTTGCAATGTCTGGCATCAGGCGTCACGGAGGCTGAGTGCGTGCCAGAGGAGGTGGGGCACTGCGGCCGCGCAGCGCTCTGCTCGCATGTGTCGCCAACAGTGTGGCGAATTCACTTTTCTTCGAACTAATTCAGGCTTCTTTTTAATAGGATTCAACTGGGGTTCGGAAGTATGGCTTTATCGCAGTCGTTTCCCATCTTTTCTACTTTTCTCCCCCTTGACAACAGCAAAGCATTAAAACCCATGTCTATTACAGGAAAATTATTTGAATCGAATTAAGATTTCAAAACTCGCTTCAGTATTCCATGAAAAGGCATTATTGGACGGGATTACAAAGCACAACAAAGCAGTCTAAAGCTTTACTGGGGCGTGAGCTGGGCCCTACAGCGAACACACACACAAGGTGGAAAACATAAGACGAAAAATAAACAGCTAAGAGCGTTACTGGAAACGCTGTGGCAGCATAGCATAGCATGGCAACTTCACAATAATGAAGGAAACTCTTCTAACAATGGAAGCTCCCCGTCGTATTATCCCCACTCAATAGCCCGACAAAAGCTGAACACAGATCCATCATGCAAACAGGAAGAAGGTGTATTCAACTGTAAAAAAAAATAGCGAAATAGAAACAGTGAACGATGCAAGATTAACATGTGCAACATCCAGCATCCTTGAACAACGTGTCGTCGTTGATATCTGGACACGGTTGTCCAAAACGGTGTTCGACCACAAAAAGGGAGATCCGCCTTCAAATCTCCATAGTACCTAACTTTTTTCGTAATAGTATGAACTGTCTGTCCTGTCACTGACGTGTCTGTTTGCTTCATTCAAATTTGTATCTTTACCGTGGCGTAACATCCGGTTGTAACAGCAACGTGAAAGGAAGTGACTCCAGACGTACGTACGTCCTATTCGTTCTACGCAAGTACCATATACTATGCCTCTTGCGTCCCGTTTTGTAAGTTTTGACTCTCGCATTCCTTTGTTGTAACGTTGCTCACACCCGTTTATTTGTTGTTTTCATTTCTGTGAGAGTTCTATGAGGCATTTCGCCTGTTCTCGCTATTCATCACATTTATTTGCGACGGTAATATAAGCTTACCACATGACTGATATTCTGTAACGAATGTATAGTACGACATTTGCCAAGACTACAGAAGCAGAAAAGACACGTCAGTGACCGAACGTACGGTTCATGAATTTCTGAAAAAGATATTGGGCCCGACTGAGGTTTGAACAGGGTCGCTGGTTTGCAGGTTTGCAGTCGAACACCGTCACCTCAGAACCACGACGCTCTCGTCCTCGGAAGTCACTTGATGTTGGATATCTTGCGATTGAACAGTTCACTGTTCCATTTTGCTTCTTTTATGTCTGCCTGGAGTGGCAAACATGAGTTGGAATTGGTAGCAAGACGTGACCGGGGTGTGACGCAAGATCTGATGGCCGAGAAGAGATTAGTCTCACAGTAAGGCGCCAGCGATCAGGAAGATTACTTATCTTTATTCTCCACACTGAAGTAGGCACCGTCTATTCTCTCATAGCAAGTTGCTACGTTATTAAGTTCACAATACAATCCACAAATCCACAGTGCAATCCAAATCGTAACTAAGTTCTAAGCCCAAGGTTGTCATATAAGATCTATACAAAAACACTTCGATATTAACACAGCTAGCGAGCGAGAGCGCGTGGCCGTGGCGTCCGCTCTGTGCTCCCTTTATATCTCGTGGCCACAGAGGGAGCTGCAGGCAACAACTGTTGAATGGCGCGGCTCCTTCAGCCGGAGATAACGCCACGAGCCTCCGGCGGCCGCGACGTGAAGCTAAAGCCGACGGCACACGAACTGTGCTGTCGAACGTTAACGTTGAGCGTGCCAAGTTCAACGTGCTGCTGAACGCTCAGGAACGATGCGACTTGTGCTTACCATACGTTGGCCCCAACGTGGTACACGCGATCGCAACGCACTCCAGCGGCAGTTGACGGTTGAGGGATGTTTCTAGTTCGTAAATCACACTGTTTACTCAACGGGCGAGAGTAAAATTCCCACGTTAGCTCTATTAAAACGCACATTACCTCCATCGTCCACGAAAAGGAAAGTACCATGTCCAATCGGTAAGGACACAAGCTTATAAATGTTCCATTACAAACAGTGCGGTACAAATTTGGAATACTTCTCCGCATAAGATAAACATTATTTCATCATTGCCACATTTTAGTAATACCCCAAGATCAGTTTTACTTGATCACTGTTCCTACCCAATAGCAGAATCTTTGCAACATGTGAATTACGAATCGTAAAAGAAAAAGGAGCAAAATATCTTTATACAAGTAGCGCAAGCTGTTCTTTTTTCCTTGATATGGCAGTCCAGTAGTTTTAATGATGAATAGCTGTAAGTAGTGGCTCTAGTGCGCAAGCGAACAGTAGCATGGAAATCGGACAGCGCTGTCTAACCAAACGGTTAATCCTGTTCGCTTTTCTATGATTCCGTCTATCTGAATTCTTGACTAGGTTTAATGTATTACGTAGAAAAGTCACTCACATAAACTCATTTTAGAGTCTTATTTAGGTAATAATGGTTCATACGATTACGCTTAGTGAAAATCAAGTGACGGAAGTGCAGCACATAAAACTGCTACCGCATTTCTGCTGTTGGTTAGGGTATGAATGATGTTCCATTCTTCCAGCAGTTATTCGGGTAAATATCTTAAAAAAAGAATTAAATAATGTTGGTGGTCTATGGTTTTCAATATATCCTTTCCAACACCTATAGGGGAACTTCAGTAGGAACACGTTTGTACCATCTCATTACACATTTTTCAGAAGTTCCCACTATTCCGCACTAAATTCTGTGGGTAGTTCATCAGGGCCTGGTGCGTTGTTCTTGGGGCTCCTCAAAATAACGTCCAGCTCACGTTTCTCTGTGATTTGCTCCATCAATGACATATTTCCTCGTCGCTGACCCCTACTTTAAGGAAATTCAATTTTTAGGCTTCATTTTCGTCTGGCGATTTTTCTTAATATCTTTCGAATTTTTAGTTACATCGTTTTTCTAAGCTACGTCTCTCAGAGTGCGGACCAGAAATTCCTTTGTACTGTTTTCCCAGTTTCGTTCAGTTCTAGACTAACGCATTAATATCCTTCGTCCATTTTATCCACTATTGAGTTATACTGGGTGGTTATTATGAAAGTACAATTGCTCACAGAGGTCCAATGTGGACTGCAGTTGTCGTTTGGCAGGGAAACTTGGTAGATATTGAAATGCGTTAATGCGAGACGAATTTACGCTAAAAATAAGGGAATTACTTCCAATATCGGCCACTAGCTGCGAAACTGGCGCTGCGAATACAAGAGAGATGTAATTTATAGAAATGTTTCTATAGGTAATGCATTAGGAACGGGACAAGGGCAGAAAAAGTTAAACAAGTGAGAAAGACACAATGTTGATTTTATTATAAACTGTAACTAACATAATTTGTTCAATATAAGCACCAGAGACGTCGTCAAGGTGCTGCATCCGTAAAACGACTTGATGACCTGCTGCTCGCTGCAGTACCGCTGAATTCCGAGGAACGTGTTTCTCTGGTAAACGCGTTCTTTTAGATGTCTCTGGAGCAGAAAGTCCATGGATCTTGCTGGCCATGCATCTGGAAAATCTCTGGCGGTAACACGTTCGTGGAAGGTTGCATTAAAAAAAGTGGTTTCCACACACTTGCACTCTTCCAAAACAAGAATCACGTGCTTTATACGGTGGTCTCGACGACGTACATATGCCACGGCACATCTGACAAAGTTTCTTGGTGTATTCTCTTCAAAGACCAACAGACCGAGAATAAAAGTGCTTGTGAATCCACAACGCACAGTGACATACGACAAGAGTAATGGATCCTAATGCGCAACATGTTGTTTAACAGTACCCCAAATTCGGCACTTTCGTATATTCACTACAGTGTAAAAAGTGCATCGTTACTCCATACTATACCGCCCGGCTACATGTTAACACCTTCGATGCGTGCCAGAAACCGAAGAGCAAATGCGGAACGTTGCTACGGATCGTGAGGTTTCACTTGCTATGCCATTTGGATCTCGTAAGGGAACCAGTGTAAAATAGACCTCAAAACTTTCCGTATTGTTGACCACTGGAAGAACAATTCTTGTGGGACAGGGCACGTGTTGATACAGCAACAGCAAGCCCGCCAGTAGATTCCACCGGGGTAGGAAGCTTTTCTGTTCCAAGAGCCACGCCCAGCTCACCCTGTTTTAGAATTCCATTATCATCTTTTTTAAACCATTTCATGACGTCGGACCTCTCCTGAAATCTTACCTTCTGCGATACTCTCTCACGCAGTACTGTAATTGCTGTCGTTCATATAAAATAGTTTTCGTGGAGATATGTTCCGCCTATGCAACTAATCGAAGGCAGTTTGTTTATTGCCATACGCGTTTCGTTTCTTTTATTTGTGAAGCATCATCAGTGGCCTGTGATACATGTTTCTTTTTATACATATAATAAACGTATTATATGGTAGCTTCAATATGTTTCTACATTACATTTTGTCGTGTCTTTCTCCTGTTCTTTTTTTTTTTTTTTTTAGGCTACATTCAACTTTTACAGCATAAATTTCGAGTGGTGAAATTACCATTCGGTGTTAGGATTTCTAGCGCTGTTAACTCATGCGTGTAGTCCTGGAGATGTATTCACTGGTTTCCATGCTCCAATTGGCCTGTTTCCGGCGTTCTTTCACACACATTTCATTCGACACATCGCATACATCACTTACACTTTACATTTTGTGATCAACATATGTGTGTTTTCGGCGTATAGCGTTGCCAGCTTTCGTTGCGTGTTTATCTGTCTTCGTTTGTTTGTGTTGTGTGTGTGGTTCGATATTTTTCATTTCCTGTGTGTGTATATTTTGCTGTGTGTAAATGTATCATAGAGAGAGAGAGAGAAGGGGGGAGGGGCTAGATTCATTAATTATTTTTCTGGTCGTGTTTCGGATCTCTGTTTGTTATTGTTTTGGTGGAATGATGAGAGAGTTATTGCTTATACGGATTTGGTCACTGAGTGCCATCTTTTCCATTGGAATGTCTCTTTGTTTATGAAAATTTTCTTGCAATGTCAGGAGCATTTTGTTGTGATTATTCACTCTGGTAAGCGTCATGTCGCGTTTCATGTTGGACGATTCGTGTCCATATTTTATCAGGTGGACGGCGAAGGTAGAATGGCTGTTGTCATATTTCCAACTTATTGTATGTTCTTTATGCTTAGTTTTGTAGTTCCTGCTTGTCATCGTCACATGTACTGATTTACGTTCTTGCACTCTAGCTGATATACACCTGCTCCTTAGTACAAATTTCACCCAGAATTAATACGTCTCACAGATACAGAATTAACAGAGGAAGAAACACAGCTATCAGAGAATGGGCTCAAACGCAACATCGGTACAAAAATAGTTAACCACTATATAGAAAACCTGTTTGTAGAAACAGAAAACATCCTGACAGTGGAAGAGACACATGAAAACAACACCATAAATATTGGACTAACATGAGAACTAATAACGAAATAAATAAATAATATAATCTCCACGTCACAAAAAGAGCAAAACAGCAAATAAAAAAAAAAAACACCACTAAGAAATTAAAACGAAAGCTACAACCTAACAACATCACAGTGACAAGAGCTGATAAAGGAAATCGCACTCTACTGAGCATTAATGAACCATATATAGAAAAAACTAAAGGTTTCGTCTCCTCGAAGAATATCACAAAACTGAAATCTGATCAAACTGCATGTTTCCAGACATACATAAAAAACAACCTCAAAGACATCAGATACATAATCACAGATAAACAAAAACAGCACGCCACACAGAAGAACCCAAATTTACCAACACTCAGAAGCCAGCCCAAGGTCAACAAACTCCATATTTCGTTGAGGCCTGTTACTAATTTCATGGACGCACCATCACTTCATGTGGCAAAATACACGAACAAAATTATAATGCAGTATTATGAAATGAAAAACAGTAGAACAGTGAAAAACACAAATGAACTCGTAACACAAATAAAAGACTTATACATCCCACGGACAGCATCACTTACCTCTTTCGACATAGAAAACATGTAGATGTCAATACCTACTACAGCCACAATAAAACTAATTGAAGAACATTTACTGACATACAACAGACTACCTTCAGACAATATTAATGAAATAACTAATACCTTCAAAGCAATCACATCCCAAAATTACTTCCAATTTGAAAAGGAACTTTAGTACCAAGAAGATGGACTTCCAATGGGATCTCCATCAGGAACATTGGCAAACATATTCATCAACCACACAGAAAACAAAATCTTTGGTACAGTCATAACAAAGAAAGGATACAAAGTTGTTTACTAGTACAGATATGTGGATGACATAATCTGAATCGTGGATGGGCCAACAGAGGAAACTGATAAACTTTATACAGACATAAACAACATACATAAAAATATTCAGTTCAGCACGGAAAAAGAAACACAAAAGCAAATACATTTCTCGGATACAACAATGAAGAGAGACAACAATAAACACACATTTGACATCTTCAGAAAGCCAACAACCACAGACATAATTATACATGCTTCATCCAACCACCCACAAAATCAAAAATTAGCAGCCCTACGACATATGTTACACTGACTAAATAACATCCCACTCAGCAAAGTAAACTATGAAAAAGAATTACAAACAATACAACTCATAGTCACAAACAACGGTTACAACACCCATTTTGTACAAAAAAGTCAACCAAAAATTTAAAACACAGTTAAAGAAAAATAAAAACATGCAGGGGAAACAAACACCAAAGAACTCCACAGACACTGCAGCACACACGGAAACTCAAAACAGTAACACTGATGACATGACTAGCGAAATAAATGGTACGCTGTTGCATGTAAACACAAAGCAACTCACTAGGTAACAAATATATTACAGAACAACAAACACTATCCAATAACATTTATAAGCAACAGACAATCAAATAAATACCAAGGAGCAGGTATATACTAGCTACAGCGCCAAGAATGTAAAGAAGTATATCTGGGGACGACAAGTAGGGAATTAAAAACTAGATATGAAGAACATGTAAGAAGTTGGAAATATGAAATAGCCATTCTACCTTCGTCGAACGTCTGATAAAACATAGACACCATGGAACATGGAACGTGACATGACACTTACCAGAGTGAATAATCACAACTAAAAGCTCCTGACATTGCAAGAAAACTTCCTCATTCAAAGAGCCATTCCAATGGAAAACAAGGTACTCAGTGACCAAATCTATATAAGCGTAATTCTCTGGTCATGCTAGCCTCCAAAACAAAAACAATCAGAGATCCGCGATGCAACTAGAATGATTGATCAAACAGCCCTTCTCTCTCACTCTATCTCTCCTTCCCCCCCCCTAACCCCCCACCCCACCCCAATCTCTCTCTCTCTCTCTCTATCTATCTCTCTCTCTCTCTCTCTCTCTCTCTCACACACACACACACACACACACATACACACAACAAATGAAAAATATCAATCCACACACAGCACACAAACAAACTACGACAGATAAACACACAACGACAATTGGCAACACTTCACACCGAAAACACACATATGTTGATCACGATATGTAAAGTGCAAGTGATGTATGTGATGAGGCAAATGTGCGTGAAAGAACGCACGAAATCGGCCAATTGGAGCATGAAAACCGGCGAATACATTTCCAGTACCACATCCATGAACTACCAGCGATGGAAATCGTAACACCGAAATGTAATTTCACATCACTTGTGCTACGAAAGTTGATTCTAATCTAAAAAAAGGGAAAAACACAACAAAATATAATATAGGAACATAATATGCTTATTATGTGTATAAAAAGAAGCATGTATTACAGGCCACTGAAGATGCTTCACAAATAAAACAAAAACCAAACGCGTATGGCATGAAACAAACTGCCTTCAATTAGTTGCAAAGATGGAACATACGTCCACAAATTTTAAAGCAACTAAGGAAAGATGGAAAACAGAAAAAATGACGAAAATAGTTTTACTAAGAGCGCACGGTCTTTTTCCTCGTCATACATATTGTTCACTCACTTTATGACACGACAAAGGACAGCGTGGACGTCACACCATCGTATAAAGTGTTCAACGCTAGATTTGCACTTGTCAAAACTTGGAACTGATTTTTTTTTCACAGTAAATCGGTTCCTCATTAACGCATTAGCGTATCTACCAAATTTCGATGTCACCCGATAATTACAGCCCCACTGGACCTCTGCGAGTAGTTACACTTAAATTATAACCACCCAGTATTTGTGTAACCATTCATTGGCCTTCTGCATTGGTTCCAGTTATGGCGCATTAACGTGCTTAGTTTTTAAGGCCGATGTGTTTAGTTTCCATACTCGACAACCTCTGAATATTAAGGTGATGTACCTGTACGTTTAGTTTGCACTGCTAAGTGCTGCGGCCTTAAATACACAGTGGCCAAATTTTTTTTCCAGACAGTGTGGGCAGTATTTTACGTGATACGTGTAGTCTAACCTGCTTGCTGATTGGTCTGTTACGAATGTGTACCCGCATGCGGTCCTCATGTACCTCCCAGGAGTCCCTTTCTTTAGATTTATAGCGCGGTAGCCAAGCTACGCTTGCAGTTCGGTATCTGACCTTCCGCCAACAAAACAAAGTAAAAATTTCCTGTTGTTAATAAGGCTGTCATAACACGGTCCTAGTGAACTGGGTATTTCAATTTTATAGAATGTTCCGTGCTTCCCTATGCTGATTTCTAGATGTCACGCACATATTAACAACGCGTATTCCTGCTGTTCTATACATCTAATCCGCAAGCCACCCTAGGGGGTACGGCGGAGGGGACCACGTACCACTACTACTCGTGTTATTTCCTGCTCCACTCGCAAATGCAGCGGAGATAAAACGAACGTCTATTAGCCTCCGTATGAGCCCTACTTTCCCTCGTTGTTTCCTACATGGTCCTTACACGAAGTTTACGCTGACGGCATTAGAATCGATCTACAGTCCAGTTCTAATGCCGGTTCTCTAAGTTTCCTCAACAGCGCTTCGCGAAAAGAGCGTCGTGTTCCCTCTAGGAGTTCACGAAGTATATCCGTAATACTTGGATACTGATCAAACCTACTGGTAGCATACAAAGGAAATGACACAATTTCAGAGTCTTTGTTGGTCCCATATAGATACGATTTTATGTACATAGACTGGAACGGCAAGTGAAAATTTGTACAAGGACCAGGAATCGAACCCGGGTCCCCTGCTTACGAGTCAGATGTGTTAACCACTTTTTTCTTTTTTTTTTTACTATTTTATATTTGCGGTCGCCTTCCCATTTTATATCTATATTTTTTTATTTTTTTCGGAGGGCAAGTGCTCTACCATTTTCTTAAGGGAAGGTAGGAGAAACAGAAACCTTTATTACTCACAAAACCATAGTACGTCCTTATACATTAGAACTGTCCTGGAGGAAACCTCGCTGCCGTCCTACCGTGCAGCGTCAGATAACAACAAACTCAAAGTGGTGCCACCTCCAGCACCCTTAAGAAAAGTATTTATGGATATTAAAAAAAAATTCGAAGTAACATTCCATTGCTAATTTTGCAAGTGTTAGTTCTTCCTAGGTCGCATATTCGCATAGTTGTCCTTAGCTGATCACTTTACTTGTTGGGTTTCACAAAAATGAGAACCGCCGCTCATCTTTGCCCACCCGGCAAACCCGAAGCGTATGGCGGGTCCGCAAAAAACCTTCCTAGGAAATTGGCATACCAGGCCTTGTAATTCCGTAGCCGTAACAGTTTTGTGTGGCCATCTTGCAAGTATTGCCAGTAATCCAGTACGTTCAGACGTGTGTCTCTATAAACTACTGGCCATTAAAATTGCTACACCACGTCGATGACGTGCTACAGATACGAAATTTAAAAGACAGGAAGAACATGCTGTGATGTGCAAATGATTAGCTTTTCAGTGCATTCACACAAAGTTGGCGCCGGTGGCGACATCATAAACGTGCTAACACGAGGAACGTTTCTAACCGATTTCTCATACACAAACAGCAGTTGACCGGCGTTGCCTGGTGAAATGTTGTTGTGATGCCTCGTGTAAGGAGGATAAATGCGTACCATCACGTTTCCGACTTTGATTAAGGTCGGATTGTAGCCTATTCCAATTGCGGTTTATCGTATCGCGACATTGCTGTTCGCGTTGGTCGAAATCCAATGAGTGTTAGCAGAATATGGAATCGATGGGTTCAGGAGGGTAATACGGAACGCCGTGCTGGATCCCGACGGCCTCGTATCACTAGCAGTCGAGATGACAGGCATCCTATCCACGTGGCTGTAACGGATCGTGCAGCCACGTATCGATCCCTGAGTCAAAAGATGGGGACGATTGCGAGACAACAACCATCTGCACGAACAGTTCGACGACGTGTGCAGCAGCATGGAGTGTCAGTTTGGAGACCATGGGTGCGGTTACCCTTGACGCTGCATCACAGACAGGAGCGCCTGCGATGGTGTACTCGACGACGAACCTGGGTGCTTGAATGCCAAAACGTCAATTTTGGGATGAATCAAGCTTCTGTTTAGAGCATCATGATGGTCGCATGTGTGTTTGGCGACATCGCGGTGAACGCACATTGGAAGCGTGTATTCGTCATCGCCATACTGGCGTATCACCTGGCGTTATGGTATGGGGTGCCATTGGTTACACGTCTCGGTCACCTCTTGTTCGCATTGACGGCACTTTGAACAGTGGACGTTACATTTCAGATGTGTTACGACCCTTGGCTCTACCCTCCATTCGATCCCTGCGAAACCCAACATTTCAGCAGGATAATGCACGACCGCATATTGCAGGTCCTGTACGGGCCTTTCTGGATAAAGAAAATGTTCGACTGCTGCCCTGGCCAGCACATTCTCCAGATCTCTCACCAACTGAAAACGTCTGGACAATGGTAGCCGAGCAAATGGCTCGTCGCAAAACGCCAGTCTCCTGATGAGCTGTGGTATCATGTTGAAGCTGCATGGGTAGCTGTACCTGTATGCGCCATCCAATCTCTGTTTGACTCAATGCCCCGGCATATCACGGCCGTTATTACGGCCAGAGGTGGTTGTTCTGGGTACTGATTTCTCAGGATCTATGCATCCAAAGTGCGTGAATATGCAATCACATGTCAGTTCTAGTATAATATATTTGTCCAATGAATACCCGTTTATCATCTGCATTTCTTCTTGGTGTAGCAATTTTAATGGCCAATAGTGTATATGTAATGGATCGTCATCCCTGTGATCAACGCCACTGCGTCCCCCCTACGTTTTCTCCGGAAAAAATACTATGTTGGAAGATGTTGCTGTATATATAGGGCACCGCATGAATGCCAGTATCTTCCTTGCTAGAGTCCAGACAGCCAACGCGTCGCCGCAGACCAGCTGGTGGTGGTCAGTATCCAGCACGCCGCATTGCTGACACATGGGCGAATCCGCAAAATGTATTGCGTACTTTTTGTCATTCGTTGGGTATTTCCGGTTCAGTACAACGTACCACGTGGACCTGACTGTTGTAGGTAGGTGCGGGTGGTGTGCGGTGCGCCACACCACGTGCTAACTAACTGCTGGATGTTTTCGTTCGACCTTGTTCCGGGTGATCTGTCGAAGAAGCAGTGGCACACGTCCTTCGATGTCGACTGTCGGGACGTCGGTAAACGCTCTCGAACGTAACTGTGTTCAACGATGAAAGTGCGCACATACGTTAAGGGGGGCGATATAAGGCCGACAGTGACCGGGGGAAGATGCGATGTTGGTACTAGTTCTTCGATGATCGTCCCCGTAAGCGAGTGATTCCTGTTGCGCCACCGTTTTAGCATAGTATTAATATACATGGCTCGTTCGCAAAACAAACGCCCCCTTCTCGCGCTGGAAGGGTAATCGTATTGTACTGCACCTTAAAGAGCTGTGCCAGGCTTACATAGTACCCAAAAGCCGCCTGAATCCTCACAGCCATCGTGCGCGTCAAGAGGTGAAGGTTTGTCAGGTGGCACATCATGAGCCATGAGCCATAAAGGTTGACGAGTAACACTCGCTGCAGCACAACCATCGACCGTAGTGCGTGTAGTCGCACTGACGTGCCGACTCTGAGTAACAGCCGTCGGTAGACGTCCGCAGCCGTTTCCGCCGTCTCCTTATGAAAGGTGATAACCAAAAAGCGAAGGGTTTCGTTCCTGGTTCTAGTCCACGCCCCACATGTATGAATTGTGATTTTCCGAAGTTGACCTCGCTGCCAGCTGCCGTCCCACAGGTCTGTAGCCAATCCAGTGCTGATGTAGCCTCCCCCTCATTGCCGACGAGGAACACAATGTCATCCGCGTATGCTCTGCATTTGAATGATAAATGCCGCAGGGAGACCACGGTAAGGCGGCGGCGAAGGCCTGCGAGGCACAGTTCTAAGGCGATCGCATGGAGGAGAATCGAAAATGGGCAACCCTGTCTGACTGTTCTTAAGATCTTAAAATAGTTCTCCCTCCGTTGGTCGTCATCGCTGAGTTGGCGCCGTGCAACAGCCGCATCACTGGATTGGTCAATAATGGCGAGACACCAATCCTATCCATCACCACCGCGAGGTACGCCACATGATCCAAAGAATGATCGAAATCTACAGCAACCAGTCCCCACCCCCTAGCTCCCTCCTCCCGGACGCGGCATCCAGCCGCGAGGGCGACGACGTCACGATAGTCTCACAAGACTGTGTGGATATTACTAATGCCGCCAAGACAAGTCTGATCGGCTTGTTTTCGATCCACCAGTGACGTTTTGGTACGGCTGCCCAGTATGCGCATGAAGATCTTGTAAAGGAGGGTCAAGGAGCGATAATCACAAGGCCTTTTGCCACCAAGGGGCTACGGTATCATGAGCCCTTCCGTGAATTTAATGGTAACCGGTACTTTTTGCCGCAGAAGCTCATTAAACATGCATAACCACATCGGTATCACAATGGTCACAAAGGCACGGTTAAATTCCCACTGGAATCCGTCTGGACCTGGGGACCAGTTGCAGGCACCTCGTGTAGTCGCTTCCTCCAGCTCCTCACACGTAATTTCAGATAACACGTCCGCTTCCCTGTTCACATGCGTCTCGACTGGCATCTCTTCAAGGACTTTCTCCAGATCCCTCTGGTCCTCCCCGTTGCTCGCTTAGAATCTGCTAAAGTGATCCGTGAACGCCTGGGCTATGCCCCTTTGTGTTGAAAAGCGACGGCCATCGCCGAGATCGATCTCATGTATTAACGTCCTTCGTCTTCTTCTGCTTTCCTTTATCACATAATGCCTCGAGGAAAACTCTTTGGGCAGTCATCCCTGCGACCTCGCGCGTATCTTCATACCCACCATCCTTAGTGTCGCAAGCTGTACCAGCTTCGCCTTGACATGGTGGACTGCCGTCTGGCGTAGGTGGTTGAGCTGACAGTTCCCGGAGAGTCGTAAAGTAAGAGTCAGTGATCGTGCGCTGCCATTGAGAAACCTCCTTCCCGTCACCTATTAGCGTCCTCCGTGAAGCTGGCTTCGCACACTCGATCCACCACTGCAGGACAGAACCATAAGAGTTTCGTCGACGGAGGCAGCCATGCCACTCGTCCTCCACCATGCGTCGGCATTCTGCATCACACAGATGGGAGACGTTCATCTTCCATTTATCCCTACGTCCCCATACCTGCTATCTATCAAGGTTAACCGTAGAAATATATGCCTCGTGGTCTGTAATCGCTACCGGCCATATTTCTGCGCCCACCGTCAACATCGCTAACGCCCTGGAAGCGTAGATCCGATCCAAACGGCTCGCCGAGTGGCTCGTAAATAATGTATATCCTTGTTGGTTGCGATACTTCAGGTCCCATGTATCGACTAATTCCATCTCGTGGACCAGATCCCGAAGCTCTTGGCTAGGAGTATAGTTCGGATGTTGGTCCTTTCTGTAGAGCACACAATTAAAATCTCCTCCGAGTATGCAAGCATCGTCCCTGGAACAACGGTGTAACCTCTTGGGCGTAAAAATCTGCTCTTTCCCTTCTCTTATCCGAGCCTGACGTGCGTATACATTGATCAAACGTATTGCACCTGTGGTCACGGCGGTACCACGGGCAGAAGGTAAATACTCCACTTCGTCTGCACGTATCCCTTCCTTCAAGAGTACCGCCGTGCCAATGCCTCTCTCGTCACACGGGGAACAGTAAATGTCATAACCATAAACGTCCGAGGGAGGAAGCACCCGAACTTCCTGTAATAGCGCTATGTCTAAATCTGCAGCCTTTATCATGTCACCGAGCATCTTGATTTACACCGACGTCCCAGTGCTATTGATATTAACAGATGAAACGTCCACTTAGAAAAATTATACATGACTGTCCTTAAACTGACACACAATATTTTTAGCGCAACGCAATCTGACTTTCAAAAATCCCTACAAAAGAATGCCCCTGACTAACATTAACCTATACGTTTCACAAATCACTTACCTCACAAAAATCTTGGTTACTCGAGCTACTGCAATACAGGTAGCGCCACTACTGTCAGCTAAATAAAAGATTCAAACTACTGAAGGCACTGCCGGCCGCGGTGGTCTAACGGTTCTAGGCGCTCAGTCCGGAGCCGCGCGACTGCTACGGTCGCAGGTTCGAATCCTGCCTCGGGCATGGATGTCTGTGATGTCCTTAGGTTAGTTAGCGTTAACTAGTTCTAAGTTAAAGGGGACTGATTACCACAGTAGTTAAGTCCCATAGTGCTTAGAGCCATCTGAACCATACTGAAGGCACTAACTACTGATAGGCATAGTTAGCAAATGAAAGATTTTGATAGAGAACAAACAATGTATTTACCTTAATAGTGTTGAAAAATCATAATATACATAGCAGTTCATGACATCCAGTGTCACAAATTTCAAAACTCCGCCATCTCTCTCCCCACATCCACCACTGCTGGCGGCTCACCTCCAACTGCCCAACGCTATGCGCTGTTAACATCCAGCTGCCCAACACTACAATGGCAGACAACAATGCAAACTAGCCACAGACTGCACACAGCACAGCCAGTGATTTTCATACAGAGCGCTACGTAACGTTGCCAACAAGAAAACCTAAACAGCCTACTTACACAGACCCTATCCGAGAAGCTTGCTGCATGGCTGTCAACGTCGATGGGGCACCTTACGGTCGCTCATTCTTCCGTACACAGGCTGCTTTCTTACTGACCTCCCCGCCGTCCCCTCATATGGTCTGCCATTATTCCGAGTGTGTGGGAGCAGTTCCTCCGCATTATCTGGCTCTTCTGACTAGTCCCCACAGTTGTCGTGCGTCGTAGGCGCCGCAGCCTCCTCAGTAGCCTGTTGCCATCGATCTCGTAAGCCTTCGGTCGAACATATTCGTTAACCAAACAAAATGTCAGTGTCGATTTGCGTAACGATAAGGCCATGACTCGTTCTATATATTTCCGCGCCGGCCGGGGTGGCCAAGCGGTTTTAGGCGCTACAGTCTGGAACCCCGCGACCGCTACAGTCGCAGGTTCGAATGCTGCCTCGGGCATAGATGTGTGTGCTGTCCTTACGTTAGTTAGGTTTAAGCAGTTCTAGGGGACAGATGACCTCGGAAGTTAAGTCCCGTAGTGCTCAGGGCCATTTGAACCATTTTTTGTATTACCGCGGCACACCGCTACACACTCAACGTAAACACCTCTCGGGCAGACGTGCGGCAGGGGCGTGAACACCGTCCGAACAGCTGCGCCGCTGAAGGCTGACTCAAGTTTACGCTGACGGCCTTAGAATCGATCTATAGTCCAGTTCAAATGCCGGTCGTCTAAGTTTCCTCAACAGCGCTTCGCGAAAAGGGCGTCGTGTTCCCTCGAGGAGTAAACGAAGTATCTCATCAATACTTGCATATTGATCAAAGCTACTGGTAGCATACTAAGGAAATGACACAATTTCAGAATCTTTGTTGATCCCATACAAATATGATTTTATGTATATAGGCTGAAACGGCGAGTGGAAATTTGTACGAGGGCCGGGAATGAAACCCGGGTCCCTTGCTTACGAGACAGAGGCGTTAACCACTAAGCCACCCATTTCTTTTTATTTTGTTATTTTTATTTTTTTCCGGACCGGGACTCAAACGCGGATTTCCAGCACATCGCGAGGAGTCTCCTTACCATTTTTATCCTTTCTCTTTAGACGCTACCCTTCTTTATTTATTTTACAATAATGGATAAAGGAATGCCGTTCCTTTTCGGCGACGTAACCAAAATACAAAAAGTCGTCCTGTTACGACATAAGGATGCTCCATGCTACAGCCCACTGCAGATTTTCCGATCACTATCGCCTCGTCACTGTGTTGCATTTGTTATTTATTCGATCTCATTAACAAAAAGGAACTGGAAAGAGGTTCGAAGGTTATCATGTCATGGATAATCCAGCTGCGAGGCGGGTTATGGAATGCGCTCCAGAGAAAATTAGAAAAATATCGTCTGTATTTAGGGTTGTTAACGATCGCACAGTGTCGTTCGTTGAGGTAGTACCAAAAATCGGATACTGTATTTTCGCCATTTCCGAATAGGTAGTGAACAGCGTGGCCGCTAATCCGCGTCACAGAGTTCGTTTTTGCTCTTGGTAAATACACCCCATCTGGGAAACGAAGCAATCATGTAGTTACCCCGTCGGGAGCCGTGCGTGTGAGAAACGCACCAAATACCAAAGTCCTTTGCCGACTCGCATTCGAAACGATGTTCATCCGTGTCAAGCACTTGGCATGTGGCGCACAATAGTCAGTCGGCGAGGTGGGTGTGATGTAGGCGGGACTGGCACAACTGTTTCCCTTTAACAGTTATACACCATGCAGATTGCACGTCAGTATCAAGGGTGGTGACATGCACTGCCTGCCACCCAGCACGCCACTTTGTAGTGGGGTGTTTGGTTTCAGTCACATTCGGCGTCCAGTTGCATGGCAGTATATATCGCCCTCGTCGTCATCAAGCGTGTGGGTAGTAGTGAGGTGTGGATGTAGCTTAATTCAAGGAAGAATTGGCTAATGGAGAAGAAAGGTGCTGGTATGTCGATACCATCACAGGGGCGTGTGAGTGAGGTGGGTCGTAAAGCCTCCAGCAATAAATAGACTTGAGAGGCAAGTCGGGCTTCGTCGCCACAGGTGCAGGTGACAGCTGACGAACATGGCCTTCGCTCTGTTCTGAACATGACAAAGGCCTAAACGCCCTCTGCTCCTCGGGAGGGTTAGGGACTCGTAACGAATCTTAAATAATATGCCCGTACTGACGAAGGATCCCAAAACCGCCAACCTGCGGTGAGACAGAGTACACCTTGGCACGGCGGCTTACACAACTGCACGGATCACCATGGCAGGCTCCACACCTCGATTCAAGTTCTCACTGCCGCGCCAGTCTACTTTAAATTCCCGCTCACACACGAATGCAACTGCCAAGAGTCTCCATGTTCTGGAGTAACATGTCAACATCGAACTTAAGTGGGGGATACAGCCTGAAACCCAGGCGCAGATACTTGTACGAACGAAGTTACACAGTTTCAGAGACATTACTGAGATATGACCCGTTTTCGGTTCCCAGTATTGGTACAAATTTTCCCTCGGCGCTTCAGTCTACATACATAAAATCCTAACGGTATCAACTCTAGCAGCAACCCTGTGCACTGCTTCGGTGTCTTCCATTAATCTGATTTTGTGCGAATCCCAAACACTGGAGCAGTACTCAAGAATGGGTCACACTAGTGGTATATACGCCGTTCCATAAGAGATGAGTTACACTTTCCCAAAATTATTCCAATAAAAGGAAATCGAGCATTCGCTGTCCCTACCATCAACCTGACGCGATCATTCCCTTCCATGCCACTTTGCAACTTCGCTCACAGATATTTAATCGCTGAGACTGTGTCAAGAAGCACACTACTTATGTTTTATTCGAACCTTAGTGGCTGTTTTACCGAATCATTCGCTTTAACTTACATTTTTCTACATTTAGAGCAAGCTACGATTCATCACAGCAAGTAGAAATCCCAAGTCACATTGTATACAACGACTCAACGAGGACACTTTCCCTTACAGCACAGAGTCATTAGGCAACAGCAGTAAATTGCCGTTCCGCCGGTCCCTGAGATCATTTATGTGTATGAGGAATATTTATGTGTATGTGAACACTCGCCGTCGAGGACAACGGGATCACGTACTGGGTTCTATTATTTAAAAAATATTCGAGCCACTAATATGTCTGCAGTGGAGCTCCGTGTCAAATGTTTTCCAAGGTATACCGCGATCATTGTGAAGAGATTTACCGTCTGTCACTTCTTTCGTCATTACAGTGGTGCAGCCGTTCCCGAAGTGTCGTATTGTTTCATTTCTATTTACACTGAAGGGCCAGAGAAACTGGTAAAGGCATGCGTTTTCAAATACAGAGATACGTAAACAGGCAGAATACGGCGCTGAAGTCGGCAACGCCTATATATGACAACATGTGTCTGGCGCAGTTTTTATATCGGCAAGATTTAACTGATTTAGAACGTGGTTTTATAGTTGGCGCACCAGCAATGGGACACAGCATCACCGAGGTAGCAATGAAGTGGGGACTTTCCCCTACGACTATTTCATGAGTGTACCGTGAATATCAGGAATCTCGTGAAACATCATATCCCCGACACCGCTGCGGCCGGAAAAAGTCCTGCAAGAATGAGACCGACGACGACTGAAGAGAATCGTTCAACGTGACAGAAGTGCAACCCGTCCGCGAATTGCTGCAGAATTCAATTCTGCGCCATCGAACAGTGTCAGCGTGCGAACCATTCCACGAAACATAATCGATGTGGACTTTCGGAGACTGCACGACACAAACCTTTACGTCTCGCCTGGGCCGGTCAACTCCGATATTGGACTGTTGATGATTGGGAACATGTTGTCTGGTCGGACGAGTCTCGTTTCAAATTGTATCGGGCAGATGGACGTGTAGGGGTATGGAGACAACCTCACGAATCCATGGACCCTGCATGTCAACAAGGGACTGTTCAAGCTAGTGAAGGCTCTGTAATGGTGTGGGGTGTGTGGTTGGAGTGATATGGGACGCCTGATACGTCTAGGTACGACTCTGACAGGTGGCATGTACATTCTGTCTGATCACCTGCATTCATTCATGTCCACTGTGCATTCTGGCGGACTTGGACAATTACAGCAGGATAATGGGACGCCCTACACGTCCAGAATTGTAACAGAGTGGTTCCAGGAACATTCTTCTGAGTTTGAACACTTTCACTGGCCACCAAACTCCCCAGACATGAACATGAGCATATTTGGAAAGCCTTGCAACGTGCTGTTCAGAAGAGATCTCCACCGCCTCGTAGTCGTACGGACTGCCCTGCGGGTTTCATGGTGTCAGTTCCCTCCAGCACTACTTCGGACATTAGTCGAGTCCATGCCAGGTATTGCTGCGCCACTTGTGCGTGTTCGCCGCGGTCTTACACGATACTAGGCAGGTGTACCGGCACTACTTCAGTCATTAGTCAAGTCCATGCCAGGTATTGGTGCGGCACTTGTGCGTACTCGCCGCGGCCTTACACCATACTAGGCAGGTGTACCGGTTTCTTTGGGTCTTCAGTGTACTTTATCCAGCTGGGGTGAGATCACTTCTCGCACTAGCGCTTTACCGACCGCAACTGCCTATAAATATTTCTTTACACATTTTTTTATGTTCGCCTTGCGTTCTGCATATGTTTAGTGTTGCTATACAGTATGTTTGCCTGCGAGGATTGTTATTATGAGGGGGCGTAAAAGTAGTAATACACTGGAATTGAAGTAGGTCTTATTTACTTCTTTTGCTTCTCTTGGTTCATATTATCTGATCTGATGACCGCTGTACTGCTACTGAACCGATATTCAACTTAACTGTATTCGCACGTGTGTGATAAAAAGCAGACACGGTCCTTATTTCTTGATTTCATAGGTCGCGAGGAGTGTTGCGTTTCCACATCACCCGTCCAACTCAAAGGGTGCATGAGACACTTCCCTGCCCAGCAATCTATAGCCCCTTCGAGGTGATTGTACCTTCGCCATTTTGAGTTTTCTTTGTTTTTTCTCTTGTTGGGGAAGGAGTTATGCCTGTCATTTCCCACATTTCCTAGCAAACCCTTTATTCTGTTACTTTCTCCGTGCAGATACCTCTCCCTTGTGTAAAGATGCTTTCAAGATCCTGAACTCTTCTGTTTGCTTCGCGATGATTTCATTCAGGGGAGGATCTGACCTTCCTGCCTTTGTGTCACTCCTTTCGGGGTTGTTTTCTGGGATACTTGCAGTAGGTCCTAGCTGCCGGACGTGTATTTACATCCTTTCCGTTGCTCTTATTTGATTATAGGTATTTGGAGGCACATTAGCACTATTCGTCTGCTCTACTCTTTCAAGAATTTCGAGTTCACTTTCGTTCTTGTTTAGGATTTCGAGTTCACTTTCGTTCTTGTCTTGGGCTGCGCTATCACTGTTTGTACCAGTTTTGTTCCAAGTCGACGCTTCCACGGGTGTACGGTCCGTTACTGCTTGTTCATTCTGCAGTGTTTTGCAAACTGTTTCTTCCGCAGTTACTTGTGGTGCAAAGAGATACTCGCAGATCCAGCAGTTTTTGACACTGAGGTCACTGCACTTGCGTAAGTATTGGTGCTTCTGTTCGGGAGCTGCAACGGCTGTTTACGTGGCCTGTTATTACGCAAGTCAACGCGCGATCCAGAAACACGACAGGTCCGCGGCTACCTAATATTCGACACAAAACAAATGTGTCCCTGTAATAAGATTAAAAAAAAAAAAGGATAGCGCTTGCTTTCTCAAATCGATCTAATGTTTCTTAAGCAGCATCGGTACCGAATTTATATGTGGAAGACCGTTTGTCACAATGAGTAAATTCCTACGGCCACGAAATACCGGATTAATTTCATCATTTGGACATTCAAAAGAGAAGTTATTGTTTTCAAATTCCTAACACCACATACAGCTTGCTGTACAGCTACATCACTGTAGCATCCATTATCATGTTTAAACGTTCTAATGCCTCCATTTTCTGATACAATTCGTTCGCATGTAGCGCTACTAAACAATTTCACGAATACATAGTTAGGCAAAAAGTCCAAATGAATTTCAAATATCTCAATTTTAATTCACTCCCAATCCATTCAGGGATCTCAAAGTGAGATGAATGCAGATGGTTTCTGTCAAAGCTACGCTGCAGTGTATCTACACGAGTGACAGAAGACATTTTCTAATTATCCTGCAATTTTAAGACGGAAATGTCATACGTTGTAAGGGTCATTTTTCCACAAGATTTCTCAGTGCGATTGTGTTCTCGGTACTCTGTTGCATGTCTCTAGACTTGTATCAAAAGCCAAATGATGGAGTAAATATTCCAGACGTTCACTACTAGATTGCCCATGGTGTTTCTCCCAAGCATTGCTGCCTTCTGAAGTTTTAAGTGCCCCGCGTGAAGGACTCCTCCATTTAGTTGGTGCACAGTTTGTGTCGTAAGCATAGTGCGTGTACTCGTAAGTTTTTTTGTATCAGTGAAACATCTTTGTATCGAAATGATATAATCTGAGTTTCAGAAAAAGTAAAAAACGCTTGAGAACTGAACAGATAAGACAATGTGTGTCTGTAAAATATTATGAAAATAGAAAGACACGAGATAGAGTTCCTGACAAACTGCCACCGAAAAATGAGATTAATAACCTCATGAGTGATTAAATAATATAAACTTTTCGTATTTACTTCACTCAGCTAGTAATTGAAAGCAACATTTAATGTTTAAATACAGCACCATTGTGATTTACCTGGAGCAGATTCTACAGTATAGTTTATGTCCTGCAGGGTGGGTGTAAATGCGGTGAAATGCCATCTCATTTGAAGCTCAAAGTATTTCATACTCATCCATTTTACTCAGAGAGAGAAATGTGAAAATTGCCCATGGACTCAAAAGAGAAAAGACCGTGACTGATGTATGCCATGCCACACGTCATCTGAAAGACCAGACAAGTTTATCAGTTGTATTAACAGAAAGCTCTACTGACGATGTTGCCATTTCAACATCACAGGGAGTTCTACAGTAAACTTGGCAACATGTGATCGCAGAATGGAGTTCTGTAAGAAGAGATCTCAGTTTAACTCTACTGTTCCCTTACAAAAAATGTAAAAGATTTGAGAAACTGGTTTTGATTACATTTCTACTAGTTACAACATACTGTTCTATCTGCACTTGAACTAATACAAATAAAATTCAGTACCTCAATGTTAAGAGCACCTGAAGCAAAAACTTTCTTCTTGGCACTTAGAATCAGTCACGTAGAACTTTCTTAATAAATTATTTGTTTTCTAACTTGTCTCATTTTTTATACTCATGAAGTCAGCACCATAATTTTGTAACATTACACAACAGATTCGTACAAACTCTCCGTCATTTGACCATCGGACAGACTCCCTTATGGACGACAAAGTAACAGGCAAACCTGGCGTAGAGAAACAACTCAAGGATTTGAAAGCAAGCAAATCACCAGGTCCGGATGGAATCCCAGTTCCATTTTAACAAGAGTACTCTACAGAATTGGCCCCCTACCTAGATTGCATGTATCGTGAATCTCTCGCCCAGCAGGAAGTCCCTAGCAACTGGAAAGAGGCGCAGGTGGCTCCAGTGTATAAGGAGGGTAAAAGAACAGACCCGCAAAATTACAGACCAGTATCTCTAACATGCTGCAAAATCCTTTTACATGTTCTCAGTTCGAATATAATAAACTGCTTGAGACTGAGAAGGTTATGTGTACGAATCAGCATAGTTTTAAAAAGCATAACTCGTGTGAAACTCAGCTAGCCCTTTTCTCATATGATATACTGCGAACTATGGATGAAGGACAACAGCCGGATTCCATATTTCTAGATTTCCGGATAGCATTTGACGCGGTGCGCGATTGCAGGCTGTTAACGAAGGTACGAGCATGTGGAATAAGTTCACAGATATGTGGGTGGGTCGAAGACTTCTTAAATTTTAGAACCCAGTATGTTGTCCTCGACGGCGACTGTTCATCAGAAAGAAGGGTGTGGTCAGGAGTGACTCAGGCAAGTATGGCAGGATCGTTGACGTTCTCTACATACGTAAACGATTTGGCGGACAGAGGGGGCAGTAGGGGGTGGGGGGGGGGGCGGCAGCACTCTGCGGTTTGTTTGCTGAAGATGCCTGGTGTACTGGTGTACGGCAGGGTGCTGAAGTTGAGTGACTATAGGAAGACGCAAGACGATTTAGACGAAATTTCCAACTGGTGTGATGAATGGCAGCTAGCCCTAAATGTGGAAAAATGTAAGTTAATTCGGATGAGGAGGAAGGAGAAACCTTTCATGTCCGGATAAAGTGTAACCAGCGTCCAGCTTGACACAGTCAGCTGGTCTGATGTCTGGGCGCAACGTTCCAAAGCGATATGAGATGCAACGAGCATGTGAGAACTGCTGTGGGGGAGGCGAGTGGCCGACTTCGGTTTATCGGGAGAATTTTACGAAAGTGTGGTTCCCCTGTACAGCAGACAGCATATGGGACGCTGATGCCACCTGTTCTTGAGTACTGCTCGAGTGTTTGGGATCCTTAGAAGATGGCATTGAAGGAAGACATCGAAGCAGTTCAGCGGCGGGCTTCTAGATTTGTTACCGGTAGCTTCGAACAACACGTAAGCGTTACGGTGATGCTTCGGAAGCTCAAGTGGGTATTCCTGGAAGGATGGCGACGTTCTTTTCGAGGAATAGTATTGGGAAAATTTAGAGAACCGGCTGATGATGCCGAAAGATTCTACTGTCGCCAACATACATTGCGGAAAAGTATGCTCCATTTACGAGTGGAACAGCAAGGGAAATGACAAGTAGTGGTACAGGGTACCCTCCGCACGCACCGTTCGGTGGATTGTGGAGTATCTATGTAGATGTAGATATCAGAAAACCTTATCAATTTTTTTGTTCTAATTTAGATTCCCGATGCGGCAAACGAAGTTTCAAGAAGCGCAATTCCGCTGAGAAGTGAAAATTTATCTTGAAAACAAGCGTGTCGTTAACAATAAGACACAGAATTAAAGTTATTGCATCGAGAAACTCACTGACTCGTGCACATTGAGAAATCTTAGCGGTTAACATGGAAATTACCGTGAGTAATAACCGAAGTTTGCCCATCCCGAGGCTATCTGAAGTCTGGTTTTCCTACAAAGCAGAAAAACCAAAGTGAAATATCTACAAGTGTTTAAGTGCACCTACTACATATACTGCCTCACAAAAAACGTGAAGCATCCAAAAGACACGGTCGGATGTGAATATTACAATAGTAATGACAATGTTGGCAGTAAGATCAGGCATTTTGCTGGTGATGCAGTTACTTGTAATGAAATGCTATGTGAGAGAAGCTCCATGAATTTTCAGTCAGACCTTGATAAGATTTCAACATGGTACAGAGATTGGCATTTTGCCCTAAACTTTCAGAAATGTATAATTATGCTATTCACAAAACGAAAAAAACGTAGTATCCTACGACCATCACTTTTGGAATCGGCCAAATAACTGGGTGTACCCTAAAGGGTATGAAATAGAATGACCACAGAGGTTCAGTCGTGGGTAAAGCAGGTGCTAGACTTGGGTTTATTTTGGCAAAATACTAGGGAAATGCAATCAGTCTACGAAAGATATTGCTTACAAATCACTGTAAAACCGGTTCCAGAATACTGCTCAAGTGTGTGGGACCCGTACCAGATGTGACTAACAGGTGATATTGAACATATACAGAGAAGGACAGCACGGAAGTTCACCGGTTTGTTCACTCCGTGGAAGAGTCTCACAGAGATACTGAAGGAACTGAACTGGTAGACTCTTGAGGACAGACGTAAACTGTCCCTAGAAAGTATATTAACAAAGTTTCAAAAACAAGCTTTAAATTATTACTCTAGGGTACACTACAACCCCCACGTGTCGCTCACATACGGATCGTGAGGGTAAAAATTCAATAATTACTGCATGCACAAATAATCGTTCTTCCCGCGCACCACACGAGAATGGAATATGAAAAACCCTAATAAGTGGTACAGTGAGACGTGCCCTCTGCCATACATCTCGCGGTGGTTTGCAGAGTACAGTTGTAGATGTAGATGTAGTTGTACTTGTAACTTCACTACTGGCGGGTATGGAAATGATTAGTGCTGTGATCCTCTGTGACAGGTAGAACGCCCACCAGAGTGCACTATTGATGTTCGTGTTTAGTGTTGTTGCCCGGCCTGGTAATGTATATACAGTGCGCGAAAGGCGTAAAATGTTGAGTGAACACTGTGAAGGGCATAGAGACGCCGCGTACTCGTATGAGACAGCGTTACCAGCACGTGACAGCTTGAAAGGAACCACATTGTACGGCTCCATTTGGCCGGCTGGTCGAATCGTGCGCTGTCCTGGCACGACTGTGGCCCGAACCGCACGGGAACGTGGGGCAGGCGTACTCGTCATTAAGGTTCTGGTTCACCAAGTGCGGCCACCGAAAAGAAGGATCGCCGTTCTGTGCACCAACCCCCATCGTCACCTCTTCACACCTGTGTCCTGCCACTCTCACCGAGCGAGTTGGTACCGTGGTTAGCACACTGCACGGCGGTACTAATCCCATTCCGACATATTCTGTGATTTCCCTAAATCGCTCCAGGCAAATGCCGAGATGGTTCTTCTGAAAAGGGCGTGGCCAGTTTCCTTCCCCACTCTTTCGTAATTCGAACTAGTGACCCATCTCCATTGACTAGCGGCAGTTGGACTATGGAATCACTGCACCACGCGTAGACTACCACCCGTCAACACTGCAACACAAACGCTTGCAATCACTGTTGTGCTTTGACCGGGAAGCACGTCTTACTGATGAATGACGGCGCATCGTGCTGAACGATGAATCCAACTTCTGCACTACTCTGGGTGACCATCGTCGGTGAGCAGAGCGGCCACTTGGGGAAAGGTCTCACTCTTACAATGTTGTGTTCTGTCACAGCATTGTTACTCATAGCGTCATAGTGCTGAGAACTGTTAGTACTGACTGTGGGAACTTGGAAATTCTGCGTTCTCTTACTTTACCTCCCATGCGATAGTATCGTGTTGCCAGTTTTCAACAGGACAATGCTCGTCCATACAAGTCACGTGCCCCTATGGACTTTGTGCTTGATGCTGAGATACTCCGGCAAGATCGCCACATCTGTCCCTGACGGAATATCTCGGACTGCGCCTCCATCCCAGTGCTAGTATGCAGAATATTGAGGACCGCTTACCACACTTTTGAGCCAGCTTGCCTCAGAAGAGGAAACAACAGCTCCATGATGCCATTACAAACCGAATCAGTGTACACATCCACGACAGAGAGGGTGCAACGTCATACTGCCAAGTCAGCTCGTACTACCAAGTCCTTCGTAAATTTGTTCTAATGAAATGTTGTCTACTCCCGAGGCCTTGTTTCGACTTAGGTCTTTCAGTGCTCTGTCAAACTCTTCACGTTGTATCATATCTCCCATTTCATCTTCATCTACCTCCTCTTACATTTCCATAATATTGTCCTCAAGAACATCGCCCTTGTATAAACCCTCTATATACCCCTTCAACCTTTCTGCTTTCCCTTCTTTGCTTAGAACTGGGTTTCCATCTGAGCTCATGATACTCATACAGTGGTTCTCTTTTCTCCACAGGACTCTTTAGTTTTCCTGTAGGCAGTATCTATCTTACCCCTCGTGAGATAAGCCTCTACATCCTTACATTTGTCCTCTAGCCATCCCTGCTTAGCCATTTTGCACTTATCTATCCATCTCATTTTTGAGACGTTTGTATTCCTTTTTGCCTGCTTCACTTACTGCATTTTTGTATTTTCTCCTTTCATCAATTAAATTCAGTATCTCTTCTGTTACCCAAGGATTTCTACTAGCCCTCGTCTTTTTACCTACTTGATCCTCTGCTGCCTTCACTATTTCAATCTTCAAAGCTACCCATTCTTCTTCTACTGTATTTCTTTCCCCCATTCCTGTCAATTGTTTCCTTATGCTCTTCCTGAAACTCTGTACAACCTCTGGTTTAGTCAGTTTATCCAGGTCCATCTCCTTAAATTCCCATCTTCTTCACTTTCTTCAGTTTTAATCTACAGTTTATAACCAATAGATTGTGGTCAGAGTCCACATCTGCCCCGGGAAATGCCTTACAATTTAAAATCTGATTCCTAAATCTCTTTCTTACCATTATATAATCTATCTGAAACCTCCCAGTATCTCCAGGGTTCTTCCATGTATACAATCTTCTTTCATGATTCTTGAACCACGTGTTAGCTATGATTAAGTTATGCTCTGTGCAAAATTCTACCAGGTGGCTTCCTCTTGCATTTCTTAGCCCCAATCCATATTTACCTACTACTTTTCCTTCTATTCCTTTTCCTACTGTTGAATTCCAGTCACCCATGACTATTAAATTTTCGTCTCCCTTCACTACCTGAATAATTTCTTTTATCTCGTCATACATTTCATCAATTTCTTCATCATCTGCAGAGCCAGTTGGCATATAAACTTGTACTACTGTAGTAGGCGTGGGCTTCGTGTATATCTTGGCCACAATAATGCGTTCACTATGCTGTTTGTAGTAGCTTACCTGCACTCCTATTTTTTTTATTCATTATTAAACCTACTCCTGCATTACCCCTATTTGATTTTGTATTTATGACCCTGTATTCACCTGACCAAAAGTCTTGTTCCTCCTGCCACCGAACTTCACTAATTCCCACTATATCTAACTTTAACCTATCGATTTCCCTGTTTAAAATTTTCTAACCAACCTGCCCGATTAATGGATCTGACATTTTACGCTCCGATCCGTAGAACGGCAGTTTTCTTTCTTCTGATAACGACGTCCTCTTGAGTAGTCCCCGCCTGGAGATCCGAATGGGGGACTATTTTATCTCCGGAATATTTTACCCAAGAGGACGCCATCATCATTTAATCATACAGTAAAGCTGCATGCAGGAAAGATATGGTGAAATAAAAACCTGTACAATTATTAAAAATATTATAACTAGTATTTAGTATAACGTAGTAAAAATTCCAACTGAGATTGAGGAGAATAGAGAGTATATAGCCTATAAAAAGTACCATAAGGAAATCTATAATGTCTAAGTCCTTCGTGGGGTGGAGATCGATTCAGATCATTAGATTTTAGATGAAACTTAAGTTAACCCCAAGAAGGAAAACAAACCGTCAAAATCCACTAGGAGGAGAAAATATTACCTCAGCTATTTAATAAATAATGTGTTGTATTCAGAGAGATGCAAAACACTCCCAATCGAGGAACTGGGAACGATTATTGATAAAGTGGAGAACATTAAGGAAGAGATTTCCCCTCTCAGAAGAAGAAACAAACATGCCTGGTGGAATGAAGAATCTCATAAAGTAATACAGAAAAGGCACAAAGCATAGCTGTATGACCAGCAAAATAAAACCGAAAAATCTCGAGAAGAGCTAACCATTGCCAGAAGACAAATGGCCAAGGCAATCAGAAGAATCAAAAGAGACTATCAAAAAGAAACCCTAAACTTCATACAGGAATCATTCAAACGATATAAAACAAGGGTCTGTTATACGACATTGAGAAAATATCAAGCAAAATATACTCCATCCACACTCATGATGAAAAATAAAAATGGGAAACTATCGCACAACAATCAAGACAATACCAACATCCTAACTGATCACTTCAAAGAATTACTAAATGCCGAGGAACCAAAAGAATATCTAGATTTCGAACCACATCCAAAAAACAAAACACATCCAGAGAAGATTACACCACCAGATCTCAGTGAAGTGATCGAAGCAGCTAGGTGGCTCAAGAACTGCAAAGCAGCAGGGGAGAACCAAATGGCAAAAGAGCTGTGGAAGAAAGCAAATAAACAAACACTTCGGAACCTCCATCAGCACATAGTAGACATCTGGAGTTCTGAAAAAATGCCAGAAGAGTGGAATACAGCTATAATCCACCCAATGCACAAAAAAGGTGATAGATCGGATCCAAGCAACTATCGGTGGATTGCTTGGTGGTACATGTAAGATCTTGTCTAGATTATCTTTACAAGAATTTAGGAACAACTCGACCAAGAACTTGGAGAATATCAAAGAGGATTTCGTCCTGGAAGAAGCTTTCCGGATCAAATTATCAACCTTAAATGGATCATGAAACATGAAAGAGTGAGAACAAGGTGTTGGTCACCACTTTTGTTGACTTCGCGAAAGCATATGAAAGTATCCATCTTGAGTCGTTACTTAAAATCCTCGTGGAATTTGGATTGCACCTGAAACTCGTGAATCTTATTGGACTTACCCTTAAGAACACTAAATCAAAAGTTAAATCCAGAAAGTAACTTTCTGAATCATTTGAAATCCTGACGGGACTTCCACAGGGAGATGGCCTCTCACCACTACTTTTTAATTGAGAACTGGAGAAAGCCACGTGAGAGTGGAATAAGAAATGCCAACCAAACATCAAGATTGGCAGAAATATCAAACTCAATACCTGGCCTTTGCTGATGATGTAGCGCTGCTCGCAAACAACGTGGAAGAGGCTAAGCACCAAATCGAAGAACTCCAAAAAATAGCAGCAAAACTTGGACTAGGAAGCTCGTTCGAAAAGACATAAATGATGCCATCCTTCAAGGTTGAAACATCATCCGTTACACTTAATGATAACAAACAAGTTAAAGTTATAAATAAATTCCAATATCTTGGGCGGACTATAAGTTGAAAATCAAACGCGCAAATGTCAGTAGAGTGGTCGTGCGGTAGCGTTCTCGCTTCCCACGCCCGGGTTCCCGGGTTCGATTCCCGGCGGGGTCAGGGATTTTCTCTGCCTCGTGATGGCTGGGTGTTGTGTGCTGTCCTTAGGTTAGTTAGGTTTAATTAGTTCTAAGTTCTAGGCGACTGATGACCTCAGCAGTTGAGTCGCATAGTGCTCAGAGCCATTTGAACCATTTGAACCAAATGTCAGTAGAAAGCGGAACAACTAAAGCGAAACAAGCGTAACGCATCACCTGGCCAACATACAAGAAGAAATGTTTCTCGATAAATGCAAAACTCAGACACTATCACTCTGCTATTAAACCTGAAGCAACCTATGCTAGTGAAACACTGTTCAAGATGAACACTAAATTAACAACAGATAAACTACAGAAGGCAGACAGAAGAATTCTTAAAATAATTATAAACAAAAAATACCAAGTTGGGGGACAGTGGCAACTGTTACCTAACGAAGTTGTATACCAAGAAACTGAGTCAATAACTGACACAGCCGGCCGCGGTGGTCTAGCGGTTCTAGGCGCTCAGTCCGGAACCGCGCGACTGCTAAGGTCGCAGGTTCGAATCCTGCCTCGGGCATGGATGGGGACCACAGATGTGAAGTCCCATAGTGCTCAGAGCCAGCCAATAACTGACACAATGCGGTAAAGGAGGGTTGCTTTTTTCTGCCGCATTTCCAGACTATCAGAAACCAGGATACTGAAACAACTGTTCACCTACTTTTCGAAAAGTAAGACCGAGAACAACTGGTTCAAAGAAGTTCAAGATAATTTAGAAGAGTTAGGCTTGATAACGCAACAAATTGAAGGCAGATAAGAGAGGAAGATCCTGAAACACAGAGACACGAGATTTTAACTAAAGTCATTTACACGCAAATAATACACCATAACTGATGAAGAAAGGGCAGTCAGGTCGGAAAGGATGAAGAAGTTTTGGGATCTGAAGAGGAAAGCCAAATCTACAACTAGTATTAAGACTTAAATGTATATGGATTGATTAAAGTGCTCCAATGTCGGCATAAAATATGTAAATAAATAATATATGCCCTTTAGCCTTTTGCCAGTGGTTCTCAAGGCTACTACAGAAATTCGCATTAAGAATCTAAAAAGTGTAATTATCCATCGTGCTACACCAAATTACAAAATCATCTTGTTCTCTACTCTACTCTACTTCTAGTTAAAGTTTAATGAGGTTTCTTTCTGAAAAGTATTTTTTCTGAGATTCCTGTAGATTTCTTGGGGACCTCTGCCAAAACATTAAAGGGCATACGGTTTTTACAGTTTGGAAGATCTCCTGCAAGCTGCAAAGGAGATTATAGAAAAATGTAGGCCTACTGAGTCCTAATTTGTCTCCGGTTAACAGGTTTCGAGTAAATTTTTATTCCGTCTTGACAAGGAATGTGCTGGAAAGTACTGAGAAACAAGAAACTCAAGTTGAGCACGGTCTGCGTATTATAAGGCTACATGTTGACTTGTACGACATGTGTAAGTGGAAAAATCTGATTTGAAAGCGGAGTTAGGGTAAGAGTCTTTAGTTCGCCAAAATTACTTCCTGCAGTCTTGGAAGAGGTTTTTAAGTTACTGGGGTGGAAGAATACGTATGAACGGACATTGTCTTTTCTTGCGTAATGTTGTTCTGCTGGCTTTAACTGCAGAATAACATCAACAAATGACATAGCCCAATAGGACATATATGAGAATAGGATTTAAAAGGAACTACACTAAAATAAAGTTATATAAAATCAGTATACCAAATAGAAGATTGTGGAAACCGGGAATGACGTTATTTAATTAGTTCGCAAATTCGTGTACTTTGCACAACTGGAACAATGAGATAATAGATACAGGACAAAAATCAGGACCAAGAATGGCTTGGTGTTCATTTCAGAAACAGTAAGGCGCAGTTTTTATGGACTGGAAACAGAAAATGTATAACAAGTGCATTTTGCAGTTCTAACCCACGACTATGAGATGAATGTTACTGTACATACCATCCTAAAATTTAAAATAAAATAGTCTTAATGATTTCAGTGTGACTGTAACGAAATTTTAGTGCTTAGTCGAAGGAACACGTAATCTCATAATCTGACGGAAGAAGGACTAATAAACGGCCCCGCGATAAGAAATAACGTAAACCATGACAGTCGAGAACCTAAGAAAGTTAATTTTTAAGAGTACAACTGAGACCACAATATGCGAAAAGTCTTGTAGACGCCAGTGTCGAACAGAGGATGAAAAATTACAGATAATTACGAGGAGAGAATGCAAAAACCACAAATCGCAGGAACAACTATAGCAAATATAAAGGGACGTGGTGACATGGATTCCTAATCAGTAAATTGCGCGACATACTCGAAAACAGCAAAGAGAACATCAATAGGAAGCTATTCCTTGAATTTCCGTCATCTACGAGCAACTGCTAATGTTTTGTGTTGTGTCTAGACAAGACAGCCTAGACACAATGAGAGGAAGCCGAAAGGCACGCGCTAAGCTAAAGCAGGATGGCGTGAGGTCTGAAACAGGATACGTAATGAATGCTATAAAGAAAAGTACGTAGCTTCTGGAATACTTAACTTTAATCCATTCTTTTGGTACATCTGGAGATTGTGGCGATACAAGTGAGACTCTTTAGATACATGCAATGTTACTAATGGCGCCTTGCTAGGTCGAAGACGTGGACTTAGCTGAAGGCTATTCTAACTATCTACTCGGCGAAGGAGCGAGACTTCTTCAGTCTAGTCGCTAGCTACGTCGTCCGTACAACTGGGGCGAGTGCTAGTCCGTATCTCGAGACCTGCCTTGTGGTGGCACTCGGTCCGCGATCACACAGTGGCGACACGCGGGTCCGACATGTACTAATGGACCGCGGCCGATTTAAGACTACCACCTAGCAAGTGTGGTGTCTGGCGGTGACACCACATTCCTCCCCCGCAAATCGGCGAACGGTCGTGTTATAAGGCTTCCGCCCGCCGTGGGGAGGACCCCATGTTGATGTATGCGATGAGGTGGGGAGCCTAACAACAGGCGAGGCTGTGCCACACACACCCGGCCATTCGGTCCTAGGGGATCTAGGAAACGACTGAAAACCTAGACCAGGGTGCACGTCAACATGCGGTGTATGCGCCCGTAAAGAGAAAGGAGGGGCCGAAGGGTCGACCTCCATTGCGTCGGGGTACCCGACGCGCGAAGACGCCATGTGGTCCCGAGCGACCAAGAGTTCCATGGCGGAGGACAGCTGGCCACGGGAAGCGATCGGCGGCGCGTGACCCAGGGAGGCGCTTGGCAGCTGTAGCGAAGCGTCCACTGCAGGCGGCGCCGGCTGGAGGACTGGCGGCGGCGGCCGAGGCGGCAGCGGCGCGTCGCCATGGGGCAAAATGGAAGGCAGCGTCGGTAACACCTGGGGATGAGGCGAGCCAGTAGATGGGCCCCCGGGGCGCTGACCAGACGGCACCGTCGCTGAAAGCAGACGGGGAGCGGCAGAACCCGTGCGACGACAGAGGCGCAGCTGATTGAGATGCCGACGCACCTCACCAGAGGCCCCCAAAACCAAATACTTTGCGCGGCCGAGGCAGCGAAGAATGCGCCCTGCGAGCCAACGCCGTGAACCGCGAAAGTTGCGATAGAATGCAACGTCGCCTGGAGCAAAAGCAGGAGTCTGCCGCAGCACAGGAACCTCATACGGCAGGTGGAGCAAAGACATCAAGGTTCGATGAGGACGACCGTGGAGCAACTCAGCCGGCGAGTGACCATCTCGGGGCTGAGAGCGATAGGAGGATAAAAAGAGCAATAACGCGTCCTCCCGAGAATGTGACTCTTTCAACTTCAACATCTGTGACTTGAAAGTCCGCACCAATCGTTCAGCAGCACCGTTTGACTGAGGCGAAAACGGCGCGGATGTCAGATGTTGAATACCATTGGCCTTGCAGAATGACTGAAATTCTGCGGACTTGAATTGTGGCCATTGTCGGGAACAATAGTCTGCCGAAGACCTTCAATGCAAAAGATAGCGGACAATGCTTGGATGGTGGCAGATGACGTCGTGGAAGACATCCAGACAACAAAAGGAAATTTACTGAAGGTATCTACCACAACCTACCATCGAGCATTCCAGAATGGACCAGCAAAATCGATGTGCAAGCGTTGCCAAGGGGAAGTGGCTTTCGGCCATGCAAAGACTTTTCGCGGCGGTGGGGATTGTTGTTCGGAACACGCCATGCAAGAAGAACACATATTCGTAATTGCAGCATCGATTCCGAACCAAGTACAGTGCTGACGAGCAAGTTGTTTCGTTCGCACTATACCCCAATGTCCTTGGTGAAGAAGCCGTAAAACAGAGGACTGTAACGAACGTGGGACCACGACTCTGGACTGATCATTATCAGAACGCAACAACAAAACACCACGTCGTAAAAAAAGTCTCTCCTTGTGAGCAAAAAATCGGCGAACCAGCGGATCCTCAATCCACGACTTCGACAAGCTCCATTGAGTAGCAACAAACCGCAAAACGGTAGCAAGGACGGGGTCAGCAGCTGTGGCTGTAGCTACACGACGAAAATCTATCGGAAACGATTCGACCACGTCATCGGTTTCCGAATCAATGAACATGCAAGCAAGTTCGGAAGAATCGAATGCTCTATCCTCAGCAACAGGCAAACGGGACAACGCATCGGCGTTTCCGTGCTTAGCAGTGAACCGATACAAGATATCGTAGCGGTACTGCGAGAGGAAAATAGACCAGCGAATGAATTTCTGCGCTGTACGCAGAGGTACAGGCTTGTTCGGATGAAAAAGCGACGTCAAAGGTTTATGGTCTGTGATGATGGTAAAGTGACGTACATACAAGATATCATGGATCTTAGTAACACCAAACACGAGAGCCAAAGCTTCTATCTCAACTTGTGAATAATTTCTTTGTGCAGACGAGAGCAATTCGGACGCAAAGGCAGTAGGGCGATCATGCGATCCCTCTTTGTGTGCAAGCACAGCACCGATCCCGAAATCCGATGCATCTACCACCAACGAAAGGTGTTTCTGGGGATCGAATGGCGTAAGGCAAGTATTTGAAAGCAACGCCGATTTCAACTGGCGAAAGGCGCGTTCGCATTCCGTCGTCCAGACGAACGGAACACCTTTACGGCGTAAGCGATGAAGCGGAGCTGAAATGAAAGGGGCATGCGAGATAAATTTGGCATAGTAGTTAATTTTTCCCAACACACTCTGTAGCTGCTGCAAATTCAGCGGCGAAGGCAAGTCTTGTATGGCTCGGAGGTGCTCTGGACTGGGATGTATGCCTTGTGCATTTATGGCATGTCCCAGATATGGTAAGTCACGAGCAAAAAACAAACATTTGTCCTTCCGCAAGCGAAGACCATTTTGTCGCAATACTTGAAATAATGTTCGGAGATGTTCTAAATGTTCTTCTGCTGTCTTTCCGGAGATCATAATATCGTCCAGATAGTTCGCTGCAGTAGGGGCCGACGCACAAACAGTTTGTAAATATTGCTGAAACAATGCAGGAGCGGATGCACACCCGAATGGCAGTCTTTTGAATCGGTACAAACCAAGATGCTTGTTAACCACCAAGACGCGCTGTGATTCGGCGTCCACTGGGATTTGCAAATACGCATCTGCTAGGTCCAACTTCGAAAAGTATTTACCCGGGCACAGTTTATCAAAAAGATCTTCCGGGCGGGGTAAAGGATACGTTGCAATCACTAATTGTGAATTCACTGTTGCCTTGAAGTCCACACAAAGTCTAAATTTTCCGCAAGGTTTCGGCAAAATTACTAAGGGTGAGGCCCAGAGAGAAGCTTGCACACATTCAATTACACCTTGTGATTCTGAATCGTGTAATGTTCTTGCGACCTCATCACGCAATGCGTGAGGAACATTGCGCGCTCTGAAAAATTTCGGTTGCACGTTGACTTTCAGTTCCGAATGTGCTTTATAGGTCTTAGCGCAATCAAGGCCCGGTGCAAAAATGTCTGCAAATTCTTCACATAGCCGAGAAACACTGGCTGAAGACACAGTCTGGTTCACTGATAGGACCTGATTTACTATAGACATGTTAAAAAACTGAAATAAATCTAAACCAAACAAGTTCACTACAGTAGAAGAACGAAGAACGTAAAATGACACAAGTTCTGTTTGTCCATTGTATGTTGCAAGAAGAGTGCACTGTCCTAACACAGGGATATGCTGTCCTGAATAACTATGTAACTTAACATTGGCGGCACGCAACGGAGGTTTGCCCAGTTGTTTGTACGTGTCGTGATTGATCAATGAAACTGCAGCTCCGGTATCGAGCTGGAATGGTATCACTCTGCCTTCAAAGTCCAAGTCTACAAAAAGTTTATTGTCCTGCTGACGACAAGAGCGACTGTCTCGTGCAATTTGAACTGATACAGGTACAGCATCACTTGCTAATTGACGTGATTTCCAGCGACGTCGACGCACACATTTTGTGGGACGAACACAGTCACTGTTAGAGGCAGTGGCACTGGACGAAGTGGAATTAACTACATGAATGTCCATGGGCGAAGGTTCACGAGCCTGAGTATTCTCGCTCCGATTCCGGCGCAAAGCAAAGGGTCCGGAATGGTTGTGATTGTCTGATCGGAGCTTTTTCTGGCAAACACTATGAACATGTCCTTTTTTATTACAGTAAAAACAAATAGCTTGGCGTGACGGGCAATTTTCACGCGAATGTCTAGTAGCACACCGCGGGCATGATTTCACTGCATTTGTATGCTCACGCGGCACACCTGGTTTAGAGCGTGGCGGCAGCTGCGCGGACGTGTGCGAGGGCAGTTTACCGGGCCATGCAGCGCGCCCAGCAGGCCGGTTAATGTTACACATGGCTGGCGAAGTGGCAAATGATTCCTGAGCAAAGTCAAGCGTGTCTTGTCTATCCAATATGTCTATCACTTGTTGAAGGGAGGGATTGACTAGTTTCAAAATCTGTTCCCGTATGCGAACATCAGAAATGGTCTGTGCTATTGCGTCACGTACCATAGTATCTGAATAAGGGAGTCCACATTCACACTCAAAAGCACAATCCCGAGTACGGCCTTGCAATGTTGCAACCCACTGCCTATTAGTCTGACCGGCCATACGTTTTGTACGAAAGAACGTATACATTTTTGCAACGACATTGACCGTTTCTTTGAAATAGGCGTCCAATGTCGACAAAATTTCTTCGTAGGACAGAGTTGCTACGTCACGTCGGGGAAATAATTTCACTATCACTGGTACGTTTGCACCCCTACACACGCCAATAAATGAGGCTGCCGCTCGTTACCTTGAATTCTGTAGGCGGCGAAATGAAATACAAACTGGCGTGACCACTCAGTCCATGTTTCCACGTCTGCTTGAAAATTACAGAATGGTGGTGCAACTGCATGGGGTGGCTGCGGTAGCGATGAAACGGCGGCGGCCGCATCGTTTTGCAGTGCACGTTGACCCTGAACGAGCTGTCCAAGGGCATCCAATAACGCCTGCGTCTGCTGATTCTGCAAGCGATAAAATTCGGACAGTACATCTGGCGAAGCCATGACACAATTAAATTAGAGGAATACGAAAGCGAAATCCTCCTTTAAGCCTCGTCGCCAAAAATGTTGTGTCTAGACAAGACAGCCTAGACACAATGAGAGGAAGCCGAAAGGCATGCGCTAAGCTAAAGCAGGATGGCGTGAGGTCTGAAACAGGATACGTAATGAATGCTATAAAGAAAAGTACGTAGCTTCTGGAATACTTAACTTTAATCCATCCTTTTGGTACATCTGGAGATTGTGGCGATACAAGTGAGACTCTTTAGATACATGCAATGTTAATAATGGCGCCTTGCTAGGTCGTAGCCATGGCCTTAGCTGAAGGCTATTCTAACTATCTGCTCGGCAAAGGAGCGAGGCTTCGTCAGTGTAGTCGCTAGCTACGTCGTCCGTACAACTGGGGCGAGTGCTGGTCCGTATCTCGAGACCTGCCTTGTGGTGGCGCTCGGTCTGCGATCACACAGTGGCGACACGCGGATCCGACATGTACTAATGGACCGCGGCCGATTTAAGACTATCACCTAGCAAGTGTGGTGTCTGGCGGTGACACCACATTTTGTTCTTACATATTATCCTCAAAAATACTCAACTCTTGAACATGGACGCTTTTTCGATGAATGCACGAAGTATACCTACAGAAAAATGCTACAAATGTTCTGAGACAGTAAACGATCTCGCAGCAAATATCGGCACACAACATCGATACATATTAGTGTAGCACCAATTGGTAATATATGTTAAGAAATACATGGATAATTTATGAATCAATTGGAATTTCCATTTGCCAAGAAATAGTACCAGCGAAGGTGAAGGTAACCAGTAAAAGACGGCCTTTCATCTTGCAGTCGGGCGTTCCCCGGGCAAACACGTTTTTGGACTGGCAAATCCTTTGAATCTTGAAGTAATGATTTCCCCTTACAGAGCTTAGTCGGATGAGGAAGAGGGGTGATTTAGTTTCCGAAAACAAAAAATGAGTATCGCATCTGTGAACATAAAGAGAATATCACGGCCCAATGCAAAAATAATGCAAGACCTGAGCAGCAGACATAAATGCGAGCGCCTATGCGTACTAGAGACACTTGGACATAGCAACCAAGGGTTCCTGTCATGCCGCTACATGGTGAACGACGTCATTGTCAACACGGAATGGCGTTATTCGCCGAACTGATAATTGGATAATAGGCCACTCTTTACTAAAAAAAAAATTAAATAGAACTTTAAGCAGCGGAAGTTAGTAACTATATAGTAGCTTGCATCCATAAACCATCAACTACTTATATTTCTTTCGCAAGCCAACCAATTTCCGAAAGATCTATATAGAAGATTTTAACAGTCCGTAACGTTTCTGGTTGTTGTAGCTACGATTACTTTCTTAACAGGCAGCTGATGTATAAAACAGTATTCATCCGCATTTGTGGTAAGGAAAACCTATCTCGTGTCAGTTTGCACAGGACACCAAAATTCGGCGGGCTCCGACTTTTAGCTGATGTGGAACCAGAGGAGACTACAACGCCTTCAACGCGATCCTAACTGCTGCCTTCCTCTGACTATCGCGGGCGCTATTAGTTAAGACTGTTTCACACGTGATAATTAGTTCGAAAATTGCTGATGTAAGCCAGCAAACATGCTGGTGTAACTAATTAGGATCGGCAAATGATATACTCTCGCCGCATAGACAATAATGCTCCTATGACAAGAGATACCATATCGTCACCATTGTTAGCACTTTCATCCGCAACGTGGCCACCAATAAAACTTTCCTGAACAAATATTAATTCAAACGAGCGCGCCGCTTTTGACCGATAGAGCTTAACACAGAATGCTTCCAGTCACGACGAATATGTCTATGGAATCACCTTGTGGCCATCTTTCCTCTGACAGCTGACTGAGGTGAGCAAGGCAGCACACTCATAACTCTTAAAAAATCGAATCCAAATTTATACATTCATAGGTACAATAAAAAATATATACCATAATGTCTATTGCAATGATAATCGTGAGAAATCAACTGTTAGCTTTTAATAAACGATTATACGGGTAAGTATACCAATTTTGTTTGATGCAGTATTACGTGAAAGGCAAGTGAATAGAAAAATGTTCTGCTATCTTTTGTTAGCTGTTCGATGTTGCGTAAGATGTTGAGATCGAATGTGATAACAAAATGTTGACTATTATGGGTGCCGGTTACGTATGAATGTTCAAACCTTAGCAAGCGGTAAGTTACAGTTGTATATAACGACAGTTAAGACATTGAATGACAAACACTTACGAACAAAACTTACGATCAGGGCTTCTGTCAGTTAAATGATACATTTGGTTATATGTGTCACATTAAGTCTAGTATTTAATCTCATACGTTTAGCTCAATTATTGCTGATCTCTTCCATTTACTGCTCTTGAAAGTATTTATCGTAATTCATACGCAAACTTCTCTTATTACGCTGTTCCGATTACAATGTACAGTACAAACTCCTCATTGCAAGGGAGAGCGCTATGCTGTTCATTTAGTATATAGGCTATAAAATACTGTTAATTATATCTCTTAAGGATTGTCAACACTACTTTTCTGATTTAGTCCACACATACTCAGTTGTTGGTTAAAGATTCGGTTTTCACACGATGTTTAACAAAACTGGGGGCTGGGTGATAAATTCTGAAGCGCTTATAGCTCACTTTGTGTCACACCACAGTGAAGGAAACTCTTTGCTGCTGCCGTAATGCTGCCGTTCTTTGAAGATAGCTGGAGCACAGCAAAATGGTGATTATTACCTTATCAATTAAAAACTTAATTGCCAATACACAAATATAATCTCCATTGCTGCTCCGGCTCTGTTGTAAAATGCACTGTAACACTTCATATTTTTGAATAGGATGCGATACTGGATTATGATGGGTTGATAAATGCTGCGAACGCAGCTTCGCCTTCTGCGTCTCTGCCACTGTAAGTTTAAGTGGCAGATCGTCTGTTTTATCCATCTTAAGTAAAAAGTTTCTATTTGATGTGTTGGCAGAAGAGCCAACACCGTGTTGCTAGAGGAGGCCGAAATGCACGCGTTTAAGCTCACGCAGACTGGCGTGAGGTCTGGAACAGTTAACGGAGTTGAGTCTACTAAATAAAGTATGGAGCTCTTGGAATACTTAACTTTAATCCATAATTGAAGAACATCGCTCTTGTTTATACATGAATTACAATCTCAATATAAACTGGTAATGGCGCCTTGCTAGGTCATAGCAAATGACGTAGCTGAAGGCTATGCTAACTATCGTCTCGGCAAATGAGAGCGTATTTGTCAGTGATCCATCTCTGGCAAAGTCTGCTGTACAACTGGGGCGAGTGCTAGGAAGTCTCTTTAGCCCTGCCGTGTGGTGGCGCTCGTCTGCAATCACTGACAGTGGCGACACGCGGGTCCGACGTATACTAATGGACCGCAGCCGATTTAAAAGGCTACCACCTAGCAAGTGTAGTGTCTGGCGGTGACACCACATTCCTTCCCCGCAAATTGGCGTACTGTTGTGTTATAAGGCTTCCGGCCGCCGTGGAGAGGACCCCATGTTGACGTATGCGATGAGGTGGGGGGCCTAACAACAGGCGAGGCTGTGCCACCTGCACCCTGCCATTCGGTCCGAGGGGAGCTAGGAAACACCTGAAAACCTAGTCCAGGGTGCACGCCAACATGCGGCGTAAGCGCCTGTAGAGAGACAGGAGGGGCCGAAGATTCGACCTCCATTGGGGCGGGGCAGCCGACAGGCGAAGACGACATCTGGTCCGGAGCGGGCAAGAGTTCCATGTCGGAGGACAGCTCGTCACGGGAAGCGATCGGCGGCGCGAGACCCAGGGAGGCGCTTGGCGGTTGCAGCGAAGCGTCCACTGCGGGCGTGGCCGGCGGGAGAACAGGCGGCGGCGCGTCGCTATAGGGCAAAATGGAAGGCAGCGTCGGTAACACCTGGGGATGAGGCGAGCCAGTAGATGGGTCCCCAGGGCGCTGACCGAACGGCACCGTCGCTGAAAGCAGACGGGGAGCGGCAGAACCCGTGCGACGACAGAGGCGCAGCTGATTGAGATATCGACGCACCTCACCAGAGGCCCACAAAACCAGATACATTGCGCGGCCGAGGCAGCGAAGAATGCTCCCAGCGAGCCAACGCCGTGAACCGCGAAAGTTGCGATAGAATACAACGTCGCCTGGGGCAAAAGCAGGTGTCTGCCGCAGCACAGGAACATGATGCGGCGGATGTAGCAAAGACATCAAGGTTCGATGAGGACGACCGTGGAGCAACTCAGCCGGCGAGTGACCATCTCGGGGCTGAGAGCGATAGGAGGATAAAAAGAGCAATAACGCGTCCTCCCGAGAATGTGACTCTATCAACTTCAACATCTGTGACTTGAAAGTCCGCACCAATCGTTCAGCAGCACCGTTTGACTGAGGCGAAAACGGCGCGGATGTCAGATGTTGAATACCATTGGCCTTGCAGAATGACTGAAATTCTGCGGACTTGTATTGTGGCCATTGTCGGGAACAATAGTCTGCCGAAGACCTTCAATGCAAAAGATAGCGGACAACGCTTGGATGGTGGCAGATGACATCGTGGAAGACATCCGGACAACAAAAGGAATCTACCACAACCAACCATCGAGCATTCCAGAATGGACCAGCAAAATCGATGTGCAAGCGTTGCCAAGGGGAAGTGGCTTTCGGCCATGCAAAGACTTTTCGCGGCGGTGGGGATTGTTGTTCGGCACACGCCATGCAAGAAGAACACATATTCGTAATTGCAGCATCGATTCCGAACCAAGTACAGTGCTGACGAGCAAGTTGTTTCGTTCGCACTATACCCCAATGTCCTTGGTGAAGAAGCCGTAAAACAGAGGACTGTAACGAACGTGGGACCACGACTCAGGACTGATCATTATCAGAACGCAACAACAAAACACCACGTCGTAAAAAAAGTCTCTCCGTGTGAGCAAAAAATCGGCGAACCAGCGGATCCGCGACCCGTGACTTTGACAAGGGCCATTGCGTAGCAACAAAACGCAAAACGGGAGCAAGGACAGGTTCAGCAGCTGTGGCTGTAGCTACACGACGAAAATCAATCGGAAACGATTTGACCACGTCATCAGTGTCAGCATCAATGAACATGCAAGCAAGTTCGGAAGAATCGAATGCTTTATCCTCAGCAACAGGCAAACGGGACAACGCATCGGCGTTTCCGTGCTTAGCAGTGGACCAATACAAGATATCGTAGAGGTACTGCGAGAGGAAAATAGACCAGCGACAGAATTTCTGCGATGTACGTGGAGGTACAGGCTTGTTCGGATGAAAAAGCGACTTCAAAGGTTTGTGGTCTGTGATGATGGTAAAGTGACGACCATACAAGAAATCATGAAACTTTTTAACCCCAAATACGAGAGCCAAAGCTTCTTTCTCGATCTGTGAATAATTTCTTGCGCAGACGAGAGCAATTTGGATGCAAAGGCAATAGGGCGATCGTGTGATTCATCTTTGTGCGCAAGCACAGCACCGATCCCGAAATCCGATGCATCTACCATCAACAAAAGGGGTTTCTGGTGATCGAATGGCGTAAGGCAAGTATTGGAAAGCAACGTCGATTTCAACTGGCGAAAGGCGCGTTCGCATTCCGTCGTCCAGACGAACGGAACACCTTTACGGAGTAAGCGACGAAGCGGAGCTGAAATGGAAGAGGCATGTGGCATATATCTGTTAGAGTAATTGATTTTTCCCAGCACACTCTGTAGCTGCTTCAAATTTAGCGGCGAAGGCACGTCTTGTATGGCACAGAGGTGCTCGGGACTGGGATGTATGCCCTGGGCATTGATTACATGTCCCAGGTAGGGTAAGTCATGAGCAAAAAACACACATTTGTTCTTCCGCAAGCGAAGACCATTTTGTCGCAAGACCTGAAATAATGTTCTGAGATTGGCTAAATGTTCTTCTTCTGTCTTTCCGGAGATCATAATATCGTCCAGATAATTTGCTGCAGTAGGGACTGAGGCACAAACAGTTTGCAGATATTGCTGAAACAATGCAGGGGCGGATGCACACCCGAATGGTAGTCTTTTGAATCGATACGATCCAAGATGCGTGTTAACCACCAAAACGCGCTGGGATTCGTCGTCCACCGGTATTTGCAAGTACGCATCTGCTAGGTCCAACTTCGAAAAATATTTACCCGGGCATAGTTTGTCAAAAAGATCTTCCGGGCGGGGTAAAGGAAAAGTGGCAATCACTAGTTGTGGATTCACTGTTGCCTTGAAGTCCACACAAAGTCTCAATTTTCCAGAAGGTTTCGGCAAAATTACTAAGGGTGATGCCCAGACAGAAGCCTGCACATGATCAATCACACCTTGTGATTCCAGATCGTGTAACGTTCTTGCGACCTCATCACGCAATGCGTGGGGAACATTGCGCGCTCTGAGAAATTTCGGTTGCGCGTTTACTTTCAGTTCCAAATGTGCTGTATAGTTCTTAGCACAACCAAGCCCCGGTGCAAAAATGTCTGCAAATTCTTCACATAGACGAGAAACACTGGCTGAAGGCACAGACTGGTTCACTGATAGGACCTGATTGACTATAGACAAGTTAAACAACTGAAATAAATCCAAACCAAACAAGTTCACTGCAGAAGAAGAGCAAAGAACGTAAAATGACACAAGTTTTGTTTGTCCCCTGTATGTTGCAAGAAGGCTGCACTGTCGTAACGCAGGGATGGCTTGTGCGGAATAACTATTTAACTTAACATTCGCGGCACGCATCGGAGGTGTGCCCAGTTGATTGTACGTGTCTTTATTGATCAGTGAAACTGCAGCTCCGGTATTGAGCTGGAATGGTACCACTTTGCCGTGAATGTCCAAATCTACAAAACGTTCATTATCCTGCTGACGACAAGAGCGACTGTCTCATGCAACGTGAAGCAACACTGATACAGAATCACTTGCAACTTGACGGGATTTCCGTCGACGTCGACGCACACTATGTGTGGGACGAACACAGTCACTGTTAGAGAGAGTGGCACTGGGCAGAGTGGAATTAACTACATGAATTTCCATGGGCAAAGGTTCACGTGCCTGAGTATTCTTGGTTCGATTCCGATTCCGGTTCGAAGCAAAGGGCCTGGAATGAATGTGAGTGTCCGATCTGAGCTTTTTCTGGCAAACACTCTGAACATGTCCTTTATTATTACAGAAAAAGCAAATAGTTTGGCATGACAGGCAATTCTCACGCGAATGTCTAGTAGCACACCGCGGGCATGACTTGAGCACTGCATTTGCTTGCTTGTGCGGCACACATAGCGGAGAGCTTGGCGGTAGCTGCACGGACGGGTGCGAGGGCTGTTTACTGTTCCATGCAGCGCGCCCGGTGGGCCGGTTAATGTGACACACAGCTGGCGAAGTTTCAAATGATTCCTGAGCAAAGTCAAGTGTGTCTTGCCTATCCAAAATGTCCATCACTTGTTGAAGGGAGGGATTGACTAGTTTCAAAATCTGTTACCTTATACGAACATCAGAAACGTTCTGTGCAATTGCATCACGTACCATAGTATCTGAATTAAGGGAGTCAACATTCACACGCAAAAGCACAATCCCTAATAAGGCCTTGCAAAGCTGCAACCCACTCCCTATTAGTCTGACATGCCATACGTGTTGTACAAAAGAAGGTATACCTTTTTGCAACTACATTGACTGATTCTTTGAAATATGCATCTAATGCAGACAAAATTGCGTCGTAGGACAGAGTTGCTACGTCTCGTCGGGGAAATAGCTTCACTATCACATGGTACATCTGGACGCCCACTGTGGAAAGGAGAAAAGGCTGCCGCCCATTACCTTGAATTCTGTAGGCGGCGAGATGGAATCCAAATTGGCGTGACCACTCCGTCCAGCTTTCCAGTGCCGCATCAAAAAGACGAAAAGGTGGTGCAACTGCATGTTGTGGCTGCGGTAGCGGTGGAGCGGCGGCTGCCGCATCGTTTTGCATCGCACGTTGACCCTGGACGAGTTGTCCAAGGGCATCCAATATGGCCTGCGTCTGCTGATTCTGCAAGCGATAAAATTCGGACAGTACATCTGGAGATTGTGGCGAAGCCATGACACAAGTCATTTAAGCAAGTATAAAGAAGAAGACCGTTTTTACACTCGTCGCCATATGATGTGTTGGCAGAAGAGCCAACACCGTGTTGCTAGAGGAGGCCGAAATGCACGCGTTTAAGCTCACGCAGGCTGGCGTGAGGTCTGGAACAGTTAGAGAAGTTGAGTCTACTAAATAAAGTACGGAGCTCTTGGAATACTTAACTTTAATCCATAATTGGAGAACATCGCTCTTGTTTATACATGAATTACAATCTCAATATAAACTGGTAATGGCGCCTTGCTAGGTCGTAGTTAATGACGTAGCTGAAGGCTATGCTAGTCTCGGCAAATGAGAGCGTATTTGTCAGTGATCCATCTCTGGCAAAGTCTGCTGTACAACTGGGGCGAGTGCTAGGAAGTCTCCTTAGCCCTGCCGTGTGGTGGCGCTCGTCTGCAATCACTGACAGTGGCGACACGCGGGTCCGACGTATACTAATGGACCGCAGCCGATTTAAAAGGCTACCACCTAGCAAGTGTAGTGTCTGGCGGTGACACCACATTCCTTCCCCGCAAATTGGCGTACTGTTGTGTTATAAGGCTTCCGGCCGCCGTGGAGAGGACCCCATGTTGACGTATGCGACGAGGTGGGGGGCCTAACAACAGGCGAGGCTGTGCCACCTGCACCCTGCCATTCGGTCCGAGGGGAGCTAGGAAACGCCTGAAAACCTAGTCCAGGGTGCACGCCAACATGCGGCGTAAGCGCCTGTAGAGAGACAGGAGGGGCCGAAGATTCGACCTCCATTGGGGCGGGGCAGCCGACGGGCGAAGACGACATCTGGTCCGGAGCGGGCAAGAGTTCCATGTCGGAGGACAGCTCGTCACGGGAAGCGATCGGCGGCGCGAGACCCAGGGAGGCGCTTGGCGGTTGCAGCGAAGCGTCCACTGCGGGCGTGGCCGGCGGGAGAACAGGCGGCGGCGCGTCGCTATAGGGCAAAATGGAAGGCAGCGTCGGTAACACCTGGGGATGAGGCGAGCCAGTAGATGGGTCCCCAGGGCGCTGACCGAACGGCACCGTCGCTGAAAGCAGACGGGGAGCGGCAGAACCCGTGCGACGACAGAGGCGCAGCTGATTGAGATATCGACGCACCTCACCAGAGGCCCACAAAACCAGATACATTGCGCGGCCGAGGCAGCGAAGAATGCTCCCAGCGAGCCAACGCCGTGAACCGCGAAAGTTGCGATAGAATACAACGTCGCCTGGGGCAAAAGCAGGTGTCTGCCGCAGCACAGGAACATGATGCGGCGGATGTAGCAAAGACATCAAGGTTCGATGAGGACGACCGTGGAGCAACTCAGCCGGCGAGTGACCATCTCGGGGCTGAGAGCGATAGGAGGATAAAAAGAGCAATAACGCGTCCTCCCGAGAATGTGACTCTTTCAACTTCAACATCTGTGACTTGAAAGTCCGCACCAATCGTTCAGCAACACCGTTTGACTGAGGCGAAAACGGCGCGGATGTCAGATTTGAATACCATTGGCCTTGCAGAATGACTGAAATTCTGCGGACTTGTATTGTGGCCATTGTCGGGAACAATAGTCTGCCGAAGACCTTCAATGCAAAAGATAGCGGACAACGCTTGGATGGTGGCAGATGACATCGTGGAAGACATCCGGACAACAAAAGGAATCTACCACAACCAACCATCGAGCATTCCAGAATGGACCAGCAAAATCGATGTGCAAGCGTTGCCAAGGGGAAGTGGCTTTCGGCCATGCAAAGACTTTTCGCGGCGGTGGGGATTGTTGTTCGGCACACGCCATGCAAGAAGAACACATATTCGTAATTGCAGCATCGATTCCGAACCAAGTACAGTGCTGACGAGCAAGTTGTTTCGTTCGCACTATACCCCAATGTCCTTGGTGAAGAAGCCGTAAAACAGAGGACTGTAACGAACGTGGGACCACGACTCAGGACTGATCATTATCAGAACGCAACAACAAAACACCACGTCGTAAAAAAAGTCTCTCCGTGTGAGCAAAAAATCGGCGAACCAGCGGATCCGCGACCCGTGACTTTGACAAGGGCCATTGCGTAGCAACAAAACGCAAAACGGGAGCAAGGACAGGTTCAGCAGCTGTGGCTGTAGCTACACGACGAAAATCAATCGGAAACGATTTGACCACGTCATCAGTGTCAGCATCAATGAACATGCAAGCAAGTTCGGAAGAATCGAATGCTTTATCCTCAGCAACAGGCAAACGGGACAACGCATCGGCGTTTCCGTGCTTAGCAGTGGACCAATACAAGATATCGTAGAGGTACTGCGAGAGGAAAATAGACCAGCGACAGAATTTCTGCGATGTACGTGGAGGTACAGGCTTGTTCGGATGAAAAAGCGACGTCAAAGGTTTGTGGTCTGTGATGATGGTAAAGTGACGACCATACAAGAAATCATGAAACTTTTTAACCCCAAATACGAGAGCCAAAGCTTCTTTCTCGATCTGTGAATAATTTCTTGCGCAGACGAGAGCAATTTGGATGCAAAGGCAATAGGGCGATCGTGTGATTCATCTTTGTGCGCAAGCACAGCACCGATCCCGAAATCCGATGCATCTACCATCAACAAAAGGGGTTTCTGGTGATCGAATGGCGTAAGGCAAGTATTGGAAAGCAACGTCGATTTCAACTGGCGAAAGGCGCGTTCGCATTCCGTCGTCCAGACGAACGGAACACCTTTACGGAGTAAGCGACGAAGCGGAGCTGAAATGGAAGAGGCATGTGGCATATATCTGTTAGAGTAATTGATTTTTCCCAGCACACTCTGTAGCTGCTTCAAATTTAGCGGCGAAGGCACGTCTTGTATGGCACAGAGGTGCTCGGGACTGGGATGTATGCCCTGGGCATTGATTACATGTCCCAGGTAGGGTAAGTCATGAGCAAAAAACACACATTTGTTCTTCCGCAAGCGAAGACCATTTTGTCGCAAGACCTGAAATAATGTTCTGAGATTGGCTAAATGTTCTTCTTCTGTCTTTCCGGAGATCATAATATCGTCCAGATAATTTGCTGCAGTAGGGACTGAGGCACAAACAGTTTGCAGATATTGCTGAAACAATGCAGGGGCGGATGCACACCCGAATGGTAGTCTTTTGAATCGATACGATCCAAGATGCGTGTTAACCACCAAAACGCGCTGGGATTCGTCGTCCACCGGTATTTGCAAGTACGCATCTGCTAGGTCCAACTTCGAAAAATATTTACCCGGGCATAGTTTGTCAAAAAGATCTTCCGGGCGGGGTAAAGGAAAAGTGGCAATCACTAGTTGTGGATTCACTGTTGCCTTGAAGTCCACACAAAGTCTCAATTTTCCAGAAGGTTTCGGCAAAATTACTAAGGGTGATGCCCAGACAGAAGCCTGCACATGATCAATCACACCTTGTGATTCCAGATCGTGTAACGTTCTTGCGACCTCATCACGCAATGCGTGGGGAACATTGCGCGCTCTGAGAAATTTCGGTTGCGCGTTTACTTTCAGTTCCAAATGTGCTGTATAGTTCTTAGCACAACCTAGCCCCGGTGCAAAAATGTCTGCAAATTCTTCACATAGACGAGAAACACTGGCTGAAGGCACAGACTGGTTCACTGATAGGACCTGATTGACTATAGACAAGTTAAACAACTGAAATAAATCCAAACCAAACAAGTTCACTGCAGAAGAAGAGCAAAGAACGTAAAATGACACAAGTTTTGTTTGTCCCCTGTATGTTGCAAGAAGGCTGCACTGTCGTAACACAGGGATGGCTTGTGCGGAATAACTATTTAACTTAACATTCGCGGCACGCATCGGAGGTGTGCCCAGTTGTTTGTACGTGTCTTTATTGATCAGTGAAACTGCAGCTCCGGTATTGAGCTGGAATGGTACCACTTTGCCGTGAATGTCCAAATCTACAAAACGTTCATTATCCTGCTGACAACAAGAGCGACTGTCTCATGCAACGTGAAGCAACACTGATACAGAATCACTTGCAACTTGACGGGATTTCCGTCGACGTCGACGCACACTATGTGTGGGACGAACACAGTCACTGTTAGAGAGAGTGGCACTGGGCAGAGTGGAATTAACTACATGAATTTCCATGGGCAAAGGTTCACGTGCCTGAGTATTCTTGGTTCGATTCCGATTCCGGTTCGAAGCAAAGGGCCTGGAATGAATGTGAGTGTCCGATCTGAGCTTTTTCTGGCAAACACTCTGAACATGTCCTTTATTATTACAGAAAAAGCAAATAGTTTGGCATGACAGGCAATTCTCACGCGAATGTCTAGTAGCACACCGCGGGCATGACTTGAGCACTGCATTTGCTTGCTTGTGCGGCACACATAGCGGAGAGCTTGGCGGTAGCTGCACGGACGGGTGCGAGGGCTGTTTACTGTTCCATGCAGCGCGCCCGGTGGGCCGGTTAATGTGACACACAGCTGGCGAAGTTTCAAATGATTCCTGAGCAAAGTCAAGTGTGTCTTGCCTATCCAAAATGTCCATCACTTGTTGAAGGGAGGGATTGACTAGTTTCAAAATCTGTTACCTTATACGAACATCAGAAACGTTCTGTGCAATTGCATCACGTACCATAGTATCTGAATTAAGGGAGTCCACATTCACACGCAAAAGCACAATCCCTAATAAGGCCTTGCAAAGCTGCAACCCACTCCCTATTAGTCTGACATGCCATACGTGTTGTACAAAAGAAGGTATACCTTTTTGCAACTACATTGACTGATTCTTTGAAATATGCATCTAATGCAGACAAAATTGCGTCGTAGGACAGAGTTGCTACGTCTCGTCGGGGAAATAGCTTCACTATCACATGGTACACCTGGACGCCCACTGTGGAAAGGAGAAAAGGCTGCCGCCCATTACCTTGAATTCTGTAGGCGGCGAGATGGAATCCAAATTGGCGTGACCACTCCGTCCAGCTTTCCAGTGCCGCATCAAAAAGACGAAAAGGTGGTGCAACTGCATGTTGTGGCTGCGGTAGCGGTGGAGCGGCGGCTGCCGCATCGTTTTGCATCGCACGTTGACCCTGGACGAGTTGTCCAAGGGCATCCAATATGGCCTGCGTCTGCTGATTCTGCAAGCGATAAAATTCGGACAGTACATCTGGAGATTGTGGCGAAGCCACGACACAAGTCATTTAAGCAAGTATAAAGAAGAAGACCGTTTTTACACTCGTCGCCATATGATGTGTTGGCAGAAGAGCCAACACCGTGTTGCTAGAGGAGGCCGAAATGCACGCGTTTAAGCTCACGCAGGCTGGCGTGAGGTCTGGAACAGTTAGAGAAGTTGAGTCTACTAAATAAAGTACGGAGCTCTTGGAATACTTAACTTTAATCCATAATTGGAGAACATCGCTCTTGTTTATACATGAATTACAATCTCAATATAAACTGGTAATGGCGCCTTGCTAGGTCGTAGTTAATGACGTAGCTGAAGGCTATGCTAGTCTCGGCAAATGAGAGCGTATTTGTCAGTGATCCGTCTCTGGCAAAGTCTGCTGTACAACTGGGGCGAGTGCTAGGAAGTCTCCTTAGACCTGCCGTGTGGTGGCGCTCGTCTGCAATCACTGACAGTGGCTACACGCGGGTCCGACGTATACTAATGGACCGCTGCCGATTTAAAAGGCTACCACCTAGCAAGTGTGGTGTCTGGCGGTGACACCACACTATCCTTGGCCGTCACACTGTCGAAGCTTGCTTTTTAAGTACACTTGTGTCGAAAGTTGAAGCAAAAAGCTTCTATCACCCCGTCCTGTGTCTGATTCACAATATGATCGTACACACTGTCAACAGATACGATTGTGACCTGCACGGAAGATGGCATTCCTGTCAACGGACAATCACGTGAACGATGACGTTAGGGCACTTATCAAACGGAGCACTGTTGGCGGTAGTCCCACATCCACAGTCGCTGTGTACACAGTCATCGATTGGGCAGTATGGCACAGAGAAGACGCCTACCAAGCTCTCCGCGGTTGAGGACCATGGGAGAAATCATGCATCTGGGAGGTCAAACAGTGGGCTAACGTTCTTTTCACATATCCGGTTTGGTCTGGAGAGTGAGTCTCGACTAATTCACATCTGGAGGCAACGTGGAATATGGTTTCAGGACCCAAACATTATGGAAAAAGACCGACGTCGAGGAGGATCCCTAATATTGTGGGCAGGGATTATGTTGAACACCCTAACACCTCTTCATGAAATTTTACGGTTAAATCGCCAAGGTTTAACTGCTGTCAACTACCGTGACGAGATCTTGGGAACTTATGTGCGGTTGTTGCGAGGTACTGTGAACCCAGACTTTGTATTTCTGGACGATAATGCACGGGTGGTTGATGTGTTCCTGCAAACGGAAAGTATTGCACACATGGCGTGGCCTGCTCGTTCTCCCTATTTGGATCCCTTAAAGGACGTCTGGGATGCACTATGTACACGGGTTGTATCACGTCAGCATCCAACTACCACTCTCCAAGACTTGCGAATAGCCCTGCAGGAAGAATGGGCGTTATTACCTCAACATGAGATTAATGACATCATTCACAGCGTGCCCTGTCCTTTTTCAGGTCTGTATTGCTGCCAGAGGTGGTCACACCCCGTACTGAGCACTTTAATCAGTTGTCGGAATGTGTGTATGTAAATCCGTTAAATTGGGAAAATACGAAGAACATACCGTTATGCGTGTTGCAGTTGTTTACGTTCTGTATTCTTTACATTGTTTCTACTTTAGTATCACCTGATTATACTGTTTCGTGGCAAAATAAACGCAGCCCTGCAAAATTTCGGTTAGTTGATGTAATTTTAGACATCAGTGTAGTTTCCAGTTCGACACACGAATCAATAACAGTTTTCACAAGTATCACAGTCCATAAAACGGACACCCTTGTAGATTTTTCAGTATAAATTAATAACGGAAAATAGCTCTGTATGATGCTAGGAGATATCGTGGCTTATTCACATTCTCTTGATGAGATTACTTGTTATAGGTATTGTCTTCCTCATTTTCGCGACATCTTCTGCTATGATCTTGAAATAAATCTTCTCTGTTGTAGATCGTTCGTTCTTCTTTGCCATCACTTCTTCAAAATCTTCACCACCCGCTCTACACTCTTCTGTGACGAAAATCTGAATGAAATATTCTTCACAAGATTATTAGTAAGTTATTGCAATAAAAACACATCAGGCGCTTCAACAAGGTTCTAAATTCTTCTCTTGTTTTCCCGTGAATTACTACGTTCTCTGCCTCAATGTGCTATTCCTGAGATCTGCCAAACGCCCCACTTTCCACCACCACTGAAACTGGTCTGTCATCAGCCGTAATAATTAATGTTTCAACTAAAGCTTATGGCCAGGGATTAACAAGAGGGATTGCCGATTCACTGAAACAGTAAACAAATACTTTCCGTTACTAGCAACAGTTCAAAAATATACACGTTACTTAACAGCCTCAATGTCGTCGCATCCAGACCACCACCACAAGCTACTGCCGAAGCCAATAAAATTTTCCACCAGCTTCATATAAACAGCAGTCCAGAGAACAACACGGACAAACTGAAACTATGAATAATTAGAATAAAAAAAGAAACGGAGTCCTGAGAATTCATTTACTGTAAAATACCTAAAACAGGATGTACACTAGTGCAAGAATGGAAAAGCGACATGAAATGCTGAGATACGGACCGAGCAGATCAAACATTTTGGCTCTAAGGCCGATACTAGTAAATGTAACATATGTCGGAACGCATACCAGATACCCATCCTCTAGAGAAACGGGGATGAGGCATGTGGCAGTTACACTGAAATCATGTGAACCTGAAGACGATCTGAAAATTTGTCGGGCTATATCTGCCGTGAATCATCATTACAAGATTTCTGAAGTCCTGATTCTTAATTGGTTCTTTATTAACAGGAGCAGAGCTTTATTCCAGAATTCGCGGGCTCAAGATCTAGCAAAATATTTCCACTCCCACAATGGTACATTAACGAAGGCTTCGAAAAGAAGCGAATCACAGGAGCTGTGTTTCTAAATCTAACAGCCACTTATGACACAATTAATCACGTAGAGCACTTGGAGAAACTATACCATCTCACAAAGAATTTCGCACCTTCATGAATTACAGATTACATCCTAAATGATCATTCATCTTTTTAATTTGTTACATTCAAGACCAACGCAGACCTTTGGGACAGCAGGAAGTGAGATATCTCAAGGCTGTGTGCTGGCTCCATTCTCTTCCATGTGTGAGCAGATGACCCTCCTCAGTCAGAGGTCACAGGAAGTTTTGCCTACACCAGACATTCGGCAAGGATCTAGTTCTAAGTTTCTTCACCTGATTAAGCCTAGGACCTAATGTGAGAATGTTATCAGAAAAATCAGCTCAAGTCTAATGACCTGAAAAACATAGCATTGTGCCTTCGAGCTAAAAAATATGGAAGCATCAAGAAAACTGCTACACGACCCTTTGATAGAACTGCCCTGTAGGGACATGCTGTCATGACATTTCGTCACAGAGTCTTTTGGCCATCTTCAAATGAGTATGCAAAAGAAGGACATTACACATGAAATCGAACGTCACAAACTTGATCCGCTTCTGTTAGTGCCCCTCTGACAGTTTCGCCCTGAGATTGATTAACTGACCTTGATTCATTGGTTGCTTCGGTCGACTGTGCCTTTAATGGCTCTGAGCACTATGGGACTCAACTGCTGAGGTCATAAGTCCCCTAGAACTTAGAACTACTTAAACCTAACTAACCTAAGGACAACAGACACATCCATGCCCGAGGCAGGATTCGAACCTGCGACCCTAGCGCTCGCGCGGTTCCAGACTGTAGCGCCAGAACCGCTCGGCCACCAGCGGCCGCACTGTGCCTTTATGACTAGCTGAAACTATTGAATAAAATACAGTCGCCAGACTAATGACACTCAACTGTACTTCTGAAAGAGCAACAGCTCGCATCAATGGAAATAGTATTTACAGAAATGCATCAGATCAAAGAACATGACCCAATGACACTCGCGTGTTGTGGCAGCTCATCGATACCAGAGCTGCAAGATGGTTCGCAGTATCAACACACAGTCTATTACTTGGGCTGATCATACAAAAGACTTAACGAACACAGGGATCTGAATGTACAGGTTGTTTGAAGACTTCATAAACACACGGATCTACATGTACAGGTTGTCTGACTGTTATAGATACAAACAAAACGCTCGAATACATCACAATTATACAAGGAAGTAATCCTAGTAAAGTTAGGTCCAGAAACCTGTGGTTTCTGCGATACGACGTATTCACCAGTGCAACCATATCAATGTTACAACACTGTCAATGTCTAAGGCTACGTTCATTTGCAAGTGATAAGCTGCCATCACTTGATTTTATTTTAATTCCGTATACCTCAATTACTGGTCAATCGCGTTTCGAGAACAAGTACTCCTAACTTCGTCCGGTAGTACCATGGCCTCCCGCGTCCTCCGACTTGAACCTGCTGGATTTTTCTTTCGGGTTGGGACATTCCAGCCCCATTGATAGTAACAATGAAGTCCCTAGCGCATATTGGATGGTTGTCAGTGCATTCAGAACACGTCTGGAATTTTTCAACATGTATTGGCATCCATGAGCAGACACGTTGAAGCCTGCGGTGACATGGATGGCAACCATGTGGAACACATGTCAAGTGCATGTCTGTAATTTGTATGCTCGGGGTTACTGTTATAAGCTATTCACGTACCCAATCGTAAAAGGTCGCATCGCGGAAACCATCCGTTTCGGGACCTTTACTTATTAGGATCACTAGCTTACCGCCAGCTACTTCGCGTGGCCGGCAGAGATTTTTGCATTTTTCTTTAATCGAATTTTTGTGGCGTTCACAAAATGCAACACCTTCTAAGCTTTTCACTCCAGTTAAGGTCATATATGCGTTGTCTTTTCCGAATGTATTTCTGACCGTAAAACGAACAAATATATATATATATATATATATATATATATATATATATATATATATATATATATATATCCTATTAAATGTAACATATGTCGGAACGCATACCAGATACCTATCCTCTAGAGAAACGGGGATGAGGCATGTGGCAGTTACACTGAAATCATGTGAACCTGAAGACGATCTGAAAAGTCATCGGGCTATATCTGCCGTGAATCATCATTACTGTTACACGACACTTTGATAGAACTGCCCTGTAGGGACTTGCTGTCATGACATTTCGTCACAGAGTCTACTGGCCATCTTCAAGTGAGTATGCAAAAGAAGGACATTACACATAAAATCGAACGTCACAAACTTGATCCGCTTCTGTTAGTGCCCCTCTGACAGTTTCGCCCTGAGATTGATTAACTGACCTTGATTCATTGGTTGCTTCGGTCGACTGTGCCTTTATGACTAGCTGAAACTATTGAATAAAATACAGTCGCTAGACTAATGACACTCATCCCGAGTTCGATGGGGATATATATATATATATATATATATATATATATATATATATATATATATATATATATATATATATATTGCATCTAACCGAGAAGTAAAATGCCAAGTTTCATAAATTTAGCTTTAATTTTTTGTTTTAATGTGTGGAAGTATTTTCTTAAAAGTTTTCATCCCTCATTGCACTCACACAGGGGTTGAGTTTCCAAAACCTGTAAAATACGTATTTTTCATCTCTGACCGAGAAGCCAAACACTAATTTTAAAAAAAAAAATTAGCTTTAAAAATGCTTTCGCAATGAAATATTTTCATAAAACGTTTCACCCTCTATTTCACCTCTCTAGGGCTAGAATTTCCAAAACAGTGATATGTGTATGCTTTTATTTCTCACAGAGAACCAAATAGAAATTTTCATTGAATTAACATCAAAAATGCTCACACAGTGAAATATTTCCACAAAAACTTTCATCGCCCATTTCACCGCCATAGGGGTTGAATTTCCTAAAACAATGGAAGACATAATTTTTATTTCTAACTTAGGATCCAAATCTAAATGTTCATATATTTAGGTTTAAAATTGCTTTTATAATAAAGTCAGCCGCTCGTGGTGTCGCGGTAGCGCTCTCTCTTTTCGAGCAGGCGGTCCCGAGTTCGATTCCCGGCGGGGTCAGGGATTGTTCACCTGCCCCGAGATGACTGTTGCTGTGTCGTCTTCATCGTTCATCTCCGTTATGGTCGGAGGAATGCACTTACAAACCACTTCCATTAGGACCTTGCGGAGTACGGCGGTGCGTGTCTCCAGCATCGTTCCCCTACGCTCTGGCAAGCAGCATGGGACTTCATTTACATTCATATTAAAATATTTTCATAAAAATGTCATCCTCTATTTCACCTCCTTAGAGGTTCAGCTTCTAAAAACACTGAAACACGTTTTTTTTTTTATTTCTAGCCGACAAGTCAATTACTAGTGTTCGTAGATGTAGCTTTAAAAATCCTTACTAGCTCTTTAATAATGATGTATTTTCAAAAAAAAGCTTCCATCTACTATTTCACCCCCATATCGTTAAATTTCCAAGAATGCTGAAGCACGGATTTCTTTATTTCTGGCCGAGAAACCAAATGACAATTTCTGTAGGTCTAGCTTAAAAATTGCCTCAATAGCGACATTTTTCAAAAAATCCTTCATCCTGTAGTTTACCCCCTTAGGGCTGGAATTTCGAAAAATCGTTTGTTAAACGACGCCTACAGTACAAAATCCACATCTTCTCCAAATTTCAAGTTTGTGTCCTTAGCGTTTTGGGCCGCGCGGTGATGAGTTAGGACACTGCCTTTTATGTACAGAGATATGCTAGTTTCATTGTACTGCACTCGTCCCTTTCCCTTGTTCCTATTGTGATCAAATTAATTCTTAATTACTTTCAACGCACAACCTGTGATGAGAAGAACTGAACGATTTAAGTTGAACGAGGGAGGAATCAGAGGAACAATTGCAGTATGTTTTTGCTGCATACTGAAAATTGGTTTATGGCGGCGACAATGACCTTCTTGGCGCATGGACCCGGGATTGGAAGTAGAGGCTCGTCCTTTGTGGTGACGGCCGCCCGACACACTGCTGCTCCAACACTGTTTGTCTAGAAGGGAGTTCTTATTCTACCACGACAACCGTTTGTTCAGCGGTAGTCTTGAAGGAATCTCCTGCACTGGTTCCTCACATGTTGCCAACGCAATTACTCTTGTAGGCACGCTACTGTCACAGCTACTACAGAAGAATATTCCTCTGTTAAGTTTCGCACTAAGGTCGATTTTACGCGAGGCTGTGACTGACAGTGTCTCTGTCTTCTCTACAGAACGGCCTCGCTCCCCTCCCTGTCGCAAGAAGCGGCCATTGTACAAAATCCGCCAGACATGTGACCCAGAGTCACGTACAAGCAGCAGAAATGAGATTTTTAAGATAGGTTATGTGATGTGCAAGACGGGACAGGATAAGGAATTATTATATTCTCCAGGACCTATACATCTTTGCTCTAAGGAGGAGATAACAGACTACAAGAAGAAACGAGAAAATCATATGGATAGAATGGAGGAAAATCGACTACGCAGACTGCCAGGATCCTACTAAAAAGGGGAAGAAGAGACGTCATTTGACCAAGGAAAAGAGGCAAGGAGGTCCGAACGAGACAAAGTCCAATCCTTGAATGGTGGAAGAAGAGGAAGACATGGGCCACGATCGAAACGGGCGACAGCTTACTCCGGTCAGGCTGAAGTGAAGGAACATTTTTACTGAGCAAATGTGGTTATCCGGACGCTGGGCTCTCACACCCCGCATTAGAGCCGTGAAAGATTAATGGTAAGACACCAGAAATGCGGGCGCTATTGTGCTAATTCTTATTATCCAGACACATGCTTTATGTAAGTCAACGAATAATCTGCGCTCATCTGTTGGGAGATCTCAGGGCAATCTGAGAATACTGCGCCATAAGTACAGACTGTGGAAAAGAATAAACGACGTCCCACCAGCTTCAGTGCACACAGAGTACCACGATTTGTACTCGACGTGAATTTACGATCGTAAGTGAAATCGTCTTAGCTGTAACCTTTCGTTGGGTGAACACTAGTTAGCAACACCCCCGGACATTCAAATTGCACCAGCAGGAAGAGGTCGTTCAACAAATATCGAATTGCCACGAAATGAAGCCCGTGGTTGTATACGAAAATGCTGAGCGATTTCAGAGGAACCATGCAGAATATGTAGGAGTAATGCCAACCAAAATATGTGTATAATTAAATATTACGCAGCTATTTTCTCACGTAGAAATCGCATTTCACCGTCGTTTGTATATGATGAAATAGTGTTATGTCTCGTATAAAAAGCATAAACGTCTACCAACGTGTGTCGGAATTCGACAAAAACAGAATCGTGGCCTGTCGAAGGAAAAAAGGAAGATTAATGTCAGTCGACAGCGCGATCACTACTCACGGAGTAACAGTTCGGATTACGAAAAGGATAGGTAAGGAAATCGGCCGTGCTCATTTCAAAGGAATCATCCACGCATTCACCTGCAGCGATTTATGGGAATTACAGAAAACCTAGATCTGGATGGCCTGACCGGGATTTGAACCGTTGTCCATGTACTTTTAACGCACTTCGTGAAAAATAAATATTACCGGGCATGTCTGCGCGCTGCATCACTAGTGATTCATAAGGCACAACCCTGAGAGGGTCGGTATAACTTTGTGAAAGACCCTGTAGTTCCTTCTTGTATCGTAGTGAGATAAACACAGTGTGGAATCATGTGTACGCTCTTCTTCTTGCAGGCCCATGAATGAGGTAACTGCATGACAATACTATGGCTACCTATCTCCCCTCGCCCTTGTAATCTCCACCCTCACCCCCTTCATTCTGTCACACCGAAATAACACATCTTTAATACGGCTCTACTGCAATTAGATACGGTACACGCATTTAATATTTGTCTTAAGTCCACTTCATTCAAAAGTAAACATTAATTCTGTACCTATAAAACATTATTTTTCATCTAATTTTATCCATAACTTGCAGTGTTTCATCCGTTCTGTATTACTTTCGTAATAATAAAGAACAACCGACATCAGCCATAAATCGTAATTTGATTAAAATGCACAATGCATTTCGAGCCCTGGGGGCTCATCTTCAGGAGCTTTTACAGTCTACATCAACTTTACTTTTCTTTTAATTCTAGGCCTGTTATATTGCAAAATGCCATATTATGAAACATAAGATTGTAAAACTATGATAATTCGAAAATTAAATTACTGTTTCTTGCAGTAAGTGAATGCTTCTGGAGAATGTTTACGTAAAAATACCCACTTTCTATTAAAAAGCACATTTTCAGAAATATTTTGATAGAGCATCTTGACGGTCGAGATTCTTTGACTTGTTTTGAATAGTGTTCGAAAAGGTACTCTGTTAAAATGTTCTGCAAATGTGCTTTTTAATAGAAACTGTGTTTTTGTACATAAACATTTTCCAGAAAGATTCACCTACTACAAGAAACAGTTACGTTACTTTACGAATTATCATAGTTTCATAATCTTATGTTTCATAATTTGGCATTTTGTAATATAACAATGTGATCTTGCCTAGAATTAAAAGAAATGTAAAGTTGATGTAGATTGATGAAGATGAGGCTCCAGGGCTCGAAATGCATCGTGAATTTTAATAAAACGAAGATTTGTGACTGAATGCAGTTGTTCTTTATTATTACTGTTCATAATTGTGGTGTCACCGCCAGACACCACACTTGCTAGGTGGTAGATTAAATCGGCCGCGGTCCATCTAGTACATGTCGGACCCACGTGTCGCCACTGTGTGATCGCAGACCTAGCGCCACCACAAGGCAGGTCTCGATATACGAACAAGCACTCGCCCCAGTTGTACGGACGACCTAGCTAGCGACTAGATGTACAAAGCCTTTCTCTCTCATTAGCCGAGAGACAGAATAGCCTTCAGCTAAGTTAATGGCTACGAACTAGCAAGGCGCCATTAGCCTTACCTACTTTGAGAGTTATAGTATAAATGTCTCAAGAAGAACGCTGTATTCATCACATAATAAAAGTTAAGTATAAAGCAGCTACGTACTTTTCTTGCTACCATTCAATAGTTATCCTGTTCCAGAATTGACGCCAGTCGGCGTGTGTGTACGCGTGCCTTTCTTTCGACTACCGTGTGGCGTAACAGTCTTATTACGTCACTACAATAATAATTTGCGATTTTTCCATATCATATAACGTGGAAGTTATTAATCCTAGACAAAACATTAGTAGGATTTATTTTGCACTGGGAAACATTTTTCCTATAAGCGGCGGTTATTCGAGAAAAACACCGAAAAGAGTCCTTTTAACGCCGTCCCAGCTCCGCTCACACTGCACCGGTGGGGATTTTTAGTATGTTGTTCGTGATGCGCACTCCTACCACCGTACAAAAATCTGCTACTACATGATCTTTTTTCCCTAATTTTCCTTCCTCAACTGGAGTAACTGCTTAGGCGCTCTGTTGACCCTACAGGAGTTGCTTCGGTCTCGAGCCCTCCCTCTCAGAACTTGTAGCCCATTAGTAAAATTCTCTCTCACGTCCGCAAGCCGAGGGACGCCGAATGCCGACCCACCGCAAGACAAGCGGAGCTGATCACTCTGGGCCCGAGCGCGCCGCGCTGCGCCGCGCCGTGCAGCCCAGGGCCTGCCTACAGCCACACAACTGATGACGTCGACGGCGCCCCAGCAGAACTCTACGGCGAAGCTGAACTAACCGCGTGAGGCAGCGCCGCGTTACGCCCGTGAGTTCGTAGTCAGCAGTCTTTCAACTTGTTTGACGTGTAATCTACTGCTTCTTCTCTTTGACACGCTACAGTGTTGACATCTTAATATCTAAGAAATCATACTTTCTATCAGATTAATAAAGTCTGCCAACTTATTACTTCTTCTGATACAGGTTTTGCAAATATCTTTTCGTGGTGCACCTTAACATCTTTCAATCTCGCAATTTACGATGGCGAACCGAAACATTATGCCTACTGCCCACGGCTATACTGAATGCCGCCCGGTTCCTCTAAGGGCACGTGGCACGGCGAAACAAAGTCAACAGTATAAGCGGAGTAGAGACGAATAGGAAATCTGTTATTTTTGAGAACATTTCTCTCGGAGAACAGCGGTTTGTTTCATTACTTAAAATGGACATGAACAGTCACAACCACAAGAAACTCCTTTTTGTTGTGAGGTTACCGGTTTTGAGACCTACCACCAGACTCCACGAACGCCAGTAGTTAACTTTCGTTGAGTTGGAACGCCTGCTCCGTTCACTACCGTCACCGTAATAGGATGTGCCTGTTCATGTTCATTTTAGAGAATACGAAATCATTCGAGCTAGGAAATTGGGTGCAAACTGAGAAACCCACTGGCATAAGAGAATTTGACGGGGCAGATTATTATGGCTGCCCACGTGCTACTGCCGTGATGATCCACAGAAAGTTGTTGAAGACGGCGAAATCGCGAATAGGCCGCAAGTTGAGGAAAGTTTACGCAGAAAGCGGAGATCGGAGGCTTGTAGGTTCTGTAAAGCAGAATAGGCGGCGGTATGACACACATCGGACGTCAGACCACACAACTGGTGCAGACACATTGTCGAGGATGAGGTTCCGCAGAAGACGAGCCCAAACACGTTCCCACGTTGATGCAAGGGCGTCAGGAGTTACGGCCGCAGTGGTCATGGAATTATAGTGGCTGGTCCAAGGAGCATTGGAAAAATCTTGCCTGGTAGGATAAATCACATTTCTCTTCCTACCCCATGTCGAAGGTCGTGTCCAGGTTGGCTGTAATACGGACGAACGGAAGCTCGAAATATGCACAGCACGATGGGCAAAGGCCGGTGGTACGTACGGTATTATGCTGTGGGGAACAATCATGTGGGTTTCCATGGGACCTGTGGTAATAATTCACTGTGACAGCCGTGGACTTCGTGAGTAGTATACAGCAGGCTGTTGCAAGGCTGGTGTTGAAACAGATGGGCTCTCTCGTTGTCCAGTGTGCCATAAGATGCTCACTACGATGAACAAGTCCAGAGTCGGTATGTATCCCTCCTCGCCGCACAGTTTGAAGAGGCTGACAGCGATGCGGTGAAGAACGTAGCAGGGACCTTTCAGGCAGAAAGAAGTCATAACATATTCTGCGCCTTCCTCACACGCGTCAAATTCAGTTTACAAGCGTTTCATGCAGTTAATTTTAGATAACTGACAGGGAAGAGCGTTCAAGTAATGCAGCATTACGAACAAGCTAGAAAGTTGCACACATGATTGCATGAAGTGGCGCGCAGTTTTCAGTAGGGTCAATGTTCAGTTCCCGTTCGCTGGCTGTTGCAGAGTGTGTAACGCCATGAGAGGTAAGGAAATTTAACCAAGTTTGCCTTTCCAAGCAAAAAGTTTCTCGTCGGATCCGAGACATGCGTGCGGATCTGGAGAACCTACTGAAGGAGAAAGCTCAAACTTTCGTTGCTTATTTATTAGCACTTGATGGAATCACTAATGCAACAGACTGTGCACAGCTTGCAATATTTGTACAGGGTGTTGACTCCGCACTACAGATTTTCGAGGGAACTACAAGCGGTTGCAACTGTGGCTTCACAACCACAGGTCGCGCTGTCTTTGAGATGGAATGTTATGAAACGTCACCTTAGAAAAACTATACACGACTGTGCTTAACCTGACACACAATATATTTAGCGCAACGCAATCTGACTTTCAGAAATCCCTACAAAAGAATGGCCCTGACTAACATTAACCTATGCATTTCACAAATCGCTTACCTCACAAAAATCTTGGTTACTCGAACTACTGCAATACAGCGAGCGCCACTACTGCCAGCTAAATAAATGATTCATACTATGGAAGGCACTAACTACTGATAGGCATAGTTAGCAAAATGAAAGATTTTAATAGAGAACAAACAATGTATTTACCTTAATAGTCATAATATATATAGCAGTTCATGACAAATTACAAAACTCCGCCATTTCTCTCCCCACATCCACCACTGCTGGCGGCTCACCTCCAACTGCGCAACGCTACGCGCTGTTCACATCCAGGTACCGCTGCCCAACACTACAATGGCAGACAACAATGCAAACTAGACACAGACTGCACACAGCACAGCCAGTGATTTTTATACAGAGGTGGCGTTACCAATAAGAAAACCTAAACAGCCCACTTACATAGCCCCCATGCTCCCCACAAAAAATTTTACAAATTGTTTTGGGCACTGGCCAATAATGATTTGATAAAATTTTTCATAATTACAATAACAAAGATATCAAATGCACACACTTATTGATACATTGTTGGTCAAAAGCTAAAATTTTCTCACAGTCCATAAAGACAGTCCTGATCATTCGTCACAGTAAAACTGCCGTTTCTTTTCTCAAAGTCTGAGCAGTAGAAGAAAATGCACATGGAAGTATTGGATTTCCATGCAGTCTTGAAGAAGTAGCGTTGTCCTTCCAACAGAAAGACAATGCTGACTCTTGACATGCAGACAGGTAATGGGTCACGACAGAGCAAACCCACAGCAGAGTCATTCGATGATTTGAAGTATACTGGTAAGTAGGTCAATACAGAGCACACCCACTGTAGTCCTCGTAGAGATTATGGTACTGGTGTGCCACCGGAGGTGCAGACACACTGCAGTTCTTGTAGAAATAATGGTATTGGTGAGTCAGCAAAGGAGTAGACCCATTGTAGTCCTTGTAGAAATAATGGTATTAGTGGGTCATCAAAGATGCAGACCCACTGTAGTCCTTGTAGAAATGGCCAGCAGCCGTATGTTGTAACTGTGCAGGTGCACAATCACCATTGAAGAGTCTTGCAGATAATATAGCAAGTCCATAACCACCACTTGTGCACTCACAAAGTTTTTGGAATTGTCCTTAGAACCAGCAATGCTGTTATCCAGTCCCTTGCTGAATTATTAACACACGTGCAAACACTAATAGTCCCTACTTCTCACATATTGTCCATATACTATGACCAACAGAAACGTGTGCAGTGAAATGTAACCTACATGTTAATAATATGATGAACTGGTGACAAATTACAATTTTATAACATGAGAATACAATTACAAAGATACAGAAAACATCATTAAAAACATAATAATACAGATAACATTTGTAGTAATACAGGCTTTACAAAAGAATCGAACTAACATATACATCAGTGTTACAGGAATTATGACATAAGTACATACATAAAAGATCAGAATAACTTTTGAAACATCAACTTCACACATGAGCAACAAAACAGAACAGATAAATAATGTCTAAACATCTTTACAAAGTAAATAACATATTATTAATGCAAATTATATTTCAGGATAACAGTATTCCTCATCATAGTGAATGTAGCTGAGTATTAGAAAAAGTCTACAATATAAATCGTATCAGATAAACACATAAAGACAGGATGAACACAAATACACAAAGGTACACAAACATATAGCGGAATAATACAAAAGGAAAGGACAGGGTTTGTTGTACTGCAGTATTTTGCAAACAAAACTTTCTTTACTTCTTGGAGATCTCCCTTCATTCATCATTATTCCCAAAAAGTCCTATCTATACCTCTTTTCTGTATTCTAACCATATTTCTTTCAAAATAATTATGGCTCATTGTACAATACTCATTTTGGCCCAAATCGTTTTCATATAAATTCTCAATGCATTCTTTCCCTATTCTCCATAGTTAGGTTTTTACATAGTCTACCCCCTCTTAAGCTACCTTAAATCAACTGAGCTCAGATGCTAAACTAAGGGACGAGGCAATGCAGCAGCACAATATAATTAACACAAATATCAATGACAAAAATTCAAATTGGCAAAGCAATTGCAGTATTACAACTAATATAAGGCACTGTGCAGCAAACAAGAAAACTAAATCCGTAGTAAAACTGGCTTAACAGCGTAATACAAAGTCAAATTCTGTAACATTATGCCTGGCAAACAGCAGCAGCAAATAAAAAAAAACATATATCTAAACATGACATAGCTCAAGCAGAAAAAATATTACACTAAAAATGGCCATGTCTAATACCTATGTCATATCTTAATACTAGAGTGATGCATCACAATTTATTCTACAAAAGAAATTACCAAGTATTTGAAAAGAAAATTCTGTATGCAATTCCTGTGAAATGTTTTTGTGCTCCTTCGTTTTTTTTAAGTACATCATAAAGTGATTATTTACTGGATCTGTAGACAGAAAATATTTATATTAGTACATCTATAAAATTCTATTTTAACCAATGCTGCAGTGCAGCTAGAAACTAGATATTAAAGAAAATGAGCAAATATGTACAAAGGAAGGCATGAAACATCATTCATTAGCCATATGGCATTTCATAAGGTAGTACAGAAAATCTCTCAACTAGAAAGACAGTAGTCATAATCAGGTGTATAGACATAAAGATATTTCTCATCATTTCATTAGGCATTTCAGTAAATATCATTAAATTAAGAGCTCCACCGTGTAATCATATGTTTTCAAGTTCGACCATGTCGTTTTTCCAATGCTTTCTACAAAGAAACGTCAGTAGCGAGGATAATGGCCTCCCTTTTTTTTCCACCTGTGCCTCTGGAAGGCACACGCTAATGGCTTTTTTCAAGGCGACTGTCGCCCAGCTGGGTGCCCACGACGCATTAGGTGCAGGTGGTCACTTAACTTTCTTACCGAAATATTTACGACACCAGTTTCCGCTACAGTGACAGTCTCATATAAAAAAAATCACAGGTTGAGAATTTACGTTCAAATGTGTAGAAACAAAATCCTATGAATATAACAGTGTTCAAAAAGTTTTCGTCGGCATTGTGATACATTCACGCATTTACACACATTTCATAACTCTTAAAGTACAATTCTTGGTTTCCAACAACCTTTTTCACAAACCAGAGTCCCTAACCACTACTCATTATTCCTTACCATATTCGTTGACACTTCTTCAATATTTCATCATAAGAAATACGTAGCATACTCAAATAACTCATATAGCATCAGCTTATTGATCATAAACATACCTCAACAGCATAATACACATCATCATCGTAATAATAACATCATAACACCTCAGTCAACTCTTAAAATCGTCGTAGCTTCCTCCAATAATTTCAAAACCTAAAAAAATTCTCTGCTCATGTCAAAAGTGTCACCTGCCTCAAACGCACTTTATAAATCATAATCCCATACCAAATACATCATTCAAAGCTCTCATAGTATCACAATGGTTCCGTAAAAATATGAACAGTTTACAAAGTACAGACAAATACAGTTTCATAAGTGTGAAGTTATCCAACTGTGTAATTGCGTAAACATCTGTCACTGACATAGTAAAAAAAATGTTTATCTCTCAGTTAAATGATCAGATAGCTGTGTAATTTGTGTATTAGAGAAATATGGTACCGATGTGTAAAGTTGTATAAGCAAATACCATATTGGCTAGGGCTCCTTGTACTTGCCAAACACATGGTACACAAAGTAGGCGTGTACCCCCCTGAGGATTAATGTAATTATACCCTCAGGTGTTACAGATTACATTAATGGAATGAAATGTATTACGGAAAACCTTTGTATTATTGTACTTCAATTATCTTTAAATTTAAATGATTTAAGTACAAAATTAATCACTCAAATACGTGTCCAGTAGCGCTAAATGTGCGTCTTGCTGTAAGATAATCTTTGTGGAAGTGTCGTAGTTATTGTCCTCCGAAAGCTAAGTTCTGCAGAAGTGAATGTACTTACCTCATGATAAACAAAAGTGAAATGCTTTGTGTATAGATATCGTAGTTATTATGCTTATTGTTGTGATGAAGAAAGTACTGTACTGTAACGTATTGTTGTGCTACGGAAAAGGCTGTCTCATTGTAGCTATACCACAAATGTTACTACTAAAACATGTTTTACTTTCCAGAATAAAACAAAAAACTGTGCAGATTTAAAACAGAAACACTGCAAAAGCAACATCGTCAATTGTCACTCATTGGTAGAGTCGTGATAAAATCGTGTAGCTGTCACATAAACTAACCACTGTGTCATCTGGTATTTCACAGAAAGTACTGTAAATCCAGAATGTATTTTCAAGTAAACCAAAATGTTGCATTAAAATCTCATTAGCAGTACTGGTAAACATTCTAAGTATGTAAGCCTTATAGTCATTACATAATCGTGCAACTAACAAGCAAGAATGTACACACACAATAACACTGTGACGTCTGTTTACTATAACAATGCATTCGTAATTTCTGTTTAAATAAGTTCTCTGGGTTCTTGATTGGATATTTAACTTCAAAACATTGTAGCATGTTAACAGTTACTCAGTGTGACAAAGCGTGCTAGTAGCGTCAATTGAAAAGTTTTATGGCAAAGACAAAGTTAAAAAGCAGATTATCTTTCAATAAACGGTTTTACATGTGAAACGTGGTACAATCTTTTACTCTTCAAAGTACTCAGAGTTTCAGCTTGAACGCAATTATCATGCAGTATATGTCGGTAAAGAATACTGGAATTTTTCTCAACGTTAGCTTCTATGTTATTTTTCTCTGAGCCAGCCGGCGCACGTGGGTGCCTGCAGCGCGAGTCATTGTCTGCCTCTTTGTTGGCGCGCGTTGTTATTGGGATTAGCAGACCTAACTTCTACAATTTCACCTCCTCGAGAGGGCCCTGCTCTGTTTGAATCCCGCCAGTTCTGATGCGATTCAGGTCTGTCGTTACGATCATATCATCTGTCGTCATGTCGGTAGATGCCATAGTTTCTTTCTTGTCGGTCACGTGGTGGAGAATTTCTCCCTGAATCGTAACTGTGCGCTCGACCGTTGCGTCTAAAGTTATTCTGTCTCCCTTGATAATAATTATTTTGGTTCCCAAATTGTCTGTTTCTCTGATTGTCTCTGTGATAGTCACTACCGCGGAGAGGTGATCTTTCCCTGTAATTATTACTACTCTGCCAACGGTTGTCATACGGGTCGTGTCTGTTTTGGTCACGATATGTGTTGTGAGAATAGCCTTGTCGTGTCCAGTTACTGTTTCTGTCGTCACGGAATTGTGATGGATGTGACCTGTAATTGTTATGTTCCTGTTTTCGCGTCGCGCGATTGTTAGTGTCGATTTCCAATTCTTGTAAGAGTCCCTGAAAAGCTTCAATGTCGTCTTTGCAACGTCCTGCTAAAATAATATGTCGTAAATGTTCCGGCTGTTTGATTAAGCAAATGCGGATGAGTTCTGAGGGCTGTATGGGTTTGAAAGATACTGATTCTGATGCAACATGTCTTCAAAATATTTGACAAGACTGGAAAATTCAGATTGTTCGAAATGTTTCATCATTATGATGCTATGTTTTACTCGGTCTTGTGTAGCTTGAGACCAATACGCTGAGAGGAAGGCATGGTAAAATTCTCCTTCACTGTGACAATCGTGAATGACCGATCGCATTCTTACAGCTGGTTCATTCTCTAAATAGCCACACATAAATTCTAATCTGTGTTCTAATGACCAGTTGGGAGGAAAACAATGAGAGAATTGATGGAGCCACGCTTGTGGATGAACGTCGTTGCCAGAATTCTTAAATGTTTTGAATTTACGTGTAGTAATGAACAGCTTATAGTCAAAGTCATCATGTCGGCGAGTCGCATATCAGTCATTGTTACGTCGTGTCGGCGGTTCCATCTCAAAATTCGGTGCACTTTGCCAATTTCTTTCATAATTTCCGAAATACCCTGTGTTATTGTTTTGTGGCTTTTCCGTACTTCTAAGTTCCTCTTCCTGTGTTGGAGCGTGAGTGTCCTCTGAAATATGAAATTTTTGTATCACTTGTGCCAACTGATCTTGTACTTCCCGGATTTCTCTTTTGTATTGCGTATTAATTTGATTCTGATTTTGTTTGAATTTCTTAATATGTTCATACTATTCCGTGTCAGTGATGGCTACAGGTCTTGTGTCATTCAGATCATCATATACCTTTGCAGATAAGTTAGTGAACTGATCCAAAAGTTCAGCTACTTTCTCCGATAGTGTACTTATTTCCTCAGTGTGTTTTTCTGAACCAAGTTTCATAGTGTCCATTTGTGTTGAAAACATATCTACTGTGTCCTTTAAGTTTTCTTGAGTTTTTTCTAGTTGCGTAACCGAATCGATAGATGCAACTAAGTCCATTTAGCTTGCAAGGTGTTGTGATTTTCATGAACAATAGTTTGCAGTTCATTTATGGCTGCTTCGTGATTCTGTAATGCATTTCCATGACGCGAAAAAATAGGTTGGAAATGCTCACAAATTTGTGTTTTTACGTCATTACAGACTTTATGACATTTCGATTCGATGTTATGTAACTCAGTAGTTAAATCTTCACGTGTTTGTTCAAGCGTGGTGTGAAGATTTTGTTCCATTGCGTCTAACTGTTGCTGTGTTTGTCTCTGGTGTTGTTCCATTGTGTCTAACTTTTGAAGATTGTGTTCCATTATGTCTAAATTTTGAAGATTTTGTTCCATTATGTCTAACTTTTAAAGATTTTGTTCCATTATGTCTAACTTTTGAAGCTTTTGTCCCATTTGTTGCATTAATTGTAATAACAATGCACTGGTGTCTGCAACATGTTCCTCAGTGCTATTCGGCAATGCATTTGAACCGGCAATATTCGCAGTCTGAAAAGCAGAAAATGTCTCTTGACTTATTTGAGGAAACGGTGAGGACGCAAAACCTGAATCTACAGTATTTGCAAGACTGTGTCCTGTCATTTCGGATTCCTGAGGCAAGCTGTTGCCGACCGATCGATCGATAATGCTTCCCTGTTCACTAATTGTTTCACTGTCAACACCACTGTTTGCAGCCCGCTCCATTTCCCTATGCACAATTACCAAATTACTACTTTGAACATCAGTTAATTCATTACTCGGTGGCGCTAACACACTGCTTTCGTTTTCACTGTCATTTCTCAGCTTACTTTGGAGCCTAGTATTACGTTTTTCACACGCCCTAATTCTCACAATATTTCACAGGATAACACAGAAAAGCACAATTTGAAGATCAAAATAAGAGAACACATTAACACAACACTGAAAATAATATCTAGTTAATTGCAGTTGCGAAATACTTGATGCAAATCTACATGCATGCCACAACTGTTTTACTGTACAACAATGAAAGGCTGCAACTACAAAGGAGATTTTCTCTACAATTACGCGCGCTAGCAATAAACGAAAGCTACACTAATTACACAAACTACAAGAAAATAATCAGAAGTTCCTGTGAGATATCCTAGGCTAAAGGTCGACATATGAAACGTCCCCTTAGAAAAATTATACACGACTGTGCTTAACCTGACACACAATATTTTTAGCGCAACGCAATCTGACTTTCAGAAATCCCTACAAAAGAATGGCCCTGACTAACATTAACCTATGCATTTCACAAATCGCTTACCTCACAAAAATCTTGGTTACTCGAACTACTGCAATACAGCGAGCGCCACTACTACCAGCTAAATAAAAGATTCATTCTACGGAAGGCACTAACTACTGATAGGCATAGTTAGCAAAATGAAAGATTTTAATAGAGAACAAACAATGTATTTACCTTAATAGTCATAATATATATAGCAGTTCATGACAAATTACAAAACTCCGCCATTTCTCTCCCCACATCCACCACTGCTGGCGGCTCACCTCCAACTGCGTCCGCCCCGGTAGCTGAGTGGTCAGCGTGATAGACTGTCAATCCTAAGGGCCCGGGTTCGATTCCCGGCTGGGTCGGAAATTTTCTCCGCTCAGGGACTGGGTGTTGTGTTGTCCTAATCATCATCATTTCATCCCCATCGACATGCAGATCGCCGAAGTGGCGTCAAATCGAAAGACCTGCACCAGGCGAACGGTCTACCCGACGGGAGGCCCTAGCCACACGACATTTCCATTTACCTCCAACTGCGCAACGCTACGCGCTGTTCACATCCAGGTACCGCTGCCCAACACTACAATGGCAGAAAACAATGCAAACTAGACACAGACTGCACACAGCACAGCCAGTGATTTTTATACAGAGGTGGCGTTACCAATAAGAAAACCTAAACAGCCTACTTACAATGTGAATCCGCTGGAAACATGTGTTTAGCATGGGACGGGCTCTGTTTTGCGGCGACAGTTGGTTAGAAGTTAGCAAGAAATGTCTCGTATGAAAGAGAAAATCAAGACTTAATTTGGGAAGCACTTACCAGGTATGCACTATTTTAGCCACCAGGGGCCTTTTCAGCAGAAATTGTGTAATGTGGCCATGTCTTGTGCGAATTCACTCACTGACGACAAACTGATCGCAGACTTGGTCTTTTTCACTGAGATCGCGAGACATTTAAATCAAATTTGTCACTTCATGGAAAGGATATGCTTATTCCTAGCAGCTACGGCGAAATAAATTCATTCACGGACGAACTGTGTCTGCTGAGAAACGTGCGTGTGTCTAAGGGCTCCCTTCGGGTAGACCAGTCGCCTGGCGCTGGCCTCTGTAGCTGGTGACGACAAAGGTCAGCAGCATCCATCACGCGAGGATAAGCGACGGCATAGTATCGCTTCGCGAGAAAGCTCTCCCAACACAATGTCTCTGAAAGCACTTCAAACAACTTCCAGTATATCATTATTTTCAATTTCTTTCAATGAATATGATTCCGTAGTAACTAAACTCAAAAGTCAGTGTTCTCCTTGTCTGCTGTACTATTTCTCTACCGCTACAGTTTGAATGCTCCAGTTCGAGTCACTCTTAAGTAATTCTTATTCAAAGCAAACCATTTTGCAGAAAGATTCATTTTACATCTACAGTGATGCGTTTGGTATTGTTCAACTTTTGCTTCGATCGTTCTCATCAAATATACTTTTGAATTATTAAACGACACATAAAGTTTCCAATTTTGTGTATATTTATGTGTCTTTTGGGAGATGTGCTCCGGCACATGCGTATTCAGTGAAATTGTTAGGGAATATTTAGTGTTTATATGTTGTATTTTGTGTAATGAACGTGAACTGTGGTATTCGTTATTACGTTAACGACTCAGACCAGTCTGAATAAAGTAGGCTGTTTTTCATTGGCGCAAGTGGTGGTTTTAAATCTGTCCGCTGTACGGCGAAAGAAGTTAACATTTACACTCTGGAGCTCGTCATATTTCAACATTTCCGAAGTCATGCGTGAGGTTACTCACTTTTGCAGTTATTTTCGGGAAACATTACGATTTGTTTGGTACATTTTACAGAGGTATTCATAAGATTTTCGTAATTTATATGTTCGTTGTTTGTTTACTAATAATGAACGTCACTTTTATAGTAACTTGGTTACAGACTCGGGTTTTTCCAGCTGTCAAGGGATTAAGTATTAATTTACATATTATTCTGAAATATCAGCTGCGCCAAGATCGCTTGTAAATCTTTTTATTGATTACCGGTTTCGACAGATCTGTGCTGTCCTGTCATCATCGGATCTTGTAACACATTAATGGGAAGTGTGTGTCATGTGATGGCACAGCTGAACAACACATTAATGGAATTTCACGATCCTTACAAAGCTGCATGTCACATACTGACTCACCACTGATCTGTCGAAACCGGTAACAAATAAGAAGATATATGAGCGATCTTGGCGCAGAGGATGTTTCAGAATAGTATAAAAATTCAGAGCGCCCGCAGCAGTTGGCACAATGTCGAACGCATATAAATGTTGATTTATTTAGGCACGTTGACGATCAATATTCGATAATTTACTTAGTAGCTAGTTTTGTACCCACAGTATCCTAATTTTAGTATTGTTTGTCACTGAAACTAAAAAAAAAGACGCTTTTCATTACTTAAGGCTCTCGAGTAACTAAGCTTGAAGTTTAATATCATCACAGACAATGTCGTTAAAAGAAGCTATCGGGCGACATCTTCGAGTTCACAAACCACCGGCCCGTAATTTACGAGAATTATGTGAGCTGCGTTTAGACATCCGGAGCCACATTTCTCCAGAAACCTATGGCGGACTTATCCAATCCATGAAATCCAGAATCAATGCTGTGGTTCGCTCCAAAAACGGACCAGTGTCCGATTATGAAGGCTGTCATAGTGTTTTGGCTCCTCACAGTCTTTAACCTTTAGTACTTAACAACGTCCTTCAGTGCTAGACGTCACACATTGTGCCTCTTTCTTTCCTACTTGCACCGCTTCCAAACACTCCACTGCTCAAAGCAATCAGATGCAGAAACTTTTCTGTTTATACTTTTCAGTTGTTGTTGGAACCATTGTAGCCTTCTTGCTGGGAAACATTCATATCTGTACCCTGATTTTTAATGTATTTCTTGCTTTTGACCTCCCGCATAATGTTGCTTTGATAGATAACATTTCTTGTGTCGTTTTGTGTTTTATGTATTTACCCTTTCACACCAGTTTAAATGCTGTCACTTTGGATAACAGAAATGAATTATTCTTAAAGAAAATAAATAACTCCACATACTGAGTAACGCATATTTACTGCATGGAGTAGCATAAAAGTGAATTGGTAAGCTGCCCCTTTAAAAGAGCATACTGATCGCATTGTGGCGCTGAAAATGATGTAGAACTGGTAACAGGCGCTCGTGTTACCCTCCACCACTGGCACAAGTCATAGCAGTGAAATGGTGCGTATGTACCAGTCGGTTCTGTGGAATCGGCGCAATAAAATGTGTTAGCATGAATGGATAGCACAGTGGCTTAAAGGAGCCGTTGTGTTTGGACTTTCTTTTTCCAAAAACTATCACGTAACCTATTTAATTATCCAGTATGCCTACTCAAACACTAAATGAAGTCAGGTCACTACCGATGCATGTAAACTGCAAGCAATAATAACACTTGCCAATGACTGGAGTTCAAATTAACAACATCTCTTTTCCTTTTGTTGATACAGTGAAGGGCTCTTATAATTACGGCAGCCTTGCGGCTTTTAGCTGGTCGGTGAACTGCACGAACCATAAATATGTTTCTGCCGAATGCCAGAGTTCCAGTTCAGTAAATACAGGAGTGAGCCTTCTGCCGACTGAATGTAGCAGGATGAACAAGCGGGCACAGTCAGCCCGTGCTAAAACATTATCATGCTTCAAATGGAAAGAATCCCTTTTAGCAAGATAGAGATCTGAAGGGCAGGAGAGAACATGACGCCAAGAGTACGGAACAAGCTGTTAGGCCTAGAGGAGCACAGCTGGAATGTTTCTTCTAAACTGTCTAAGAAGATCTCTGATTGGAGCATAGTAATTATTTTGATTCCACATTACGGTCGGAGGGAGGCAATGGCACACCAACTACGCTAGGACGTTGCCTAGTCGGCGGTGCGGGTCTCCCACATCGTCCACTAACGCTCCTCGGAGTATGGGGCCTCATCATCATGACCATCATCAATTATTTTGATAGCTGGGGAGAACTCCTGGACGTGCGTACTTGGACGCCTTATCACTGACGACAACTATAAATTTTTTACATACTAGACGAGATTTTCTGCCTTCTCCCCTGCGCCAAGGAAGAAATATGGTGCACTGGTAAACACGGCAACATCTGTAAGGGTAGAGAATTTGCCAGCATGTTAATTAAATAATCATTGGTCGGAACTCTCAAGGTCTGTTGCAATTGGCTAGCGAGATCTGGAAAATGACAGAATTTTCTAAGTTTTGTACAGGAGAGTGAGAACACGCTTCTACTTTGGGCGCTGTAAAGAATACTTGCTCCAGGGACATCGAAGGACGCACTTCTCCTCAGGGCATGACGAAAGACATATTTCTGAAGGTGAATGCAGTGGGCTGCCGAGTGAGGTGTCTCGATCTAATTTTTGGAGCCAGCTAGCTACTTACAGGGTGACAATTGTTGAACTATATGAAAAAAAACGTAAATTATTTACAAACTACGGCGTGCACACACTTCATTCAACATGTAAACATCACTACAGATATTCAGATTTAGGCGATGATGTGGCGCAGACGAATAGCGAAATGCTGCATGACCTGCTGAAGTGTCGGAACATCGATGCTGTCGATGACCTCCTGACTGGCTGTTGACAGCTCAGCCATGGTTTTGCTGTTATTGATCTACACATTGACTTTAATACAGCCTCACGAAAAGGAGAATATGGCGGCCATTCGAGGCCCATGCCAGCGGTCCCTGGGTACCTCAGAGCCAGAATGCCGTGCCCAAAGTGCTCCTCCAGGACATCAAACACGCTCCTTCGTCGATGGGATCGAGGTCCGTCTTGCATAAGCCACATATAGTCATTTTACAGAACATAGTTCTTATTATAGGAAACAGCGATCTATAATTACAAAAAATAAACTGGAAGTAGTATTGATCGCATAAATTTTTTAATGTGGTGACCGGTTTCGATCTTATTATAAGATCATCTGCAGACCTACAATGAACAAGAATCCTTCTAAACCTATAATGGACGAAATTGTATATTGATAAAACAGTAAATAACGCTGATATACCATAGATGTCCGCCGGAGGTGGTGGCGCATGGGAACCCTCTTGCTTGAGTGTATTAATAACAAGCTTTCCACGAATAAAGCCATCGTTATAAAAGCAGAGAAAGGGAATACTCTGATAATTGTAAATGAAGAAACTTACATCTTTAAAACTTTAAATTTTTTCAACGAAAATAACATAGTAGAAGTAACAAAATATCCGACTGCTAAATTTCAGACAGATATTAAAAGATTAATTGAAAATGACAATGGGTTGTTCACCCCTAAATACAAAAGTGTTCTTAAGATAATGAACCCACAAATACCAAAATTAAGATCACAAATAAAGCTTCACAAAATAAATTTGCCGATTCGTCCGATCGTTAATACCAATAGTTGTCCATCATACAGTTTAAATAAGATGGTGAACACCATGCTGAAATCCTTTTATGTTTTCGAAAAGAATTTTGGTATTAATAACACATTTCAACTAGTAGAACAAATTTATGACATTAATATTCCCGATGGTGCAAGATTGGCTTCTTTGGATACTACAAATCCTTATACAAATATTCCAGTTGTGGAAACGATCGAAATTATAAAAAATAATCTTATGAAACGCAAAAGTATGAATTGTGAAGAAATAGTAGAATTCATTACATTACTTGAAAATACTTTAGCCTTTAACTATTTCATATTTAATGGGAAGATTTATTTTGAGAAAGAAGGTACTGCCATGGGAAATTCTGTATCAGGTACAATCACTGATAATTTTGTCAGTCATAGAGAAATTATATTTTTTGAGACAAACCCCGAAATAAGCAATAAAATTACATATTACAAAACATATGTGGATTACACATCACTACTTTTTAATGGCTCCAAAGAAGAGTTTGTGATTTGACGAACAACCTCAATAATAGCCTTCCAAAACTGAAATTTACAGTCGAACATGAAAGTGATAAGACGAAAAGTTTTCTTGACATTACTATTACTAATCATGAAGGGAGGCACCAGTTTGCAGTTTAGAGGAAGCCGACTACTATAGATGTAATAATTAACTCCACATCATGTCATCCACATAGATACAAAACAGCCTTTTTCCAGTCCATTGTGCATAGGATCGTTAAACTACCATTAAAAAATGAGGCTGTGCGAAACGAGTTGACTAAAACAAATTGCTAAAGCCAACAACTATGAAACTGAGTGTATTGATACCCTTTATGAAAAAATTAGCAACTCTGTTCAAAATCCAACACAAAGCAGAGCGAAGAATAAATACAAGTTCACCAAAATGACCAATTTTGGCAATATTTAAGATAAAATCAATAAAATGTTTATGTATACAAAGCTTACAATCGTCTTTACTACTAAAAATTTACTTCAACATAGATTGAGACACACTATGAAAAATAAGAGTAATAAATATCTAAATTCCAGGGTGTATAAAATCACATGTAATAATTGTGATAGTCATTATGTTGGCCAAACTGATAGAAATTTTAAGATAAGCTATCATGAACATACTACTGGTACATCACGTAGTAATTCTATCTTCGGGCAACACACTAACCAAAATAAGCATTCTGAAGGGACTATTAATAACAATATGAGTATCTTGCATACCGTTCCTAAAGGGCTTTTACTTAATACCCCTGAAGAACTGGAAATTTATACACATCGGAGAAATGATCTAGAAACTCTACTTAACGAACATCTGGATTTCAGAGAAAAATATTTTTTTGATCTGTTTGAGGAACTATTCTAAAATACATCACGCTTCACGATGTTCCATTAGTCTGGATGAGTATAAATATCATGGTAACCATATCTCCGCTGTAACGATTCCTTTTAATGTTTGTTACTACACAAGTATTGTCGATTGTGAGTGTTACGCTACGGCTTACTGCACTTGTTTACAACTATTGTATTTTATTATTTCATATGGACAGACATTACGTTAGACGAATGTGCCTATCCTCTTCAATATGTTTAGCATCACATTATTATGCTTCATATTTTGCGTACTATATTTACTTCTGACTGTTGTTTTACCATATATTAAGCTGGATTAAGTGCGTGTGTGCACCAATTAATTTTCTTTCCTTATGTATACGTTAGATGTCACTTATCTGTGTTTTACTTATGACCAGGGATGTTTCTTTTTCCCCACCCTGCTGTGCCAGCGGTTATTGGTGTATTTATTAGCACTATATTTCCATATAACATTACGGTTAACGCAGACATTATTTCGTCCGCCAACGGCGTGACCGTCCAGAGTGGTTTTATGTGTTTTTTAGTGGCATAATGTCATCAATTTTACGCTCATGATAGCCATCACGTTGCATCCCACGCAGACCTGCGACCGTAACGGTAATATAGTTCTTACTTTATCAATATCTGTAACATTCCCTACTGATATCGCATTCTAGATGTAACATTAATTTTGACGAGATGTCTTTTAATTAAAATCTCAATGGTAACAGTAACTTACGCGCATACCACCTACTCATATCATGTAGTGATCGAACTCCTGTTGGGTCACCATGGCAACCTCAGAGCGACCAGGGCGCTTTCCCCACAGACAGTCTCTTTGGCCCTAGTAAGACGAGTAGGTAACCATGTTTACTAGAGTGGCGTCTTTGTAGTCATCTTTGCTTTGGTCGATAACAGTAAGTGATAGAGGGCCACACTATTTAGGTCGCAGTAATTGCCTTTTTACACTATATTTTATAAGCTATAAGATTTTAATTTGTTTTATGAGTTCTATACATAGTAATAATGAGTTAATACGATTTCGTCCTTTATAGGTTTATAAGGATTCGTGTTGATTGTAGGTTTGAAGACGATCTTATAATAAGATCGAAACCGGTCACCACATTAAAAAATTTATGCGATCAAGACTGCTTCCAGTTTATTTAAAATCAGGGTCACTTTCGATAATGGCGATGAAATCATCTTCGAAAACCCTCATTTACCGTTCCGTAGTCACCATGCCATCAAGGAACATCGCATTGATTGTTCCGTGACTAAACATTGCACACCACACAGTCACCCATTGAAGGTGAAGACACTTCTCTATTGCGAAATGTGGATTCTCAGTCCGCCAGATACGTCAGTTTTGCGTATTACGAACGAATGCAAATGAAAGTGGGCTTCATCGCTTAACCAAACCACATTCACATACTAATTCCTATCATCCCCCCCGGCCAACCGTACAATTTGAACGCTCTAATGCAAACCGTTCAGAAGTTATAACGATTTTTATTTCATATAGTTCAAAAATTATCACCCTGTGTATGAGAGTACTGGTGCCTTTTCATGCTTTAACTAGACCTTGCTTTAACTCATTAACTTTTCCCTCTGTCGTTGGTCTCCCTCGCAACACAGTTTTGTATCGTTTGTGTACCCACCCACCTATGGGAAAGCTGTAGTATGTATTTTCAGTTCCCTGTTCGCTTAGTAACTGATTTATTCTTGATCCACAGCAAAAAAAAAAAAAAAAAAAAACTTCTTTATGTCTTTTAGCTATAACTCAGTCTGTTATATTGGCTCTTTGTTTCCTCACATAGCTTGGCGGATTGCATTATCAATATGTCCATGTGAAGTGCATTCATACTTAATTGGGCCAACCCTGGTAACTTAATTAGATAAGCAGGTATTCGTTCTGTGACCTTACTTTCTTTTAATCCTCATGGCACTATGGAGAGTTTTCCATCACTGTAGGTCACTGTGAATAGAATCTGTAGCACCTGAGAGGTAGGCTAAACTGCTCAATGGACACCTCACAGGGCCAATGATGGCTCCACGAACGAATTTGCTGATTTGGCGTGGACCAGTTGAAGGGTCTACAAGGAATTATGTACGACGTCAGCAACCTTAAAACGTGGCTTTCGAACTGTGACCACGAAATGATCCTAACACGGATCGGAGACGAGAGTCACGCCTTGTCGATGGCAAGCGGTTTCAAACCTGATACGAATTGTAGCTGTCAGTGAATGCCAATGCGACTCAAACAGTTTCCGAGAGAACTGCATTCAGTGTACATGTGAACAATCAATAGGACACAGATCACTGGACTGGGTCACATACAGCTTCAAGTTTAGAATGGGCCAAACAACACGGAGACAGGACTTTTGGTGACTGGAACCACGCAATTTATTTATTTATTTATTTTTTTTTTTTTTTAACTATGCGAGGCGTCGAATCCAACGACAACCTGAATCGTCTGGAGGCTGTAGTTTATGCCGGAGATGCTTCTCTGACGTTTTGGGTTGTAATTTCCGTACTATAATTTGGATTCACTCATATACTTTATTAAGAACATGAACGAGAATGTTTATTTCGATATTTTCGGTGACCATACTGAAACGCCTTAGCTAGGAGAACAGAGCGGATTAGGTTGTGGAAAGGGGCCAAAATGAGGTTGCTCTCAGTTCCACTCAACATACAAACTTTATTATCAACACACAATATTACAACAAGAACGCAAAACACTCAAAACTTTAATCGACCTTCTTGATTAACCTGAGCTCGGCTGAAGGCCACATTTAAAATGGACGACACAATGCCTGAGTAAGAAATTGACATAGAAGGATCTACTGGAGGTGTCACCCAAAAATATTTTCTAAATCTTCAATCTAAACAGGCTGAAGGCCTTAGCACTTCAATTTTAATGGAACTCCACCAAATAACTAAAACTCAAACAGGGAAGTTACTATGTAACAGACCCGGAACGCCGCTCAGAAGTTCCAAGGATCGGCTTGGAATTGTAACACTAACGCCCGTTTAGGCTAGAGAGGCAGCCTGACCAATAATCTCTTAATAGGAAGGCAACCCAACCGACAGACAGCCGACCGACCAATCAACCAGTAAAACGACCACAAGATTTCAATACAACGAGACACAGAATATTGGAGCGCACAACGACCAACAACACCTCATCCGTCGAACTACACGCCGCACTGGACAGCAACAACAAGACAAGGAAAATATACCGCCGAAAATTACGTCAACGACCAGGGCACGTAACCGGAACGTCAGCGGCCACAAGGCAGAAGATACCGCTGGTGAACTTCAATAACAGGTAATAAATTAAGTTAAATTCCACTGGAAGACGGCTGAAATCTTAGCCGGCTTAAATACACACACATTGTTGCTTGCGAGAATGTCCCAAAAGCAACAACCAGGATCAAACGAAGAAATGTAACCAGTTGAGGCTCGATAGTATGTTATGCGAGGACTCAACTTTCATGTCCAAGATCGGTGGGCGACGAACTTTGTAGCACTCGCAAGCAGCACCTCACACTCCAAATACGCGTGCACGCCGCCAGCGGCTCCAGCCCAACTCCACGCGTAGGGGGCTTGCTTGCTGCTCCATGCCAACCGACCGACTGGACTGCCGGTTCGTCCACGACTGCTGCTCCGTCGCGACTGCACTGCTGGTGCGTCTCCAACTGACTTTCTCCTTCGGACGGACGACCTCCCAGAGACACTGGCTCTGACCCAACCATCAGAGGAAACACAACCGACGTCTCAGCACAGGAAGGAACCGACCCAAATACACGTCGTCGATGAGACGACCGACCGAACGACCAACCAACGGTCTTCCACACAGGTACTGGCTGTGCAGATTTCACTGGGACTCAGTACCCGACTGCACTGCTGATCCATCCTGAATTACTGCTCCACCCCGACTGGACTTCTGGCCCATTCCAACTCACTGATTCCAGGTCCGATCTCCAACTGAACTGACTTCCTTTGGACGGACCATGTCCCGGAGACACTGGTTTGGACCCAACCATGCAGAGGGAACACAACTGGAATCTCTGCACAGGAAGGAACCGACCCAAATACACGTTGTCGATTAGACGACCAACTGAATGAACAACCAACTGCCGTCCCCGCTGGTACTGGCTGTGCTGACCTCACAGGGGCTCCATCCCCGACTGCACTGCTGGTCCGTCTCGAACTGACTACCAGACACACGACGACCCAGAAATACCATCGGTCTCTTCAGGGATGGTACGGCAGTGCACTTATCGATACGCGCTGCTGCTGCCACTCATGGGCAAGTAAGGCAGGAAGTTTGTGGCGCCAGTAACTGAAATAAGAAAACGAGGCGGCAGTACCGTAACAGAAGATGACAAACAATAAATGGCATGAACACGAGCCATGCACGGCTGACATACGTTTCCCTTCTTTTATATCTTCACTATTAGCTAGCTGTGGACACTTCCGCCATCCAAAACGATGATACACAGGACTGCATGCATACATTCCTGGTTTCAGGAACACTGAGGCATCCTACCGCATCACGGCTGCTTCTCTAAATAACCCGATTTTGTCCCCATTGGCAACAACGAGTCAAAGATAAGAATCAACATTCTCTCTGTTTGTTAGCTCTACAAGATCTAATCATAAATGCGTAGAAACTTGTCGATTTTGTTCCTTGCCAAAGTGAGACTATTATCAGGGCGAGAGACGATGTTACACTGTATTACTGTGATGTCTCCTGGGCATGACTAATTTTTTGTCTGCTGTATTTCTTACACAGGCTAATGTAAAATTAAAAATATAAGAAACACTGCCCGTTCACGAAGTTACGGACAAGGTAACTGTAACTCTATCAGAGAAGTACTCACACCAGGCATGGCACACATGCACTCTCATTCAGGACGACGACGGGTCAAATCCACATTCGGTTATCCTGATTTAGGTTTTCCGTGATTTCCCTACAACGCTTCAGGCAAATGCCGGTATGATTCCTTTGACAAAGGGCACGACCGATTTCCTTCCCCATACTTCCCTAATCGGAACCTGTGCTCCGTCTCTAATACCCTCGATGTCGACGGGTCTTTGAACACTAATCCCCTTCCCCCATCCTCCAGAAGTACGCACATCCATAGCCGAGATCACTGACACAGACTGAATTCACCCCGTAGGATATCCCAATCAACAATGTTCAATGTTCAAATGTGTGTGAATTCCTAAGGGACTAAACTGCTTAGGTCATCGGTCCCTATACTTACGCACTACTTAAACTAACCTATGCTAAGAACAACACACACACCCATGTCCGAGGGAGGACTCGAACCTCTGGTAGGAGGGGCTGCGTAGTCCGTGACATGAAGCCTCAAACTGCGTTGCCACTCCACGCGGCAATCAACAATGTCATACCACATTTATTTATTAGTAGGTGGAGAACCCGGCGTATCTTGGGTATTCAATTTGCCAATTTTCCATTAGAGCGAAAACAAAAAATACTGTGTTTGTAGTGTAAACTTTGTGTGGTACCATGATATTTTCTAGCTGCCTTTGGTGTCGTATGTGGACATTGTCAGCGAAATTTATTGAGAACGGAATTAATAGCGCAGACTTAATAAATTTAAACGTCATGCATCACGCGGCAATTTTTCACGCACCTCTGTCTTTATACCATGACATCTCCCGGACTTTGATAAGTGGCTCTTAGCCCCACAGCGACTGTCGCCGGACAATAACAGATACGTCAACCACGTTTGGTTGAAATCGGTCCAGTGGTTTTAAGAGATGTGGAACATACACACATACATACATACTTTTGCAACATATGTGGATTTCGTCACAGAAGTATCACTGCTGTTTCTATAGCTTCTAATGTAATAACCGACTAAACAAAAATTAAAAACCATTTTATCCCTCGATTCCGCTATCTCCCCTCCAACAGACTACAGGGTGGTTATAATTAACCTTTCGCAAGTTGACAGGCCCCCATGGAAAGCGAGTTATCGTACGACCGTGGGTATGCGGGAGAGAAAGAAGAATAAAATATTGAAAGAAACACAATTTAATTTCCACATGAGAGGCAAATATTTTTTAATTGCGTAACATGCTTCACGCTCTAGGCTACAAATTTTGTTCAGTGTGAGAACCATCTGACTTAACCTGGAACCGCAGTAAAGATTGCTCTACTGCTACCGGAAACATCTCACGTGGGATGTTGGCTACCTCGCACGCTATGCTTAGACTGCAACATGTGCTGCAGTACCCATACGGTAAACAGTTTTTCGTCTACACTGGGCCAAGTAGCGACAGTTTAACTGTAACCATCTTGCCTATAACTTATTCTATCACAAAGCCTAAGTTACAGGTCCTACACATATTTCATATTATATGTGCCCTACTGACATTTCCTTTCCTACATGCAATTTAATAAAATCTTTGATGCTTCACTTATGTCAATGCAGACGTTAGTAACTGTGTGAGATATAACAGCTGTCCATCTTGAAACAATAATTACTAATGCAATTGTCCCCATTTGCTAAGAACTAGACTGTAAACGATAGCGTTTTTTTTTTTGTGCGTAATACAGGCTGTCCATAAAGTCCCTTTACAGCTTCAAAATTTTATTACAACGGCAGTTGTGGAAATATTTTAACATTTCTTTTATTGTAATCAGTTTTTATATGGGCACCTTTAGTTGCACGAAGTACATCAAGACGATACTCAATTTCTTGCCATGTTCACTGTAGCATAGTGTCATAAATGGTGGCAATGGCATTACGAATCCTTTGCTTCAAGTCAGCAATGTCCCGTATCTGTGTTTGATACACGATATCTTTTACATACGCATAAAAAAAGTCTAACGGAGTGATATCTGGTGAACGCGGTGGCCAAGGAATTGGCCCATTCCTCTCAATCCATCTGCCTGGAAATGTTTCATTAAGGAACCGACGAACAAGCAGTCCCCAATGTGGTGGTGCACCATCTTGCTGGAAAATGATAGTTTGTTGGAAGTCAATCATTTGTGGAGCTACATATTCGGTCACAAGATCGAGGTGAACATCTGCAGTAATTGTTGACTCGTTGAATAAAAATGGACCAATTATTCTGTTCCGCATGATTCCACACAGCACATTCACTTTTGGACTATCGCAGTGAACCTCCCTAGTCACATGGGAGCGTTCGGATCCTCCGATTCTCACATTGTGTCCGTTTAATGTCCCAGAAACATGAAAAGTTGCTTCGTCACTGAAACAAACTCGCTTGAGGAATGCTTCATCCTCTGGAAGGCGTTCCAGCATGTTGAGTTCAAACTCTGTCCGTTTTGCCTTCTCATTTGGCTCAAGTGTCTGTAACAGTTGCACGTTGTAAGCGCACAAACGTAAGTTCTTGTGGAGGATCTAATGGGCGGTTGAACGTGGTAGTTGCAACTGTCTGGCAGCAGTGAGGATGGACTCCGCAGGTGAACGAGTGAAGTTTAAAACGCGATCGATGTTTTCCTCGGATGTTCTTGGTCGTCCGCTCCTCCCTTTATTCAACACTGTCCCTGTCTCCACAAATTTTTTGTGCCATGCACGGATTGAAGGGCGCTATGGTGAATCTCTTCCATACTTTTTTATTTTTTTCTATTTATTTATTTATTGTTCCGTGGGACCAAATTAAGGAGAAGTCTCCATGGCCATGGAACGAGTCAATACATGAAATTATAACACGTTAGTAGAAACAGATAAAATAAAATACAAGAAACGTGTTCAGGCGTTAATTCGTAAGTTTAAATAAAGAAAATCAACAATGTAACACTGAAATTTGCTTAATTTTTCAGATCTTCCAGGAGCTCCTCGACAGACTAGAAGGAATGAGCCATGAGGAAACTCTTCAGTTTAGACTTAAAAGCGTTTGGGCTACTGCTAAGATTTTTGAGTTCTTGTGGTAGCTTATTGAAAATGGATGGAGCACAATAGCGCAGTCCTTTCTGCACAAGAGTCAAGGAAGTGGATTCCACATGCAGATTTGGTTTCTGCCTAGTATTAACTGAGTGAAAGCTGCTAACTTTTGGGAATAAGCTAATATTGCTAACAACAAACGAAATTAAAGAAAATATATACTGTGAGGGCAATGTCAGAATTCCCAGACTATTGAAGAGGGGTCGCCAAGGGGTTCTCGAACTTACACCACATATAGCTCGAACAGCCCGTTTTTGAGCCTAAAATACCCTTTTTGAATCAGAAGAATTACCCCAAAAAATAATACCATATGACATAAGCGTATGAAAATATGCGAAGTAGACTACTTTTTGCGTTGAACTGTCGCTTATTTCAAATACTGTTCTAATGGTAAATAAGGCATCATTTAGTTTCTGAACAAGATCCTGAACATGGGTTTTCCATATCAGCTTATTATCTATCCGAACGTCTAGGAACTTGAACTGTTCCGTCTCGCTTATAATATGCCTACTCTGTCTGATTAAAATATCAGTTCTTGTTGAATTGTGAGTTAGAAACTGTAAAAACTGAGTCTCACCGTGATTTAGCATCAAATTATTTTCCACAAGCCACGAACTTATTTCATGAACAGCATTATTTGATAAAGTTTCAATATTACACACAAGATCCTTCACTACCAAGCTGGTGTCATCGGCGAACAGAAATATTTTTGAATCACCTGTAACACTAGAAGGCATATCATTTATATAAATAAGAAGCAGCAGTGGCCCCAGCACACACCCTTGGGGAACGCCCCACTTAACAGTGCCCCATTGGGACTGAACCTCACTACCACTCTCAATATTGCGGAGAATTACCATCTGCTTTCTGTTCTTAAAGTAAGAGGCGAACCAATTGTAAGCTACTCCCCTTACTCCATAATGGTCCAATTTCTGCAGTAATATTTTGTGATCTACACAGTCAAAAGCCCTCGTTAAATCAAAGAAAACACCTAGCGTTCGCAACCTTTTATTTAATCCATCCAAAACCACAGAGAAAAGAGAATATAGCATTTTCAGTTGTTAAACCATTTCTAAAACCAAATTGTACATTTGACAGCAAATTATGTGACTTTAAATGCTCCAGTAACCTTGTATATACAACCTTCTCGATAACCTTAGCAAACACGGATGCCACAGAATTAGGTCTATAACTGTCAACATTATCTCTGTCTCCCTTTTTATAAAGTGGCTTCAGTACCGAGTACTTTAATCGGTCAGGAAACTGACCACTCCTAAAGGAAAAGTTACAGATATTGCTAGGTACTGGGCTAACATACATAGAACAATACTTCAGTATTCTGCTAGATACCCCGTCATATCCATGAGAGTTCTTGGTCTTTAGTGATTTAATTATTAACTCAATCTCCCTCTTGTCAGTATCATGGAGGAACATTTCAGGTAACAGTCTCGGAACACTTTTTTCTACGAGCGCTATATGATTTCCTGTTGGGACTAGGTTTCTATTTATTTCACCTGCTATATTCAGAAAGGGATAATTAAATACTGTTCATATATTCGACTTATCAGTAACACGGACATTCCCACTACGCACTGATTCTATATCCTCGACCTGTCTCTGCAGACCAGTCACTTCCTTTACGACTGGCCATATGGTTTTAATTTTATACTGAGACTTAGCTGTTCTATCTGCATACCACATACGTTTTGCTTCTTAATAACTTTTTTAAGCACCTTACAATACTGTTTGTAATGGGCTGCTGCATTTAGATTTTGACTGTTTCTAACGTTTTGATAAAATTGCCACTTTGTTCTACAAGATATTCTTATCCCTCTAGCCAGCCACCCAGGCTGCCTGTTTGTGGTAGTACACATTTGAACGTTCTAACGGAAAGCAACTTTCAAAGAGCACGAGAAAAGTCTTGAGGAAAGCATTATATTTATCGTCTACTGTATTGGCACTATAAACATCTTGCTCTTGTTTCTTGATAAGGTTTACAAAGGTCTCTACAGTAACTGGGTCAGATTTCCTATAAAAGTTGATAACTATATTTAACATGTGTTGCAGCATAAAAATCTTTTAGAGTTAAAACTAGTGCATCATGATCTGAAAGGCCATTCACTTTTTTGCTAACAGAATGCCCTTCTAGTAATGAGGAATGAACAAAAATGTTGTCTATGGTTGTTTTACTTTTCCCCTGCACTCTCGTTAGAAAGAATACAATTTGCATAAGATTATATGAATTAAGGAGGTCTACCAGCATCCTTTTCCTTGCACAGTCACTTATGCAATTAATATTGAAGTCACCACATATAACTAACTTTTGTATTTCCTATAAAGTGAACCAAGACCCTCCTCTAGCTTTAGCAAAAATGTTGTGAAATCGGAGTCTTCGTTGTGAAGTTTCCTTGAGTCTGAAAATTCGATTTTGTCTCAGTACACCAGGACACATATTGTGCCTCCTCTTGAGGGGTTGTCATTTTATAGACGTTCAGTTCCTTCCATCAACAGAACACAAAATTTTAGTATACATAAAAACTTTAGCAAACAGTTGAGTCGCGGCGGGACCGGCGTCAGTAGTATCTCTGACATGAGTACGATCGATTTCCTAGTACAGAGGTCTGTCTTGGGGCTTGCGCCGGCTCGGGATATAAGGGAGTGCCGACCTCGAGTAAAGGGTGAACAACGCTTTGAGAACGGAAGGCTGCGGTGTGCGAGTCGGCGATTGGCTGGCGGGCAGAAGCGAAGACGGCGTGCCTGAGGCCGGGCAGCGGTTATGACGTGGTTATACTGGAGGCCGAGGGAGTTGGCCGGCGCTGTGCATTCTCCGGCAACCTCGTGAGCTGTGGATGTGCCCGCTTGCTTGGAGGGACTCGCTGTTTAGGTCTTGCGTAGTGATGGTCTGACAGCTTCGCAAAATCGCCCCAGTATCAAGACACCCAGTTAAGTACTCTAATTACTAAGAGCGCTTAGTTAACTGTGATTGTGGAGGCCATATAGTATGCAGGCCGCAGGGAAGCGGATGGACGCGGTCGAAAGGATAGATGGTTTTTCACCTGTTAATTAGAGGCGACTGGGAAACTCCATGCGTCACAAGAGGGTTGACATGGGAATAACAAAGAAAGCCGCTGGAGAGGTCTCCAAGAGAGTAATGAGAGTAATACCTTCACGGTGGAGAGGAGCTATTGGACGATTTTGAGGGTCGAGACTTCAGTAAAATTTGTTTTTAGGTCTTTAGTAGTGACGTTACTTTCCTTCAAGGTGGATGTGACCAATGATACGGGTTTAACAGACAGCATGAAAGGCCCATGTGTCGGAAATGTCCGATTGTTGAGTGCGATGAAGAATGTATTTCTAAATTTGATTAGACGATATGAATTTCTGAGTCAGTGTGTAAACTGATGGATCTTAATGTTAATCGATCAATAGGTAAGTGTATATATTTTAATGTTCCGACAGTGGAAGTATCTTAACGAATGTTGTGTGACTTTCATGTTTGTAAAGGACTTGATCTTTGTGTTTCTACCTTTTCTTTTTGATCCTAGGAACTTTTTTTCTATTGTATTGTTACTCATACTTTATATGTCTTTAGATGGGTGAGACGTCCATCGAACGAGCCGTTGCTCGTGTTAGTTAATGGCTTACAAAATAACGTACCCTTTTCCTGTTATAAATCTTAGTTGAATCGAGGAGAGTTGGATATCATTTGCAGCGCCCCCTGTCTGACGTGCTGTAAAGCGTTCTCTCTTGTGGATTTGTGTCTTCAGTTGTTAACAATTGTGAGCTGTGATGTCTTTTGAACAATATGTTCTTACCTTGTTTGAGAAAGATGATAAATGATCTAGATGTCGAGTGTAGTATAAGGCATGGACGACGTGCGATGTGTTTATTTGTGGCAGACATGGTGCCGAGTTAGTGTTTGTTTGGTTTGGCGGGTTTCATGAGAGAAGTGAAGATTCGGGATAGTTTTGTCGTCTTGGTTGGATAGTCAACTAGAAACGTAAGGTACTTCACTCAAATCTTTATAGGTGTACTGAGGTTTTCTTCATCCAGTACTGTATCTGGTTCTGAATTTTCTTCGTTTGTGACGTCCTTATATCGAAGGAAGAGTTCAGTTGCATCGTCATTGTTTGGGAGATGAAGTGAGGTTGTGTTAATGTCCACGTCTGATGAATGTTCGGACCCTATCGACAGAGAAAATGTAAGTGGATATTTGTGGTTTACTGATGTCCCACGACAAACATTCGGTGGATGACAATTTTTTCTGTTTTTATTTAGGGGCTCGCAACGAGAGTGGATTTGTGTATTTGTAAGCAGGTTTTCTTGCCTTAAAAGGGTGCGAAGGGGTAATAAAAAAAAGTGTGACCATGCAGCACTCGACATTAGGAGTAGGGAAGTCCGAGCGGAGACAGCTCTGCATGAAGTCAGGATAGCTGTTGGGAATACGTAAAGTGTCGACGACGCTAGTAAAAAATTACTAAAGTTCAATTATTTATTCACAATCTGTACAAGTCGTCGTTCTTTCGCACCAGTCTCGAGTGTTGCTCATTCAGCTGCGTGTTGGTTTCTGGCTGACATTTGTCGAGTCTGCTCAGCGCTTGCACGCCCACGAGAAGATGTCAGCGACCCTGGCGCGGACTGCCGCCGAACAAACACTGCCGTTGCACGGAATGAAGCGGTTCTCGCTCAAGCTGCTGGAGTGTACTCAGTCTCTCTCTGAATTCTACGATCACTCTTGATCCGCGATGTACCTGGTGTCGGTAGTCACGTGGTCGATTGATCTCCTTCCTACCCCTGGTAGGTTTCAGCACCCAAAAGCGCCTGAGTGTTGAACGGGAACGTGGACCCCAAGACGCTGTTGCTGGTTTCCGTGCTGAAGTCCAGTACTGGCGGCACTCTGTGATGTGGCGTTGTCGGAAAACACTCAGTTTCTATATCAGTAGATGGCAGACGAGGAGCACCATGCAGGCCATCTTCTTCATTACATCTCCGGCTAGTAGATAGACTGTGCTGGAGCATGTTGGGACAGATTCACTACAGCACGGTAATCGTGGAATCGAGTGCTACCACTGTGAATGCCATCACTTCCAGTGATCAACTCAAGACGATAGATGGAGGGCTGGAGTAGCCAGCGCGAGTCTGTGACACGAGACCCTGTTCGCAATGACCGAGCGCGTCCTCGTCATTGTGCGACATTCACTTAACAGGCTGTTAACTGCTCTGTCTATCCTTCGCCGTGTGCCCTCAACAGAGAAACAGAGTCTCACGAGCTAACGAATATACTTGTCTCTCTTCATTTTGCTTTCTGTCTCAGTCTACTTGCTGCTGATTGCGAATCCTTACGCTGTAGACAGCGTCGTAATGTGTTGTCGACCTGGCCCACTTGGGACATACTGGCTCGATTCCTGTTTCCTCCTCTGTGTCTGGTGTGACTTGAATTCGACTGTCGTCGCAATGTGAACGAGGTTTAATAATTTTTTTTAATTTTCTTCCCCTTGCTAATCTGTGCCGTAACAGAAGTTAGAAACCAACAGTTTGTAACCAAATACTAGACGAGATAGAATGATTATTGCAGGAACATTAACCCAAAGATATCCTTTTTTTATGAAACTTTGTGGTGGCCGCCACCATGCGGATGAGATTGGAACCAATAGAGAATAAATCTTAACAATAAAGAAACATTGAGTAGTAGTGACGAGAACCACCTATGAAAGGAGTTGCGGTTAATTAAATGGAGGTAAACATCTAAGCAAGTGAGGATAGGAATAGAGGAACTCGAGATAATGAGGCACGAGTACGTAAATGAACGGGCTTAGACCAGGAAAATCGTCTAGTATTGACTGTTGTGCATCAAGTGATCTCGTAGGTTAATAAAACGTGTTCTTCTTTTGCTCTTCTTGCGAGTTGTTTGCAGATTCAGTAATTGCCAAGTTCTCTACAACCCGATTTGTTTGGCACCGTGCCATGAACGGAGTTGAGAGGAAAGTTGGAACAGGGATGGAAGAGAACGCAGAACAGGAACAAGGAGTTGGATAAGAGAAGTAAATGCCATTTTTAGTTAAATGTAGCAATGTTATGAATATACTTTCTCTTTTCTTCTCTTCTTTTTTGCCTTGGGTTTGTTTCGGTAGTTTGGGCATCGCATTGCTTAGGTTAGTACATGAAAATAGTGGTTGCAAAGCGTGAATCGAGGGAATAGTAGTGTGTTGGCTTTGCAAATGATCCACTAACTGATCTCCTACTAACAGACAGATCAGTATTCGATTTCATAACAGATTTTTGTGATCACAGCCACTCAAACGGTACGATAATTTGCAAAAACATACATAATGTCTGCTGGGATACCGCAATCACTTTTTGTATAATGCTAATTATAATCCGTCTTGATTGCAAAATGTTTATTCACATGACTGGTTTCGGTTCCTCTAGCACCATCTTCAGATCTGCAATTTCTGTTAAAGGAGTAACCCGTCCACACTCAGCAACCTTCACATGCTGCGTCACATTGAGTGCACTAATTTTTCCCTGTGGCAGATGTGATAAAATGTGTCTGCCCATTGGGTGTTCTAAAAAAATATCTGTAAATGGAGATTCAGGATGCTGTTTTCTAGAAATTCGGAAAAACAGACCTGGTGAATCTTGTGCATCATGTCGTCATCGTGTACCAAACGATATGAAATTAAAAGCCTATCTTGTGAGTTGTGGCGCTAGAGCTGAATTCTGAGGTTCAGGAAAAACGGTTAAGTGGACCTCTTGTTTTACTTCTTGTCGGAAGAGATCTGGTACCGTTTGTAAGCTTACGTAAACTCCCAGAACTGCAGATACTGGTTGCAGGACAACCTACATATTCTGCACGAAGAACTTCTCGACTCGGAGAAGATAGGTCTTTGGTGTGCGTTTTCTGGCATGCGCATTACTGACCCCACATTTCTCTATTACACCTTAAAAAGTGCCAGGCATCTAGAGGTCTTTGACTCTTTCTATGCACAATTTACAGATGCAGAGGAGCTGTATGCAATATTATATCAAGGTGGAGCAACCACTCACACATTCAACCAAAGTACGACCCACATCATCAATGTGTTCCCTGAAGACAGTTTTATCGGTAGAGGCCTCTAGTCCTCAGGAGTACCCTGACTCACCATCGTGTGACTTTTGTTTATGGGACACATTAAAAAGCAAAATGTATGCTCACTATCCTCGCACAATAGACGATCTTAAATGGAACATTACTAGAAAACAACATGAACCCTGCAGAATTACAGCATGTTACTGGGAACGTCATGACACGTAATTAGCAATGCCTGGATGCTCATGGCCACCACATGCAAATTGTTGTCTACATAGTTCCGCGTAGTCAGCGCGTACACAACTTTCCCTATAGAGCGCGCCCCGCTAAGCACAACAGCGCAGGCGCAGCGCTTGTCCATCTCCGCACTACGAGTTGGCGCTGTCTTAGAGACGGACCAAATTCTGCTTCCGCCGATCCGAGTATTAATATATAACGCAGCCAATGAGATTGCTGCTAATGTAGAACTTTTTCTCCTCGCGGATCACACTCGCGCAGTTATACCTGAACTCTCGAGGTATTATAACGAGTGTACAGACCTCGGATTAGTCTGTCTGCATCAGTCTACTCTAGTCAGCAGTCCAGTTTCAGTCTGCACCTAATAAGAGTATCATATCCCTGTACATAGCCATGAAGAGAAATGTATAGACACTTTGTCAAGTATCAGAGATATGTGAGAATAAGATTAACGTACCAAGACCAAAGGAACTACAGATTGTCAATTGTAAATAGCATCCAGAACCAAATTAAGTTATTTTTATGCTTATTATTATTATAATAAATGTGTGTGAAAATGAATCTAGTTCTGTTTAAAGTAGGTTACCGTCAATCTGCTACTCTAAGCGTGCAAGTGCCATTCCTATCGTCTGACCTAACGGTAGAAGATAAACACGCCACGATAACACCACGAGACATATTGCTGACACACGCCTACTTCGTTAGAGTGACAAGTCAAATAATCTGATGGTGTGTGTACCGAAGGTTTTACAGTACACACACCACACAGATACATGCTTTTAACGTTACTATTATCTATTCTTTTTTAGTTAGATCTTGAATCTAGGGCGCGAGGCTACCGGTTTTATGTGGGACACACTGTATTATTCCAGCGGGCGTCATCTAGCCTCCTCCAAGTTCACGTCTAGCTCACGTTCATCAGCAGTTAAGTAATTTTTTACTAGTTTTCACTTTTAGAATGCATTCTCTCACTATTTTTTTAATATTTGCAATTTAAGAGTTGTCAACTGTATACTATTATGCGAATAACGAGACTCTTCAATTCCAAGAACCAGGGTGCAAATGTGCATTAATGGAGAACTCCTCTCCGGACCTGCTGAGTTCAAGACTTAATATGCAGCGTATTCATGTACATAAGGTTGTGAACAGATGTTATTCGATTTATAATTTAGCTTTCCAGTGTCATACTACCCCTTTCACCTTTTTTTTAAACAGTTTACCTGATCATAATTCGACAATAAATGGGAAGCCGTATTAATACTTTAGTGTAATCTGGGGCCGTAATATACAGTAAAGAATCAGCTCTCTTTAGGGCAGTTGCACATAGAAGGAACCAGAAGCGGCGTAAGGCATAGGCGATGTGGGCCACATTCCACGACCTTACAGTCCGAGGGTAGTCGCGCCTTCAAGGTTTATGCAGCTTGCTTTAATCCACGAAATATATTCAGCTAGGTCAATTAAAAGCCGCGACCATGAATAAAGATTTTACTCATCATAAGGAGATAAATCCCAATGGCTAGCAAGCAGCTGGTGATATTAACCTACAACATTCGCTTTTTAGCAAACCAGTCTACAGTACGATTATGGAAAGAAATAGGCTCCATGGCTCCATAGTATTCTTAAGGTAAACTTTTTCGTGCCGAATATCCTTTGTTTGCAATTGCTGTCAACTTCTGCCATGTAGCACTAGTGGCGTATTAGAAGCAGTGCTAAGTCTTTTATTCTTTGTTGTGTCATTGAAAATATACAGAGTAAGTAATGTATGACGAAGTAACTGTTAGCCCATCGATATCTTCCCCTAGGACATCCAGAAAAGTTAGAAGCAAAAGAGGAAGTGTGCTTTGTGGTGAGGCTGGGAAAATAATAAATCAGCTCGCAGAACGCTGCGATCTGGACGACAATGATGAAGTACTATCCTGCAATTGAAGCTGACTCTCTCTACAATCCTTGTTACTTCTGCATATAATTTGTACCATGGCTACAAATCGGTAACAGGCGCAGTAGGTTGCCAGCCCTGGCCGACAACGGTGCCTTAGTCGTTGTCTGTGCTCTCCCCGCTTGGCCCTAAGCAATCGTGCCTTCTTTTCGTAATCGTACTGCACGTTCTCATTTCATTTTCCGACGGCAGAATGCGCAGGTAAACTTACTTTACATGTGGACGGGACCGAAGGCGTCCGAAATGTGAATGATGAATGACGTACGCAGCTCGACACTATACACTCACGTTAACATTCATACTACGTTGTTAGTACTGCGTATACTCAGCGTCTGGTGAGATGGATGGTCAGCGAGCAAAGAAGCGCGATGGAAGAATACGACCAAACGGTAAAGCTTTAACAAACGTCGTAGATCAGTTCTGTCGTGAAGAAAAACGAAAATGTTTGCTACTACCCTTAGCGATAAGTATAGACAGAGCATACCTATAGACAGAGCAGTACCAAAAGTAGCTAGTAGCGTAAGGATAACTCGTAACGTGAACAATGAAAGTGAAGATCCAGACATGTACTTCACAGGGAATTGAAACACTTGCTGCAAAAATTCAAATGATATGGGTTTCATTTTTTTAAAAAAAATATATAAAACCAGAACAACGTTACTGGTGGAAAAGAAGAACATGCTCACACTGTGTGCTTAGTTTTACTGTTCCATTTTCATTCCCTTCGATTTTTCTGTAGAATCATGTATTAATAGAGAATTTAGTTTCATCTGCTATACGCACATCTTAGTCATTATAACGTACTTTTCTATGGAAGAATACAGTAACAGCAAATGTGGTTGTATGTGTGTTTTATACGCTGCACGCACAACACAAACAGTCTAGGACTCGTGTTCCATTTGGAGTGAGCTCGATTATACCGCTCCTGCGCCATTCGCAACAACCAATAGCAGAACACGTCTACAGTCCGCAGAGCCGCCAGCTGAAACGGCAATCGTGAGATGGAGACGACACACCTACGACGACGCTCACCGCCTCGAGGGCCAATCACAGAGCCGCACACAGCCACGCTAGTGTGCGTCCTTATGTAGTGATATGTTATTCTGTAATTCTGAGAGATTGGTAAGTGGGAATCAGTGTGATTCGTTGTAAAAAAGCAGTAAATGTTAAAGAAATAGGCAATGATTGCTGATCGGAGTCGTACATTCAACTAAAATGAGTAAAATACAGTTTTATGTTGAGAATATATTTTGTTTGTGAAGAAAAGCAATGCCGTATGTGCTTATTTTCTGAGAATAAGGTAAGAAATACTTTACACACAGCGCAAGTACTGCCATCCCTTACATGACGTATAGCGTAAAAAATTAAGTCAATCGCAAAAGAAAGGAACTCAAAATAGCCGAAAAAATTCACCCTTCAACCTTAATAATAGTTTGCGCTGTGGTTCGCTACCAAACTAGCCTTGTATAAAAACCTGACAGTATTTTTATTAATAAATAAATAAATAATAAACTTTAATTTTAAGAAAGCATCATACAGTTTTACATATCAGACATCAGTAATGAGTTGAGAAGAGTTACTTTTCAACTTTTTCATTTTTATGTTTGTAATCGATTGTATACCTTCCATATACAACAGCAAATGGTTAAATGGATTACAGTACTTTTTACATTATGAATACTTTGAGAGAGGACAAGTTACTCTATCGAATATTTTTTGCATACAGAAAATTATTAAAAGTTTTATTACAAATTGATACACCTTGAACGAGAGTACAGAAAGGTAATGGCCTGAGCAGACTTTGATGGAGCCTGGTAGGGCGCTAAAAGCTTGAGGTATGTTTATAATTCTTAGCCCATACAAATGGCTTGTTGGGAGTTGAAAGCAATTGGCGGCCAGCCCGTCCCTTAGTAAATATTGCCGGACAGGCCCATAGATGTACAGAGCAGACAGGGCAGCCCCTCATCAAGACAGGACTTCAGCAGAACAATGCTGCAATACCTGCTACAGGCATCAGCAGAAGCCTGGGCAGGGGCGATGGTCTAAAGGAATGTGTCTACCCAGTGGAGTCGTATATTCGGCATTGTGTGCAGAGCCACATAATAATAAAAATTCACATGCTTTCGTGTTCAATATAGAGCAAGTAGACCAGTGAACCATTTCCCTTGGCCACCTCTGTTGTATAAGAAAACTCTGGCGTCCGAGAAACGTTTAGAGACAGAATCCTTATTACACCTCATTGCTAGGACTAACAAGCTCTAAGGCACTAACGATTTACATAAAGATATTAGAGACTGTATCTGTTCGCTTGTTGTAATGGGAAGTAACACGATTTCAGAGAATATCATCTCTTACCCCTCCGCGAAAACTTCGAAAAACCAGTAATTGGCGGTTTCTTTTTCTTTCTTTTTCTTTTCTTTTTTTTTTATAGATGCAGGTTTATTAACTCTTACCCTGGTTCGACATTAGTTTGTGCAGTCGTATAGGAGGCGAGATTTAGCGCCTCTAGAGGCTCGTGATTGGCTCAAGACAGAGTGAAGACAGTGTCGTTCGTGCACTTTGCGGGAAAATGGATTTCTTTTCTGGAGAGGTGCAAAGCATTGGGGTGCAGGACTTTGGTCTGGTATTGGACTTCTGGTCTAAGCTCTGGCATGTGTGGTTGTTACTTGGTACCTGTCCTGAGACTGACTTCACTTGCGAGTAGTTTAGACTGGGGAGCCTGTGGTAAAGTTGTTACCGTACTGACAGCGTGACTTCAAACGTCTCGGTCTACTCATTTGCCGGGGGTACACTTATTCGTTTTTGGTTTACCAGTCTTGACGATTGGTATCTTTGTGCGCTCTGTCGTACGAGTGAGCCAAATGACCTGCGAACGGTTGTGTCACACACTGAAATCTACCATGATGTCAGAGCTCTGGTAGGGAGTAAATTGCGATCCGTCTGTCTGATCGCTAGACCGTGAAATTTTTGCATTTGTTTCGTGGCTGCGATGGATTCAGAGGTGCCGTCTCCACGCCTCACCTCCCCCGCTGCACACATCTCGGCAGCTGGGAGTCGCGTCGCCGCCCGAAGTACACAGGGTAACGTACTGCCGCTCCGGCATTGTCAGGGCGTACAGATCTCAATCGCCACTTGCTCTCAGCTGCAGCTATGTAGAGAAACTTCAGTAGATTTGTTCAATAAAAGTCTGCTCAGCGTCACAACAATTCAGCTCGCGTTATCCACACTTTTAGAGGCAGAGTAGTTGGCTCACTTATCACCCAGTTCAACTGTCTTTGCCGACCTGGATCCACACAATGGGGTATTTAATCATCTGTTAGTTGTTCAGGAAATTCAGTCCATAACTTGATTTAGTATAATTTACATCTTGTTTGGGATAATAAATGTTGTTAGTAAACCAAATTATGCGAGCGTTGTCAATCGATTAAATAGTCTAAAGACGTAACCTTTCACTGTGGCGTTCCATGCCAGGACCTTGGATTGATGGCACCTTCTGCGACCATCAGATCGCGTTGCCTAGCGTAGTCATTCAATATGACGTCCCTTGCGCAGAATTTTGAATTGATAGCAGATTCTGTGACCGTCAGATAGTAGATATTGTTGCCTAGTGAAGTTTCTGCTTCCCATGTTTAATGTGGTGCACTGGGTAGAGTGGATTCGCGTTGCTGGCGCCTAGACATAGTATTAATGTTTTAATTATTGTATGTGTGTATTTTCATGTTGTGTGTGTGACTTCTATTTCACTTGATTGTTTGTTTCTGAGGGCGAACGGCGTTGTGCTGTTTTGTTAGGATAGATTAAGATTTTCGTTTGTTAGCATAGACAAGCGTGCGGTTTTTTGAAGTCGTTGTCAGGAACTAGGAATCAGAAGCTGACGGGAGCGTAATTTACAGTTGAATGTGTGTGGCAGAGAAAAATGTTTAAATTCGTTTGGGTCAGAATTAGGCTGCATGCTTACAAGAAGCAAGGTACGTTAGCTACAGAGTAGCGGAAGTAATTGTGTTTTGTTGACTATGGATAGACGTCAGATTACTAGTGGTGAGCGGGCAGATATTACACAGGATTCTCACGTAAATGCAGGTGCAAACCGTGTAGAAATGTCAAATGTAGAACCTGCAGAATATGACGAGATGTCTCACTCAGGTGACGAAGATAACGGGAGACCGCAGCAAAACGAGACGCAGCATCAGTGAGACTGGCAGATCAGAGTCAGGAACGAAAAGTCATTGTATGCTGGAATCTCGTTCATATAGTCCTGGTGAGAGTTGGCAATACTCTCTTAGGATGTAAAGGTTGGCTACAGCGCGCATATACAAGCTCTGAAATATAAGATATTGTTGTCGCACCTCGCAGCGCACGGATAACGAGTGGCAGTTTTTTGAAGCCAGTATTGGAGCCCGCTTGCTGTGGTGCGCACATGTGTTGGGCGAGGGGTCGTCGCCGAGCTGCCGTACTGCCGTGCCCGCCAGCAGCGACACAGGATTTGGCATTTAGTTGATATTTTTTGTAATTTGCAGCGCGCTTATTAATTTAAAGAAAAGGGTTTGTGTATTTGCGTAGCAGCAGACGGTAATTTTGTTAATGATAGGAGTTGAATTCTTGAGGCAAACCATTGTTAGATCAATTATTGATTTTTTTCATTGATTTCTTTTTTAATTGTCAGGGAACTGTTTCACTATGTATTTAATTGAGAAGTATTTCAGTGAGTCTCAAGAGTTTGATTAATTTGCAATATTTCTTTAATGCCACTGGAGGCAGATGTACATACGAAGCGATTGTTCAAAGAGCTTCTAGCGTTTTGAATTGAATGAGAAAGAATCGCTTTCAGAATATAGTTTTGGAAAAAAAAAGAATTATGTGTTTGGGTTATCATTTATCGAGTTTAGATTTGACCAACCTCTTCCTCTTGAATTATATGTAGTTGTAGTAAGCAGCAGCAGCCGCAGCAACAGCAGGAGCCGCCATACACAACATGCATTGTACTCGGCATGAATAATAAGTTTTTTTTATGTTTTTGTTAAATAATGGAATGCAGCTGATGAAGCAGTGTCAGCAGAAAGACCAAGTAAGTAATTTGTTGCGCACGGGACCAATAAAATAAAATAGAGTTTAGGCGATATCTGTAATAGTAAAGTTAACAAGAGTACAAGCACGAGATTTTCAGTAGTAAACACGAGAGAAGAGGATAGATCTCGCGAGTTTCACCTGTCGACATGCCTGCCAGGACACGTTTTTTTGGATGAGTCGTAGTTAGATATGCTTCTACTGCCAACTGCAAGCTTATGCAACAGTAATCATTAGTGGAGGCACAGCATTTTGATCGCTTGCGCACTGATTTGTATTAACACAGAATTTTATTTCAGCAGTGTTGTCTTTGAATTTGTTGGTACATCGTGAAATAGTTTATTGAACAGTGAAATTTTTGGATAGCGGTGTATTTTAGTGACATGTTTTCGTTCGTATTGCGACAATGAGGACGCGAGCACAAAAGAAAATGGAAAATAATGTAGATGCTACTGCAAACGCGAACGTAGATACGGTTTCAAACGCAGTTTCCGAAAATTCGGAACAGAGAGTAGAAAATTCTTTTGAGAATATTGAGATCCGGGAATTTTCGAACAATACTGCGGAGAATCGGAATGTAGCCGATCATTTGCCAACAATGCGTGATGAACAACTGTGTGCTACACGCAACTTAGGACATGACAATACAGTGACGCAAAGAGAACGCATTATGAGAAATTACAGCGTTGCTTCCGCCTCAAAAGTGCACAGTAATTTTGTTTTCCCTACTTTCGGTGGAAATTCAGGTCTGGTTGCCACTCCGATAGAGCGGAGTAATTTTGCCTTTCCTTCTGTTAGTGGAAATGCAGGTCCTGCTTCTGCTTTAACACAGAAGAGTAACGTTGTGCTCCCTGCCCCCAGTAATGATGTTTTACAGTTATTACTGAGTAAACTAACTGAATTTAATGACAGACAGGAGAGTAAACTCACTGAATTTAGGAGTAAACTCACTGAATTTAATGACAATAATGCAAAGAATTTCAAATCGCTTCAGAAGGAAATTAACGATAATCTCACATTGTTTCAGGGTGAGGTGAATGACAATTTACATAGTAAATTTGAAGAAATGACCATTCAGTTGAAAAGTCAGCTTTGTGAAGAATTCAAATCAGATATTAATAATATTGTATACCGACTTGATCACATACAAAATGTTGATATCGTTGAAGTGAAACGACAGACGTCACAACAAGAAGTGCAAGTAGAGGAATTAGCGAAAAATGTTGAGTCATTGCAATTACAGACCAACAATGAAGATTCAAAGATAGAAACTCAATTAACGACATTAGCTAAACAGGTAGATGAATTATCCATGAAAGTGACGGAACTGAGTAGCGGGTTAGAGACGAGGTCAGATGACACTCAGCCGATACCGATCGCGGATACCGAAGAATTTCCATCTCTGCAACGTTTTAAACAAGGGCAGGTGACAATTAATCAGCAAAACAAACGTGAGGTGAAAAATATACAGGAAGAAAAGATCGTTCGCAGCAATGACACTGGCAGATCTGATAATAACCAAATTGGTAACTACAATGAGCGCGATAATTATGGAAATGCTGACCACTTTTGTCGTGAATATGACACGTTTGCGGGACGTAATGAAGGAAACGTGAGTCATGCTGTAAAAGAAAACTCATCCGCTAAGAAAAATGACGACTTTGACTATAAGCATTTTCTCACAGTTAGGAAATTTAAAATTTTTCGGAATGCTAGTCACGGAGTCCACCCTCGAGGGTGGTTACAACAATTTGACTATTCTTTACCACCAACATGGCCAGTTGGCCTCAAACTTGAATTCATTTGCAGTTATCTTGAAGGAGAGCCTGCAACAAGAATGCGCTCAATAGTACATGAATGTCACACATATGGTGATTTTTATCACGCATTCTTATCTGCTTACTGGTCAGAGACTACACAAGATCGTGTAAAACATTACATCATTATGATGTAAAGTTATGAGCAGTCCAAATTTTAAACTCCAGTGCAATATTTTGAAAATATGATGCGCATGAAAAGATATTTAACGAATCCGTACAGTTAGTCGGAATTAATTCGTATCTGTTTGACAAAACTGCCTATCAGATTACGCCACATAATTATGGCAGGTTGGTGCAAAGATGACTTGGAGGCATTAAAAGCTCTTTTGCGATAATTAGAATTTGACAACTATGAAAACACAGAAAGAGATAATAGTAATCAGTATTGGGAAAATAATAATCCGCGGCGTGACCGTAAACGCATATGGAACTCAGACGAACCTCAAGCGTACAGGGCGGAAGAAGATAGGCGCGATATGCGGCATCAACCGTATAACACAGATCATAAACGCCAGAGAAATGATTTTTATGATCATAGGAACTCTCAGTACAGTAATAGAGATCGCGGACCGCGAGAGCAAAGGCGTTCTGGAAATGAAAATTATGTTATAAGGAATGGTCGCGGTAGGGCCAACCGTAATTGGCGCGGACACGCAAATTAGAATTCGGAACGCGGTGCTCATGCAGAATACAGAGGATCGACCCCACGTGATAATTATGGTCATAACAATTATGAGAACCAAAACAGTTATGATGAGGGGACAAATCAAAATTGGCAGGATCGCAGATATTCCAATTTAGAGCGTGGGAACAATGTAGAAATCAGACCATCCAACCCAAGCAATAATTCGCGGTAATACGAGCCGGCACAACAATGACTAGCAACAAGGACTACAAACGAACCGTTTGTAGCGGCGGAAAGCCGACACACAAATTATGTTAACTTTGTTGGACTGGAGGACATTAGAGACATATTGTTACATGAAAATGATAACAGCGAAATTATGTATTCTCATCCAATTATAAAAATCTTGGTAGGAAATATTCTACTTTCAGCTGTACTTGATTCTGGTAGCCCTGTGAATGTAATTAGCGAGACAATGTTTAAGAAGTGTGAACAGGCATCTGTTTGTCCTACCTTGCCATTATTAAAGACCAAATTAAAGGGAGTCATTCAAGGAAAGACTGTAGACGTACGGAATCAGACTTCTTTAGTTTTCAGGTGTCAAGGACACGAGTTTTCTGCAAATTTCTTAGTATTTCCTCGTTTATCAATAGAAATGAGTTTGGGTGTGGAATTCCTACGTGAATATAAAGCAATGTTAAACTTTTGTAATGCTGAAGTAATGTTGCAAGTAAATCAAATGCTAGTCACGCTTAAATTTCAAGGATGGTTAACAAAGGAGGATGAGGAAGTGAATTATCTGCATTTTCTCTTTCCGCTTGAGGCACAACAATCAATGAATTTGTCTAATAGTTGCACAGATAAGATCACTACGTTTTACTGTGGAACAGAACAACCAATTAGTACAGAACAATTAATTGAAAGGAAAATTTACCGAGACGAAGTAGATCCTAATGCAGGCACTGATGAGTTATTTAAAATATTACAAACAAATTGTGATGTTTTTCTCACAAGACAAGAACAATACGTAACTTTCTTTATGAATTCCAGGTCAAGGTACATAATAAATTTTTTGTACCACCATACGTCATCCCATTGACATACAGACACAGAGTCAAACAGAAAACATAATCCATGTTAGAGCAGGGAATCATCGAACCTGCTGTGAGTTCATATAACAGCCCATTACACGTGATAAAGAAAAGGGATAATTCCATTAGACTCGTTCTTGATTCCAGACAAATTGACACAGTAAGCCAACCTGAAACCGATAGACCACAGACACTAGATGAACTATTGCAAAAATTCCATGGAGTCAAGGTGACGTCATCTTTGGATTTACGAAATAGTTTTTGGCAAATAGAATTAAATCCGAGGTGTAGGAAATACACAGCTTTCCTCTGTTTTGGAAACTCTTACCAATTTCGAAAATTCCCATTTGATCTCAACGTTTCGTCAGCTGCATTTATCTGTGGTTTGAATACAATATTACCGACACACTTAAAAGACATTTTGATCGCAGAAATTTCATGGACAAAACACAACCAAGTATTAAGTGAATTATTACAAACATTTCGGGAACATGGCATTACAGTTAATTTAGGAAAATCGGACTTTGGTAGAACACAAATCAAATTTCTTGGTCACATTATTACAACAAAAGGCATTCTACCTGATCCAGAAAAATTAAATGCAATCAAAGAAATGCCCCTACCAATAAACAAGCGACAATTAAGAGGATTTTTGGGACTAATAAATTTTTATCGTCGTTTTATTAGCCTACAAAGCTTGTCAACACCTACATTATGTCAACTATCAGGTAGGAACACAGTTTGGGACTGGGATCATGTTGCTCAAACAGAGTACCACGATGTGAGAACTGCACTACTGAATGCACCTATATTGTCACATCCTCATTTATCCCTTGATTTTTGGCTTTCGACAGATAGCTCAAGATCTGGGCTTGGTGTCCATTTGTTCCAAGAAGTTGTTGAAAATGGAATTCTTACTCGGAAAAGTATAGCTTTTGCCAATCGAGTATTAACAAAATCAAAGCGCAACTCTTCAGTCACGGAGCTAGAAGCATTAGCCATAATATGGGCGTTTGATAAATTTCGTTACTATCTGCAAGGTAAGCACACAAAAGTATACACCGACCATCGGGCGTTACAATTTCCCATGTCAGCCCAATTAAATCTCGACCGTTTAAAACGTTGGGCTTTGTTTCTTCAGGAATTTAACTTCACTGTTATATATATTCCAGGTTCACAAAACATCTATGCTGATGCGCTTTCGAGAGCACCTGTTGATTTAGCTCAAAGTAACGAGGAAGATTGCCTAGAAAATAATTACAGCGTATCCAGAATGAGATTTTCACTCTGCAGCGGAGTGTGCGCTGATATGAAACTTGCTGGCAGATTAAAACTGTGTGCCCGACCGAGACTCGAACTCGGGACCTTTGCCTTACGCGGGCAAGTGCTCTACCATCTGAGCTACCGGTCTCACAGCTTTACTTCTGCATCTCGTCTCCTACCTTCCAAACTTTACAGAAGCTCTCCTGCGAAGAGCGATTGAGACGCTATACCACAGACATTGACGTTTGACATCAGAAATATTGACAGTCATTACAGACTAATAGTTATAAATTTGGTATAACTTAGTAATTAGAGTGTAAAAAATTCTGACGCAAAGTCACGTAATTATTCACTGAAATTTTTACATATTCATGAACTGATTTGGCGAGCCGTTGGCTAGACTTTTTCTAAATAATTCTGTAAATTCTATTATATATAATAGCATCACTACGGAATTACGTCTCTATTTGTAGGATTATTTAAATATTTTTTAACAAAAATGTACTTAATGATTATCGTAACAAATATCGTAACATTCTTTTTTGCATCACTAGTAATGTAAAAATAGTAGATAATTAAACTTCGACAGCACAGGATTTATGCCTTGAAATTAAAATGATATTTTTTTGTGTGGTGCCACATTTGTAATGATTCGTGGTCACAATCAAAACTTTGCCACTGTTATTGGCCAAACTAATAGTAAGAAAATTAACTTGCCACCGTGTCGTGAGCCTCATATTATGACTGAATTGAAGAATACATGCCACAATTCGGTGATTGCTGTGGCGAGAAATTTAAACAAAATTGACTTTGCTACCGTGTGGTGAGCCTCACATTATTCATAACTTGAGATATATGCCCCAAATCTGTGATTGCTGCGGCAATAGAGTTACAGAAAACATTTAAATGAGCTCAGAGCTCACGTGCCTTTTTATATGATATAATATTATTCCTTGCTTCATTCCTGTAATTAGGGTAGAGATATCGTATTTTAAAGGAAGAATTTATTTTCTATAAAATATGACTTTTCCAGTATACAGAAATACTCGACTGAGACTTGTACTACATAAGTTTGAGGAGGTACTTATGCAATAACGCAGTGACGTGTGGTTGTCAGTGGACGCGAGGTCCCTGAGTCTGCCAACACTGTCAAACTGTGTCATCCTGGGAGAATGAACGTTACGTATGGTTGTCAGTGGATATGAAGTCCCTGAGTCTGCCTACACCGTAAATTAACTGATGTTGGAACATTTGTGTGGTTGTCAGTGGATATGAAGTCCCTGAGTCTGCTTCACTTGAAGCATGTAGAGCCGGTTTCTTTTGACCAGAGGGAACTGCGAGCATAAAAACATAAAATATCATGTAGTCAGACCACTACTGATTAATGTCATGTTAAACGTAAGTGCCCCAATGCAGAAAATAAAATTTTATATTTTACTGGTTATTAAGTTATGTTAGCTTATTGAAGACTATTCAATGCTTAAGTAGTTATTGTTACACATCTGTTAAACTTATACGATCTTATTTTACTACTTATGTAAGAAACTTTTTATATTTCCTTTGATGTTTTTTTATTACATAAATTCTAGGTTAGCAACGTTTTCATATTATTTTTGTAAAAGGAACCATGTTTTCTATTTTCCAATCAATTAGGCAAGCAAAATTTCTCCCAATTTGTATAAAATTTTAACAATTTTCTCTTGCCTATATGCCATGAAAGAAAATTTTCGTCCTTTTTTTAAAAAGAAATTTACTTAGATGCTAAGTAAGAAATACTTTTAGTCATTGGATAAATTGTAACATTTTTCCTCTTTGCCTAATTTTTCGTCGTTTTGTAAAAAAAAATTTTACTGTTTGTTCCTTGCTAATATGTTAGGCGAGAATCACCCAGCAAAATTTTCAAAAATGAGGTTGGGGGTTATGAGAGTTGGAAATACTCTCTTAGGATGTAAAGGTTGGCTACAGCGCGCATACACAAGCTCTGAAATATAAGATGTTGTTGTCGCACCTCGCAGCGTACGGATTAACGAGTGGCAGTTTTTTGAAGCCTGTGTTGGAGCCCGCTTGCTGTGGTGCGCACATGTGTTGGGCGAGGGGTCGTCGCCGAGCTGCCGTACTGCCGTGCCCGCCAGCAGCGACACAGGATTTGGTATTTAGTTGATATTTTTTGTAATTTGCAGCGCGCTTATTAATTTAAAGAAAAGGGTTTGTGTATGTGCGTAGAAGCAGACGGTAATTTTGATAGTGATAGGAGATGAATTCTTAAGGCAAACCATTGTTAGACCAAGTACTGATTTTTGTCATTGTTTTCTTTTGTAATTGTCAGGGAATTGTTTCACTATGTATTTAATTGAGAAGTATTTCAGTGAGTCTCAAGATTTTGATTAATTTGCAATATTTCTTTAATGCCACTGGAGGCAGATTTACATACGAAGCGATTGTTCAAAGAGCTTCTAGCGTTTTGAATTGAATGAGAAAGAATCGCTTTCAGAATATAGTTTTGGAAAAAAAAAGAATTATGTCTTTGGGTTATCATTTATCGAGTTTATATTTGACCAAAACCTTTCTCTTGAATTATATGTAGTTGTAGTAAGCAGCAGCAGCCGCAGCAACAGCAGGAGCCGCCATACACAACATGCATTGAACTCAGCATGAATAATAGGTTTTTTTATGTTTTTGTTAAATAATGGAATGCAGCAGATGAAGCAGTGTCAGCAGAAAGACCAAGTAAGTTATTTGTTGCGCACAGAACCAATAAAATAAAATAGAGTTTAGGCGATATCTGTAATAGTAAAGTTAACAAGAGTACAAGCACGAGATTTTCAGTAGAGGTAAGAAGGTAGAGCTCGCGACTTTCACTGGAGGTGTTAGCGGTGGTTCTCAGTTTGAGGCTCTCATGCAATTCATGCAAGAGGCAGAAAGGGAGAGACAAGAGACAGAGAAAAAGAGACTGGAGGAAGAGGAGGAAAGACTCAAATTAGTCTTAAGAACTGTCACAGAGGGTATAGATGGAGTCAAGGAATCCAAGAAGAGCTACAGAATGTCAAGAAAACGACAGCAGAAAATCGTCAGTTCGCGTACCAGGCGAAGCGCGATGCCAAAACAGCGCAAGTAGCACGAAACGAGTTGAATGAGGACGTTGGGTAGGCACATGAGCAAGTCGTGCAATTGCAAACACAATCTCGTCCGGTAGAGCGCCATCGAGAGCATCACAGAAGTGAAGAAAATATTTTGCTACTCTCCGAAACGCTATATGAGGACACACGCCCTGCACAAGGGCGAATGCACCAGGATTATGCTACTGACGCTGCGAAACGCCTAAAAGAACACGCTCCATGGGTAACACGCGGCATGTCAGAGACCGAGCCGGAAAACAATTGCACATGTCTACGGAGGTCAGAAACGTTATTACGTGAATCTCACTACGCGAGGGGATACCATAAAAGTGCACGAGGATCGTTTGGGCACGGATACATGGAATCGCACTGCAGACGAGAGAGAAAATTCGTACGGCGGATATGTCGAAGCTTTCTACTACAAACTTTTCTTGACTATCCAGAATTTTCAAGTTGCAAGGAGGCAAGCAACGCATTACATCCAAAGACCTGGATGGCAAAGTACGATCACGTGCTACCAGAACTTGGCCACTGAATTACAAGCTCCAGTTCATCTGTGATTTCCTAGAAGGGTCGATTGCAGAACATATGTGCGGAATTGCGGAGTGTTGTCGATCCTACGAAGAATTTAAGGACGCATTCCTTAGCACATACTAGTCGCAAGACACACAGGAAAGGATAAAAAAAGGAGATAATGTTTCTTGAAGCTACCGTACAGTCCCAAGGAAATTATAAGGCACTGCCACATTAAATTACCATTACATTACCAGCAACTGCTCATCGGTAGGTGCAGCGATTCAATCGAAGCTTTCAAGAGAGTGCTGTGCGAACTCGATTATGTGAATAAAATTCACAACTCGCGGTAAAGAAGTAGAGATAATGACCGTAACTGGACAGATTCGCCAGATAGGAATGACGATGGACGAAATGGGGTAAAACATCGTTCGAATCGAAACCAAAATTCAAACTTCAATGGGATAATCAGCCATCATGGGAAAATAGAAGAAAACGAGGAAATTATAATCATTACAACAACCACCACCACCAACGTAACTGATACTGGAGAGAGCAACAGAACTCGAATCAGGGCCAACAGGATTCTAGAGACCAACAGTAAAGCAATAGCTGGACCTACAACGGTCAAGGTCAATGGAATGACCAACGTAGCGAATATGTGGAATTGAGACCACGAAACCCATCGCAGGGGTTACGCAGAGAAAATTCAACCAGGAATTCATACACAGCCGCTGCGGACTCAGCTCAAAAAAATGCCGCAGAAACTATCGAAACGAGCGATATTAACCTGTTAGAGCACGAATATACAAGAGAACTGCTACAGGAAGAGAAGGAGATAGTGACACAACCGTATTTACACCCAGATATTCATATCGCAGACTGCTATGTCATTCTAACTGGGATTGTGGACAACGAAAGCCAAGTGACGGCGATATCAGATTAGGCATACAAGAGATGCACTGCAAATCATTCTTGGCCGGCACTCACGCTGAAGAGTACCAAAATCACCGGCGCGCTGATAGGGAAGCATACAGAAGTGCAGTTACAAACGAGGTTGACGTTCAGCTGACAAGGGCATACCTTAGAAGCGAAATTTCTGGTCGTTCCTTCTTTGACGAGTGAGATAATATTTGGCATGCATTTCCTAAATCAACAACAACCCGTATTAGACGTAGGGCGAGGAGAACTAACTTTACACAAAGACGGCGCCATGAAGAGTTCCTTTGCTGACCACACAATACGTGCGCAAATCGCTGCCGAATGCCTCAATCTAAATTATGCAGAAAACGGAGGGGAAGAAAAATATCAATCGTGGCAGCATAAGTGTAGCCGCAACACTCAAGATGTTGAGCAAATTCGACAAGAGGTGCGCGGTGCTATAGACCACATGTTAGGGAATTTAGTAAACATCCCGACACAAGAAAAAGAAGAGCTAGAAGGAATATTAAAGGAAAACGCGGATGTCTTTCTACCGAAAACCGGAGCAATCCGAAATTTCATGTATGTGTTTCAGTTGTGGAAACACACTAAATTCTTTGTGCTTACCTACCAAATGCCAGATGCCTACAGACGGAAGGTTTTTCTCGAGATCAAGAGGATGCTTGACGAAGACATCATTGAAACAAGCACCACGTACAATAACCCACTGACAGTGGTAGAGAAGGCTGGCGGCTCATGAGTTTGGTGCTGGATTCGCGCTAAATCAGTACAATCGTTAAGCCAGAGACATCGTCCGGAAAAGCTGGAGGAACTCCTGCAAATTTTCCATCCTGTTATGGTTTTTTCATCTCATGACTTACGGTCCAGTTTCTAGCAAATTATGCTCCACCCAGACTGCAGGCAATACACAGCGTTCCTTGCATTCGGGAAATGCTATCGATTTAAACGTCTGCCATTCGGGCTAAATATGTCTTCATTTGCCTTCATCAGAGGACTCGATATCATCTTAAAGAATTCCATTAAGTAAACGATCACCACCTACGTGGACGACCTCTTGATAGCGGAACCGACGTGGAGAGGGCACTATGCGATCCGCTAAGAAATTCTACAGACCTTCAAAGAATGCGACGTAACCGCCAAATTGACAAAGTCATGCATAGGAATCTCACGACTGAAATTCCTCTGACATATCTTTACCGCGGAAGGAATCACACCAGACCTGGACAAAATATAGCCAATTACGAAATTTTCCACGCCAGCAGCTAAAAAACAACTACGTGGCTTCCGTAGCATTGCAAATTTCTATAAACGATTCGTCCATTTGAAGAAATTAGTGACACTGCGGCTATGACAGCTCACAGGAAGAGAGACGCCGTGGGATGTGACGACGTGGCGGAAGATGAATTCCAAGGCCTCAGAACCGCGGTGATTAATGCAGCCCAACCTGGAGGAGGACTTTCGTATGGCGTCAGGCAGCTCCTACTCTAGGACTGAGGTAGTGATTTTCCAACGATATCAGCAAGAGGGAAAAATGGTGCACACAACCTTTGCTTATGGAAACAGAGTCCTCAGCAAGTGTGAAAGAAATTACTGAGTTAGAATCTTTGGCTGTGGTTTTCGGCTTCAGGAAATTTAGTTTTTTCTTGTATGGGAGAAAAACAAGAGTATACACTGACCACAAAACCTTGGAGTTTCTACTCACAGCGCAACTCCGAAACAAACGTCTAACGAGATGGGCAATCTTGCTCCAGGAGAATGACGTTTCGATTACACACATACCTGGGAAGGAGAACATCACTGCTTTTACGCTGTCACGTTCATCTGTGGGGCTAGAAACAAGTGTGGCTAACGCACTGGAAGACGAACACTACAGCTTGTTCTTTATGAAGAAGGTTGCATTTGAGAATTATGTAACCTCGAGGCTCAAGGGCATCAGCAAGGAGCAGGACAGGGATCAAGGTGTATTTTCTCTAAAGCAGAGAGTAAAAGACAAGACGGAATTAAAAATGAGTCAGTTTTACTAAGTACGAAAAGGCCTTCTGTTTTTTCGAAGAGAGAGAGAAGGACGCCCTGATGCGTTTGCATTCCAGATGAACTGGTGAACAAGATCATCTGGCACATGCACCTGAGTTACTCACATTTTGGAAGCAGGAAGTACTAGTTAAAATTAAGCACACTGTGCTATTTCAAGTATACGGAGGATTTTGGCTGTCTGCAAAGCGTGTCAGATGAAACAGCACGTCACTGTGGCAACGCAAGCACCTGTGTGTCCCATCATGCCATCAAAGATGAAGAATCTTGCAGCAACAGATTTAATAGGACCACTCGTGCAAAAAAGTAGAGGGTACTGCTACGTCCTTGTGGTAGTAGAGCTGACATCCAAGTATGTCACTTTCACCCCGCTCAAGAAAGCAACTGCGCAGTCAGTATGTACAGCATTCTGCAAGGATTTCCGTAATTCGGCCATGTCGACAGGATGATCTCCGACAATGGACCTCAGTTCCGCTCACAAAAGTGGAAAGAGATGTTGCAGAAACACATAATCAAACCCATTTTCGCTTCCATACGACATCCACAATCGTTGCCAGCAGAGAGAGGTGTGAAATGTCTGATAACCTCTGCCGTATCTATTGCGCGAAACGTCACAGCACCTGGCATGTTTTTCTACGTGACTTCCAGGACGTGATGAACGAGTTTGTCCACCCCCGGTAGCTGAGTGGTCAGCGCGACGGAATGTCATACCTAAAAGCCCGGGTTCGATTCCCGACTGGGTCGGAGATTTTCTCCGCTCAAGGACTGGGTGTTGTCCTTCTCATCATCATTGCATCCCCGTCGACACGCAAGTCGCCCAAGTGGCGTCAACACGAAAGAATTGCACTAGGCGAACGGTCTACCCGACAGGTGGCCCTAGCCAGACGGCATTTCCGTGTCTATGAACAAGCTGCTACACGCTGTTACCAAATTAGCACCAATAACAGTTCTCAAGAACAGGCAACCCACAGATCTCATCCATGAAATTGTAAATTTTCCCCTGCGAACTCGAGAGCAATACCAACAACTTGTTGACCTTGCACTCAGGAGATTGCGTGAGGCAGGAGACAAACGAAAAGCGAGTTGGGATAGAAAAGCACGCAAGGGAGACTTACAAATTGGCCAAGAAGTGCTCATTAGAAGCTTCCGTCTATCTAACAAACGGAAAAAGTTGTGTCACAAATTCTATCCCATCTGTTATGGACCTGTCGGAGTTTGCAAAATTGCTCACTTGAACTCTCTGGAGCTGTTGTTGTTGTTGTGGTCTTCAGTCCTGAGACTGGTTTGATGCAGCTCTCCATGCTACTCTATCCTGTGCAAGCTTCTTCATCTCCCAGTACCTACTGCAACCTACATCCTTCTGGATCTGCTTAGTGTATTGATCTCTTGGTCTCCCTCTACGATTTTTACCCTCCACGCTGCCCTCCAATGCTAAATTTGTGATCCCTTGATGCCTCAAAACATGTCCTACCAACCGATCCCTTCTTCTAGTCAAGTTGTGCCACAAACTTCTCTTCTGCCCAATCCTATTCAATCCCTCCTCATTAGTTACGTGATCTACCTACCTTATTTTCAGCATTCTTCTGTAGCACTACATTTCGAAAGCTTCTATTCTCTTCTTGTCCAAACTGGTTATCGCCCATGTTTCACTTCCGTACATGGCTACACTCCATACAAATACTTTCAGAAATGACTTCCTGACACTTAAATCTATACACGATGTTAACAAATTTCTCTTCTTCAGAAACGATTTCCTTGCCATTGCCAGTCTACATTTTTTATCCTCTCTACATCGACCATCATCAGTTATTTTACTCCCGAAATACCAAAATTCCTTTACTACTTTAAGTGTCTCACTTCCTAATTTAATCCCCTCAGCATCACCCGATTTAATTTGACTACATTCCATTACCCTCGTTTTGCTTTTGTTGATGTTCATCTTATATCCTCCTTTCAAGACACTGTCCATTCCGTTCAACTGCTCTTCCAAGTCGTTTGCTGTCTCTGACAGAATTACAATGTCATCGGCGAACCTCAAAGTTTTTACTTCTTCTCCATGAATTTTAATACCTACTCCGAATTTTTCTTTAGTTTCCTTTACTGCTTGCTCAATATACAGATTGAATAACATCGGGGAGAGGCTACAACCCTGTCTCAGTGCTTTCCCAACCATTGCTTCCCTTTCATGCCCCTCGACTCTTATAACTGCCATCTGGTTTCTGTACAAATTGTAAATAGCCTTTCGCTCCCTGTGTTTTTCCCCTGCCACCTTCAGAATTTGAAAGAGATTATTCCAATTAATGTTGTCAAAAGCTTTCTCTAAGTCTACAAATGCTAGAAAAGTAGGTTTCCCATTTCTTAATCTTTCTTCTAAGATAAGTCATATGGTTAGCATTGCTTCACGTGTTCCAACATTTCTACGGAATCAAAACTGATCTTCCCCGAGGTCGGCTTCTACCAGTTTTTCCATTCGTCTGTAAAGAATTCGCGTTAGTATTTTGCAGCTGTGACTTATTAAACTGATAGTTCGGTAATTTTCACATCTGTCAACACCTGCTTTCTTTGGGATTGGAATTATTATATTCTTCTTGAAGTCTGTGGGTATTTCGCCTGTCTCATACATCTTGCTCACCAGATGATAGAGTTTTGTCACGACTGGCTCTTCCAAGGCCATCAGTAGTTCTAATGAATGTTGTCTACTCCCGGGGTCTTGTTTCGACTCAGGTCTTTCAGTGGTCTGTCAAACTCTTCACGCAGAATCTAATCTCCCATTTCATCTTCATCTACATCCTCTTCCATTTCCATAATATTGTCCTCAAGTACCTCGCCCTTGTATAAACCCTCTATACACTCCTTCCACCTTTCTGCCTTCCCTTCTTTGCTTAGAACTGGGTTGCCATCTGAGCTCTTGATATTCATACAAGTGGTTCCCTTCTCTCCAAAGGTCTCTTTAATTTTCCTGCAGGAAGTATCTGTCTTACCCCTAGTGAGACAAGCCTCTACATCCTTACATTTGTCCTCAAGCCATCCTTGCTTAGCCATTTTGCACTTCCTGTCGATCTCATTTTTGAGACGTTTGTATTCCTTTTTGCCTGCTTCATTTACTGCATCCTTATATTTTCTCCTTTCATCAATTAATTTCAATATTTCTTCTGTTACCCAAGGATTTCTATTAGCTCTCGTCTTTTTACCTACTTGATCCTCTGCTGCCTTCACTACTTCATCCCTCAGAGCTACACATTCTTCTTCTACTGTTTTTCTTTCCCCCATTCCTGTCAATTGTTCCCTTATGCTCTCCCTGAAACTCTCTACAACCTCTAGTTCTTTCAGTTTATCCCGGTCCCATCTCCTTAAATTCCCACCTTTTTGCAGTTTCTTCAGTCTCAATCTGCAGTTCATAACCAATAGATTGTGGTCAAAATCCACATCTGCCCCTGGAAATGTCTTACAATTTAAAACCTGGTTCCTAAATCTCTGTCTAACCGTTATATAATCTGATACCTTTTAGTATCTCCAGGATTCTTCCAGGTATACAACCTTCTTTTATGATTCTTGATCCAAGTGTTAGCTATGATTAAGTTATGCTCTGTGCAAAATTCTACAAGGCGGCTTCCTCTTTCATTTCTTCCCCCCAATCCATATTCACCTACTATGTTTCCTTCTCTCCCTTTTCCTATTGACGAATTCCAGTCACCCATGACTATTAAATTTTCGTCTCCCTTCACTACCTGAATAAATTCTTTTATCTAGTCATACCATCAATTTCTTCATCATCTGCAGAGCTAGTTGGCATATAAACTTGTACTACTGTAGTAGGCATGGGCTTTGTGTCTATCTTGGCCACAATAATGTGTTCACTATGCTGTTTGTAGTAGCCAACCCGCACTCCTATTTTTTTATTCATTATTAAACGTACTCCTGCATTACCCCTATTTTATTTTGTATTTATAACCCAGTAATCACCTGACCAAAAGTCTTGTTCCTCCTGCCACCGAACTTCACTAATTCCCATTATATCTAACTTTAACCTATCCACTTCCCTTTTTAAATTTTCTAACCTACCTGACCGATTAAGGGATCTGACATTCCACGCTCCGATCCGTAGAACGCCAGTTTCCTTTCTCCTGATAACGACGTCCTCTTGAGTAATCCCCCCCCCCCCCCGGAGATCCGAATGGGGGACTATTTTACCTCCGGAATATTTTACCCAAGAGGATGCCATCATCATTTAATCATACAGTAAAGCTGCATGTCCTCGGGAAAAATTACGGCTGTAGTTTCCCCTTGCTTTCAGCCATTTGCAGTTTGCAGTACCAGCACAGCAAGGCCGTTTAGGTTAATGTTACAAGGCCAGATCAGTCAAGCATCCAGACTGTTGCCCGTGCAACTACTGGAAAGGCTGCTGCCCCTCTGCAGGAACCACACGTTTGGCTGGCCTCTCAACAGATACCCCTCCGTTGTGGTTGCACCTACGGAACGGCCATCTGTATCGCTGAGGCATGCAAGCCTCCCCACCAACGGCAAGGTCCATGGTTCATGGGGGGGGGGGGGGGGCGGTCTCTGGAGCTAGAGACCTTAAAATCAAGGTAATCACTTCACGTCCACCATGTCTGTCACATCAAGCCGTTCCTAGATTAAGTGCACATAGTAGATTTACTAATCAGAGAAAGTGCAGTCTGTAAATAGTCTCCATGGATGAACTGTTTAACGTAATTTAATGTTGATATTGTGTTGCTTTGCATAATTTTCCATATGTTCTATTTTGTTGTTATTTTCTTTGTTTGTCATTTCCACTAGTTTTCAGCATGAGTCCTTGTTGAACGTGATGAAATGAGTTGCGTATTTGTGTTATCTTCGCTCCAACATTCACTGGCAGGCGGCAGATTGAATTAAAATTCCGTTGCAAGTTGTACCTCATCAACAATTAGCACTTTTTATGGCATGCCAAACAAGCCGCGTTACAGTACCGAGTACTCCAAACAACTGAGTACTGCTATTATTTCTTTGGACCTCACAATTGTTGTCCGATTTCCGCTCCCAGGAGAGCAAATAGAAGTGCCATAATTTGGCCTCAATTGGGCATCATACTCTCTGGTAGTATTCTAGTAGAAGAACCTTCACAAGTATGACCAAGGCCAATGAAACTGTTTGTGTTTACTTTCCGTGATTTCTTGTACACTGCTCAAGGGACTAATGTACGTCACTTAACGATTTTCGTGGTGTCAAGACGATAAATCATGTCATAGAGCATGTGCGTCTCGATTTTTCAGATGTATTTCGTACGGTGTTAGTGGTCTTTGCTTTGGATGCATCGACGCTAAGACTCAGTGTGTTGTGAACCGTCGCCGGTCGTTCGGTGTAGCCTGTCTCGTGGTGGAGTTTTGCCAGCGCCATGAGAGCGCCGTCGGCGAAATATTGTGTATGGGGAATTAACACAGACAATTGCAAGTCACGGTAGAGTGGCGAACCCCTGACCCGGAAATAAGAAGCAGGAACGAAATGATGGGCCATATATGAGACTTATATATATATATATATATATATATATATATATATATATATATATATATATATATATATGTACAGAGTGGTCCATCGATAGTGACCGGGCCAAATATCTCACGAAATAAACATCAAACGAAAAAACTACAAAGAACAGAAATTGTCTAGCTTGAAAGGGGAAACCAGATGGCGCTATGATTGGCCCGCTAGATTGCGCTGCCATAGGTCAAACGGATATCAACTGTGTTATTTTAAATAGGAACCCCCATTGTTATCACATATTCGTGTAGTACATAAAGAAAGATGTACGTTTTAGTTGGACCACTTTTTTCGCTTTGTCATAAATGGCGCTGTAATAGTCACAAATGTATAAGTACGTGGTATCACGTAACATTCCACCAAAGCGTACGATATTTGCTTCGTGATACATTACCCGTGTAAAAATGGACCGTTTACCAATTGCGGAAAAGGTCGATATCGTGTTGATGTATGGCTACTGTGATCAAAATACCCAATGGGCGTGTGCTATGTATGCTGTTCGGCATCCTGGACGACATCATCCAAGAGCCCAGTCCGTTCGCCGGATAGTTACGTTATTTAAGGAAACAGGAAGTGTTCAGCCACATGTGAAACGTCAGACATGACCTGCAACAAATGATGATGCCCAAGTAGGTGTTTTAGCTGCTGTCGCAGCTAATCCGCACATCAATGGCAAAGAAATTGCGCGAGAATCGGGAATCTCAAAAACGTCGGTGTTGAGAATGCTACATCAACATCGATCGCACCCGTACCATATATCTATGCACCAGAAAATGCATGGCGATGACTTTGAATGTGTACAGTTCTGCCACTGGGCACAAGAGAAATTACGGGACAATGACAGATTTTTTGCACGAGTTCTATTTAGCGACGAAGCGTCATTCTTCAAAAGCGGTAATGTAAACCGGCATAATATGCACTATTGGGAAACGGAAAATCCACGATGGCTGTAACAAGTGGAACATTAGCGACCTTGGTTGGTTTATGTATGTTGCGGCATTATGGGAGGAAGGATAATTGGCCCCCATTTTACCGATGGCAATCTAAATGGCGCAATGTATGCTGATTTCCTACGTAATGTTCTACCGATGTTACAACAAGATATTTCACTGCATGATGGAATGGCGATGTACGAGATGCATTCAAGTTCTAAGGCCTCCGATTTTTTTCCTTTGGACCGGAAAGAGATAGAAACATGCGCATTGTTTTAAAACGAGGCCGTGTTCATTGTCAATACATCCCAGAGATGGCAGCACCGTACGGCAGATGGAACTTTACAGCCAGCGGAGAGAATGAGAACTGTTTTAAATACTTAAAATGGCGACGTTTTCCTTACTTGAACAGCGTGCAACCATTCGTTTTCTGAATTTGCGTGGTGTGAAACCAATTGAAATTCATCGACAGTTGAAGGAGACATGTGGTGATGGAGTTATGGATGTGTCGAAAGTGCGTTCGTGGGTAAGACAGTTTAATGAAGGCAGAACATCGTGTGACAACAAACCAAAACAACCTCGGGCTCGCACAAGCCGGTCTGACGACATGATCGAGAAAGTGGAGAGAATTGTTTTGGGGGATCGCGGAATGACTGTGAACAGATCGCCTCCGGAGTTGGCATTTCTGTGGGTTCTGTGCACACAATCCTACATGACGACCTGAAAATGCGAAAAGTGTCATCCAGGTGGGAGCCACGAATGCTGACGGAGGACCACATGGCTGCCCGTGTGGCATGTTGCCAAGCAATGTTGACGCACAACGACAGCATGAATGGGACTTTCTTTTCGTCGGTTGTGACAATAGATGAGATGTGGATGCCATTTTTCAATCCAGAAACAAAGCGCCAGTGAGCTCAATGGAAGCACACAGATTCACCACCACCAAAAAAATTTCGGGTAACCGCCAGTGCTGAAAAAATGATGGTGTCCATGTTCTGGGACAGCGAGGGCGAAATCCTTACCCATTGCGTTCCAAAGGGCACTACGGTAACAGGTGCATCCTACGAAAATGTTTTGAAGAACAAATTGCTTCCTGCACTGCAACAAAATCGGCCGGGAAGGGCTGCGCGTGTGCTGTTTCACCATGACAACGCACCCGCACATCGAGCTAACTTTATGCAACAGTTTCTTCGTGATAACAACTTAGAAGTTGACTTTTGGCTTTTTCCAATAATGAAAGACACTCTCTGTGACCGCACATTCACCAGCCGTGCTGCTATTGCCTCAGCGATTTTCCAGTGGTCAAAACAGACTCCTAAAGAAGCCTTCGCCGCTGCCATGGAATCATGGCGTCAGCGTTGTGAAAAATGTGTACGTCTGCAGGGCGATTACGTCGAGAGGTAACACCAGTTTCATCGATTTCGGGTGAGTAGTTACTTAGAAAAGAATTCGGAGGCCTTAGAACTTGAATGCACCTTGTACTTCCAACATGATGGATGTCCGGCACATAGCTCGCATGCGGTTGAAGCGGGGCTGAATAGCATATTTCATGACAAGTGGATTGGTCGTCAAAGCACCATACCATGGCCAGTACGTTCACCGGTTCTGACGTCCCCGAGTTTCTTTCTGTGTGGTAAGTTGAAGGATATTTGGTATCGTGATCCACTGACAACGCCTGACAACATGCGTCAGCGCATTGTCAGTGTATGTGCGAACATTATGGAAGGCGAACTACCCGCTATTGAGAGGAATGTCGTTACACGTATTGCCAAATGCATTGAGACTGACGGTATCGTTTTGAGCATTTATTGCATTAATTTGGTATTTACAGGCAATCATGCTGTAACAGCATGCGTTCTCAGAAATGATAAGTTCACAAATGTACAATTATCAGATTGGAAGAACCGAAATAAAATGTTCAAACGTACCTACGTTCTGTATTTTAATTTAAAAAACCGACCTGTGCCAGCTGTTCGTCTAAAATTATGAGCCATATGTTTGTGACTATTACAGCGACGTCTATCACAAAGCGAAGAAAGTGGTCCAACTAATCAGTTTGATCTATGGCAGCGCCATCTAGCGGGCCAAACATAGCGCCATCTGGTTTTCCCCTTGAAGCTAGACAAGTTAAGTTCTTTGTAGTTTTTTCGTTTGACGCTTATTTCATGCGATATTTGGCCCAGTGACGATCAGTGGACCACCCTGTACATATATGTGTGAGTAGACGCACTTCACTTCAGCGTCAGCAAACAACACCGCTGGACATCGAAAGATAAAAGAGGAGTATACAAGGAATCAAATGCATGAAATTTCGCTTCGGTAGTATTAGCGAAGACATACGGTAGTACAATAAGTTAGTATTTAGTATTGGTAGAAGTCTTCACATTTCTTGGAGGTATAGAGGTAGCGCCAGCTTAAAATTTGAGTGCATGACTGGAGTACAACCAACCAAAAACTAACAAAAACACGAGCTCACACAAAAACAAAGACCTCACAACACATAGTTTTCGTCCATACAACATTAACAGGGCCCTGCAGTCATTAAATTGATTTTTGGATACTCTGTCCCTAGTGATACTAAAAAAAAAAAACTAAGAAAAAAATGTACTCATTTATAAGTTTTTTTCTGTAAATTGATTATATCGATGTAATGACATTTGTGAGAGAATATGGCACTTGACCACACTTGACGATTGTGCAGACTCTGGAACCAACTTGGCAGACTGGACGTCATGGTCCACACCAGCCAGCGGCACCCATAACGAGTCAGCTGTAGCTGCCCAGGTGAGGAGGACCACGCACAGCGAAACAACTGGCCACTGCCAGCTGACGCACCTACATCACGCAGCATGGTCGTGGCACGTCTCAAGCCACAACAACCCCTTGTGGCCAATGACCCACAACACCGCTAAGCGAAGGACAAGCGAGTCACGTGGCACCACAGTCGAAGGTTGTGCCAAGCGTAACCAAGTCAGTGAGGTCCGAGAATGTGGTGTCCCGTCGACAACAGGTGAGGTAATCTGGCGTCCTGTGCCGGCAGGTGTGCATTCCGAAGCAGAGGCGAACGGGAGGAGTAGGCCTGTCCCATGTCCCGCTAATGCTTAATGGATTTCTATGCCAGGGGTCAGTTGCACGTTAAACGCAATGCTGTCGTGCCAGTCCCTGACGGCTGATTGCGGCCTGACCAGGATGAGGCCATGGTACGGAAGGTGCCAATGACACTGGATGCTGACACCAGATGCTGCCAGAGACGAAAGGGAATGCCAGAGACATCTGCCGCCACTTCGGTCACGTCATGTGCTGAGTGAGAGGCCATTCCACTCTGGTGCAAATTGCTGTTCGCGAGTCCTAAAAGTCACGGTTTGTGAATGTGTATAAGTGCCATGTTCTCAATTCGTGTAACATTTTCAATCGTAAAATTTGTCTCCCCAGGGTCCCTTGTGGAGGGAGCGATAGGATACCTTTCTGTAATATCATTATGTAATATCTTTATGTGTTTTTGTATGTATCAACTGACCTGTTTCGATTGTGATGTATACGTTTTTTTTTTTTTTTTTGCATATTTATTAATGCTCTCAAAAATGATTGTGTTCCTGTACTTGTTTTCATGTCTTAGAAAATAATACACAAATTTACACAACTTAGGTAATAAGGCAACCAGATTACACATGTTATTTCACTGTTCATTGAGTATTTGAGAATGTATGTGTTTGAAGATTGAGAACAAATGAGTGATAGGGCAGGGTTAAATCAATTAGCAAAGAACAGTTCATACTCCAGGAGATTGTAGATGATTAGGGACTTCAGGCATCTCTGACCTCAGAATATGGTGTGAATGGGTACATTTCTTTGCTGCAAGGCCTTTTAACCACATACCAAATGTTTAACGGAAGTCTGTGATGTAGAAGTGACCCCTGGGTCTACGTGATTCATACTTCTCACAGCAATGTTTACATGTACTCTTGCTGGTCTGCAGCTTCATGTGAGTGAATGACCCCTGGAATGAGTCAAAAGTCAAGCTAGGATGTATGTTAGCGATGTGCAATCCTGATTGGCAAAGTTACTTTTTTCACACATATATCGGTTATCAGGATGAGGTTCTCCTACTATTTTCAATGAAGTACTCTGGTTTGTGTCACTCTCAACAATATCGAAGTGAGACACTACCCATGCAGAAATCAACGGCAGGTAGGGGTCAGTGAGGGAAGTCAAGTTACTCTCCCACACATTTTTCATGCATGGAAAATTATTAAAGATTTTTTTACAACCTGACGCACCTTGAGAAAGATTCCAGAAAGTTAATGGCCTGAACAGATGGTGACGAAGCCTGGTAGGGTATGGTTCTTAGCTCATAGAAACGGTTTTATGGGAGTTGAAAGTAGTTGGTGGCGATCCCATCCCTTAGTAAGTCTTGCCGGACAGGCCCACAGCCGTAAAGGGCAGACAGAGCAAGACCTCGTCGAGACAGGGCTCAAGCAGAATAATGCTGCGATACCTGCTGCGGCGCCAGCAGAAGCTTGACCAGGGGCAACAGTCTCAAGGAAAGTGTCTACCCAGTGGATTCGTAAACTGGGCATTGTGTGCTGAGCCACGCGTAGTAAAAATTCACACGTTTTTGTGTTCGCAGATAGTGGAAGTAGGCCAGTGAACCACTTCCCTCGGCCGCCTCTGTTGTATAAGAAAACTGCGAGATCTGAGAAATACTTAGAGACAGAACTTTATTACACCTCATAGCTAAGACTAACAAGCTTAGTTGGACATAAGTTTGTGCTCCCGTGTGGGAGGGGAGATTTAGCGCCTCTAGAGCCCTGTGATTGGCTCAAGACAGGGTGAAGGCAGTGTCGTTCGTGAACTTTTTCTGGAGAGTCGCGAAGCACTGGCGTGCTGGACTTTGGTCTGGACTTCTGGTCTAAGCTCTGGCATGTAAACAGGGTAACGTACTGCCGCTTCGGCATTGTCAGGGCGTACAGATCTCAATCGCCACTTGCTCTCAGCTGCAGCTATGTAGTGAAACTTCAGTAGATTAGTTCAATCAAAGTCTGCTCAGCGTCACATCAATTCAGCTCGCCTTATCCACACTTTTAGAGGCAGAGTACTTGGCTGAGTAATCACCCAGTTAAACTATCTTTGCCAACCAGGATCCACCCACTGGAATATTTAATCATCTGGTAGTTGTTCAGGAAATTCGGTCCATAACTTGTTTTAGTATAATTTATATCTTGTTTGGGAAAATAAATGTTGTTAGTACACTAAATTTTGCCAACATATTCAATCCATTAAATAGTCCAAGCAAGTTATCTTTCAACATAATTTTGCAATACGTTATTTTATATCTTACTTTTTCGATGCTTTCGATTTACCATGCTTGATTTTATCTTTCCTTTTCATGTTTGTTTTTTATTACACGTGTATACCGAAAGACGGATGATGGTAAACGTCCATGTTTGGGGGGCCTTACTTACCTACGTCCTGCGTTCACATGTCATCACTCAAAGACTCGCAGTTTCGTGAGGTTCTTTTTTCATTTTGCTGGGGACATCGAGACGACAGAACCTTTTACTAATATTTTGCGGAGTAAAAGGAGAGAAAGAAGGCAATTGAGGTCAAGGGTCACAGGTGACGCTTTGTAGGTCAGAGTTGGCAACCCACTGTTGGGCCCACCTCCTACCGATCTGCACCAACGGTATCAGTGATGTACGGTTGATTCAAGGAATCCCAGTAAGCAGGTAAGCAGGCCGGACAGTCCAACGTTGTTATGGTCGTACTGCCGAATAATTTTTATAATTGTGCAGCTATGACTCACGTACCTAGCTGCACGCTGCACAGTTCGCTCCAACAGACGCAGTAACTCATTTAGTTATCTCTTCAGCGCACCATTCATTCACATTCTGAATTATTTTCTGCTTATCAATCTGTATAACCGCCCTACGAGGCATCACAGAATTTATAGACGCATCTTCACTCACGATCTATGTCAGCCACGGTATGTTACAACGCACTAGTAACAACGCAGCAGCGCCCTCTTAGCAGATCGCGTGGGTTGGCAGGTGTTCCGAAAACAACGACGTTCGACTATTACCGACAAATTCCCAGCATCGTCCGCGCCAAGGGGCCAAGGAGCCAAGACATATTTACATGATTTGTGCCGTAATTCACACTTTTTACTCCACAACATAATCGTGAGAGATTTTACCGTATCCTTTCCACCAGTAAAATGAATAAACCCACGAAACTTTTGTGTTTTTAGCCATATTTAGCGAGTGCAGGACGCTTTTCAGTGGGGCACCCAACAGAAATACCTTTACTGTAACCATAACCCGACTGTCATTCATCAATTACATTACCTGACTCTCTTTTTACCTTATTAATTCATTGCGGACATAAGTGATGTGTAGTAGGTTTTATAAAGTGTGCAGTCTACCGGCGTAGCTGTGTCGCTTTGCTCCCGATGTGTGTTCAACATAATTATACCACGACAGTCGGTAGTCTTCGTGGTTCTAACGCCATGTCTTCCATTGCTGCCAGAAGTTGCATAAAAACAATTGCAATATTGTATGTAGCTGCTCGGCGTATGCGTGCCCAGTAGCACTGGTAAAGCATCGGGGTAAAATTAGTTACTACAAGTTAATATCACGTTTGAACATCAAACTACCTCTTAGTCAATTTCACGAAATGTTGTTATTTCCGGGTGCCATTTCTACCATAACAGCTGATGGATACTTGATGCCCGAGTTGGTAGCTGTGGGTAGCCATGCATTGTTAAGAGAAACACCCCCACCCCTCACTCTCCGTCACAATCCAGCGAACAACTTTCACTTCCTCTTAACCACAACCTCATGCGACACAGCTACGTCGACAGACCGAAGATACTTATGCAAAGAAGTAAAAATTTTGATATTGTTTACAGGTCACAGATACATCATATGACCTTCGTATCTTTAACATGTCAGGAGGCTCCAAAAGATATAGAAATGTCGGGAGAAAATGGGAATCTGGTTCTTCAAAAAGAAAAAGAAAAGTTGAAAGAACTCTATCGAATCACGTTTTAAGTGCAGGTACAATGAAGTTTCTCAAAAACCTGCATCTGGCAGTACGAAAACGTCTGAATCGATTGCTGTGATTTCCAAAAAAGATATTGTCACGTTCGATGCTTTGTTGAATTTGGGAAGTACTGCAGGTGAACAGAGTAAGAAACCACAAAAGTGAGAAATACACATAAAATCAAACTCTACCTTATCAGAATCTGAACCCCCTATGTACGACAGTGGAACTCATGAAGAACAACTGTGTTTCCTGCCAGTTAAAATGGATGTCAATGAAATTAAAGAACCAATTGTTATTTCGGACCCAGGGATATGTACATTTCCCGTACTGGATTCTTGGCGTCTTAATATTATTGAAAATGGCCCTATACAGCAGTTAAATAACAGTAATGAAAATTTTCCCGGGGACGACGTTCGTAGGCACTTTTCTACTGCCATTTCTCAAGAAAATTTAAACACTGTGAAACTCAAAATCGTCACTTGTTGAATTACAATGAAATCGAGACCATTAGCTGCTGACGGGCGTTGATAAATATCAACGGGGACAGTTGAAAATGTGTGCCCAGACCGGCACTCGAACCCGGGATCTTTTGCTAACATGGCAGACGCTCTCTCCTGACTGACCCATCGAGGACACAGGGGATAGTGCGACTGCAGGGAGTTATCTCCGGCACGCTCCCCCTGAGACCCACTCTTCTAACTTACTGTCCACACACTACATTGGTAGTGCCCCTACTCACTATACTCTTTACACGCGGCAGTTAATCTACCGATTCCCGTAAGAATTTGAGCAATGTCAGAGCATCCTCACTGAAGAAGATCATTGGCCGGCAAGCCTTATCTGTATGAAGATGGTATCTGTCCTTTCGGGGCCGATGCAATCGCATGCTCAAACATTTACGAGAATCGGTAGATTGATTGCCGTGAGTAATGAGTATAGTGGGCAGGGGCACTACAACTGTAATGTGTGGACAGTAAGCTGAAAATGTGGAGTTCACGGGGGTCGTGCCAGAGGTAAGTCCCTGCAGTCGCAGTATCCTCTGTGTCCTCGATGGCTCAGTCCTATAGAGTGTCTGCCATTTAAGTACAAGATCCCGGGTTCGAGTCCCGGTCGGGGCACGGATTTTCAACTTTCCCCATTGATATTAATCAACGCCTGTAAGCAGCCAATGGTCTGAATTTCATTGTTATTTTATTCTTCGAGAGCTACAAGATCACCAATGGTATCTGATATCATCTTCAGATACTGATACCATCTTAATATCGTCACTTGGTGGTTTATTCAGATTCCCAAAATAAAGTTTTCTGTTTTGCATGCAGACTATTCGGCAATTCACAGACTCAGATGGTGCAAAGAGGGTGCTGTGACTGAACACCTAAGTAGCCCAGTGATGTACAAAGACATGAGAATATCAAAGAACATACAGCATCCACTTTCCAAAGGATGACATTAAAGAATGGAATAAAGTATGAGTAAACACTAGACCAAGAAAACGAAAGGCTAATTCCTGAATCCCATAAACATTGGCACGGTTTATTTCAGAGATTAATTGATATCATTAGTTTCGTAGCCTCCTCGCATAATATGGCACTTAGACGTCACAGAGAATCTTTCAATATTGGCGACGTCAGTGAGAATACTGCTAATTTCTTAAACTTGTTAAAATTGATACCTAAATATGATCCTACATTACGAGAGCACATCAAACACATTAATGACATGCACCTTACATACCATAACCGAAGCCGCGATACTCAGAAATAATTACTCCTATTGATGTCAGAAACAGTTACTAATGAAGCGATTCATAGGGTAATAGAGGCAAAATATTATTACATTTTGTTCTACTGCACTAGAGACTGTAGTCGAGGTGAACATATGTCAATTATCTTAAGATTTTGTAATTATTCAACAGTCACAATAGAATATATCTTTACCGGATTGTAGCCGTCCCTGAGATGACTGGAGAGTATTTTAAAAATAGAATACTGGAAGAGCTGCAAAAAAATGGATTAGACTGTCAGAACTGTCGGGCCCAAGGGTCCAACAATGGAGCTAATATGGTAAATATAAATCTTGGAGTTACAACACGAATATTAAATATAAATCGCAGGGCATTTTTAATAACATGCTGGTGTTGTAGCTGGAATCTCTTGGTGCAGCTTATTTTTCAGCCACAGGAAAAATATTTTTTAGTTTTATTCAGAATAAGTATTTGCTATTTTCAGATCAAGCAAATTAAAGCTTACTATCAGTCCTTTAGCAGACGCAGGGTGGGAAAGCAGAATCGAAGCAGTGAAGCCCACACTACTGCAGTCTGATGATGTCGTTCAATGCATTACAAACTTAAAAAATTACACGGAAGAAACAGACACACTCAGTGACTGTGATTCACTTTTGAACGAAATACTTACCTTAGAATTCATTACATCGTTGCATCTATGGTGTGAGATATTACCGCATGTTAATGTTATAAGCAAATTACGGCAATCTGTGCAAAGTCAATGCAAGTATATATCTTGAACACTTGCTTACTTTTTGTGATTGTATCGAAGAATGTCGACGAACTGGGTTCGAGCAATGCTTGAATGACGTCAGTTTGTTGAGAAAAGCAGGTATGATCTGCCAAAAGATGTTAACAACAAAAGGTTAGCCAAAAAGATAAGGATATTCGAATATGAAAGCAGTGATGAACCTAAACAGTCTCCCAAAAGCCACTACAAAATAGATTTTTTTGCACCATGATTGGTTCCATACTGAACAATGTAGATTCAAGATTTATATCTTTAGAACACATTTTGAGAATTTTAGTTTTGTTCATGATCCAAGTAAGTTAGAAGTTATTTCAAACGATCGTATATTAAAAAGCATCAAGATTCACACAGAGTCCTGTGGGTGCGTGAGAGCTTTGATTTCCAAATTTACGAATTATATGAAGCATTGCAAATAACGATCCCAAATGTACCTAACTTTATTAACCATGTGAAACAGCTGCTGCAATACATAACAGATCAGACACTTTTCAGCTTCTCAGTATTATCGACTGAAGCAGATATAGCATGTAAACTGAATTACAAAACAGTTGATACGGAATCCAGTAAGGCTAAAAGGAGCAAATTTTTAATTCTTTCTTTGTCCATATAAAGCTCTTTTTCAGTAAATGTATTGTACACAAGATACTACACAGAAAGCATTTGTTGCTGTTGGTTTTAAAAGCATTAAACATAGGTCATTTAAATTTTTATAATGATGCATACAGTGAATAATTACAAATGTGACGAAATACGGTATATTTACATCTTATTTCTACAATCAAAAGTTTGAATTACATTTTTCTCATACATTAGATACTATGAGATTGAATAGCAGCAATTATGCAGTAGGTAGGCTGTCACGGACTTTTTAATGTTTTGTAGTTCTCGAAGAGATTTTGTATGTCTTGGTAATTGATTGTTAAGTTTTGTTTCTGCATGCTGCACACATTTTCGGCGTAATGTCGCGTTGCAATGACTAACATCTGTATCACTATCTCATCTGGTATTGCAATTATGAACAATTTTGTTTGGAGGAAAAAGGTTTTCTTTTATTAATATAATTTTTTTGACATGGATAACTACTTCAAGTATACAAATGCAGGGAAGCGGTAAGATTTTTAGGTCTTTGCAGAAAGGTTTGCATGGTTTTCAGCTCCTTGTTTGTTTCATTATTCTTCCAATTGCCTTTTGCTTCTTGACAACTGTTTTTGTCTGGTGTAAAATGATGGCATACTTCAGTACTGAATTCAACAAACAAAGTACACAAATCAAAGAAAGTTTTACACCTCAGTTCCAAGAGTTCCGAAACCTGTACACAAAATTAGAATATAGATCAATATAAACATCATTTCTGCCATTTTTATTGCTCATAAAGACCACACATTGCATGTTGTACGACCATACAGCGAGATGTTCAGAGATGGTGGTCCAGATTGATGAGCACACTGGTACCTCTAATACCCACTAGCACGTCCTCTTGCATTGATGCATGCCTGTATTCTTCGAGGCATACTATCCACAAGTTCATCAAGGCACTGTTGGTCCTGATTGTCCCACTCCTCAACGGCGATTCGGCGTAGATCCCTCATAGTGGTTGGTGGGTCACGTCGTCCATAAACAGCCTTTTTCAATCTATTCCAGGCATTATCGATAGGTTTCATGTGCTGGCCACTCGAGTCGAGCGATGTCGTTATCCTGAAGGAAATCATTCACAAGATGTGAACGATGTGGGCGCGAAATGTCGCCCACGAAGACGAATGCCTCGCCAATAAACTGCCAATATGGTTGCACTATAGGTCGGAGATTGATATTCATGTATCGTGCAGCCGTTATGGCGCCTTCCGTGACCACCAGCGGCGTACGTCGGTCTCACATAATGTCCCCCCAAAACAGCATGGAATCTCCACCTTGCTGCACTCGCTGAACAGTGTGTATAATGCGTTCAGCCTGGCTGGGTTGCCTTCAGACACGTCTCCGACGATTGTGTGGTTGAAGGCATATGAGACACTCTTAGGTGAAGAGAACGTGATGCCAATCCTGAGCGGTCCATTTGGCATGTTGTTGGACCCATCTCTACTGCGCCGCATGGTGTCGTGGTTGCAAAGATGGACCTCGCCATGGACGTCGGGAGTGAAGTTGCGCATCATGCAGCCTACTGCGCGCAGTTTGAGTCGTAACACGACGTTTTGTGGCTGCACGAAAAGCATTATTCAATATGGTGGCGTTGCTGTCAGGGTTGCTGCGAGCCATAATCCGTAGGTAGCGGTCATCCACTGCAGTAGTAGACCTTGGGCGGCCTGAGCGAGGCATGTCATCAACAGTTCCTCTCCTGTTCCTCCCCCATGTCCGAACAACATCGATTTGGTTCACTCCGAGATGCCTGGACGCTTTCCTTGTTGAGAGCCCTTCCTGGCACAAAGTAACAATGTGAAAGCGATCAAACCGCGGTATTGACCGTCTAGGCATTGTTGAACTTCAGACAACACGAGCCGTGTACCTCCTTTCTGATGGACTGATTGTCTATTGGAGCCCCTCCGTCTAATAGGCGCTGCTCATGCATGGTTGTCTACATCTTTGGGTGGGTTTAGTGACATCCCTGAACAGTCGAAGAGACTGTGATACAATATCCACACTGGGGTGACGCAAAGCTTTTTTTCTGAACTGGCATTACTGCAAATAATTATTACTATATAGCTTGTTTTCCCTAGTTTTGAATTTAGGGATGATAGGAGAGCTCAATTTTAGATTTTCCTGGACCTGAATCCCAAGAAATTTTGTTTCAATAACAGCCCTAATGTTTTGGTTATCCGTACATATCACCAGTAGTGCTGCATTTTTAAGTTATTACTGAAATTACTGAGTAATATTACATAAAATTAAAATGTTTTCATTTTTCTGAATCAAAGTTTCATAGCTCAAAACAAAATAAAGTTTTCTCTACATAGAATTCATACGGGGGCCCCGCAATATTTATCTTACCCACACCAAATTTTTGTCTTACACCAACACTGATGGAGCAAACCGAAAATTTTGTTTCAGGCTATGTCTTACTTTACTCTTATTTTTTTTATTACTTAAGCAGTCCGCAGCTCGTGGTCGTGCGGTAGCGTTCTCGCTTCCCGCGCTCACGTTCCCGGGTTCGACTCCCGGCGGGGTCAGGGATTTTCTCTGCCTCGTAATGACTGGGTGCAGTGTGATGTCCTTCGGTTGGTTAGGTTTAAGTAGTTCTAAGTTCTAGGGAACTGATGACCATAGATCTTAAGTCTCATAGTGCTCAGAGCCTTTTGAACCAATACTTCAGCAACAGTAACGATAGTTACGAAACACAAGAAGTCAGGGGAAGCAGTGTAGATTTCCAACCGTTAACATTTAGTGCTTGACAACCCGTTGGGGCGTTTGCTATATTTGCTTCGATCTGAAGCTGCTCTACTGTTCACGGCATCTAACATCGCTGCCGCCATCTCCTGACAAAAGCGTAAATGGGTGAAACATTGTGGGGCAAAATTTAACGAGCCTTTATGTTGAGCTTTCTGTGCAGTTTGACGCACTGTGGACCCCGCGCAGCGGCCATGTTAAATACGCCGTCCGTTCTCATTCAAAGTCTAACAAAAGATTTATGGATGGTGTTCTAAACAGGACCGTACTTCATTTCAGAGTGGATACTTTCTTTGTTGTGCTGGACGTTTATGATGCTGGGATATACGGTATATATTTTTCAGTTTTTATAACAACAGTATTGACCTTTCGCAGTACACTTGATCTACATATCATCTGAAAACTATTCTCTTCTCAGCTCATTGTTCGAAATATAATATTTCTATTTGTTATTAACTTTTACAGTGCTCTGATATAACCATTGCGTTTAAAATGCTTCTTCCTTGATATTTCAAAAAATAACCATTGGGTTTAAAATGATTCTTCCTTGATATTTCAAAGCTCATTGTAGTGACATCGGAAGTATCCTAGAAAGACGATTTGTAAGGTGTCAAACATTTCTGTACTTTGACTTGTTAACGTTCACCTGCGATCGCAAATGTCGTGTCTAGAAGTCACTACCACACTGTTGAACCGCGGAAAAGAAGGGGTACATCAAATCGTCAAGAAATTATCAGGAAATCATCATCCGTTATGTTTTAACAGTGGTTTATGCACATGACTGAAGTTTCGCACCAGACAGAAGAACTCATTGCCCGACAATAAGTTTTGTCATTAATTGCCAAATGCTGAAACAAAAGCTTATACTGCCAAGACATTTCAGGTCGTCTCATTGACAAGACTAGTGCCGAACTTCCCTCGTGGTAGATGATGCTCGCCTCAGAACAGCAATTATCACCGTCACTGTAATATAGCATCTGTGTACTATTTCCAAATTTTTTCTTGATTGCTTTATTCCCTACTTCCGAATCTGTAAATGTAGGAGGAGTTCAGCACACTATAAATATTACTATGTGCCTCAGGACATAGGAATGGACCAGAAACGCAGTACAAAACTGCCTCAATTATTCACGACAGAATCAACAGCAGGCTTTGAAATCTGAATCTCATTCCTTTCGTATTACCACATATTCTTATGAGTCCCTACACACATCGATTTCAACGTGTTTTCTGTATTGAATTTGGGTCTCTCGTCAGTCAGAAACACTCGGCGCAACCAGGAGTACCTCCGAAGATGTCCAACGCAGCTTTGTCGAAACGGCAGGGATAGAAGAGTTCCATGTACCACAGACATACAACCCAGAAGAAATCTCAGCAGCTGAAACATCCGGTCGTGAAAGCCTTCATTGTATGATTAGACGACTATATGGGGAGCATGTTTCAAAATCAGTCAGATGTTGGTTCCTATTGCTGGTTGTCAAATGTTTATTTTACATTTAATGAGTTTATGTTCTACGAGATGCAGCTTTTAATATTATACATGCAAAAAATTGGGGAATGCCTCGGCTGTTGTAGAGGTAACAAGTCCAAAAAGGCCGAGAAAAAACTGTAGATGATTAGACGACTCTATGGGGAGCATGTTTCAAAATCAGTCAGATGTTGGTTCCTATTGCTGGTTGTCAAATGTTTATTTTACATTTAATGAGTTTATGTTCTACGAGATGCAGCTTGTAATATTATACATGCAAAAAATTGGGGAATGCCTCGGCTGTTGTAGAGGTAACAAGTCCAAAAAGGCCGAGAAAAAACTGTAGATGATTAGACGACTCTATGGGGAGCATGTTTCAAAATCAGTCAGATGTTGGTTCCTATTGCTGGTTGTCAAATGTTTATTTTACATTTAATGAGTTTATGTTCTACGAGATGCAGCTTTTAATATTATACATGCAAAAATTGGGGAATGCCTCGGCTGTTGTAGAGGTAACAAGTCCAAAAAGGCCGAGAAAAAACTGTAGATGATTAGACGACTCTATGGGGAGCATGTTTCAAAATCAGTCAGATGTTGGTTCCTATTGCTGGTTGTCAAATGTTTATTTTACATTTAATGAGTTTATGTTCTACGAGATGCAGCTTGTAATATTATACATGCAAAAAATTGGGGAATGCCTCGGCTGTTGTAGAGGTAACAAGTCCAAAAAGGCCGAGAAAAAACTGTAGGTAAGGCAGTGGCTAGTACAACGGAGGAAATTTACCTACGCTCTCTTACTTACGAAACTGAGATCCGATGGTTTTCGAAATTATCTAAGAATGAATGAAACATGCTTTCCTGAGATTGTGAACGTCAACTAACCATATTTGACAAAATGTAATACAAGCTGCGAGGGGAGGATATTGTGATGAAAGGCCTCCAAGATGTGTTAAAATTAAGATTTATTAAAGAACAAAAAATGAAACACCGAGCGACCAGAGAGTTGGCCAGGACTTTAATTATGAATGTGCGGTAGGGCGCAGACAAATTAACGAAAAATCATTCAATTTCAGTACAGTTATTTATTTTTACTCTTACATTCTCTCGTATCTAGAAGGACGATGAACATGTGCGATTTTAGATACGAAGTACTGTGAGCTCTATGTATCACACGTGTGCGTGAATAATATTATATTGAACAACACTATCAAGCATTTTTTTATTGAAGTCAAGAGAAAAACGTATAAGGAGGATTTTCTTGATTACGGTAAGCGCCAGTGTTCGCGGAGTCCGCCGCCCGCAGCTTCAATTATAATGTAGGAGAAGTCCGATGGCCAAAAGATACAAATAAGCACAGAGCATTTTAATTACGCAATCGTATTACATTCTACAAATATCGGTCTTCATACGCATAGTCAATAATATTTATTTATTAATTTATTTTATTTTATTCTATAACAACTGCCGAACTGTGTGCCAGGACTTAAGCGCACCAGTTGTGAGCAGTGCTTGTTAACTGTTGTTATACTATGAAATTTCCATGACATTGTTATGAATCATAAAAACTAATTGCCTGTATTTTCTGTTTGCTTGAATCACGACGGGGAGTAAGCATTACAAAAAGGCAAAAATTGAGGAGAAAATTTTTGAAATGAATAAGAATTGAATCCTGGCCACATAAAATTTTCCATGGTAAGCTGTTTTGTTCGGCGCAGCAAAGGTAGGTTCAAAATGACTCTGAGCACTAGGGGACTTAACATCTGAGGTCATCAGTCCCCTAGAACTTAGAACTACTTAAACCTAACTACAATTTTGAACATGGCCGATAATGCAGCAACCGTAGACGAAATTTATACTATTACTTGAAAACACAGCTCGTCGGTTGCACAGGTAAAAAATTTTAAACTTTACCTAGGTTTCAACTGCTCTAAGGCAGCCTTCATCAGAAGGAAAAATTTTTACATTACATAGAGTAAATAATTATGAAATGCTTTAGAGCAACAGTGCTCACGTTAAAGATAAAAATATATTTGTACATTATAAAATTTTCCTAGGAATGCACAACTTGATTAAGACGCGCCGCTAAGGGTCGCGTGTGCGGCCGGGACTGTAAGCAGCATCAGTCTGATGTAAATGTAATGTAAAAATGTTTTACTTCTGATGAAGGATGCCTTAGAGCAATTAAAACCTATGTAAAGTTGAAAATTTTTTACCTGTGCAACCGAAGAGCTGTATTTTCAAGTAATATTATAAACTTAACTAACCTAAGACATCACACACACACATGCCCGAGGCAGGGTTCGAACCTGCGACCGTAGCAGTCACGCGGTTCCGAACTGAAGCGCCTAGAACCGCACGCTCACTGCGACCTGCCAGCAAAGGTAGGACGGCTACGCAAATTGCTTGCATAATTACGCTTGGTAGCGCCTCTTTTGAAGTAGATAGAACCCTTTTCCTCATTATTCCCTTTCTTGAATGTTATTTGCGAAAAATTTAAGAAACTTTTCGGTGTGATACGCATTATCGATAAAACATGAAGAATTGTGACACAACAGTTTGCACATGATAATTGACTTAAAACAGGCTTTGACGTCTCGTAAATTACAATTGTCAAGTATAATAATTAGCATATGAAATTTTAACATTTTGAAAATTTTATTTTTTGCATATTCATACAACATGGTAGAAAAATATATGCCCACTGTTGATAACAATAGCGAAAACGCAATCAGCCGATGGCGTAGAATTGCGTGATCGAACAGTTGAAGTTCAGGCGCCATGCATGCCTATTGCAGAAGGTTTAAGTAAATCAGAGATGAGTGTCGCAGGAATGACAAATGATATCGACGCTCCACAGTAGAACAACCTTGACGACACAACGTTTAGAGTTGACGAGACAATGTCGTGCATCTCCCATAGCGACATACCGCTCATGAATGAAACACCGGAGAGCGATCCCAATTAGAATTTTGACAACACGTCACAAACACCACTTGGTCACAGCAACAACAGTAGTACAACTGAAGCACTGCTATGGCAGTTAGCATCTAACTTAAACGCGAAATTTGATGATATGAAACACAATATGAACACCAATTTCATTAATTTGACACAAGATATTCACATGGTAAAACAGCAACAAAACGTTGTTACACAAGAGATGAACACGTAAAACAGGAACAAAACACTGTTACTAAATATCTAAATGCAATGAAGCAAGAACAAAACCAAGTATTCAAGGATTTGCAAGACACAGTCTCACAGTAATTCGATGACTTAGCGAAAAATTTTTGCACAAAAGTTGACAAAAAATTGAATTATATAAAAAAACAGAAAACAGGTAAAGCTTGAATTACTTTCTGAAGTTAACAGTAACATTACGGAGTTAAAACACAAGGTAGATTCTTCTAATGTCCATCACGATCTAGTAGAGCAACAGATAAAGAAAATCATAGACGCAAATACAAGCACTAAAGCGACACAAAACCAGTTGGCTTCGACAGTAAAAAAGGTAACCACTGTCATTAAGAAACTAAATAAAGATTATGAAGGTGCACTACCTCTAGCTGGTGAAGAGCTTACTTTAAGGGTAACAACGTTAGAAGTTGGCTAAGCATGTGCTAAAATCGAGAGAGAGAAGATCAACGAAAAACTGTGTGATATGATTAGTCAAGCTGAAGCAGGTACGTTAGACAAGGGTAATACTAATTGCAGATTAGTAAGCAACCGATTGTTAGTTATACACAGATGTAGTAGAAAAAGCTACGCATAAACAAGGTAAACATTAACCCAGGAGCCGCGGAAGATAGGATCCGCAATCTTTTGGAAGTAAATATTACCGGATCTCCAAATATGCATATAAATAATACACAGGCTAATGGGAACAAACCACAAATCGTCAAGAGGTCCACAGCAGATACCAGTAACAGTTGTAAAGTGCAAAATGTAAACTTACCCACAACTCCAATACCCGGACAATTACCAGCGGGTATTTCAGGTAACTACAATAACCACCTAAATACGACCGAAAATGTCACGTGTGTATCAATTACTTTTGCAGACGAAGGTTTTCTGAGACATCGACAGTTTCCTACATTCACTACCGAGGGTAAAAGAACGGATCCAGTAATATTTATCAGTGCTTTTTGTCATTTATTTCCACGCAACTGGACGGAAGCACAGAAAATCAGATTTGTCTTGGGATATATGCAATGTGATGGTGTTTTATGGGCAACCGAAGTGACCGAACGTTGCAGCACTTATATCCAATCTGAACGAGCTTTCCTCCACAAATACTGGTCTGAGGCAGTACAAGAAAGACGCGAGGTTTTAAACCATTCAATGGCAAATACGTTAGTCTACGTGGATACTTTGAAAAATACCTGAGCAAGACACGCTATTAGACGAACCCACTATCACAGGTTGAGGTGTTAAATTTTTTGAAAAGTTATTTACACTCGCACATTAGAGAAAAATTAGTCACAACGCCAGAGCATGACACTGAATATTCTGTCAGTACTTGATTCTATTGACTTAATCTGTGAGGAAAGACCTGTACCCGATAGAGCAACTGAAAATCAGACACAACAACAACATAGTTATGCAAATCAGTCAGTAAAACGTGACCTAAACACACGGCATGGATGGTACACACAACAGCTAAATTATGTACCCAGAAGGAATGAGTATGGTAACGGGAACGGAAAAAACAAATTGTTTAAAAGAAATTTCGTAAGTTCGATCACAACAACTGATGAACAGTGATGCATTGCTCAACTTGTTAGGAAAATATAGGCTTTGGTTATGGGATGATAAGTCTCAAGAGGACTTTAATAGCAGTAAGCAGGCATTAGTCAATGCAAACATTCTTAGCCACCCTGAAACGCCCAAAGATTTTTGTCTATGCACAGATGCCTCATATCAAGGCTGGGGCCATGCTTATTCCAGATGCGAGTGGAAGAAGGTAAGGAAGTACTCTAGGTCATCAGAAGCAAGAAGGTCTGTCTTAGAATTATAAAGTTTAGCTCTAATATGGGAATTCAAAAGTTTGAATACTTTTTGTGGGGCAAGATTACCAAAGTTTATTGTGACCATTTCTTTTAACATGTAAACTATTGCACTGTAGATGAACTAGGTGGTATCATATTTACAAGAATTCAATTTCGAAATCATTTATATTGAAGGAAGTCAGAATGTTATTGCGAATGCCTTTTCCAGGTTACCACAAGGTTTAGAGGAATGTGGTGAACTAACAGAGCAGGATGCAGAAATCAGAACGTTATTAATGCAAGGTACAACATAAGTCTGGTTACCATACGTTTTGTAAGCAAATGAAAACTGTACAATAGCAAGATCGCAGATGGAGTAAAGTCATGCAAAACCTTAAGAAAGATGAATGTGGAAAGGTAAGTAAATGGTATCAACAGTACAAGGGCGGGTTGTTTCGTAGGGAACATGAAAAATCTGATGAATGGTGTGTGTGTATTCCTGAAGATTAAGTCGACGAATTGATAAGATACACACATGAAGTATGGGGACATTACGGAGTAGGCAAATGAACTAGAAAAGTAGCAACACTTTGTTCTTTTCCAAATTTGACTGGGCGAGCCCTACAGGTATTAAGAAAGTGTGTAATATGTCAAAAATCAAAACAGTCCAATGTGTCAAAATATACTGAGCTACACCCAATACTCACAAACGACCCTCTAGATATAGTATCCCTGAACATAGCTGGTCCATATCCAAAAAAGTAAATGAGGAGTAAGACTTGTAGTAGCACTATATGATATTTTCTCGAAACATATCAGAATGTGTGCCATTAAAAATGGCACATCCACAAATATCAGAAAAATAATTGAGGGAGACTATTTGAGAAGAGTAGGTAAACCAACGGTACAACTAACTGACAATGCTTCGTAATTCGTTGGCCAAAAGTGCAAATAATTTATGACCTCACCGTGCATAAAGCACATATTAGTAAGCCTTTTTAACGCAGGAGCAAGCACAGTAGAACGAGTCTTTAAAGAATTTAACCGGTTTATTAGGACATACACCTCATAAACACACCTGATGGGTAGAATACGTAAGTCCTTTCATGCAAATGGTCAATAACCTTCCACACTCTTCCACAGGTTTCACACATAATGAACTGATGTTCTGTACAAAACAAAGGAATGAGTGGGAGTCGCCCATACCAAAGGTACCCACTACAGAAAAGACACTACAACATAAAATCAAACAAGCCGTAGTTACACTAGAAAACAGGGCCAAATATAGAAGAAAAACTTATAGCAAGAAACTGAAATGTATTACACAGGTTTTCTTTTTTTAAGTTTAACGAGTCCTCTTACGGACGCACCCTAAATCGACAAAATTTGGCGAACTGAATAAGAAGTGGCAATTACTCTATTCAGGGTGATATGTAATTTCCAAAATACCATATCCTGGGACATACAGGTTAGTTTATGAGAAAACACGAGGAGACAAGGGTCTCCACCAACACAAAAATATAAAAGCCTTTATAGAATGACGAGGCGTGGTAACATTTTTTTATCGCTAGATACTTACACTACAGAGTGTACATAATTCTAAGTGTAAGTTTTCTTCTGGAGTCTATTTTAAGATAATGTGTAGAAGCATAAGTAATTCTTTTGACTTGTACAGGTAGGCATAAACATTAACAGCAATGAGAAGTTACATACCACTTCACGCGAAGCGAAAGTATAAACGAATTTACTTATGGCCAAACTGTTGCGCGCTCAGCAGTAAGCGTTGACGTCACTTGCATAGACATTGACCTGTGCGCATGCGCGACAGACTGGCAGAAGGCGCTGCCAAACTATGAATAACTTAAATGCAAAGTAAACGGAAATACTACGCAAATACATCTACTGTCTAAGAACGAAGGAACCCATTGATATACGTACACAGAGATTTAATTAAATACTAAACTATATACAACATATTTACAACCAAATCGAAGCATTATGAAAAACTATACGAGACGTGTAAGCTAAGGACTAACGACAAAATGTCAAACAATTTTCTTTGCCGAGTAAATGATCATAATGGATAACAAAACAAACAAATGTCTATGAAATGAAACAAAGTATGGAAATACCTGCGAGCATATGCAATGACTAAAAGTATCAGTGGCCACCGATCTAGGTAATGCAATTAGTTTAAAGTTAGTTTCGACCAGTGTATTGTCGCAGCGCAGAACAAGAGAATTCGTCGAGAGTAGCAGGTTCCGAATGAAGAAACTGGCCGCACCTAGAGTAACCAATTTAGTTATATGTATATTTATGCAAAGGTGATAAGGCGAATGAAAAATGAAATATCTATCGGCACAGTGTGCCTCCGTGACAATTATAAGTTCCTATTTGCTGCAGAGTAAACACAAACATTTAAGCATGAGATTTTACAAAAGCCAGTTAATTTTTATCGTGTCACATGAAAGCTTGAATAATGACATTTGAGAAAGATAAGTCTGCAATGATTAAAATATCAGATTTCACACTAAGCTATACGTGAATTGAAGTAAACAGCACGAACACACGAAGAAACAACACGATACTACATGGGTGATTAGTCAGTACACATTGTTTCAATGAAGCAAAAGTTCCTTGGCAACTAGTCCATGATTGTAAGAGTAAAATTTCCTCATAAATCCTTGAACCGGTAGATGAGTATTTTTCCTTTCTTCCATTCCACACTAAGGAGGCGGCGCCAGGTGTAGTTAGGCCAGCAATTCACATTGGTTTAGTGCTATTTTTTTCCTCAATCCTCTACCTAAGGACCTAAACATAACTGTATCATTCGCTTGTATTGTATCATGATAATGTGAATGTAATTAATTTCTACATGTGATGTGAACGAAGAGAAGTTGAAGATAACAAACAAACTGTAGTAACAGAATCCAGTAAATGAAAATTTTATGACATTTTAAAACTTAAGACATCAATGTTCGTAATATAAGCGATGGATGGAATGTCAGCCATAGGTATAAGCTACCTGCTGTGTTGGCAGAAGAGCCAACACCGTGTTGCTAGAGAAGGGCGAAATGCACGCGTTTAAATACACGCAGACTGCCGTGAGGTCTGGAACAAAACAAGGTCTTGAGAATTGCAATGAAGTACGAAAATCTTGTAATACTTAACTTTAATCCACAATTGGTGAACTTCACTCTGGACTGTACATCATTTCCATATAAATATAAACTGGTAATGGCGCCTTGCTAGGTCGTAGCAAATGACGTAGCTGAAGGCTATGCTAACTATCGTCTCGGCAAATGAGAGCGTATTTGTCAGAGTAGCATCGCTAGCAAAGTCGGCTGTACAACTGGGGCGAGTGCTAGGAAGGCTCTCTAGACCTACCGTGTGGTGGCGCTCGGTCTGCAATCACTGACAGTGGCGACACGCGGGTCCGACGTATACTAACGGACAGCGGCCGATTTAAAGGCTACCGCCTAGCAAGTGTGGTGTCTGGCGGTGACATCACATTCCTCCCCCGCAAATCGGCGAACGGTTGTGTTATAAGGCTTCCGCCCGCCGTGGGGAAGACCGCATGTTGACGTATGCGACGAGGTGGGGAGCCTAACAACAGGCGAGGCTGAGCCACCCGCACCCGGCCATTCGGTCCGAGGGGAGCTAGGAAACGCCTGAAAACCTAGTCCAGGGTGCACGCCAACATGTGGTGAATGCGTCCGTAGAGAGACAGGAGGGGCCGAAGGGTCGACCTCCGTCGCCTCGGGGTACCCGACGGGCGAAGACGACATCTGGTCCGGAGCGGGCAAGAGTTCCATGTCGGAGGACAGCTGGTCACGGGAAGCGATCGGCGGCGCGTGACCCAGGGAGGCGCCAGGCGGCTGCAGCGACGCGTCCACTGTGGGCGGCGCCGGCGGGAGAACAGGCGGCGGCGGCGGCGGCGGCGCGTCGCCATGGGGCAAAATGGAAGGCATCGTCGGTAACACCTGGGGGTGAGGCGAGCCAGTAGATTGGTCCCCAGGGCGCTGACCGGACGGCACCGTCACTGAAAGCAGACGGGGAGCGGCAGAAGCCGTGAGACGACAGAGGCGCAGCTGATTGAGACGCCGACGCACCTCACCAGAGGCCCCCAAAACCAGATACATAGCGCGGCCGAGGCAGCGAAGAATGCGCCCTGCGAGCCAACGCCGTGAACCTCGATAGTTGCGATAGTATTCAACGTCGCCTGGAGCAAAAGCAGGTGGCTGCCGCTGCACTGGAACATGATGCTGCGGATGTAGCAAAGACATCAAGGTTCGATGAGGACGACCGTGGAGCAACTCAACCGGCGAGCGACCATCTCGGGGCTGAGAGCGATACGAGGACAAGAAGAGCAATAACGCGTCCTCCCGAGAATGCGACTCTTTCAACTTCAACATCTGTGACTTGAAAGTCCGGACCAATCGTTCAGCAGCATCGTTTGACTGAGGCGAAAACGGCGCGGATGTCAGATGTTGAATACCATTGGCCTTGCAGAATGACTGAAATTCTGCGGACATGAATTGTGGGCCACTGTCGGAAACAATAGTCTGTGGAAGACCTTCAATACAAAAGATAGTGGATATCGCTTGGATGGTGGCAGATGACGTCATGGAAGACATCCGGACTACAAAAGGAAAATTACTGAATGAATCTACCACAACCAGCCATCGAGAATTCCAGAATGGACCAGCAAAATCGATGTGCAAGCGTTGCCAAGGGAAGTGGCTTTCGGCCATGCAAAGAATTTCTGTGGTGGTGTGGATTGTTGTTCAGCACACGCCATGCAAGAAGAGCACATAGTCGTAATCGCAGCATCGATTCCGAACGAAGTACAGTGCTGACGAGCAAGTTGTTTCGTTCACACTATACCCCCACGACCCTAGACTGATCATTATGAGAACGCAATGCCAAAACACCACGTCGAACGAAAAGCCTCTCCTTGTGAGCAAAAGATCGGCGAACCAACGAATCCTCGATCCGTGACTGACAAGGGCCATTGCGTAGCAACAAAATGCAGAACGGTAGCAAGGACAGGGTCTGCAGCTGTGGCTGTAGGTACACGACGAAAACCAATCGGAAACGATTCGACCACGTCATCGGTTTCCGAATCAATAAACATGCAAGCAAGTTCGGAGGAATCGAATGCTCCATCCTCAGCAACAGGCAAACGGGACAACGCATCGGCGTTTCCGTGCTTAGCAGTGGACCGATACAAGATATCGTAGCGGAACTGCGAGAGGAAAAGAGACCAATGAATGAATTTCTGCGCCGTACGTGGAGGTACCGGGTTGTTCGGATGAAAAAGCATTGTCAAAGGTTTGTGGTCTGTGGTGATGGTAAAGTGACGACCATATAAGAAATCATGAAACTTAGTAACACCAAATACGAGAGCCAAAGCTTCTTTCTCGATCTGTGAATAATTTCTTTGCGCAGACGAGAGCAATTTGGACGCAAAGGCAATAGGGCGATAATGCGGTTCATCTTTGTGCGCAAGCACAGCACCGATCCCAAAATCCGATGCATCTACCATCAACAAAATGGGTTTCTGGGGATCGAATGGCGTAAGGCAAGTATTTGAAAGCAACGCCGATTTCAACCGGCGAAAGGCGCGTTTGCATTCCGTCGTCCAGACAAACGGAACACCTTTACGGCGTAAGCGATGAAGCGGAGCTGAAATGGAAGAGGCGTGGCGCACATATCTGTTGTAATAATTAATTTTTCCCAGCACACTCTGTAGCTGCTTCAAATTCCGTGGCGATGGCAAGTCTTGTATGGTATGGAGGTGCTCTGGACTGGGATGTATTCCTTGGGCATTGATTACATGTCCCAGATATGGTAGATCACGAGCAAAAACCACACATTTGTCCTTCCTCAAGCGAAGACCATTTTGTCGCAAGACCTGAAATAATGTTCTGAGATTGGCTAAATGTTCTTCTTCTGTCTTTCCGGAGATCACAATATCGTCCAGATAGTTTGCTGCAGTAGGGACTGAGGCACAAACAGTTTGCAGATATTGCTGAAACAATGCAGGGGCGGATGCACACCCGAATGGCAGTCTTTTGAATCGGTACAAACCAAGATGCATGTTAACCACCAAGACGCGCTGGGATTCGTCGTCCAGTGGTATTTGCAAGTACGCATCTGCTAGGTCCAACTTCGAAAAATATTTACCCGTGCACAGTTTGTCAAAGAGATCTTCCGGGCAGGGTAAAGGATAAGTTGCAATCACTAGTTGTGGATTCACTGTAGCTTTGAAGTCCACACAAAGTCTCAATTTTTCGGAAAGTTTTGGCAAAATTACTAAGGGTGAGGCCCAGAGAAAAGCCTGCACACGTTCAATTACACCTTGTGATTCCAAATCGTGTAATGTTCTTGCGACCTCATCACATAATGCGTGGGGAACATTGCGCGCTCTGAAAAATTTCGGGTGCGCGGTTACTTTCAGGTCCAAATGTGCTTCATAGTTCTTAGCGCAACCAAGGCCCGGTGCAAAAATGTCTGCAAATTCTTCACATAGACGAGAAACACTGGCTGAAGGCACAGTCTGGTTCACTGAGAGGACCTGATTGACTGTAGGCAAGTTAAACAACTGAAATAAATCTAAACCAAGCAAGTTCACTGCAGCAGAAGAACGAAGTACGTAAAATGACACAAGTTTTGTTTGTCCCTTGTATGTTGCATGAAGGCTGCTCTGTCCTAACACAGGGATCGTGTGACCGGAATATGTAGTTAGCTTAACATTTGCGGCACGCAAAGGAGGTGTGCCCAGCTGTTTGTATGTGTCTTTATTGAGCAATGAAACTGCAGCTCCGGTATCACGCGGCCATGAATGTCCAAATCTACAAAAAGATTATTGTCCTGCTGACGACAAGATCGACTGTCTCGTGCAACGTGAACAGACACTGGTACAGATTCACTTGCGACTGGACGGGATTTCTGTCGATGTCGACGCACACTTATTGTGGAACAAACACAGTCACTGTTAGACAGAGTGGCACTGGGCGGAGTGGAATTAACTACGTGAATTTCCATGGGCGAAGGTTCATGAGCCTGTGTATTCTTGGTTCGATTCTGATTCGAGCGCAAAGCAAAGGGCTTGGAATGGTTGTTAGTGTCTGATCTGAGCTTTTTCTGGCAAACACTTTGAACATGTCCTTTTTTATTACTGAAAAAGCAAATAGCTTGGCGTCCGGGCAATTCTCATGCGAATGTCTAGAAGCACACCGCAGGCATGACTTTAGCACTGCATTTGCTTGCTTGCACGGCAAACGTAGCGGTGAGCTTGGCGGCAGCTGCGCGGACGTGCGCGAGGGCTGTTTACTGTTCCGTGCAGCGCGCCCGGCGGGCTGGTTAACTTGACACATGGCTGGCGAAGTTTCAAATGATTCCTGACCAAAGTCAAGTGTGTCTTGCCGATCCAATATGTCCATCACTTGTTGAACGGAGGGATTGACTAGTTTCAAAATCTGTTCCCTGATACATACATCAGAAACGTTCTGTGCAATTGCATCACGCACCATAAGGGAGTCCACATTCACACTCAAAAGCACAATCTCTAGTAAGGCCTCGCAAAGTTGCAACCCACTCCCGATTAGTTTAACCGGCCATACGTTTTGTACAAAAGAATGTATACCTTTTTGCAACTACATTGACTGATTCTTTGAAATATACATCTAATGCAGACAAAATTTCGTCGTAGGACAGAGTTGCTACGTCGCGTCGGGGAAACAATATCACTATCACACGGTACATGGATACGCTGATGCAAGAAAGCAAAAAAGGCTGCCGCTCATTACCTTGAATTCTGTAGGCGGCGAGATGGAATCCAAATTGGCGTGACCACTCCGTCCAGCTTTCCAGTGCCGCATCAAAAGGACGAAAAGGTGGTGCAACTGCGTGTTGAGGCTGCGGTAGCGGTGAAGCGGCTGCCGCCGCATCGTTTTCCATTGCACGTTGACCCTGGACGAGCTGTCCAAGGGCATCCAATAAGGCCTGCGTCTGCTGATTCTGCAAGCGATAAAATTCGGACAGTACATCTGGAGATTGTGGCGAAGCCATGATACAATGAAATCAGTCTATCAACAAACACAAAATCCTCGTCGCCATGTGCTGTGTTGGCAGAAGAGCCTACACTGTGTTGCTAGAGGAGGCCGAAATGCACGCGTTTAAATACATGCAGACTGGCGTGAGGTCTGGAACAGGACAATGTCTTGAGAATTGCAATAAAGTACGAAAATCTTGTAATACTTAACTTTAATCCACAATTGGTGAACTTCTCTCTGGACTGTACATCATTTCCATATAAATATAAACTGGTAATGGCGCCTTGCTAGGTCGTAGCAAATGACGTAGCTGAAGGCTATGCTAACTATCGTCTCGGCAAATGAGAGCGTATTTGCCAGAGTAGCATCGATAGCAAAGTCGGCTGTACAACTGGGGCGAGTTCTAGGAAGGCTCTCTAGACCTACCGTGTGGTGGCGCTCGGTCTGCAATCACTGACAGTGGCGACACGTGGGTCCGACGTATACTAACGGACCGCGGCCGATTTAAAGGCTACCACCTAACAAGTGTGGTGTCTGGCGGTGACACCACACTATCACGTTACGTACATTGTTGCAATTCAATACTTGTACGAATATTCATTGGAAACCAAACTCTATATGAAGAAATGAACTTTAAAGACAAGCAATTTACAGAATGTTTTGGACGTGTATATGTGTCATAAAACAAGTGGGCGGCCAAGTGTGGTGACACGAACATGCGTCTGCAACGAAATAACTTATATGAGTGTCGTGGCTCGCAATGCTTGACACATCGGCATGTGAACTATAGTTGTTCCATCAGGTATTTACCTCATCGACGGAAGCTGTTGCACAGGGTTCTCTCAGCTGAAAATGGCTAGTACGACGGGTAATAATGACTCCCGGGCCGTAAAAATGGAGATTTTCTGCCACAGCTTCGGATTTTGTACAATAAGCACACACCCACTGCACCCAGACTGAAGACAAAAGCCACAGCATTCTTCGATAAGTGACACTCAGGTGAAAGTGTGACACTTACTGTGAAATCAGCACTAAGAAAGCGAGTGCACGCACGTGCGACGGTAGCTTCTAGCATGCTGATAGTTGGCGTCTAGAAATTAGCCGCCAAATCGGCCAGTGCGCCAGCACGAAAGCCGGCAGCGAGAATGAAGCAAACTGAACACTATTGTTAGCACGCTAAATTAAAACATACAAACAAATATAAAAAAACACTGTACGTCTCCATATCATGTCGACGTACGGCGTGGGGGCAATTGCGTACGTACAGGTAAAAACTGAGCGCCGGCCGGCCGCCACTTAAGTTGGCGAATAAAACTGATCGCCCGTGACAACTCTAAGTCCGGCCATCTGCACAATCTGGCAACACTGTAAGACGCTGAAGTGTTAGGAGGAAGTGTTGTCCACTTCCGAGATCTTCTCGGGTTGTGTGAGCCCATGGTCTAGTGGTAATCGTCGTGCATTCTAAACTTATCGTCGGCTGTTCGCGTCAAACTGCATTTTTTTTTTTACCACAATTCGGTCTAAAGTTATGATTCTGATTGAACATCGAAGATAATTCGCTTAACATTCTACACGCAAGTAATAACAAGTACTTCCAGAAACAATTCCGCAGGACAGCTCGTGGCTGCGTCGCAATCATAACAGCTTACGCTCGAGCGTTCCTTGCGCTGCAGCGGCTACCGGCCACCGGCCAGACGCCACCCGCCGCCTGAAATCCGGACAAGTGTTGGAACAGCTACGATGGTGAGGGAAGGGATTGCAGTAAGCGAGGAGGAACGACTGGAATCCGGAAGGGGAATAGGACTAAATATCTATGATGTGACTATCATCAACTTGTATGCCCCTTCAGGAAGTTCTCATCGAGCTGACATGGCACGTTTCTTCAAAGATGACCTGATATACTTGTTAAGGAAATCGCCAAGACAGTTATCACTTGGAGATGATTTTAGTTGTGTTTTAAATCGAAAAGATCAGTTACCTAATTTTAATTTCTCAAGTGAACTAAAACAATTAGTTACCGGTTTAGAATTAAAGGATATATGGGAAATCAAATACCCCTCCACTGTTGAGTTCACTTATGTCACGGCAACATCACGTAGCAGGATTGATAGACTATATATTTATAAAAATCTTGAAACTTCCGTGACAAAATTAGAAACCATTCCTACGTACTTTTCAGACCATTCAAGTGTCTTAGCTTGCATAAATCTAACAAGACAGCCGATTCACCAATTCAAGAATCAGTGGAATTTGAGCACTTCCTTGTTAGTAAATCATGATTTAGAGGATCTGATTAAAGAAACATGGGCAATATGCCTGCGAACCCGTAGTAGATATGCCACTGCTATTGACTGATGGGTTAAAATTTCAAAGCCAAAGTTGAGAAAAGTTCTTATTCAATACAGTGCCGAGAGCGCAAGGGAAATGAAATGCACTATAGAGTATTACTATTACGTTTTGAGAGATCTATATGATCAAGTCTCAGCAGGTTCCTCACTTCGGATGGCAGACATCAAAAAAGTCAAAGTCAAGTTACTTAATATCAAGAGAAGTCAAATGCGAGGGTTGAAAATAAAATCGAAGGCAAATTCGGTGTCAGAAGATGAAATTACTTCCCTATATCATTTAGTGAAGCATACGAAAAACGGGAGAAGGACTTTTATTGATGAAATTCGAACAAAACACGGTAGGATTCTCAGAACAGAGCAGGATATCATGGACGAGATTTATCGTTATTATTGCGAGCTATATTCTGTACATAAAAGTAGTGATGCTTCGTTGGAAGAATTCCTTGAAATCCTTTCCCCACAGCAGACAGAAGATGACAACGAACGTTTTCTCGAGGTTGTCAGTGAAGAAGACGTGTATGAGACTCTGTGCGCCTCACAACGAAAAAAATCCCCAGGACCGGATGGTGTGCCAGCAGAGTTTTACATCCGTTACTGGCCAATAGTAGGTGCGAAAATCACGGACATTGTAAATGAGGTTATTCAGGGTAAAATGATTCCGGTTGAGTTTAAGGAGAGTATAATTGTTCTGGTGCCAAAAAATAATGGAAACAAAGATTTAAATAATTTTCGTCCAATTTCACTGCTGAATTCTGATTATAAATTAATAGCTAGAATAATAAACAAGAGAATTTCATGCATTACAGATAAAATTATTAGTCAACATCAGAACTCTGTGCAAGGCAGAACCATTTTTCAAAATCTAGCGGAATTCAGGGATATCATTGCAATAACTTCTGTAACAAACATAAGGTGTGCTTTATTGTTTTTAGATTTTTATAAAGCGTTCGATGTAGTAAATCATGAATATCTTCTCCAGACATTGAAGAAAATAGGGTCATACAGTTGATTAAGAACATAGCAAATGGAATAAATGCTAAAATAGCGGTGAATTGTCAACAATCAAGGCCGATGCAAAAACAACAAGGTGTCCCTCAAGGAAGTCCTCTGTCCATGTCGCTCTTCGCCATTTCGCTGGAACCTTTCCTCCGACATGTCCATGCTACATTAAAAGGATTAACATTATCAGGAAATAAAACAGTTATAGGAGCCTATGCTGACGATATAGGGGTCATTATAAGGAATAATGACGAGGTAACTGTGGTGTCACCGCCAGACACCACACTTGCTAGGTGGCAGCCTTTAAATCGGCCGCGGTCCGTTAGTATACGTCGGACCCGCGTGTCGCCGCTATCACTGATTGCAGACCGAGCGCCGCCACACGGCAGGTCGAGAGACACTTCCTAGCACTCGCCCCAGTTGTACAGCCGACTTTGCTAGCGATGGTTCACTGACAAAATACGCTCTCATTTGCCGAGACGATAGTTAGCATAGCCTTCAGCTACGTCATTTGCTAAGACCTAGCAAGGCGCCATTATCAGTTACTATTGATCTTGTGATGCATGTACCGTTAGACCGACGTTCACCCTTAATGGATTAAAGTTATGTATTCCACCAGCTACGTCCGTTTTTCTAAACTCTAATTTCCTTGTCCTGTTCCAGACCTCACGATAGCCTGCGTGAGCTAAAACGCGTGCCATTCGGCTTTCTCTAGTATTCCTGGGTAGGCTCTCCTGCCAATCCACAACAGTAACCACGCTAGCGACAGTGATTGATTCGTACTGTAGAGCATCTGGAGCCAATGCAAACGAAAAAATAGTAAGATGTTAAATCTCAGAGGTTTTGATAATATCAAAGTCGAGTGGGTAAAATTAGTCCGACAACATAAAACATTTGGGATCACCCTGACAGCATGCCCTATGAAAATCACGGCTTTAAATTGGAAAATTGCAGCAGATAAAGTGCAAGGAGCCATTGTAGAGAATTTAACTCGATATATGAACCAAGTTCAAAGAACACAGTATATCAACTCATGCATCCTTGCTAAGGCTTATTATACTGCCCAGCTGTTTGCAATACCGAGAATGATAGCGAGGAGATTAATGTCCAAAATCACCAACTTTTTGTGGCGAGGTGAAGTGTTCAGAGTACCTGCTAAAGTAGCCACTTTAGATCCTAAAAATGGTGGACTAGGATTAACTGATATAACGGATAAAGCCTCTGCTCTTTTTATCAAAAGGCAAGTTAATTTAATAAGAGACTCGCAAGAAAGCATAACCAGCCAACTTTTCGAGATCATTAAACCTCCAAGCCTGCTTCCCACGATTGACGTGCAGAATATTAACAGTCGCTTACAGCACGTGAGGATTTTCTATGTTGAGTTTAGTTATGTCAGTGTCGAACTCAGGCAGTCCCGACACTTAAAATCGAGAGCCATAAAGCGGCAACGAAAGAAAAGCGAAGGAAGAAACAAAATAGAACGACAGTTTCCAAACATTGAGTGGACTGAGATTTGGAAAAACATTAGTTCTAATGTGCTCACGTCTAATATGAAAACGTCATGGTACAAGACAGTTAACAACATAGTTAGCACCAATGAAAGACTGCACGCAATCGGACTCTGTGAAACAAATTTATGTCAACAATGCCATCTAGTTGACACACTAATTCATAGATATACTTGCAGTGGTCACATGAATAGTTGGAAGTGAATCCGGGAGCAAATAGCTCTGATTACAAGAACATATTGCTGTCATTGATACACAGGCGTGAAGCACGCTATTTCCCGGAAGCAAAAAATAACGCTGTGTACTGGTTGCTGGGAAATTTTGTTAACTACGTCCTTAACAAATTAGGATCCGATAGCATCATAGAGTTCAAGGTACACATTCTGTGTGAGTACCACAAAATCAGAAGCTATTCGAATCACAAGAAAAGTTTGGTAATATGCAAAAAATTTTATTTGAAAGAATGGGCATTAGTTAATATAAAAAAAAGACTGTGTTGACAGTGATGTATTGTAGTTACCTTAAGGATAATGTTTAAGGTTTTACAGTATATTTATGATGTGTGCTTTTTCTACTTCAGAGAGTAGTTTTTTGAAATTTATAAGCTAATGTACAGAACGTATGTGACATTGAGATTGTGTGTCTAATAGTGTCAAAATACAAAACATTAAAAGTGCATTATTGGCTTATACTAGAAATTTGGAAATAGACAGTTTTCATAGAAATGTCCTCATCGATTGGTTAAAACCATAAGATTCTATCTGATAAATGTAATATTCAAGGGCTGGCACATTGCACTGTTCATTTTTGCACTGTGGTGTGTAAGTCAGTTTCGCAGTGAAAGACTGTTTATATACATCTGATCACTTCAGATACTTAAGATTCAATTAATGTCCAGAAAGTGTAGTTGGAAGGCTAGTCAACTTTATTATATATCTCCTTTCCGCCATTCTCAAGTATTTCAGAAATTGTCTAATATGATTATTAAATTGTTTTATATTTAAAATTATCCCACCAATTTGCTGATATCCATCATAAAGAACTAATTATGCCTCTGTAAAGATTGCAACTCATGTAATTCAAAGTGCAAATTTTACTTCTTCAGGTTGAAGTTTGAATGTCTTTAAAAAAAATTTTCTTGATGTTTAACTTAATTCTTTCTGGTCATTTCGTCAGTAACACAATCTTCTGTTGTCTTTCCTTGACGTCAGCGTAATTGAAATGATCAAACCGAATGCATAACTTGGTATGTATTTGGAATGAGTAACATTGTTTTTTTTAATAAATGTTTCTATTAAAAAAAAGTGGTAATCGTCCTGCACTCTAAACTTATAGTCGCCTGTTCGCGTCCAACAGCATTTTTTTTTTTTACCACATTTCGGCCTAAAGTTATGAGTCTGATTGAATATCGAAGATAATTCGCTTAACTCTCTACACACAAGCAATAACAAGTACTTCCAGAAAGAATTCCGCAGGACAGCTCGTGGCTGCGTCGCAATCATAACAGCCTACGCTCGAGCGTTTCCTCGCGCTGCACCGGCTACCGGCCACCGGGCAGACGCCACCAGCCGCCTGAAATCCGGCGCCGCCCATGTGAACGCGGCGCCACACTGTCAGTATATGTATCAACTGTCATTATCGGATTTGAAGTTCTAGTTATCATGTTGCAGTTAAGCATTGGATCTTGCTTACTTGAAAATCATGAACTACAGTTAAGCATTGTAAAATTGAGTCGCAAGTGGAAAACGGTGTAACATCTGCAACACAACGTTTACTTTTGGTATAACAGAGGGTTGAATGCAGAGGAGGCTGCTAGAAAGGTTTGAACTGTGTTTGGAGCGAGTGCTTTTGGGAAAAATACGCCAGAAAAGGATATTCTTGTTTCAACAAAGATCGTTCTGGCATGAGTGATTTTACACATTAAGGAAGTCTCGACTACTGATATATGTGATAGATTACCATTTTACCATCATGCAACATTTGCATTCAACAGGCAAAATTCAGAAGTCTGGTGTAGGAGTACTGCATGCTCTAATTCGAAACAACTAAAATCAACGGAGTGACTATTATTGAACGTCATCATGTCGCTCATTGAGCATTCCTATGCAGTACTGTTACTGGTGACGCGTTATGATGCCTTTATCGTTAACTTCCTAAGAAGAAATGAAAGGCTGAGCCACACCAAAAGACGTAAACTAGAGCAAAGAGTAGTGTGAACATAATATTTTACATCTGATAGCTCCAAAAGTGTGTTTTGGGCTACGAATTCGGCCCCAAGGGATGTGTGCAACACAGCTGGAATTTGTCAACAACTGAGACACCTTTCGGTCGCAGTGTAAGAAAATCGAGCAACAAAACTACATCACCTATGCTACTACATGATAACGCACTACGTTGATTTGAGAAACAAAACTATGCAGGAGATTGATAGGAAAGTCGTCTCTCCGGCACTTGTGTTGATAGGGAAGTCCTCTCTCAATCATTCGTCCCTCTCGTCATATATTCGTAATATTTTACCTTTCCCGCTCTTGATCGATCAACCGTCAAGGCAATTCATTTCTAGACGAAAATACTCTTAAAACTACTCTGGTTTAATGACATCGTTAGAACCTGTAGGTTTCTACGCGCGTAGAATTTGTAAACAACTTTTACATTGCCAGACTGTTTTAGATATCGTGAAAGAAAATTATACTGTTGATTAATTTCTCTTTGATGATTACTGTTGCGTTTAGTAAACTAATAGAAAATGCAATTAAAATGTTCACTGTACTAATACAAATTAAATTCAGCTTACTACAGAAACATCACGACGGCAGTGTATCTTAATAAAGGATGAAGTGTCTGTAAGACGATTGGGCCTATTTTAACACGAATTAGTAGAGTTCGAAAACATCTGTTTTTACTTCATTTCTGTATCATTCGCAAGTATTATGAAAATATGGCATTTCATAGATAAAATTATGTATTCACAACAACAAAAAATATGTCGGCAGAAAATAAAAGTGGCACTATGAATTTGGCAGTACCTTAAGATTTTCACTCTGACACTAAGGGTTATTAAAAGTAGCAAGACGAATTTTGCTCGAGCGTTGTCCCTTACTGGGTTTGTATCTCTGCTGGGTTTGTAGCTCTGCTACAAAAGAATTAAAAATCTGGCTTTCAGCGAGTCTTGAAAGGCGAACGAAAGCAGCCTGCAGCTGGTAGCCAAGAAATGTTACATGGGGACTGCTTTTTTCCTAAAGTGGTAAGACATCCTTTTGTTATTGAATTGTTGGCAAATGTAAGTCAGACATGTACTGTTGGTCTAAGCGTTTCGGTTTGTTGAATTTGTACCAATGATTTTTCTACAGGTTTTTTCTGTCCCAAATAGAGAGCTGAAGCCTCACATTAATATTTTCTCGTAATCTTGGTGAATTTTGCTCATAGTATTTTCGAATGAGTTCCAGAATTTTTCGACATTTTCTGTGTTTTTCTTATTTTCGTTGTTGGTGGGGGTATGTGCATTGATGAGTGTATATTTTTTACTGAGGCTCTGAATGAGCATAGTCATAAGTCGATTGTTGATGTTCCGGCCGCGGTGGCCGAGCGGTTCTAGGCGATTCACTCCGGAACCGCGTGACTGCTACGGTAGCAGGTTCGAATCCTGCCTCGGGTATGGATGTGTGTGATGTTCTTAGGTTAGTTAGGTTTAAGTAGTTCTAAGTTCTAGGGGACTGATGACCTCCGCTTTTAAGTCCCATAGCGCTCAGAGCCATTTGAACCATTTGATTGTTGATGGGTATTCAAAAATAGTTGAAATGGCTCTGAGCACTATGGGACTTAAGATTTGTGGTCATCAGTCCCCTAGAACTTAGAGCCATTTGAACCATTTGTTTGTTGGTGGGTGTGATTTCTTTGACAGATTTGATGATAGATCTGTGTTTGAGAAATACATTGCCGAAGATTGGTATGCCTTTCGCTACCTTTTGTTGTATTTTTCTCTTGAAGTGCATTGGTTTCCGCAATGCAAGGTTTCACTGTCAGGTAGTCGTGGTTCTCGAAGAGCAAGGGTGAGAATTTTTTGTCGGTCGATTTCTTTTGTGAGATTATTTCGTTTTCGTGCTTGGATCAGTGTATCGATGTTTGGTTTTCAAATGCATGTTTTCTGCTTGTAGGGAAATTTACCAGCGATCTTAAATAATCTCAGCCGTACTAACCTGGACTCCCCAGAATCCGAAAATCCGGCTGCCGCCTGTCGACAGCCGGGTTGTGTACCATCTGGGGTAAAGTTGACTTTGCTTGCACAGTTCATGTTTGCTTGAGTTTCATTGGTTTGGTTTGGGTAATACCAAGACCGGACATGACCAGAGGGTGTTGAAGCCTTTGGAAACAAATATTTTCAGCCGAGGTCATTGAGCTAACAGTCAGTGACCAGAGTAGCGGTGATTTTCACTCAGACGTGTCTGGATTTTGTGTTCAACGGATTGAATAGCCGTGCAGGATTGTGTTGGTGTTTGGTTCACCCCAAGGATTTGATTTCCTCGGTACCACCCATATGGGGGAGGGTTTCCCCTATCGGCCGCACGGGATTTTTATTATTATTCTTTTCATTATGTCATCAGCAAATCTCATATGGTGTAGCTTCCCACCACTGAATTACATGTGTATTGTTCGATTCAGTACTTCCATCACATAAATATGATTACAATTACGTTACATTGCTGCTAGTAGACATATTTCTCACTTTTTCTTAGACCGTTGCAACCTGTTACTCAATCATAGGAATTTATGTGCGCAGCATTGTTGCAATACAGACGTTCAAATTATCCGATTTCTGTAATTTCATTTCGATACCAGATCGTTCTAATCGGATTCATTTAGTCAGTCTTAGTGTGGATATCCGACTACGACTCTCATCATGTGATAGACTGGGTAAACCACATTGTTAATCGACTGTGCGGCTGGTCTCGGCGGAGGTTCGAGTCCTGGCTCTGAGCACTATGGGACTTAACATCTATGGTCATCAGTCCCCTAGAACTTAGAACTACTTAAACCAAACTAACCTAAGGACATCACACAACACCCAGTCATCACGAGGCAGAGAAAATCCCTGACCCCGCCGGGAATTGAACCCGGGAACCCGTGCGCGGGAAGCGAGAACGCTACCGCACGACCACGAGCTGCGGACGGATGTGTGGTTTTGTCCTATGGATATTTTAGGTTAAGTAGTGTGTAAGCTTAGGGACTGATGACATTAGCAGTTAAGTCCCATGGGATTTCAAACACATTTGACCACACATTCTTAATCGGACTGCTGAATATAGATCACTTATCTATGACAGGGCCTGAATTCTTAAACACTGTCGAAAATAATAATACAACGTGCTTATTACAAATAAGTTATTTAAATATAAATATATGAACTATCGAGATAACAGTAAATTTACAGGGGCAGAGCACCATCCATCATAGCAGAGCAGTGCGAGATTGGTTTCAGGGCCAACAGAGGATAAAGATGTTGCTGCTTGTTCCACGATCACCGAACATCAACCAAATAGAGACTATGTGGGCAGAGATAACAATGCCATTGCCATGTGGACCTACAAATGCAAGCGACCTTTAGACGAATATAGAAAACGTATGGTGGGACATAAACCATCACGCTACACTGTCGACGACGTGATGAAAACAATGCCCCAACGCCTTCGAGAAATCTTACGTAATGCTCGTGGGTGGGTTGGTTACTAAAAGTGTACTCGTCCACAAAACCCATGTGGACAGTTATCTGATAATGGGTCAAACTTTGCTTTGTCGCAGCTCTTTAGCATTTACTTTCAGTCACTTCCTTATAATTCTTGCAATGCAAGGTAATTGAAAAATCTCATTCACTCGACGCCAACTGAGGAATTCACTGGCGCATGTGTTGTTCAACACATAGAAGTTGTCACCCTCACTGGAATCAATGACTGTTTCTGCCTGTGTGTATGTGTGTGTGTGTGTGTGTGTGATTTCAGTGAGCTGCCTGCGTGTTCTTATAGTAACCAACGTGAGACTCTACTCACAGGTGCCATGGAGCAATTGCAACGAGTATCATGTCATTATTCATCAGAATATTAACCAGTGATGAAATGTCCACTCTATTTGAATCCCAAGAAAATAGGAACCTTCTCACAAAGGAATGTGAGGTGATATCAAAATTTATCCAATACACAAAAATTAACTTCAGGGCTTTCATGTATGCAGTAGTAGCACACAAGGAAATATTATGTCTTGGAAACGTATATTTCATTTCCTCTTCCAATATTAACGCCCTTGTTTTGGTATGAAGTAGAAAAGAAACACAAAAACTAAAGTTCTGAGAAGCATATCAGTCATTTCCTCTTCTCATATCATAACTTTTCTTTCAGTATGAAATAAAAAGATTAACAGTTTTAGGTTGTGAAGCATAATATGACACCAGATTCTTATTGTAGGCGCTATACGAAACACAAAAAGCAGGGAGCTGTCCATTCTTTTGTCCAACAGTCTGTCTCCTTACATACATTACTCCAGATAGGAGATTCTTATTTAAGGACTTGTGGGCATCAAGTTCTTCAGCAGCACAAGCCATATGTTACTGTGCTAATTACGGTATGGAAAAAAATGCAACAAAGTCGAGTTCCCCTAGAGCAGTGGGGATATTTGCACATGTCTGTATTCAGCAATGACTGCCAGCTGCCACAACACTTCAAGGAAACTTTGCGGCAGGCAACACAACCGTAAGTGCACTTCAGACTTTATTTAGTAAGACGTCAGGTGATAGATGGAACGTCAAATTGACGTCACTTTCCGAGTCCTATTCAATCCAGAATGAGGTGTTATTAAGGTAGTTGAGCGTTCTAGCAATTACACTTTTGCAATTTCCATATGAATATTCCGATAGCCAAAAGAACCAGTTAGTGTGAAACCATCCGGAACTGCATTAAAACCAGACTGCAAGAACTTGAGATGGTACGTGGACTCTTCTCCTCTCTGTATGACCTATAACTGTTATTTAGGATTCTTTCCATCCTAGGCGTAATGCAAATGGAACTTCAGAGGCGCTTTCCGGTATTCTTGACAAACATCAGCAACTTGTAATGACTACGAGTTACAACTGCGTGATGATAATGGGGTTTAGGTTGTCAGTAGTAGTGGTGGTGTTATGCCGTCAAACTACTTACAGTAACGTTAATAGTGACCCACATAATTTAGCGCTGACTACCTACTTGAGTAAAGATAGTGTTGTGGCGTCGTCGCTTCTCTTTATTTGGCTCAAATGGCTCTGAGCACTATGGAACTTAACATCTGAGGTCATCAGTCACCTAGAACTTAGAACTACTGAAACCTAACTAACCTAAGGACATCAGACACATCGATGCCCGAGACAGGATTCGAATCTGCGAACGTAGCGGTCGCGCGGATCCAGACTGTAGCGCTTAGAACCGCTCGGCCACCCCGGATGGCATACTTGAATACTGACCATTCGTTATTTGACTAAATATAAACCAAAATCTGATTCGCATGTAAATGACATGGGTTAGCGCCGGCACAAAGCAGTGACTAAGGGTCGGATGGCGTTGAAGTCCCGTTACAATTATGGCAAGACGAATGTTCGCAAATCACCTCTATTGCCTCAAAAAACAATTGCATCTTAAATATCGAAGGTCCGACGTCCACACTATCACAGCACGTGAAATACAGCAACGACGGCAGATGAAAATTTGTGACCGGCTGGGCTTCCAACCTGGACTTCATACTTACTAGACAGACGTGCTGATCACTGCACTATTATTTGTTTTAAAAAGTTTGAGAAGACTTTCATCACCAGGTAGGCGGAGGCAAAGAGGGCAGCAGTCGAAGATCCTAGGCCTGGCCACAATGCCTCCCCCATACTTGTCAGTGAGCAGCTGCATTATTCCCATATATTCCATGTTTTCACCCATATGTTCCTTTAAATTGTAGAACAAAACTGAAGTAGTAATTAAGGTAACATAAATTACAGATTGCCGCCTCCAATGGTGTGCATTCTTTGTAGAACATAACTTATAACAGTGAAAAGGGTGACAGAAAATGATATAACAAACATTCATTCAGAAATATATTCACAATTTAAGTTATTATGTATTGGATGCAAATGAGGACTGTAAGGAAGGCACCTAATTTTCAACAAATGAAAAAAATTTCGGAGCCGGCGGGGTTTTGCCAAATTAGAACAGTTCTGAGTTTATAACCGACGTAAAAGAGTATTCCAGGAATAAAAAAATGTAAAAGAATAGTGTTCTGCATGTAATCAAAACAACTGTCCACCTCTTCGTAGCCCACAAAAAGCAATAGATAAAAAAATTGAAACCATTCCTTATATTTGTTATTCTTCTTCAGCTTAAAATATTCTGCTGCAATATAAAACATGTACTCTTCTATGTTCTAAGTTTTTTTTTGTTACGACGTAAAACACAAACTGTCCCAGAAGCCACGAATAACTGTTATTCTTTGCGGACGGGTAATATTTCCAGTCAGCTTGTAAAGCTTCAGTTATCGGTATATGACTTTCTCCGGTTCTGTTGATAGTGCTAATTGCTTCCTAGTCCAGTTCCAAATTCTGATTCTGTTTTCACATAAGAAGATGTGCGCTACAGTTTCTACAAGCCAACATATGTCGCAGTATGGAGATGGTCTCAATCTGATTTTCCATAATCGTTCCGCTGAGGGTACGGTTTCGTTTACAACGTCGCACTGTACGGCGCTGACTCTAATTGGTAGAATTATATTGTTGATGTTTTTCCAGACGTTCCTCCAGTTTTTTGTAGGTTAATTTACCGGAATTGGTTAGTGAAGACGATGTCTGGTAATATAATCATAGACGGTTCTAGTGTTGGTTTGTGCTGGTGGAAATCTTATACAGCTCCAATCGCCATACTACTTTCGGACGTAATCTTGGCTGGCATGCTACTTTAACAGGAGCGCTCGTATCCCCACGATCTAACGAGGGGAACAGAAGTTTCGTGATGCCTGTCTAAGTGGCATGTATTAGTTTAAAAGCACGTCTTTAATTCCAGGTCCTCCGTTTTGCCTCTGCAAAGTCGCCATGTGGAAGGATACTTTGAAGATATTTTGTTTCCACACATACCAAGAGGCTACAGCAAATATGTTTTATGTGCAGTGACCTGCAGTATCGGTAATACTGCTACGACATGATATATTTTGCTAAGTATGTACGTATTTATAAACTCAACTTTCTGCAGTCGTTCTAACGATCACATGTCATGGTCCTTCAACAAGGTTCCGATGACATTAAGTTTCCGAAGACATTACGTTTTCGCTCTCAATTGTTCGTGGCCATGCGCTTGTGATTCACCCTTAACCACAATTCGAGTTGGAGTCTCTCTTCAGTTACATCTAACAAGTGCGCACCTATTGCACTATTGTAAGAACTGCGATGCAGTATTTTGGATTTAAAATTTTGTAAATTCGTGGTACGAACTTATGAGAACATGCTGCTTAGTTCATCGGTCCCTAAGCTTACACACTACTTAATCTAACTTAAACTAACTTATGCTATGGACAGCACACACGCCTATGCCGGAGGGAGGACTCGAACCTCCGACGGTGGGCAGTGTTGGGACACCGCAACCAACCTCTCTGCAGCACCTATCTACACACGCTCCTCATCAGACGCGAATTCCCATCATTTGCCGCATACCACATGCGCGGTACCCTACTCCCCCCTCCTTCCACCCCCCCCTTTCCCCTCCCCCCGCGCGTGTATGATTGCACGCGCACGCGGCCACACTGTATCCCCGCGAGGCTTCGGACGATGTCGTGCGTCTACCACTGAAAACTTTCGATGACCCGTCGAGACCCAAATAATAATACAGGATGTTTCAGGAGGAATAGTAAATATTGTAGGAGGTGGTAGTATATACTAATTGCAGAAAAAATGCCTATAACACCCTGTATGTAGATATGTGTGTGGTGTCTGTTCTTTCGAAAATGTCCAAAAGAAAAGACACTACGAATGCGGTTTCAAACCTGGACAGGCACAAATTTTCATCTCACGCCGTTGTTCTATTTTAATGCCCATGACAGCCTGGACATCTGTACTTCAATCTTTAATTGATTAACAAGGTTGTCTATTTCGATTCGTGGGGTCTGTTCTTTCGGAAATGTCCGAAAGAACAGACACACAGACACACACACACACACACACAAACACACACACACATTTTATCCTAAGTGCTATTCGGAAAATGTTTGGCAACTCAGTGATAGTGCCGGACCGGAGCTGCATCAACCTACTCATTTCACTAGATATTGTTGTAATTTTCTGAACAATTCCTGTTTAATAAGTGACAGCGACAGTGTCTCTCATCTTTTACTGTGTCGGAAACCTGCTTCTTTCTGCCCTAGCCTATACTATAGCAATGAGTGGTTGCTCACATTTTTGATACCTCACTGGACGTGCTACTGCAACTGTAGCCAAAGATTCAAATCCCACTGGAAAAGTATGTTTCAAGTCAGATGGTTTTGCTCCTCCCCTACTGTCATTGAAAACTATCACAACGAAATTAAGCATAGGTATCCTATGAAACGATTGAGTTCATACTGTGGTGCTGTGAAGATGAAAAAAGTAGTTTTACACAATTATCAGATGACGGATGGAATTTGTCAGATTCCACTAATTATTACTGCATTATTAACTGTTGATTCACAGGCGCTTTTCTGCTGCTTATTGTAACTGTTATTTGAATCTTAGAGCTGGAAGAATAGAAACATCAAATTTTCGGCATATGGAATGTTCGAATTCACCTTAACTCTTCACGTTTCGAGCATAGGCAGAATATCCGTAAGGAAAGCTGACATCATCCGCCTGTCTTCTGGCGGATGTTGCAATGACAGTGATCTCAAAAACAATATTGTACAGCAAAGATACATTGCCAACTCAACCACTGGAGAAGCTCCAAAATTGTGAATCGCGTCTGGTGAATACGCTTGCAAGACTTCGGTCCGATTAAGACAGTAAAACAAAAAATAATTGTCGCAGTTATTAATTTATGACACTTACTTTGCATTCAGTGCATCGATGTATTGCAAGTATTTGTACTCTAGCCCCTAAACATAGTTACAGAAATGCGAATAAGATTCATTGACATATAATGAGGATCTTGCGGCCCTTGCCATCCACAACTTTGAGACGAAGCTATAGTCACTTCCGAGGTCACTCACAGAACACATCAGCTGGTATCCTTCCTGGCAGTATAACTGAAACTTGGCAACAGCACAGAATATGTTTGGCAACTCTGTGACCGGCGAGTTACTTCCTTGATGGCACAGAACTATCCTGCTAAATTCACTTGATATTATCGTGTCATTTCAATTGAATACTGTTAGTGATTGTCTCTTGAGATGTGACTTAAGGATATCAGTTCATGCTTTTGAGTCAACGAAAGTGGTTCTACACAGGAAATACAACTACTCTCGTCTCTTATGTTGCGATTTATCTGCCACAGCGGCTACTGAGCTAATAAGTGCGTCAAACACCCGCACCTGTTCGCTAGCTCCTAGGTAACGTGTTTGCCTGTCAGGTGCACACTGCCTTTGTTCGCCTTTCAAGACTGGCTGAGAGCAAGATTTTTAATTCTTTTGTTGCAGAACTACAAGCAGGCAGGTACAAATTCAATGGGAGAAACGTAAGACAACGCTCTAGGAAAATTCGTCTTGCTACTTTTAGTAACCCTTAGTGTCAAAGCGAAAACCTTAAGGTACTGCCAAATTCATAATGCCACTTTTGTTTTCTTCCGACATACTTTTTGTTGTTGTGAATACATAATTTTATCTGTAAACTGCCACATTTGCATAACACTTGCAAGGAAATCATGTGAAGTAACACTTCACCAACTTGTCGGGAAGGTAGAAAAAGCACTAGCCTTTCTGGATGCTCTCTGTATCTTCCTGGATGTCGAGGGGGTTCTAGTTACACGACCTTGGAGTAAATGGTTAGAAATGAAGAACCTAGTGGTGAATGAACTCATAGATGAGCTGAATGCGGGAGACTAATCTTGAAAAGAATAAGTAGACGATTTATTCACAGTAAGACTTAGGAAATTTGTTAGTACTGTTAAACCTATGTGCACTGAACATTGTGAAAAAGTATTTGAAGACGAGCCCTACGAAAACAGGTGAAGTATTATTTATGGGGAAGCATGTCCAGCACACATACTGAAAAATTATGTTTCTCGAGAGGGTTGTAGTGTATCTAGAGGTAGCCCTGGATGGAAAAGTATTATGAACACCTCACATAAAGAATATCTTCCACTGCGAAAGATAATCTTATACGCACTAGAAGTTGCTGTAGGAAAAACTGGGGTCTAAACCCAGTACGTACTGGATATACACCCATACTAAAAGACCAATGATAAAATATTGGCCTATAATATGAACGAAGTCGAACAGAAGGTGGCTGCTAGGGAGTCTGGCAAAGTGCAGAGACTGGCCTGCTTTCACAAACAGATGGAATTAGCAGGACATCCGCTCTTGGAATGGATATAATGCTAGACATGCCCGCCTTACACCTGTGGCTTAACATGGAGGCAGCGGCAGGGATATAGAAATATCTAGATATAGTTAGAATATACGGAATCCCAAATCAGTAAAGCGATGGCTGGGTAAATGCCGACTAACTATACAATTACTTCTAGCTGTTTCAATAATCCTTGCCATGTAACAGTTGGAAGCAGGGAGCAGTGGAAAAACGAACCACTACACCGTGCAGGAGACATAATATACTGGTTTATTGACAGGTCGAAAACAGATTAAAGTACGGGGTCTGGTGTACTGCATAGCATATCTTTAGGGAAGATGGCCACAGTATTACACTTTTTTTTTCTGTCAGCATGTGCACGAATGAGAATTATAGTAGACCCTACAAAAATCGTAGCATCTACTTTTATTCAGACAGCCAAGCAGCTCTGAAATCTGTATCATCCCCTGCAACTAGATCAAAGGTCGTTGCAGAATGCCATGAAGCATTTTCTTTCGGACATGTCCGAAAGGACAGACACCACACATATATCCATATACAGAGTGTTTCAGGAGAAATAGTAGATATTTTAGCAGGTGGTAGTACAGACAAAAAAATTCCATATAAATGCGTCCACTTTTTATTGTGTACAGAAATACAGCTGTTAGTACGTAACCCAAACAAACTCAAAGCAAAGGCAAATGAGGACATTCAAAGTAGATTTTCAAAAATTCACTCAACAACTTCAATGCGCACTTAACTTCTCCTGATAACACCACGTGTAGCTCTACTGAGGTCGTCTTTGCGTTCTTTTATGAGGGCTGCACTATTCATTATCCAAACGGTCAAATTGACTCTTGGGCTAACTTTTTCTTTGTAGACTTCGCCTTTAATCATCCCCGCAAGCACAAATCCAAAGAGATAAGGTCCGGGGACCTTGAAGGCCACGGAAAGTGCCCATATCAAATGATCCACCTTCCGGGATATGTTAGGTTTGGAAAATGTGTCACCTCACAACTAGAATGTGCAGGAGCCCTGTCATTTTGGAGGACATACGCATTCTTGTAGCCAAATCAACCTGCTTCTCGGTTCTTACAATAGTGCAATAAGTGCGCACTGGTTAGATATAACTGAAGAGAGACTCCAACTCGGATTGTGGTTAAGGGCGAATCCCAAGCGCATGGCCACGAACAATTGAGAGCGAAAACGTAATGTCTTCGGAAACTTAATGTCGTCGGAACCTTGTAGAAGGACCATGACATGCGATCGTTAGAACGACTGCAGAAAGTTGAGTTTATAAATACGTACATACTTAGCAAAATATATCATGTCGTTGCAGTATTACCGATACTGCAGGTCACTGCACATAAAACATATTTGCTGTAGCCTCTTGGTATGTGTGGAAACAAAATATCTTCAAAGTATCCTTCCACACGGCGACTTTGCAGAGGCAAAACGGAGGACCTGGAATTAAAGACGTGCTTTTAAACTAATGCACGCCACTAAGACAGGCATCACGAAACTTCTGTTCCCCTCATTATATCGTGGGGATACGAGCGCTCCTGTTAAAGTAGCATGCCAGCCTAGATTACGTCCGAAAGTAGTATGGCGATTGGAGCTGTATAAGATTTCCACCAGCACAAACCAACACTAGAACCGTCTATGATTATATTACCAGACATCGTCTACACAAACCAGTTCCGGTAAATTAACCTACAAAAAACTGGAGGAACGTCTGGAAAAATATCAACAATATAATTCTACCAACTAGAGTCAGCGCCGTACGGTGCGACGTTGTAAACGAAACCGTACCCTCAGCGGAACGATTATGGAAAATCAGATTGAGACCATCTCCATACTGCGACAAATGTTGGCTTGTAGAAACTGTAGCGCACATCTTCTTATGTGAAAACAGAATCAGAATTTGGAACTGGACTAGGAAGAAATTAGCACTATCCACAGAACCGCAGAACGTCATATACCGATAACTGAAGCTTTACAAGCCGACTGGAAATGTTACCCGTTCGCAAAGAATAACAGTTATTCGTGGTTTCTGAGACAGTTTGTGTTTTACGTCGCAACAAACAAAAACTTAGAACTTAGAAGAGTACATGTTTTATATTGCAGAACATCAAATGGTTCAAATGGCTCTGAGCACTATGCGACTTAACTGCTGTGGTCATCAGTCCCCTAGAACTTAGAGCTACTTAAACCTAACTAACCTAAGGAAATCGCACACACCCATGCCCGTGGCAGGATTCGAACCTGCGACCATCGCGGTCGCCCGGCTTCAGACTGTAGCGCCTAGAACCGCTCGGCCACAGCGGCCGGCGCAGAAGAACATTTTAAGCTGAAGAAGAATAACGAATATAAGGAATGGTTTCAATTTTTTTTTCTATTGCTTTATGTGGGCTACGAAGAGGTGGACGGTTTTCTCGATTAGATGCAGAATTCTATTCTTTCACTTTCTTTTATTCATGGAATATTCATTTACTTTGGTTCTAATCTCAGAATTGTTCTAATTTGGCAAAACCCCGCCGGCTCGGAAATTTTTTTCATTTGTTGAAATATAGATGGCTTCCTTACAGACCTCATATGCATCCAATGCATAATAACTTAAATTGTGAATATATTTCTGAATGACTGTTTGTTATATAATTTTCCATCACCCTTTTCACTGTTATAAGTTATGTTCTACAAAGAATGCACACCATTGGAGGCGGCAATCTGTAGTTTATGTTACCTTAATTACTACTTCAGTTTTGTTCTACAATTTAAAGGAACATATGGGTGAAAACATGGAATACATGGGAATAATGCAGCTGCTCACTGACAAGTATGGGGGAGGCATTGTGGCCAGGCCTAGGATCTTCGACTCCTGCCCTCTTTGCCTCCGCCTACCTGGTGCTGACAGTCTTATCAAACTTTTTAAAACAAATAATAGTGCAGTGATCAGCACGTCTGTCTGGTAAGTAGGAGGTCCAGTGTAAGTAGGCTGTTTATGTTTTCTCTATGTAAGTAGGCTGTTTATGTTTTCTTATTGGCAACGTTACGTAGCGCTCAATATGAAAATCACTGGCTGTGCTGTGTGCAGTCTGTGGCTGCTTTGCATTGTTGTAATACTCGCCATTGTAGTGTTAGGCAGCTGGCTGTGAACAGCGCGTAGCGTTGCTTAGTTGGAGGTGAGCCGCCAGCAGTGGTGGATGTGGGGAGAGAGATGGCGGAGATTTGTAATTTGTCATGAACTGATATATATATATTATGACTTTGATGATATTAAGGTAAATACATTGTTTGTTCTCTATTAATATCTTTCATTTGCTAACTATCCCTATCAGTAGTTAGTGCCTTCCATAGTTTGAATCTTTTATTTAGCTGGCAGTAGTGGCGCTCGCTGTATTGCAGTAGCTTGAGCAGCGAAGATTTTTGTGAGGTAAGTGATTTGTGAAAGGTATAGTTTAATGTTAGTCACGGCCATTCTTTTGCAGGGATCTTTGATAGTCAGATTGCGTTGCGCTAAAAATATTTTGTGTCAGTTTAAGGACAGTCGTGTATAATTGTTAAAAAGGGGACGTTGCACCAGGTTCGAAGCCCAGTCGGTCACAAATTTTCATCTGCCGTCGTTGCTGTATTTCACGTGCTGTGACAGTGTGGACGTCGGACCTTCGATATTTAAGATGCAATTGTTTTTTGAGGCAATAGAGGTGATTTGCGAACATTCGTCTTGCCATCACTGTAACGGGACGTCAACGTCATCCGACCCTTAGTCACTGCTTTGTGCCGGCGCTAACCCATGTCATTTACATGCGAATCAGATTTTGGTTTATATTTAGTCAAATAACGAATGGTCAATGTTCAAGTATGCCATCCGGGGTGGCCGAGCGGCTCTAGGCGCTACAGTCTGGAACTGCGCGACCACTACGTTCGCTGATTCGAATCCTGTCTCGGGCATCGATGTGTCTGATGACCTTAGGTTAGTTAGGTTTAAGTAGTTCCAGGTTCTTGGGGACTGATGACCTCAGATGTTAAGTGTCATAGTGCTCAGAGCCATTTGAGCCGAATAAAGAGAGGCGACGACGCCACAACACTATCTTTACTCAAGTAGGTAGTCAGCGCTAAATTATATGAGTCACCACAGTCCCATAGTGCTCAGAGCCATTTCAACAATTTTTGAATACCCATCAGCAATCAAATGGTTCAAATGGCTCTGATCGCTATGGGACTTAAAAGCGGAGGTCATCAGTCCCCTAGAACTTAGAACTACTTAAACCTAACTAACCTAAGGACATTACACACATCCATACCCGAGGCAGGATTCGAACCTGCGACCGTAGCAGTCACGCGGTTCCGGGGTGAATGCCTAGAACCGCTCGGCCACCGTGGCCGGAACATCACCAATCGTCTTATGACTATGCTCATTCAGAGCCTCAGTAAAAAGTATACACTCATCAACGCACAAGCCCCCACCAACAACGAAAATAAGAGAAACACCGAAAATGTCGAAAAATTCTGGAACTCACTCGAAAATACTATGAGCAAAATTCACCAAGATTACGAGAAAATATTAATGTGAGGCTTCAGCTCTCTATTTGGGACAGAAAAAGCCTGTAGAAAAATCATTGGTACAAATTCAACAAACCGAAACGCTTAGACCAACAGTACATGTCTGACTTACTTTTGCCAACAATTCAATAACAAAAGGATGTCTTACCACTTCAGGAAAAAAGCAGTCCCCATGTAACATTTCTTGGCTACCAGCTGCAGGCTGCTTTCGTTCGCCTTTCGAGACTCGCTGAAAGCCAGATTTTTAATTCTTTTGTAGCAGAGCTACAAACCCAGCAGAGATACAAACCCAGTAAGGGACAACGCTCGAGCAAAATTCGTCTTGCTACTTTTAATAACCCTTAGTGTCAGAGCGAAAATCTTAAGGTACTGCCAAATTCATAATGCCACTTTTATTTTCTGCCGACATATTTTTTGTTGTTGTGAATACATAATTTTATCAATGAAATGCCATATTTTCATAATACTTGCGAATGATACAGAAATGAAGTAAAAACAGATGTTTTCGAACTCTAATGTCGGTAATATCCTACTAATTCGTGTTAAAATAGGCCCAATCGTCTTACAGACACTTAATCCTTTATTAAGATATACTGCCGTCGTGATGTTTCTGTAGTAAGCTGAATTTAATTTGTATTAGTACAGTGAACATTTTAATTGCATTTTCTATTAGTTTACTAAACGCAACAGTAATCATCAAAGAGAAATTAATCAGCAGCATAATTTTCTTTCACGATATCTAAAACAGTCTGACAATGTAAAAGTTGTTTACAAATTCTACGCGCGTAGAAACCTACAGGTTCTAACGATGTCATTAAACCAGAGTAGTTTTAAGCGTATTTTCGTCTAGAAATGAATTGCCTTGACGGTTGATCGATCAAGAGCGGGAAAGGTAAAATATTACGAATATATGACGAGAGGGACGAATGCTTGAGAGAGGACTTCCCTATCAACACAAGTGCCTGAGAGACGACTTTCCTATCAATCTCCTGGATAGTTTTGTTTCTCAAATCAACGTAGTGCGTTATCATGTAGCAGCATAGGTGATGTAGTTTTGTTGCTCGATTTTCTTACACTGCGACCGAAAGGTGTCTCAGTTGTTGACAAATTCCAGCTGTGTTGCACACATCCCTTGGGGCCGAATTCGTAGCCCAAAACACACTTTTGGAGCTATCAGATGTAAAATATTATGTTCACACTACTCTTTGCTCTAGTTTACGTCTTTTGGTGTGGCTCAGCCTTTCATTTCTTCTTAGGAAGTTAACGATAAAGGCATCATAACGCGTCACCTGTAACAGTACTGCATAGGAATGCTCAATGAGCGACCTGATGACGTTCAATAATAGTCACTCCGTTGATTTTAGTTGTTTCGAATTAGAGCATGCAGTACTCCTACACCAGACTTCTGAATTTTGCCTGTTGAATGCAAATGTTGCATGATGGTAAAATGGTAATCTATCACATATATCAGTAGTCGAGACTTCCTTAATGTGTATAATCATTCATGCCAGAACGATCTTTGTTGAAACAAGAATATCTTTTTCTGGCGTATTTTTCCCAAAAGCACTCGCTCCAAACACAGTTCAAACCTTTCTAGTTGCCTCCTCTGCATTCAACCCTCTGTTATACCAAAAGTAAACGTTGTGTTGCAGATGTTACACCGTTTTCCACTTGCGACTCAATTTTACAATGCTTAACTGTAGTTCATGATTTTCAAGTAAGCAAGATCCAATGCTTAACTGCAACATGATAACTAGAACTTCAAATTCGATACTGACAGTTGATACATATACTGACAGCGTGGCGCCGCGTTCACATGGGCGGCGCCGGATTTCAGGCGCCGGGTGGCGTCTGGCCAGTGGCTGGTAGCCGCTGCAGCGCGAGGAAACGCTCGAGCGTAAGCTGTTATGATTGCGACGCAGCCACGAGCTGTCCTGTGGAATTGTTTCTGGAATTCTTGATATTGCTGGTGGGTAGAATGTGAAGCGAATTATCTTCAATGTTCAATCAGACTCATAACTTTAGACGAGGATCGAAATATGGTAAAAAAAAAATAATAATAATAAAGTTGGACAGGAACAGGTAACCATCCATTCTCAATGCACGACGATTACCACTTTTTTTACCAATTTATTTATTTTTTTAAATTTCTTTTTTTTTATTGTGATCTCATTTTGTTTGTTGTTGTTCGTTTCAATTGTTCGTGGCGGACGTCACCTTACGCCCGCTGAAGTTCGTTGTTGATCCATTCACTCAGTTTTTTTATTACAGAGGGCAGCTAACCCTCTGACCAAACACGCTGAGCTACCGTGTCGGCATGCTCGAGCGTAAGCTGTTATGAATGCGACGCAGACCACTAGACCACGGCTCACACAACCCCAGAACATCTCCGAAGTAGACAACACTTCCTCCTAACACTTCGGCATCTTACAGTGTTGCCAGATTGTGCAGATGGCCAGACTTAGAGTTGTCAGGGGCGATCAGTTTTATTGGCCACCTTAAGTGAACGACTCGGACTTAGTCTCTGTGGTGGCCGGCCGGCGGTCAGTTTTTATGTCTAAGACTGGACTTGATGAAAGGCCCCCAGGATGCCGTAAAGTTAAGAGTTACGAAAAAAACAAAAAATTAAACACCAAGCGACCAAAGAGTTGGCAAAGACATTAATTATGAAAGTGCGGGGCGCAGACAAATGTATGAAAAACCATTCAATTTCTGTACAGTTTTTTGTTTTTACTCTTACACTCTCTCGTATCTAGAAGGACGATGAAGATGTACGATTTTAGATAGAAGTATTGTGAGCTCTATGTATCACACGTGTGCGTGAATAATATTATATTGAACAACAGTATCAAGTATTTTTTATTGAAGTGAAGAGAAAAACGTACAAGGAGGCTTTTCTTGATTACGGCAAGCACCGGGTTCTCAGAGTCCGCAGCCAGCAGCTTCAGTTAAAATGTAGGGGAAGTCCGAAGGCCAAAAGATACAAATAAGCACAGAACATTTTGGGTCTTCAAACACATAGTCAATAAGATTTAGCAATTTATTTAATATATTTATTTTAATTACAGTATTTAGCTACATTACGGTTTGCAGCCAGTGGCAGACGTTCTGAAGATCTCAAATTCAGTGCATTTGTATCCCCACAATTATCTAAAGTAATTCCAGAAGCTACAACGTGATTTATAGTTGCTTGAGAAAATATATTATGGTAAAGCAAAAGAAATAAAATAAACTTAATGATCATATAAACTTTATGAGCTTTCTATGTATAGCATAATTTCTATGTGTGTAGCATGAAAGATATTTCATATAAGTTTAAGAAATTCATTTCAGATTAGAAGAAGAAAGACTACAAATGGTACAGGCGGACATCTTGAAGTAAATAGAGCAACAGATACATAAGAAATGAAGCATCTAAGCCGCTGTTATAAATGTAAAAACTCCCAACACTTTCCTCTTCCACATCGGAAAAGAGATGGAATGTTTTTTAACACATAGCAACAAAGCGAGTATGTTTTATGAATAAAAACCTGACGTCTGTCAAGAATACACAATTGCAAGTTTTCGGTCGGTCTGCCGACAGATTGGTGCGTGTGGAAGGTTCGACAGGATGCTACTGCCTCTTTATGTGATTCATTAAAACTTGCACTAGCTCTAGGTGCCCTTTGCACTTTGGTAACCATTGTTGGTACAGCTACCTCACGATCACTGATAGCAGTTTTTATGTGAACATTATCAAAGAGAGCACATCTGTTTGTTGCTATTAGGTCCAATATATTTACAGAATAACTATTATTATTATTCCTGATGCAAGTCTTTCAATTGGACTCTACCTTGACGACTTGCGAGTCCCGATCTCCAGTTCAACGTGGAATCCGGTTCATGTGTCGTTTCTGGCGATCTCTGAAAGCTCGCGAGAACTACTGTGTAGGCGCGGGGACCACCTCAAACTACCGGCACCGACAGCCACGACTCTGCCTGCTTGAAGCTGAGGCAGCTCGCCCTCCAGTGTGTTCGTTGCACCCTGTGATTCTGTTATCGTGCCTACTTTTGCTGGAGCTATTATTTTGCATGTTGTTGCTGTTATTTATTATGTAGTACTTAACAATTTCAGAAGGATGTTCATCGAAACTTATGAGTGGAAAAGACTTGGAGACTGGGAAACTTCATGGTATTCGGTTGCCCGTTGGAACTGCTGCAGATCTGAATATAAACAAAAACACTATTGTGTAAGTTGGCAAGTAAATGTTGAAGAAAGAAAAGGAAGCTGGAAAAACTTTAACGATAGAATCTCTTGCGGGGGGGGGGGGGGGGGGGGAGGGGGGGCGGCGTTGTATGGATAAGCGGATTATCTATATAGATTCACTTGCTAAGGATGCGGTACGTCGTGATACTTAGGCTTTTCCACAGCAGGAGAGAACATTCGACATTCAGCAAGTTATTGGAATCTTTTTTTTTTTCTTTCAAGTTTTGACAGTTTTGGACCACCTAGCATTTCGTATTGCCATTTCTGTGGCCGACGGTGTTCGTGGAGGAGGAGGATATACTGCAACGCGATCTCACAGGACAGGACCAACGCTGACTAACACACGTAGAGCATCGCGCAGAAAGTGTGGCAGAATGAAGCCGTTTTGGAGAATTCAGTGAAAGAGATTATTATTTCGTCAAATAACTACAGTGATAGTTACAGTGATACTTCGAACATCTGTCACGGCAACGATAGTGATGTGAATGGAGTGCCAGTATCACCATAGAAATGACGTACAGTACAAGTGGAGTCAGCTAAATGTTTGAATTGCGCTGTATGGAAGGAAGTAACTACTCTGCGATATTATATTTTCTTAAATTTCCACATTTTAATAAGTATATCGGCAACTAACTTCACATGAAGTTATGAAGTTCGTCACAGTATTTCAGTATGTACCACAAATAATAAATATTACAATTTATAATGTAATTGCTATAATTTTGAATTACCTTTTTATATTCTATTTTTCTATCTCCCAATAACGATTGTATTTATGATTCATCTCTACCTCAACTTTTTGTTATTTTAGAAATAAGCAGTAGGGCAGGTCGGTACTTGACGCGCGAGAAGACCATTGAGCTTCATCTTTAAATGAAATTATCTCGTGTTAAGAAATTGTGACACAGTTCCGGTTCATGGTGGATGAAAATACTATGCATTCCTAAGACCTAATGCGCTTAATGTGATCACTTGGCCTTCAATGGCAAAAAGTTTCCCGCATGTCGAAAATTCGCTAATGTCGTCAGAAAATGCATTTTCGTAAAAGGTACGTATATCGCCTTACTGTTTTGTTGCCGCTAATAAAATTAAAGTGAAAACACAGTGCAGCTCTTCCAGAATTCAGTGATGCCAATTCCATGTTTACACATCGTAAAATGAGGCTGGGCTAGCTACTTGCGTTGGAGTGTGCTCGACATCTGTCGATACGCCGAATCCTTCGATACAGTATCGAACCTCTTCGAATAATCTCGTGACATTCAGCTCACGCGGTCCAAGTGCAAAGGATGTTCGAGAAAAAACGAACTACCCATAACAACAAGCTACGGCTCGTTTAAAATCGACAGTTTGGTGAAACTGAGAAGGAGATAGCGTTAAATCTTACCACTGCAAAAATACCTGTTGCATTTGAATAAATCTGCAGCAACAGTTCTCATACAGTAGCGCTATGTACTTACGCTAATTTTTAAGTAAAGGTAACCGGCAAAGGTGAAAATGCTGTTCTCCGAAAAAAATTACCACACTGAACCCCGGACAATATTCCACTTGTTTATGAGGCACTAGTGATTTACCAAGTGGATTTCAAAACAGCATTTCAGTCTTTGTATAAAAACCATCATAATAGCTGGTGAAAACTTTACAAATCAGTTTGTAAACCAGATGGAAACATTGAACTGAGACAAGGAAGAAAATTAATCAAGAACTAAATGTCCGAATTTACGAAGTATTGTACGATATTCCATTGCCTGTGTGGTTCAAAATTACGATTCTGTGGTCCTTTGGAAAAGCATGCACCCATACTTCGTAATTATGAACACACAGGCACTGCAATATCGCACTTATTCATCAACACCCGGCAGGCGACTGGCAATTAAAATGTCTCTGCTGTACGGGAATATACGTAATGAACGTACGAGTGCAGCCTGCAGTTGCAAAGTTCCAGATATGAGCCATTTGTATTTACTATTTTCTTGATTTTTGCAAGGTTTAATAAGGTGAATAAGAAAATGCAGACTGAAAACCCCAACATATTTAAATTACGAAGAAAATGTACGTGCGGCAGTGAAAACCATTGCAGACTTTCATCTGAAACATGAACTTGTCATTAATGTAGGAGAAAGTGAATTTCACTTTAAAAATTTCAGATACTTTGAACCGTTAAAAACCATGTAATCCGCCGTGAAGTTGCTACATCAATGGCTAGGTCGAAACTTCTTGAAAGTAGCATTAATGTATTCAAATTAAGTTGTCTAGATTTCTACACTGAGGCCACAGTTCACAAGCGTCAGCTTATGAAATGCCACACAATCGCCATCGTAAATGTTTCCGTTTGCTCCTAACCGGGGCCCTCCTTCATGTTACGTTGGTCCTTGTTAATTATTGTTCTGCTTCCAGGTTTCGTCTTCTGTTGTAATGAGAAGCCAACGAAAACCGTCAGCCTACAAACGTACATGCAACGCTAATGTTGGGACTTCAAATCAGTGTAACATTAACGTGCGCGTTTCACGTTTATGTACATTTCCCAACACTTGCAGAAAGAGGCGTACTAAAAAATGACACGATTTTGGAGAAATATTTAATGCAGCGTATCACTGAAACAGCGTATTTTCGTAATACGTAAGTATAAATACGAAAAGAACCAGATATGGCATGTTAGTTTTGCACAAGGACGAATGCCAATGTGACTGGTGGTCCGATAATCTATTACAAAGGCAAAGATGTAAAAAAAAAAAAAAAAAAATATAGGTTACAGCAGCGCTCGAACCATCGTCCACGGCTAATTAAATATAGTCGGCAACATTATTATTATCATTCATTCCTAGAGTTTCCATAAAGCTTTTACCTCCAGTGCATTATTAATTATTGACATTTAATCATAGAAAATCGTACGGTGACGTGTGTATAATAAACCTCCAGTGTGCCGAAAACAACATTTACGGCCCCTACACATGCACCAATTTATCGTCCGACCGACCGATTTTGTGGCAGCCTAACACACATCCCGACTACAGAGCCGCCCTGTTATTTTGTTTCCCTTAAGTTCATTGAACTACATCTGTGAGCTCGCGCTTGGTTTTACACAGAAACAAAACGGGGGCGGTCTTGACTGTGTTAGAGGTAACAAGGCCAAACAAAGCCGAGAGAAAGCTGTGAGCAAAGAAGTGGCTAATGCAAGGGAAGAAATTCGCCCATATTCTGTTACTTAACCAACTGGGAGCAGACGATTTTCGTAATTATTTAAGAATGGGTGAATCACGCATTTCGGAGCTGCTGAACGTCACCAAACCATTCTTAAGAAAAATAATGCAGTCAAGGCAGAGGTTTAATGTTGATAATGTTATTATTAATTTATTTATAGCTGTAACATAAAAGATGACCTGTAAATTCAGGAGACTCATTTCAAATTCGAGAAAGAAATACTACATGTAGTGGTGGTGCACATCATCTAATAAATACAACAGATGCATAAGAAATGAAGCATTTAACAGCTGTTAGAATTGGAAAAAAATGTCCCACACTTTGCTCTTCATAGCAGACGGCTAGGATATCGGTTGGACTTTTTAACACTTACAACAGTGAAGCAAGTAGATTTATGAATTAACGTCCATGGAATGTCGATATTTCAGTCTTTAGATTTTATTAGTATCGGAAATGAAACCTGAAAACAGAAATACAGAAGGCCGACAGACTTTACATCTTTCTATGTGCCATACGAAACCAGACGGATTCCTTAAAAAATGGAACAAGTGCTTCTTTTCTTGCATCTCTATTGCTATACTCCTCTCACGATGTGTTCCACTAACATCTGAATCCTTTAAATTCCTCTAAAAACTCCGCCCTTAAAGTTTCGTCCGCCACGCATCCTGTCATGTATATCAGAGCAGTATTTAATCTTGCGCGCAGTGACGAAACGCGAGCGGTTGGCACGAAAGCGCTACACACGACACGTTCGCTGAATCGGGTTAAAGAAAACGAGCGTACGGCATCGTGGGCCCGGAGTCCCCCATTCGGGGAAGATCGGCCGCCGAGGGCAAGTGCTTATTGCATTCGACTCCACATTGGACGACTTGCGCGTCGGAGATGGAGATGAAATGATGAGAAGGACAACACAACACCCAGTCGGTGAGCAGAAAATTCTCCTGTACCAGCCAGGAATCGAACTCGCGCCCTTTCGTGTGGCATTCTGCCGCGCTGACCACTCAGCTATGCGCGGCCGCTGTGTCAGAGAGCCAGGGGGGTGGCTGTTGGCTGGCGCTACGCTCCCGACATCCTGGCGCTGCACGTTCGTCGGTCGGTCGGGCAGTCTACCGACATAGCTCCAATTAGATGGTCGGCCGCTTGGTGCGTATGTAGGGCCGTGAAGCGCCATGAGAGGCGCCGCTGGCGAGTCACGTGGTCTGGCTCACTGCCGCGACCTACGAAACAAAGGGTTGTGTGTCATTCCGCTTTCTGACAGTGACTGTTAACGTTTCTGCGATTTCCGAAGAATTAAGTGGATCAGTGTGTGCTGTGTTATTGTGTGAATAGTGTTGTAGTTGTCTCAGTACAGTAGTTGGGTATTAGTTGTTGTTGTGTCACGGTGGTATCAGTACTGTAGCTCTAGTGTGTGTCAAGTAGCTCTAGTGTGTGTCAAGTAGCTCTAGTGTGTGTCAAGTAGCTCTAGTGTGTGTCAAGTAGGTCTAGTGTGTGTCAAGTAGGTCTAGTGTGTGTCAAGTAGGTCTAGTGTGTGTCAAGTAGGTCTAGTGTGTGTCAAGTAGGTCTAGTGTGTGTCAAGTAGGTCTAGTGTGTGTCAAGTAGGTCTAGTGTGTGTCAAGTAGGTCTAGTGTGTGTCAAGTAGGTCTAGTGTGTGTCAAGTAGCTCTAGTGTGTGTCAAGTAGCTCTAGTGTGTGTCAAGTAGCTCTAGTGTGTGTCAAGTAGCTCTAGTGTGTGTCAAGTAGCTCTAGTGTGTGTCAAGTAGCTCTAGCTCTAGTGTGTGCTGGTTTCTTTTTTGGCGTGTGTGGGTGTGTGTTAGAGAGAGTTGCTCTTCGTGTATATGTTTCATTTTAGTGTGCGTGGTTTTCCTATTTGTCAGTTTTTTGCCTCAGCACTAAAGTCTTTTTTTTTTTTTTCTGCAGAGGAGATACAAAAATTCCGGCACGACAGCCACAGTAAGTGAACTCCCTTATGTTTCTTGTAAATCGTATTTTGCAGTGCTATTAAGTTCTTGAACAAGTAAACCAATTGCTGAGTAAAGTGCTCATTCCGAATAATTTCTTTGAAAATTAATAGCAAAATGAATTTATATTTTTTGTTCCCCTTTTCAGATTTGTTAGATTGTTGAAATTTTTTAATCAGCAATGGTTGCACTGTTTTTACTTTGTTTTATTGCGGTTGGTAGGTGTCGTGTATTCTGGTTTACCATCTTTGGATAGGTTGTTTTTGATATTAGTTATGTGGGAGACTTTTCGATATCGTACAGTGGACTTCGTGTTATATAAGTAAGGTTGCATGACTGATTTGAAGAGTTCAGTGTGTTGGTTTCTGGTACAGTGTGTGCTTCGTTTTAGCTGCCAAATGGGTCAAGTTTTAGTTTGGGCTATTCGTATCCTTTGCATCACTTAAGTGATAACGGGAACTGTCATACCATTCAGCATATGCACACCAGTTAGATACATAACTATAATAAAATTAACATTTTACAATATATTAAAAATCAGAAAGAACCATTGCATTGGCATCACACATGCTCTGACGACTTGCATACATGCAGTGGACTTTGAGAAAGTTATCACGTCATTCGCAGTTAGCAAAATATAAAATTAAGAATAATAGCATGACAGAATGATGAAGAAAATAAGTGTTAGTGCCACCAGGATTCAAGTTCATGTATGTTATAAAAACGTTTAACGATCATTTCTGGAAACTCTTAAATTTTCTCTCGTCTTCAATTCCGTTGATGCAAATTGACAGAATTACACAGCTTCATTCCCTAATGGTTCAAATGTTTACGAGTTTTGGTATTTCTGGGTCTTTCTACATGCAAATTATTACTTCTACGTGCAGATTATCACTTCTATATTTATTGTAGTTGCGTAAATCTGAATACAAACGTAAACTACTAAAGTGCGCTCTTGTATACAGTACACTTTTGAATATGTACAAAGATGGTACTGTGAGTATTTTTAACTGCATCTGCGTTCTTACTTAAATTGCTGGGAGTCGACGAGTTTCGTAATTATCTAATACGGGATGAACCCTGCATGAGAGGAGCTGTAAGCTGCGAGGAAAGGCTGTCAACTGCATTACGATTCGTAGTTACTGGCAGAAGTTGAGGGCCTCAAATTCACTGCTGTTGCATCCCCCACAATTATTAACTCGTTTTCTGAAACCTGCCCTGTGATTTATAGCTCATGGAGGAACAAAATCATGGTTATGGAAAATAAATAAAACATTCATGTAAACGTTATCACAAGGGCGTCGCAAGGGGGAAAGGGGCTTTGAAATTCAATTTTTTTTTTAAATTCCTATTGGCCGCCCAGTTGGTGACACAGCTCAGATCTCCTGGTCATGGCTACATTCATTTGGAGAATAGTTGAAAATTAAAATTAAATACTTCTGTATCTCGAAGTCAAATCGCACTGCAAGCCAAGAAAGTAGACATTTGAAAACGGGCGCTACCGGTGAGATGCACTGTAGCACCGTGTAGTGTGGATTGTCCGCTTTCACTTAATCTTCGTTACCCTAAGTTACACTAATTTCGGTCGTTGAATGTTGTTTGTAGTATAATAGATGATCTTTCAGTTAAACAAACTAATTTCTGATTATTCGAAGAAAACACATGGAGGTGGCGTGCATCATCTAATGAATACAACAGATATATAAGAAAAGCAACTGTCCGAATTGTAAAAAAAAAAAAATCCAGCACTTCCCTACTCGTAGCAGAGAACATGGATATAGGTTGGACGTTTTAAAACTTATAACAATGAAGCAAGTATGTTTTATGAATTAACGTCCATTGAATGTCGATATTTCTGTTTTTAGAATTCGTGTGCGATAAGTATCGGAAATAAAACATTAAAAGAGAAATACTGAAGACCGTCGTAGTTTTTTTCTATGTGCCTCACGAAACTATTAGCGATTCGTTAATAAAACTGACAGTGTCTCATTTCTTGCACCTGTGTCGCTATACTTGTCGCACGACATTTACCACAAAGCATATGCAGTCTTTAAATTTCTCCAGAAACTCTGTCCTTAAAGCTCCCCTGTTATTGAATTATTTTGTGCTGGTGGGGGTCTGTCCACCCCACATCTCCATGTCGGTCGGTCGGTCTGTCGGTTAGTGCTGTGTACGGCCCTTCACTACTGACAAGCGAGTAGAACGTCTTTTCGATTGGCTTTCAAATTCTGACGTTTCTGTGGTCGCTTGCTAAGAGGCCAGATGGCGTGGTGGCACACTGGGACCTCGTGTTATTTCCCTTCTCGTCGTTGAAGGGTTTCCTTTTTTCTGTCGTGAGCGATTATCGTATTTCGAGGAATTTGCTTGAGGAATGGAAAACGTTATGAACGTATTTGTAATTTGTAAGTTGTCAAGCATTGTTATTGTTTTAAACCTAGAATAACGCTTTTGGAGGTACGATAAATGAACTTCGTTTTTGCTTCTTTTTTCAACAGTAGTGTGCTCAGGGCTCTCACTTGTTTCATTCTACGAGAATGTTGTTCCATGTGTCCAGTTCCTTATAGTTCCTATACTTTTGTCCCGAAAGCCTGCCTTTTCTCTTCATTCCTTAAGCAGTATAATAGGATACAGTACGAGATTCACTGCAGTTTAACGTATCGTACGTTTCTTCGAAAATCATTATTCGGTCACGTAGAAACGGTTGACATATAAGAACTCCTCGTCAGTATAGTTACATCGACAAGCGTTTCACCCCCGTTTCAATGGCTGAGTGAATAGACTGACGGTTTACGAACGTAAAGGACGGACTTTAAAATCTAGCTGGAGTCAACTGTCGTTTTTTTATTTAAACATGTGCAGGTAATATTTTAAAACTTAATTCGCTACAAATTGTGCAATTCTAGGCTTTCCTAGGTTCCACATTTTTTCACGAGGGTTAATGTCTGCTCTATTGTTGGGCTGTGGGTTGTACTACGTAGAGGAGTTTCTGATCATCAAAGACTGTACTAGATCTCTTAAAGAAATTCCGGGACGTTGTCGGCAGAATTATGCCACACTTACGTTTTACATACTGTACATGGTCTCCTTCGAAATACTCCCGTCCACTATTGATACACCGCTCCCTACATAGATTCCACTTCCGGAAGCTACTTGTCGGATCGCGCGAAGCGCCGTCCACGAATTTTCTTTTAACTCCTCTGTCGTTGCAAATCTTCGTCCTTGCAACGGGGTTTTCAGCTTTAGAAATAAAGGACCGGAAGGGCGTGGTCTGCAGAGTACGGAGGCTGAGGCAGCACCGTGGTATCATTTTGTGTGCAACAGTCAGGCAGTAACGGGGATGAATGTGCGGGTGCGTTATCGTAATACAAGAATCGTGAACTGTCTCGCTACATTTCAGGCCGTTTCCTCCTCACATTTTCACGCAGGCGTCGCAACGTCCCGATAGTACCACTGATTAACAGTGTGGCGCTGTGCCACGAATTGGTGACGAACTAATCCTTCAGTGTCAGAGAAAACTAGGAGCATGGCTTTGATATTTGACCTGACGATATTTTATTTTTATTTTTGGAGAATCTTTTCCGATACATTGTGAAGATTGAACCTTGGTCACAACACTATAGCCGTAGACCCACGTCTCATCACCAGTTAAGATACTCTTAAGGAACATCTCGTTCTCATTCGCGCGATTATAAGCTCTTCATACATTGCAAGGTGAAGGTCTTTCTGGCCTTGAATCGTGAACCGTGGGATGAACTTGTTGGAAACACGATGCATTCCTAGGTGCTGTGTCAGGATTTCTTGACATGACCAAACTGAAATGTTACATTCTTCTGCAATCTCTCAGGCAGTCTGTCTTCGACTGACAAGCACAGTTTCGTCAATGTTCCTGAAGTGAGCGTCGTCGATAGACGTCAAAGTCCGTCGTGATCGTGTGTCAGATTTATCTTCTGTCCGCCTATTTTTAAACCGTGTGAATCATTCACAGCATCTATTGCGTCTTAAGCACTCATCACCGTAGGCTTCCTGCAACGTTTGGTGTGTCTGTAAAGGTTTTCTCGAGTTTCACCCAAAATGTAGTACAGACGCGTTGCTCCTGTAACTCTGCCATCACGAACTTGGCAAGCTGTGCGACACAGCGTTCTCTTCAGTACAGAACTGAACAATAACTGACATTAAACAATGAAAGTCCTCCTTTTTTAATTTCTTTTTAATAGAGGTGGCGCCCCCTTCCACGCCCACACGGGCATGACGACCAACACAATAGGCCTACTGCCATCTCCGCATAAGGGTTAGTTTTCACTAAAGTGAGGTGTCGCAGGATGTGGGTACTGCGATGTTCGCGTACGTCTAGTTAAGGTTAACCATTAATACGCGCTCATCTGGAGACAGATTGGGTTGAAATCGAAGGAAGGGTAGCGGTTTGAAGGGCAGAGGAAAAAAGTGCCTAGGCAGGAGCCAAGGGGAAAAAAACCTCTGCGATAGTTAGGTCGGGTGGTAAGAGCAGTAGCGGATGTCTTGCTGCCTGCGATAGGTGGGTGTCACGCATGTCGATACCTTGACATTGTGCGGTTGTGCTGCTTGGGGACTGGCGCTGGGTGCTGGTGCAGAGTCCGCGTTCAGCGTCAGCAACCTGCAATAGTTAGGTTTATTATCGTTTTTGTGTCTGATAGGTCATATATCGGAAGCAAAGTGTAAGGTAATGTTGGCGGTTTGTTTGTGCGTCAGTGGGCGAGCTCGTTAGTGTCCCTGCTGTAGCCTGTTGGTCGGCTCTAGTAGCAGCTGGTAATTACCAGTCAGTGTTGCTGATATGCAGGGGCTTGCCGACGTTTGTCGCTTGTTTGCATATGTTAGTTTACCATAGGTGGCTATGCCCTAGCTAGCAGTGTCTATGGCCACTTGTACTTCCACCTATGGTTGTGATCGTATTTTCCCAGAGTGAGGATGAAAGGATTGTTAGTGTCTCGAGTTCCTGTATAGTCGTGTGGCGTGTTTTTTGACTACTTCCTTGAGGGTATCAAGGCGGTATTCATGGTGAAGATCCACAGTGCGTGTGTAGCGTGGAGCGTTGCTAATGTGTAGCACTTTGTTCTGTATGATCTGCAGGCGGCGCAGTCGTGTAGGAGCTGCAAATCCCCAGACGGGAGCTGCATACGGCATCAGAGGTCTAATCAGTGTCATGCGTATGGACCTCGACACCCTCCTATTCAGTGTGCTTTCCCTGTTGAGCATTGGGTACAGCTGTTCGGGCCTCGCGTGCTCTTGGTTGGCAACGTACTCGATATGGTACCCCGCCCCCCCCATGTAAGTTTCCGGTTCAGCCAGACACCTAGGTATCCGACTTTCTCTCGGAAACGTGTTGGGCGTGTATGTAGTGTTATCGGTCTACAGTGTTTGCGCAGTAGTTTCGGTCTGCGTGTGAACAGATCTGCTTCGCACTTGCGACGTTTACTTTAATACGCCATGGCTCCAACCAAGGCTCAGCTGTTCAGAGTGCTGTGTGTATTCGTGAATTGATATTCGACGGTTTCCAATCTTGCGCAAGGATGGCGGTGTCATCCGCGTAGATGGCTAACGTCGTGTTTTGCTTGCTGGGAAGTCATTAATCTACAGGTTAAACAAGATGGGCCCTAGGATGCTTCCTTGGGGTAATCCAGCTTCGATACCATGTTGTGTTGTTTATCCTGCACGTCAGTGTTGAAACACCTGTTCGTGAGGTATGAGTGTGTGAGACGTGAGAGTCCGTCCGGGAAACCAGCTTCGCTTAGTTTGCGTATGAGCCCGTTGTGCCAGACAGTCGAAAGCCTTTTAGATGTCCAGGAACACGGCCCCTGTGGCTTTGTTCATGTTGTAGCCGTGTCCTATATGTTAGACTACGCGGAGGAGTTGTGTTGTCGAGTGGCGATTCCTAAAGCCGAATTGCTCCGCTCTTAGGGTGTCATTGTTGATGCAATGCCTAGTGATACGTTTTAATATTACCTTCTCAACAATCTTGCTGAGGGAACACAGCAGACTCATGGGTCTGTAATTTTGTGCGAGGGAGTGGTCTTTCCCTGGTTTCCTGAACATCAGTACTTTGGCCGCCTTCCAAAAGCCAGGGAAGTGTTAGTGTTTCAGGACTGCATTCGTTAAGTGTGTAAGGTATTCTACGGCTTTATCCGTGAACTCCTGTAGGACACGGTTTTGAATGCCATCAGGCCCAGGAGCTTTCCTAGCGTTGGTGTGATAGTCCTGGCAGTTGCGCATTAAATACAGGCGTGTGCAGAGATGCCAACCCCACTTCGCTGCATCGCACTATTGGCGCGAAATTACGAATGTTCCGGAATTTTTTTGAACAGACCTTGTATTACTGTGTTACCGTGGATAAATACACCATTTATGAGGTCTTAGTGATTAAAAGTCTAGTTGTAATCAAGACTTGAATCAGGGTTAAGATTCCAAAACTGTAGCTCACTATTTTTGTGTATTCAGTTTCGTTTTATAAATAAATTGTCTGTCTCCGAAGGCGAGTGGCTGGTGCGACAGACCCTTACGTGGAGGACCCAGGTCCCATTTCTGGTGCTGCCAGAGATTTTTCGTCGGTGGGAGGACTGGACGGGGGTGCTCACGGCCTCGTGGTTACATTTGAGACTCTACATGATCGAAAGGCAGCGCCTCTAAGGTCGTAACGTCAACGGCTGTGAGGGGGGTGTGCTGACCCCATACGCATCCCGATGATCGAGGATGACACAGCGATCGGTCGACTATCGCGTGGTCTTCAGCACCTGATTGCCGGTCCCCTTTTCGTTTATAAATTTTGGTGGCCATAGTTCCAAGCTGCCTGTTTAAACCAAGTTTTTGATCACTTAAGGAAACCGAAGAATTTCAAATGAAAGTTACGTAAGTAAAATCTGAGACCAAACTGAGGAACCTGGCTTGTTATGATACATTGAAGGAATTATGACTGTGTTTCAGATAAGTAGTAATTTAAATGCGAGATTTTAGTAGGAAAGAGACAGCTATTTTAAAAAGAGGTTTGAGCCAGTTTCTTTATACGTTACTCATCCCAACGTTAAGATTTTCTGCTCTGCGTTAATGAACCTCGTTTCAGAAGAATGAGCTGAGCTGCGGAAAGAGGCACTACATTATATTAAAATTTTAATTCGTTGGCAGCTACAAAGTAATCCCATTGCCAAATAAAGAAACATTTAACTATGTATTTAGGAAACTCTCTTTTGCATACCAAAAGCTATTTGTAAAAGGTCACCCGAAAACAAACCATGCACATAGAATTAAAAAATAAATGTGCTTTCAAATTAAAAGAAAAACATGAGCCTTTAAGAGGTCCTATTTAACAAATTGGACCTCCCTTTGGACAAAATCCTGGCCACGTCCTTCGCTCTAAAACATCTACACTGGTGGTAGTACGCTGTTGGAAGTGGGTCATACTTCAGGATTAAATATCTTGTTACCATGTTACAGCCCCCACCCTAATGAACCGTGGACCCTGAAGCTGATGGGGAGGCTTGGATGTCTCAGTGATACCGACAGCTGTACTGTAGGTGCAGCTACAAAGGAGGAGTATCCGTGGACAGGCCAGAGAAACGTGTGGTTACTGAATAGGAGCAGTAGCCTTTACAGTAGTTCCAGGGACAACAGTCGACATGATAGTCGGAACTGGCCTTGCAGCATCTGTCAAAATAGCATTGCTGTGCTGGTACTTTGAACAGCTGAATAGAAGGGGTAGCTAGAGCCATAATTTTCCCCAAGTGCATGCAGCTTTACTGTATGGTTAAATGATGATGGCGTTTTCGTGGGTAAAATATTCGAGAGATAAAATAGTGCCCCATTTGGATCTCCAGGTGGGGACTAGACAGGAGGATGTCGTTAACAGGTGAAAGAAAACTGGCGTGACTCTGAAGTCACAGTTTGCAATATTTATCTCCCTCCTGACAGGACTCTTAGACCTGCTGCCTTAACTGCCCTTCTTCAGCAAGTTCCTCCTCCCTTCTTCCTGGGCCAGCCGGTGTGGCCGAGCAGTTCTAGGCGCTTGTCTGGAACCACATTACCGATATGGTCGCAGGTTCGAATCCTGCCTCGGGCATGGATGTGTGTGATGTCCTTAGGTTAGTTAGGTTTACGTAGTTCTAAGTTCTAGGGGACTGAAGACCTCAGATGTTAAGTCCCATAGTGCTCAGAGCCATTTGAACCATCCCTCCTCCGTGGAGATGTTAATGTTCATCATCCCTTGTGGGCAGTGCATTTCCATCCAGTCGGGGTCTCCTCATACACCACGACTTGAGCCTTCTTAATGATCCTACCCATGAATGCCAGTCATGGTACCTTTTCTGCCATTAATCTTTCTTTCTCTTCCCTTCATTACACTGGTCATCACACGATGACCTTTCCGAAAGTGACCACTTCACGTTGATTCTCTCGCTCCCCTCTCGCTCCCCTCTCGCTCCCCTCTCGCTCCCCTCTCGCTCCCCTCTCGCTCCCCTCTCGCTCCCCTCTCGCTCCCCTCTCGCTCCCCTCTCGCTCCCCTCTCGCTCCCCTCTCGCTCCCCTCTCGCTCCCCTCTCGCTCCCTGGCGAGCACGGGGCCCCGAGCCATTGCAGCCTTCTTTCTCTCCCGGGCTGCATTTCCTTTCCTTTCCCTTCCCCTCCTTTCCCCTCCATACCCCTTTCCCCTCGCCCTCTCCTCTCTCTCTATTGGTGTCCTTGCTTATGTTGGCCCCCGCTATCCTCCTGGTTCTGTTGGTTCTACACTCCGGCTTTTTTTGCGTAATCATCTCCTCCTTTTGGCGTTCCTTGGTCCCCCTCTGGGGTTTGACCTCCATTCCAAAATTTCTCTTCCGTAGTGTGAGCCATTTGGGGAAGAGCACCTTACCTAGTGTCTCCGACGTGTGCCCTCATAGTACATTCCACCTTTTCTTTTACGTCGTTGTCTGATGCTAGGGTGCATAGCCAGCACGGTAGCCAGCCCGTGTGGTGGGGTCGCTATGTACCCTTTTGGTTGAGCCCCCTGAACACACAGGGATCACACTTCTGATACCTGAGCTGTGACCTCCTCATGCATGCCTTGGAGTGGTTGCTCGTCATCCTGGAGCATCGGAACTCCCGGCAATGGCCGCCGTGCCAGACGGCCCTTGCTGTGGCTGGGTGGCGCCCGTGAGGAGAGCCCCTGATCGGAGTGGGTGGTATCAGGGCGGACGCTATGCAGATGAAACGCATACGGGTCCAAAACTCTGGCCGCTCTTCTGCGGCCGTCTCTCTGCGTGGTACTGATTCCTCAAGTGCTGCTTCTCTTGCCCCTTCGGCCTTCCCTTCCGTGGCTACCCCCTGGGAGGAGGGTCAGGCGCGTCGTCTAGGGGCAAAACCTTTCCCCCGTTATCTAGTTTGCACCAGGACTGATGGAGATACTTTCACCAGTGTCAAACCTTTATTCTTTGTGGAACACATTGAAGACAAGTTCGGCGAAGTGGACTCCCTGAGCAAGATGCGGTCGGGTTCGTTACTGATAAAAACTGCTTCGGCCGCCCAATCTGCGGCCCTTCGTGCCTGTACCCATCTTGGCACAATTCCCGTGTCCATTACCCCTCACCAGTCTCTAAATATGGTACAAGGTGTGATTTTTCACAGAGACCTCATCCTTCAAACTGATGAGGAACTTCGGGACAATCTCGGACGGCGGGGTGTTCACTTTGTTCGGCGTGTTCAGAAGGGTCCTAAAGATAATCGTATTGATACTGGTGCCTTTATCCTGGCCTTTGAAGGGGATACCCTTCCTGAGAAAGTTAAGATTATGGTCTATCGCTGTGATGTGAAGCCGTACATCCCACCTCCTATGCGGTGTTTTAAGTGCTTGCGTTTTGGCCACATGTCTTCTCGCTGTACCCAGGACCCTCTCTGTGGTGACTGTGGACGTCCACTCCATGAGGGGAGTCCCTGTGTTCCCCCTCCTGTATGTGTAAATTGTCGTGGTAGTCATTCTCCTCGTTCAGCAGATTGCCCCGTCTATAAGAAAGAAAAAAAGATACAGGAGTATAAGTCTCTTGATCGTTTAAGCTACACAGAGGCCCGTAAGAAATACGCACGATTGCACCCTGTGTCCATGACATCTAGTTACGCCTTGGTTACATCTTCATCCCTTCCTCCCCCTTCCTTACCCCCATCCCGGACCCCTCTCCTTCCCCCCTCCCCTGCGGCTCCCACACCTTCTCCTCTGGGCGCTGCTCCCCCTCCCCAGCCGGAGAAGTGTCCCACTCCTTCGGCGTCTGCCGGTCAAGGGCGCCTCTCCCGGGATGCCCCTTCCCGGCACCTTCCAGGTCAAAGGTCTGCTGCAGCGCGGCGACCGCGAGAGCCGCGGTCTATCGGCCCCCCGGTCGCCCGGTCTCTTTCTGTTCCTGATCTTGCTGCAGCTGGCTCCATTATGCCACACAGCCCTCCTCGATCTCAGCCTGAAAAGAAGAAGAAACATAAGTCCCGGGACAAAGAGCCTCTGGTGTCACCAGAGGTCCCTTCCCCGGCTTCACAACCGGATTCTGACCTGTCGTTTATGGATGTCGCCCCCTCCTTGTCGGTGACGGGTGGGGACCCGGCGGTATGACTGGATTTAGCGTGTTCAGCCCTCATTTAAACCATCGTTCTGTGGTTCTCCAGTGGAATTGTAATGGCTACTATCGTCACCTTCCGGAATTGAAATCCCTTCTTTCGTCCTACTCAGCAGCTTGTGTGGTTCTCCAGGAATCTCATTTTACTGATGCTCACTCACCGACCCTCCGTGGGTTCCGTGTTTTCTGTCGAAATCGGGTCGGACCCTTGCGGGCTTCTGGTGGCGTTTGTACGTTAGTCCGTACAGACATTGCTAGCACGTGGATTCCTCTCCACACTACATTGGAAGCGGTTGCTGTTAGGGTCCACTTAGACTCTGCAGTCACAGTATGCAATCTTTATCTCCCTCCTGACAGGACTCTTACACCTGCTGCCTTAACCACCCTTCTTCAGCAACTTCCTCCTCCCTTCCTCCTCCTTGGGGATTTTAATGCTCATCATCCTTTGTGGGGCAGTGCCTTTCCATCTAGACGAGGTCTTCTTATAGACCAATTTATTGCAGACCACGACCTATGCCTTCTTAATGATGGCTCCCCTACTCATTTCAGTGCTGGTCATGGTACCTTTTCTGCCATTGATCTTTCTCTTTCTTCTCCCTCTCTCCTCCCTTCATTACACTGGTCGCCACACGACGACCTTTGTGATAGTGACCATTTCCCGTTTATTATCACGCTCCCTTCCCGCTCCCCGATGGACAGGTTACCTCGTTGGTCTTTCCACCGCGCCGATTGGCCTCTATATACTGCACAGGTCGAGTTTTCTCCCTCTTTGTTGGGTTGTATTGATGACGTCCTACGTGACGTGTCTGCCGCGATTGTTCGCGCTGCTCACCTTGCTGTCCCGCGCTCATCTGGACAATTTCGTCGTCGGCAAGTCCCGTGGTGGAGTACGGCCATTGCCATTGCCATCCGTGATCGCCGTCGAGCTTTGCAACACTTTAAGAGGCACCCATCTGTAGCCAGCCTTTCTACCTTTAAGCGCCTTCGCGCTAAAGCCCGTTATTTAATTAAACAGAGCAAACGGATATGTTGGGAACGATTCGTTTCTTCCCTTGGTTCCACTGTCCCTCTGTCACGGGTATGGGCTACACTTCGCTCTCTCCAAGGTTGCCATCGGCAGTCCACCCTCCCAGGCCTTCACCTCCCAGATGGCATTTGTACGGACCCATTAGTTCTCGCAGAACATCTTGCGACCCATTTTGCAGTGGCATCAGCGTCGGCCTCCTATCCAGCTGCTTTCCTTCATCAAAAACAGCAGGCTGAAGCTGTCACCTTATGTTTCACCACTTGTGAGTCAGAATCTTACAACGAACCTTTCACTGAATGGGAATTTCTTTCTGCTCTATCTTCTTCTCATGATACGGCCCCTGGCCCAGATTCCATTCATAACCAGCTGCTTCAACATCTCAGTGCTCCACAACGGCACCATCTTCTTCGGGTGTTTAACCGTATCTGGCTCCAGGGTGACTTCCCTTCTCAGTGGAGGGATAGCATTGTGGTTCCTGTCCTTAAGCCTGGTCAGAACCCCCTATCTGTTGACAGCTATCGGCCAATTAGTTTGACCAATGTTGGTTGTAAGTTACTTGAACGGCTGGTAGCCCGTCGGCTCACTTGGGTCCTCAAATCTCGGGATCTATTGTCCCCTTACCAGTGTGGCTTTCGAGAGGGACGATCTCCAATCGATCATTTGCTTCGCTTGGAATCCGCAGTTCGGCAGGCTTTTTCCCAGCGCCGCCATTTGGTTGCAGTGTTTTTTGACCTTCGCAAGGCCTATGACACGGCCTGGCGCCATCACATCTTACTAACCCTTCATCAGTGGGGTCTTCGGGGCCCACTCCCGATTTTTATCCGCCAGTTCCTGATCCATCGGTCATTCAGAGTTCGAGTTGGTACTGCTTTTAGTTCTCCACGGACCCAGGAGACGGGCATCCCACAGGGTTCTGTCTTGAGTGTCCTTCTTTTCCTCATTGCTATCGATGGACTTGTGGCCTCTGTCGGTCCCTTGGTCGCCCCTGCCCTGTATGTGGATGATTTCTGCATTTGGGTTAGTTCCTCCTCGATGCCATCTGCAGAACGGCAGCTCCAGGTGGCTATACGGCGTGCCTCTGCATGGACCCTCTCACACGGGTTTCAATTCTCTCCTTTAAAATCGCGGGTGGTCCACTTCTGTCGCCGTACTACGGTCCACCCTGATCCAGAGCTCTATCTCGCTGCCCAAAGATTGCCTGTGGTTCCACAGTTTCGTTTCCTAGGTCTTCTTTTCGACAACAAGCTCACTTGGCTGCCCCATATCAGACTCCTGAAGGTAGGATGTTTCCGAAAACTCAATGTCCTTCGCTTCCTTGCCCACTCCTCTTGGGGTGCAGACCGTTCCCTCCTCCTCCGTCTTTATCGTGCTCTAGTTCTGTCACGTTTGGACTATGGTTGTCAAGTTTATGGTTCAGCTGCTCCTTCCACGCTGCACGTGCTGGATCCAGTCCACCATCGTGGTATCCGTTTGGCCACCGGTGCATTCCCTACGAGCCCTGTTGATAGTCTCTTGGTTGAAGCTGGGATCCCCCCCCTTTCTGTTCGGCGGTCCCAGCTTCTGGTGTCTTATGCCCTTACTATCCGTTCTTCTCCCGCTCATCCTTCCTATTCTATCCTATTCCCAGACCATGGACGTCGCCCGCCTGACTCCCGCCCTCGGGCGGGTTTACCGGTTGGGCTGCGCCTTGCGTCTCTTACCCGTGATTTTCGGCTTCCTTCTTTGTCCTGTCTTCCTCGCTCCCTCCCCTCCACCCCTCCTTGGTTAGTTCCTCGGCCTCGAATTCGGATGGATCTCCGCCGCGGTCCGAAAGATTCCATCCCCCCGGTGGTGTTCCGTTCCTTTTTCCGCCAAATTTTATGGGAGTTTCGGGATGCTGTTGTTTTTTACACTGATGGCTCTAAATCTGCTGATCATGTTGGGTATGCCTTCACGTCCTTTGTTGGAACGGAAAATCATCTACTGCCACCCTCATGTGGGGTGTTTACTGCGGAATTGATGGCAATTTCCCGGGCCCTTACCTTTATTAAACAATCCCAACACAACCGCGTTTTGTTATGTACGGACTCGTTGAGTGGCCTTGTTGCTATTGACCGGTGTTTTTCGCGCCATCCCTTGGTCTCTGCCATCCATGACCATCTCGCTGATCTTCACCGTGCTGCTTGTTCCATTGATTTCCTATGGGTCCCGGGCCATGTGGGTATCCCGGGTAATGAGCTCGCTGATCGTTTGGCTGGGGGAGCAGTTACTTACCCCCCGTTTTCTGTAACCCCTCCTGCAGCGGATTTACGGCTTCACATCAAATCCCACTTTGCACAGTCATGGGCCAATTCTTGGGAGGCTACTCCACTGTCTAATAAACTTCGTGCCATTAAGGTGAATCCAGGCCCATGGCGTTCTTCCTTTAGCCTCTCCCGCAAGGACTCGACCACACTGTGTCGTCTCCGCATTGGCCATACCAGGCTGACCCATGGTTTCCTTTTGCGTGATGAGCCACCCCCGCTATGTGGTTGTGGAGCCTTCCAGTCAGTGGCCCACATTTTGGTTGAATGCCCCCTTCTTTTGGCTCTGCGTGCTAAGTACAGACTCCCCCACACTTTACCTTTGATGTTGGCTGACGATTCCCGGATGGTCTCTCTGGTTCTAGGTTTCCTCCGGGAGAGTGGTTTTTATTCTCAGTTTTAAAGTTTTTAATCTCCCTCTGGTGTTGGGGCGGGGCGGTGAGTGTTTGGGTGTCTCCCACTGTAGGCAGTGTTCAGAGATTCCCGATTCACCTCCCTGACCGGAATCCTCTTTTCTTTCCCTTTTACTCTGTTTTTACCCCTTCTTTTTAAGGCTTGGTTAGTTTTTCTATTCCCATCCGTACTTTCTGCATTATAGCAGTTGTACCTTTTAAGACACAGGTGGTCTTGCTTATGCTGCTTCAGCATAGTGTTGGGTCCGTTCTCTTGCCAACTTCCTTCATTTGTTTTTACTAATGACAACGTGACTGCCCTTTTACGTTTCCCCTTTTTCTGTTTTATTTTTCTGACTATACTGAGATGTCCCGTTAGCAGAATGGAGTCTATTTGAAACAAGGGACTGATGACCTTGCTGTTTGGTCCCTTTACCCTCAAACAACCAACCAACCAACCCTCTCGCTCCCCTCTCGCTCCCCTCTCGCTCCCCTCTCGCTCCCCTCTCGCTCCCCTCTCGCTCCCCTCTCGCTCCCCTCTCGCTCCCCTCTCGCTCCCCTCTCGCTCCCCTCTCGCTCCCCTCTCGCTCCCCTCTCGCTCCCCTCTCGCTCCCCTCTCGCTCCCCTCTCGCTCCCCTCTCGCTCCCCTCTCGCTCCCCTCTCGCTCCCCTCTCGCTCCCCTCTCGCTCCCCTCTCGCTCCCCTCTCGCTCCCCTCTCGCTCCCCTCTCGCTCCCCTCTCGCTCCCCTCTCGCTCCCCTCTCGCTCCCCTCTCGCTCCCCTCTCGCTCCCCTCTCGCTCCCCTCTCGCTCCCCTCTCGCTCCCCTCTCGCTCCCCTCTCGCTCCCCTCTCGCTCCCCTCTCGCTCCCCTCTCGCTCCCCTCTCGCTCCCCTCTCGCTCCCCTCTCGCTCCCCTCTCGCTCCCCTCTCGCTCCCCTCTCGCTCCCCTCTCGCTCCCCTCTCGCTCCCCTCTCGCTCCCCTCTCGCTCCCCTCTCGCTCCCCTCTCGCTCCCCTCTCGCTCCCCTCTCGCTCCCCTCTCGCTCCCCTCTCGCTCCCCTCTCGCTCCCCTCTCGCTCCCCTCTCGCTCCCCTCTCGCTCCCCTCTCGCTCCCCTCTCGCTCCCCTCTCGCTCCCCTCTCGCTCCCCTCTCGCTCCCCTCTCGCTCCCCTCTCGCTCCCCTCTCGCTCCCCTCTCGCTCCCCTCTCGCTCCCCTCTCGCTCCCCTCTCGCTCCCCTCTCGCTCCCCTCTCGCTCCCCTCTCGCTCCCCTCTCGCTCCCCTCTCGCTCCCCTCTCGCTCCCCTCTCGCTCCCCTCTCGCTCCCCTCTCGCTCCCCTCTCGCTCCCCTCTCGCTCCCCTCTCGCTCCCCTCTCGCTCCCCTCTCGCTCCCCTCTCGCTCCCCTCTCGCTCCCCTCTCGCTCCCCTCTCGCTCCCCTCTCGCTCCCCTCTCGCTCCCCTCTCGCTCCCCTCTCGCTCCCCTCTCGCTCCCCTCTCGCTCCCCTCTCGCTCCCCTCTCGCTCCCCTCTCGCTCCCCTCTCGCTCCCCTCTCGCTCCCCTCTCGCTCCCCTCTCGCTCCCCTCTCGCTCCCCTCTCGCTCCCCTCTCGCTCCCCTCTCGCTCCCCTCTCGCTCCCCTCTCGCTCCCCTCTCGCTCCCCTCTCGCTCCCCTCTCGCTCCCCTCTCGCTCCCCTCTCGCTCCCCTCTCGCTCCCCTCTCGCTCCCCTCTCGCTCCCCTCTCGCTCCCCTCTCGCTCCCCTCTCGCTCCCCTCTCGCTCCCCTCTCGCTCCCCTCTCGCTCCCCTCTCGCTCCCCTCTCGCTCCCCTCTCGCTCCCCTCTCGCTCCCCTCTCGCTCCCCTCTCGCTCCCCTCTCGCTCCCCTCTCGCTCCCCTCTCGCTCCCCTCTCGCTCCCCTCTCGCTCCCCTCTCGCTCCCCTCTCGCTCCCCTCTCGCTCCCCTCTCGCTCCCCTCTCGCTCCCCTCTCGCTCCCCTCTCGCTCCCCTCTCGCTCCCCTCTCGCTCCCCTCTCGCTCCCCTCTCGCTCCCCTCTCGCTCCCCTCTCGCTCCCCTCTCGCTCCCCTCTCGCTCCCCTCTCGCTCCCCTCTCGCTCCCCTCTCGCTCCCCTCTCGCTCCCCTCTCGCTCCCCTCTCGCTCCCCTCTCGCTCCCCTCTCGCTCCCCTCTCGCTCCCCTCTCGCTCCCCTCTCGCTCCCCTCTCGCTCCCCTCTCGCTCCCCTCTCGCTCCCCTCTCGCTCCCCTCTCGCTCCCCTCTCGCTCCCCTCTCGCTCCCCTCTCGCTCCCCTCTCGCTCCCCTCTCGCTCCCCTCTCGCTCCCCTCTCGCTCCCCTCTCGCTCCCTCTCGCTCCCCTCTCGCTCCCCTCTCGCTCCCCTCTCGCTCCCCTCTCGCTCCCCTCTCGCTCCCCTCTCGCTCCCCTCTCGCTCCCCTCTCGCTCCCCTCTCGCTCCCCTCTCGCTCCCCTCTCGCTCCCCTCTCGCTCCCCTCTCGCTCCCCTCTCGCTCCCCTCTCGCTCCCCTCTCGCTCCCCTCTCGCTCCCCTCTCGCTCCCCTCTCGCTCCCCTCTCGCTCCCCTCTCGCTCCCCTCTCGCTCCCCTCTCGCTCCCCTCTCGCTCCCCTCTCGCTCCCCTCTCGCTCCCCTCTCGCTCCCCTCTCGCTCCCCTCTCGCTCCCCTCTCGCTCCCCTCTCGCTCCCCTCTCGCTCCCCTCTCGCTCCCCTCTCGCTCCCCTCTCGCTCCCCTCTCGCTCCCCTCTCGCTCCCCTCTCGCTCCCCTCTCGCTCCCCTCTCGCTCCCCTCTCGCTCCCCTCTCGCTCCCCTCTCGCTCCCCTCTCGCTCCCCTCTCGCTCCCCTCTCGCTCCCCTCTCGCTCCCCTCTCGCTCCCCTCTCGCTCCCCTCTCGCTCCCCTCTCGCTCCCCTCTCGCTCCCCTCTCGCTCCCCTCTCGCTCCCCTCTCGCTCCCCTCTCGCTCCCCTCTCGCTCCCCTCTCGCTCCCCTCTCGCTCCCCTCTCGCTCCCCTCTCGCTCCCCTCTCGCTCCCCTCTCGCTCCCCTCTCGCTCCCCTCTCGCTCCCCTCTCGCTCCCCTCTCGCTCCCCTCTCGCTCCCCTCTCGCTCCCCTCTCGCTCCCAAATGGACAGGTTACCTCGTTGGTCTTTACAATGCGCCGATTGGCCTCTACAGGGTGGTCCATTGATAGTGACTAGGCCAAATATCTCACGAAATAAGCATCGAACGAAACTCGTCTAGCTTGAAGGGGGAAGCCAGATGGCGCTCCTTTTGGCCTGCTAGATGGCAGTGCCATAGGTCAAACGGATATCAACTGCGTTTTTTAAAAATAGGAACCCCATTTTCATTATATATTCGTGTAGTACGTAAAGAAATATGAATGTTTCAGTTGGACCTCTTTTTTCGCTTTGTGATAGACGGCGCTCTATCAGTCACAAACGTATAAGTACGTGGGATCACGTAACATTCCGCCAGTGTGGGCGGTATTTGCTTCGTGATAGATTACCCGTGTTAAAATGAACCGTTTACCAATTGCGGAAAAGGTAGATATAGGTTTGCTGTATGGCTATTGTGATCAAAATACCCAACGGGCGTGTGTTATGTATGCTGCTCGGTATCCTTGACGACGTCATCAAAGTGTCGGGACCGTTCGCCGGATAGTTCAGTTATTTAAGGAAACAGGAAGTGTTCAGCCACATTTGAAACGTCAACCACGACCTGCAACAAATGATGAAGCCCAAGTGTTTTAGCTGCTGCTGCGGCTAATCCGCACATCAGTAGCAAACAAACTGCGCGAGAATGGGGAATCTCAAAAGCGTCTGTGTCGAGAATGCTACATCAACATCGATTGCACCCGTACCATATTTATGTGCACCAGGAATTGCATGGCGACGACTTTCAACGCCGTGGACAGTTCGGCCAGTGGGCACAAGAGAGGTTACAGGACGATGACAGATTTTTTGCACGCGTTCTGTTTAGCGACAAAGCGTCATTCACCAACAGCGGTAAAGTAAACCGGCATAATATGCACTATTGGACAACGGAAAATCCACGATGGCAGTGACAAGTGGAACATCAGCGACCTTGGCCTGTTAATGTATGGCTCGGCATTATGGGAGGAAGGATAATTGGCCCCCATTTTATCGATGGTAATCTAAATGGTGCAACGTATGCTGATTTCCTACGTAATGTTGTACCGATGTTACTAAAAGATGTTCCACTGCACGACAGAATGGCGATGTACTTCCAATGTGATGGATGTCCGGCACATAGATCGCCTGCGGTTGAAGCGGTATTGAATAACGTATATCATGACAGGTGGATTGGTCGTCGAAGCACCATACCATGGCCCACACGTTCACCGGATCTTAGTCCCCGGATTTGTTTCTGTGGGGAAAGTTCCACCAACAACGCCTGACAACATGCGTCAGCCCGTTGTCAATGCATGTGCGAACATTACGGAAGGCGAACTACTCGCTATTGAGAGGAATGTCGTTACACGTACTGCCAAATGCATTGAGATTGACTGACATCATTTTGAGCATTTATAGCATTGATGTGGTATTTACAGATAATCACGCTGTAACAGCATGGGTTCTCAAAAATGATACATTCACAAACGTACACGTGTCACGTAGGAACAATCGAAATAAAATGTTCAAACTTACAGTCATTCTGTATTTTAATTTAAAAAACGTACCTGTTACCAACTGTTCGTCCCCCCTGCGGGTCCAGGGTAAGAATCGGCCCGAGGTATTCTTGCCTGTCGTAAGAGGCGACTAAAAGGAGTTTCAACCGTTTCGGCCTTTTATGTGATGGTCCCCCTTGGGGTTTGACCTCCAGTTTTCAAAATTCTACAGAAGTACGAGCCTTTTGGGGAAGGACACCTTACATGGTGTACCACTGGTCCTAAGTGCACTAAGACCTTGGCACTCAGCATTGGACTGGCGTTGTAACCATACCCACTATTCCTCAAATTGGGCCTAAACGCCTGATGGGTTGTCAAAGTTACGCCCATAGTGCATCTCCATCTGCACGAGCGATCACGATGGACTTTCCATGGCACCAGAAATCCAGCACAGTAGCCAGCCTGTTGTGGTGGGGTCGTAATGTACCCTCTAGGTTGTAGCCCACTGACAACACAGGGATCGTACTGCCGATACCTGAGCTGCACCCTCCCCACGTCGGCCAAGGAGTAGATGCCCATCTCCTTGGGGCATCAGGACTCCCGGCAATGGTCATCCTGCCAGGTGGCCCTTGCTGTGGCTGGGTGGCGCCCGTAGGGCGAGCCCCTGGTCGGAGTGAGTGGTATGGGGGCGGACGTTTCGCAGATGAAACGTCAACATGTATCAGGTCGCTCTGCGGCAGAGTCTTTCAAAAGAAAAGGTACCGTTTCTAGTTCTGGTTCTCCTGCCCTTTCCCCCTTGTCCACTCCATGGGAGGAGGGACAGGCCCGCCGGCTTGGGGCGAAGTACTTCCCCCACTATTTGGTCTGTTCTCGAACCGATGGGGGGACGTTCGCCACCTCCAAGCCCATGTTCTTTGTTCAGCACATTGAGGACGTCTTCGGGGAAATCGAGGCTCTCAGCAAGATGCGTTCAGGGTCCGTTCTTATCAAGACCACCTCCACCACACAGTCGGCGGCGCTCCAGGCGTGCGACCAACTAGGGGACATCCCAGTATCCATTGTCCCACATCTGGCACTAAATAGGACGCAGGGGGTTATATTTCATCGTGACCTCCTGCTACAATCTGATGAGGAGCTCAGGGCCAACCTGGAGCGCCGAGGCGTGCATTTCGTCCGGCGAGTCCAGCGCGGCCCCAAAGACCGTCGCATCGACACCGGGGCCTTTATCCTCGCCTTCGAGGGGGACGTTCTCCCGGAGAAGGTAAAGGTGATGTGCTACCGGTGTGACGTGCGACCTTACGTCCCGCCTCCTATGCGCTGTTTTAGGTGTTTGTGCTTTGGGCACATGTCGTCACGGTGTGAGGCTGAGCCCCTTTGTGGCGATTGTGGACGTCCTCTTCGTGAGGAACATACATGCACCCCACCACCTGGCGTCCACTCGCCTAGATCCTCATACTGCCCCGCATATTAGAAGGAGAAGAAGATACAAGAAATCAATACTTTGGATCGGCTCTCTTATTCTGAGGCCCAGAAGAAGTACGACTGCCTCCATCTCGTGCCATTGACCACTTCGTTTGCCTCAGTTGTGTCCACTCCTGCCGCGGTATCCTCACCCCTATCCTGTCCACCCTCTGCCTCCTCCTCCCCCGTGGCCCCCACCCCCTCTGCCCTAGGGGCCACCCTTCCTCCTCCTCCTCCTCCTCCTCCTCCCCCCACGCCACCTGAGAAGCGATCCTCTTGTCAGGCGTCCATCGGGGAAACGCTCCGGACCCCAGCTTCCGAGGTCCGGCGTTCCAAAACGGACCCCGCGCGTGAGGACCTTCTTCGGGTCCAGCCCACCATCCCTGTGCCTCCTCGGCCTTCCAAGAAGGCCTCCAAGAAGTAGTCTCTATCCCCCTCTCCACCCCTGCGCGTTACGTCTGACGCTCCATCCGTGAGTCGCTGCTCCCATCCGTCCTCAGTTTCCCCGGGACGCTCTGCTGCCAGGCGCTCCGCCGGCCTTTCGTCGGCAAATGATGCGGCCCCTCCTACACAACCAGGGACAGCAGCTGCGGCTGGCGACGAGTCGATGGAACCGGATCCGCCTCCCGTCGGTTGTATTGTTGTTCCCTTGCAACCTGGCCCTCCGCGTCCGTTGAGGTGACCAGCTCTTCCCCCGTCTCGTTCCCCCACCCTTTTGACTAACGATGGCGTTGTTTCATTGGAACATAAGAGGTATTCGATCTAATCGGGAGGAATTACAACTGCTCCTCCGCCTGCACTGTCTGCTCGTCCTTGGTCTCCAGGAAACCAAGTTGCGCCCGACTGACCGTATTGCCTTTACCCACTATACTTCGGAGCGGTATGACCTCACCCCTGTGGACGGTATCCCAGCTCATGGTGGGGTCATGTTGCTCTTTCGGGACGATGTTCATTACCATCCCATCCCATTGACCACCCCACTCCAAGCAATAGCTCTCCGCATTACTCTTTCTGCTTTTACTTTTTCAGTTTGTACCATCTACACTCCACCGTCATCTGCTGTTAGTAGGGCTGACATGATGCACCTGATCGTTCAGCTTCCCCCGCCGTTCTTTTTGTTTGGCGACTTCAATGCCCATCATCGCCTTTGGGGCTCTCCTGTATCCTGTCCAAGAGGCTCACTCTTGGCGGATATCTTCAACCATCTCAATCTTGTCTGCCTCAATACTGGCGCCCCGACTTTCCTCTCAGACTCTACTCATACCTACTCCCACTTGGACCTCTCGATTTGTTCTACCACTCTTGCCCGTCGGTTCGAGTGGTATGTCCTTTATGACACCTATTCGAGCGACTACTTCCCCTGTGTCGTTCGTCTCCTGCACCACACCCCATCCCCACGTCCTTCGAGCTGGAACATACTGAAAGCTGACTGGGGGCTTTACTCCTCCCTGGCGACCTCTCCGGACCACGATTCTCCCAGTTGTGACAGTCAGGTCGAATACCTCCAGCTGTTGTCATCAATGCTGCCGAACGTTCAATTCCTCATACTACTTCTTCTTCACGTCGCGTTTCCGTCCCCTGGTGGAACGAGGCTTGTAGGGACGCTATCCGTGCTCGACGACGTGCTTTAAGCACCTTTCGCCCCCATCCTACGTTGGCGAATTGTATTGAATACAAACGACTCCGAGCGCAATGCCGTAGAGTCATCAAAGACAACAAAAAAGCTTGTTGGGCCTCTTTCACCAGCTCCTTTAACCGTTTTACTCCCTCTTCTGTCTTTTGGGTTGGCCGGCGCCGGCTGTCTGGCATTAAGGCACACTCCTCGGTACCTGGCCTGACCTCAGGTAATGAGGTCCTTGTTGATCCTGTGGCTGTCTCCAACGCCTTTGGCCGCTTATTCGCGGAGGTTTCAAGCTCCGCCCATTACCATCCTGCCTTCCTTCCCAGGAAAGAGGCAGAAGAGGCTCGGCGACCTTCCTTCCACTCGCTGAATCTGGAAACTTATAATGCCCAATATACTATGCGGGAACTCGAACGTGCGCTTGCACTGTCCCGGTCCTCTGCTCCGGGGCCAGATGCCATTCACGTTGAAATGCTGGCACACCTTTCTCCGGCGGGCACAAGCTTCCTTCTTCGTACCTACAATCGTGTCTGGACCGAAGGTCAAGTCCCCAGGCCTTAGCGTGACGTCGTTGTTGTTCCTATACCCAAACCCGGGAAGGATAAGACACCTTCCTTCTAGTTACCGCCCCATTTCTCTTACAAGCTGTGTCTGTAAAGTGATGGAGCGCATGGTTAATGCTCGGTTAGTCTGGATTCTTGAATCTCGACGACAACTTACTAACGTCCAACGCGGCTTTCGTCGCCGCCGCTCCGCTGTTGACCACCTTGTGACCTTGTCGACATTCATCATGAACAACTTTTTGCGAAGGCGCCAAACGGTAGCCGTGTTCTTCGACTTCGAGAAGGCTTATGATACCTGTTGCAGAGGAGGTATCATCCGCACTATGCACAGGTTGGGCCTACGCGGTCGCCTGCACCTTTTTATTGATTCCTTTTTAACGGATCGAAAGTTTAGGGTACGTGTGGGTTCCGTATTGTCCGATGTCTTCCTCCAGGAGAACGGAGTGCCTCAGGGCTCCGTCTTGAGTGTAACCCTTTTGCCATCGCGATCAATCCAATTATGGATTGCATTCCACCTAATGTCTCAGGCTCTCTCTTCGTCGATGACTTCGCGATCTACTGCAGTGCCCAGAGAACATGCCTCCTGGAGCGACGCCTTCAGCGTTGTCTAGATAGCCTCTACTCATGGAGCGTGGCAAATGGCTTCCGGTTCTCTGAAGAGAAGACGGTTTGTATCAACCTTTGGCGATATAAAGCGTTTCTTCCGCCATCCTTACATCTCGGTCCTGTTGTTCTCCCATTCGTGGACACAACTAAGTTTCTAGGGCTCACGTTGGACAGGAAACTGAGTTTGTCTCCATATGTCTCCATATGTCTCTTATTTGGCGTCCCGTTGTACACGTTCCCTTAATGACCTCAGAGTTCTTAGCGGTTCATCTTGGGGAGCGGATCGCACTGTCTTGCTTCGCTTGTATCGGTCCATAGTTCGATCGAAGCTGGATTATGGGAGCTTCGTCTACTCGTCCGCTCGGCCATCCCTCTTACGCCGGCTCAACTCCATCCTCCATCGGGGGATACATCTTGCGACCGGAGCCTTCTACACTAGTCCTGTCGAGAGTCTTTATGCTGAAGCTGCTGAGTTACCATTGACCTACCAGCGCGACTTACTGCTGTGTCGGTATGCCTGCCGCCTGTTGTCTATGCCTGACCACCCCTCTTAAGAGTCCTTCTTCGCCGATTCTCTCGACTGTCAGTACGGGTAGTATGTGTCTGCCCTGCTGCCCCCTGGAGTCCGCTTCTGTCGCCTGCTTCGACAATTGGATTTTGCCCTCCCTACCACCTTCAGAGAGGGTGCGAGCCCAACACCATCTTGACACCAGGCTCCGGTTCCTATTTATCTCGACCTCAGCTCACTCCTGAAGGAGGGTACTCCGGCTGCAGTGTATTGCTCACGGTTTGTCGAACTTCGTGCTCGACTTGCCGGTCACACCTTTATTTACACCGATGGCTCCAAAACTGACGACGGTGTCAGCTGTGCCATGGTCGTGGGGGCCGCCACCTTTAAATACCGGCTCCTCGACCAATGTTCGAGCTTAACTGCCGAGCTTTTTGCTCTCCATCAGGCCGTTCAGTATGCCTGCCGCCACCGCCATTCATCGTATGTACTCTGCTCTGACTCACTCAGTGCTCTTCAGAGCCTTGGAGCTCCCTATCCGGTCCATCCCTTGATTCAACGGATACAGCAATCCCTCCATTCTTTCGCTGATAATGGCGGTTCTGTCAGCTTTCTGTGGGTTCCCGGACATGTAGGAGTGCCTGGGAATGAGGCTGTGGATGCTGCAGCCAAGACTGTAGTCCTCCTGCCTTGGCCAGCCTCCCATTGTGTCCCGTCATCTGACGTTCATGGGGATGTATGTAAGAGGCTTGTGTCGTTGTGGTGGGATGCTTGGTAATCCCTCCAAGGAAACAAGCTCCGGGCTGTAAAACCGCTGCCAACTGCTTGGACAACATCCTCCCGACCATCTCGGCGCGAGGAGGTCCTTCTGACCTGGTTGCGGATTGGGCATTGCCGGTTTAGCCACCGCTATCTGATCTCCGGTGACCCAGCCCCGCAGTGCCCTTGTGGTCAGGCTTTAACAGTGCGCCATGTTTTATTGTCGTGTCCCCGTTTTAGTCAATTTCGTGTTATCCTGTCCCTGCCATCTACTTTACCGGATGTTTCAGCTGATGATGCTCGAGCAGCTGCTCGTATTCTGCGTTTTATAACTTTAACTGGCTTGTCCAAAGACATTTAACCTTTTTACTTATTTTATCTGCATCTTTGTCAGGTCCTTCTGATGTCCCCCCATCCCCTTGAGTTTTAGCAGATTCCATGTGCTCTAACACCAGTGACTGGGCGCTAATGACCTCAGCAGTTAAGCGCTCTTAAACCCTACCAAAAAAAAAACAAAAACAGTTCGTCTAAAATTGTGAGCCATGTGTTGGTGACAATTACAGCGCCATCTATCACAAAACGAAAAGAAGTGGTGGAACTAAAACAGGTTTCTTTACGTACTACACGAATATGTAATAAAAAATGGGGTTTCCTATCTAAAAGAAACGCAGTTGATATCCGTTTGACCTATGGCAGCGCCATCTAGCCCGCCAACCATAGCGCCATCTGGTTTCCCCCTTCAAGTTAGATAAGTTTCCTTCTTTGTAGTTTCTTAGTTTTACGCTCATTTTGTGAGATATTTGGCCCGGCTACGATCAGTGGACCACCCTGTATATACTGCACAGGTCGTTTTTTCTCCCTGTTTGTCGGGTTTATTAATGACGTCCTACATGATCTATCAGATGCGATTGTTCGTGCTACCAGCCTTGCTGTCCCACGTTTATCTGGACCATTCAGCAGCCAGTAAGTCGGTGGAGAACGGCTATTGACATTGCCATCCGTGATCGCCGTCGAGCTTTGCAACACATTAAGTGGCACCAATGCGCTTCCAATCTTAATACCTTTAAATGCATTTTCGCCAAAGCCCATTCCTTAATCAAATGGAGCAAACGGGTGTATTAGGAAAGCTTTGTTTCTTGCCTCTGTTCTACTGTCCCTATGTCACAGGTATGGGCTACACTTCGCGCTCTCCAAGGTGGCCATCAGCAGTCTACCCTCCTGGGACTTGCCCTCCCAGGTGGCCTTCGCATGGACCCACTGATTTTCGTGGAACATCTTGCGAACCATTTTGCATCGGCATGAACCTCCTACCCAGCTGCTTTCCTTCACCAGAAACAGTGGACTGAAGGTTCAGCCTTACGTTCTACCCCTTGTCTGTCTGTCTGTCTGTCTGTCTGTCTGTCTGTCAATGAGCCTTTTACTGAATGGGAACTCCACTCTGCACTTTGTTTTTCTCATGATAAGGCCCCTGGTCCAGACATCATTCGTAACCAATGGCTTAAATATCTAAGTGCTTAACCATATTTGGCTCCAGGGTGACTTCCCTTCTCAATGGAGGGAGAGCATCGCGGTTCCCATCCCTAAGTGTGGTAAGAACGCCCTGTTTATCGAAAGCTATCGGCAAATTAGTCTGATTAAGTTATTTGAACAGATGGTAGCCCGTTGGCTAAATTGGACAATAAGCGCACTGGAATGCCTTATATCAGATAGGATGTTTCCGTAAACTCAATGTCCTTCGCTTCCTTGCCCTCAACTCTTCGGACGAGGATCGCTCCACTCGTCTCCGCCTTTATCAGGCTCTAGTGCTGTCTTATTTGGACTATAAATGTCAAGTTTATGGTTTGGCTGCACCTTCCACACTACACTTCCTGGATGTGGTCCACCATCATGGTATCCATTTGGTGCCTTCCCTACTACCCTGTTGATAGTCTCCTGGTTGAAGCTTTAATCCCTCCCTCCCCCCCCCCTTTCTGTTCAGCGGTCCCAGCTTCTGGTTTCTTATGCAATCGCTGTCTGTTCTTCTCCCACTCATCCTTCCTATACTATCTTGTCCCCAGACCAAGGACGTCACCCACCTATTTCCCACCGTTGGCTGGGTTTACTGGTTGGCTCCACCTTGCATCTCCTCGCCATGATTTCCAGCTTCCTTCTTTGTCCTGTCTCGCAAGTTCCCACCTGAACAACCCCGCTTGGTTAGTTCCTTGGCCCCGGATTCGGACGGATCTCTGCTGAGGTCTGAAAGATGCCATTCCCCGATCGTGTTCCGTTGCTTTTTCCGCCGAATTTTACGGGAGTTCCGGGATGCAGTTTTTTTTAGACCGATGGCTCTGTCTGCTGGTCGTGTGGGATATTCCTTCACGTCCTCTGTTGGCATGGAGAATCATCTGCCAACTGCATGTGGGGTGTTTACGGCAGAAGTGATGGCAAGTTCCCACGCCCTTACCTTTATTAAACAGACCCGAATCAACCATGTTCTGTTATGTACAGACTCAATGAGTCGCCTTCAGGCTGTTGATCAGTATTTTTCCCGCCATCCCTTGGTCTTGGCCAACCATGACTGTCTCGCTGATCTTCACCATGCTGCTTGTTCCACTGACTTCCTTCGGGTCCCTGGCCATGTGCGTATCCAAGGTAAAGAGCTTGGTGATCGTTTGGCTGGGAGAGCAGTCACTTACCCCCCTTCCCTGTAACCCCTCCGGCGGCAGGTTTACGGCTTCATATCAAATCCCACTTTTGTACAATCATGTGCCAACTCTTGGGACACTACCTCCCTGTCTGACAAACTTACTGCGATTAAGGTGACACCTGTCCTGTGGTGTTTTTCTTTCCCCCTGTCCCAAAAGGACTCGACCACCCTGTGTCATCTCCACACCAGCTATACAAGGTTGATCCATGGTTTTCTTTTGCGTAATGAGCCACCCCCACTTTGCAGTTCTGGGGCCTTCCAGTCGGTAGCCCACATTTCGGTGGAATGTCCCCCTTCTTTTGGCTCACTGTACCAAGTATGGACGTCCTCTCACTTTACCTTGAATACTGGCAGACGATTCCCAGATGGTTGAACTGGCTCAGTTTCCTCCGTGAAAGTGGTTTTTGTATTGAGTTCTAAGGTTTTCAATCTCCCTTTGTAGTAGGGGCAAAGTGGTGAGGGTTGGGATGTCTCCCACTGTAAGCTGTGTTAGGAGATTCCTGACTCTCCTCCCTGGCCAAGATCCTCTTTTCTCTCCCTCTTGCTTTGTTTTTATCGCTTTTTAGATTTGGTCAGTCTCCTTTTACAATACCCAATTGTACATTCTAGTGGTTCAACGCCTTTGAATGTGAGGCGGTCTTGCCTGTACTGCATCACAGGTGGAATATTTTCTGCCTCTAGTATAGCCTTGGGGTTGCCCACTTGCTGACTTTTGTTTTCACCATTGACAAAACTACTGCACTTTTACGTTTTTTTAGATTTTTACCTTTTATCGTTATGACTTGTCAGAAATGCAAATCCACCCGAATGGACCACTTCGGAAACACGGGACCGATGACCATGTTGTTTGGTCCCTTCAATCCCAATTAACCAAACAACCAACATATGCCAACTAGATCTGCAGATGGGGATGAGATTGAAGAAATGTATGATATGATAAAAGAAATTATTCAAGTGGTTCAGGAGACGAAAACTGAATAGTCATGGGGGACTGGAATTAGACAGTAGGAGAAGGAAGAGAAGGAATAGTAGTAGGTGATTATGGAGTGGGGTAAGGAATGAAAGAGGAAGTCGCCTGATAGAATTTTGCACAGAACGTAACTTAAACATTAACACTTGGTTTAAGAATCATGAAAGAAGGTTGTACACATGGAAGATAACTGGAGACACCAGAAGGTTTTAGATTGATTATATAATAATAAGACAGATTTGGGAACCAGGTTTCAAATTGTAATACATTTCCAGGGGCAGATGTGGACTCTTACCGCAACTTGACTATGAACTGTAGGCTAAAACTGAAGCAACTGTAGAAACGTAGATATTTAAGGTGATGGGACGTGGATAAACCGAAAGAACTAGAGGTTGCAGAGTGTTTCAGATGTTGCATTAGGGAACGATTGACAAGAACAGAGGAAAGCAATACGGCAGGAGGAGAAGAATGGATAGCCTTGAGAGGTGAAATAGTGAAGGCTGAAGAGGACCAAGCAAGTAAAACGATGGGGGCTAGTAGGAACTCTTGGGTAACACAAGAGACATTGAATTTAAATGATGAAAGGAGAAAATACAAAAATTCAGAATAGAAGCAGGTAAAAGGCATACCAACGTCTCCAAAATGAGATCGATAGAAGTGCAGAACGGCTAACTTGAAATGGCTAGAGGACAAATGTAAGAATGTAGAAGCGTATGTCATTAGGGGGTAAGGTAGTTGTTGCCTACAGAAGCATTAGAGACTTTTGGAGAAATGAGAAAGACCTGAATAAATAGGAAGTTCTAAGCAAAGGAGGGAAAGCCGGGAGTTGGAAAGAGTGTATAGAGGGTCTATACAACGGTGATGTACCTGACGTAATGTTATGGAAACGGAAGAGGTCATAGATTAAGATAAGATGGAGGATGTGATACTGCGTGAAGAATTAGACAGCACTAAAAGATCTAAGTAGAAACAATGACCCTGGAGTAGACAACATTCCGTTGGAACTACTGATAGCCTTTGGAGTTCTAGCAATGGCCAGGCTCCTCCATCTGGTGGACATGATGTAAGAGACAAGCGAAATACCCTCAGACTTAAAGAACAATATAAAAATTCCATTCCCAAAGAAAGCAAGTGCTGACAGGTGTGAGAAATACCGAACCATTAGTTCAATAAGTCACTGTTCCAAAATACTAACACGGATTCTTTAAAGACGAATGGAGTCTTAGAGAAAGCTTTTGACAATGTTGACCGGAACACTATTTCAAATTCTGAAGGTGGCAGCAGTAAAATACCTTTAACTTCTTTAAATTCAAAACTCACAGCAAGAGGGGTGTGCTTCTGTATATTCAGTGCAGTTCTAAAGTTTGTGTTGTTGTAGAGTATCTTCTTTCGTTATGACAATTCGCAAAACTAGCGCTGTAAACATCTACAGCAGTAAACACGTACCACATTATCACGTGTTAAACAGCTCAATAGTTCGTTTTGTTTGTCATTGGATTGTACTGCAACTTGACAAGGCGTAATTATAACACGTGGTAATAGTTTAAAGGGTCAAAACTTCGTACTGTACAAAGTCTTGCTGTTTATTTCTTCTTTTAACAGACAGTTCAGTGACTTTTGCACTACCCTATACTATGATAGCTAATAACGAGAGGATGTTACGTTTTCTGTCTGGACCTCCGCGAAGCGTGTGGTATTGTTGATTTGCCAAATATTATTTAATTCTCTTCAAGAATTGATGTTCGAAGCCATATTGTTTCCCTGCTTGTCTCTTTTTACGTCACAACTGTAACTGCTCGCATCACTGGTTTGGTCACCACGTTGGTGCGGGCATGGAGGGGCCCCATCTCTCTTTTTACTGCCGGTTAGTTGGAACAAGTGGCAAGCTGGTGCTGTCAAAATGCGCCGGTGAAGCTGTTGCCCCTATTCATCGATGTTCGCGTAATGCGCAGCATAAAACATATCCTTATCGTATTTTAGTGTACTGGAGTCAGCTTGGCTTCCCGTCCATGTGAAACGAAAGCCAACGATATTTCAGCAAACGCAGAATAATACATGGTGTAATGTAATCAGGTCTATTTTTATGATTAACACAGTAGACCTGCGCAAACAAAGGTCGCGGAGCGGAGGTGTAATGTACTCCAGCTAGCTGGCGGACGGTCGACAAAATTCACGCCAGAACACACTTACTGTAATCTTTTTGTTGATTTCCGCTTGTAAGTCTGGTTTGCATATCTTGAAATATTTTGGTTTCCTGTTGTGTTTTTAGGCCATCTACTGTAATTTCGAGTTCTTAAGTCTTCAATAATTTTTGTGATTCATTTCATGTTGATGGTAGTATTCTACATTTCTTCTATTAATATTCTCACTAATTAAATTTTCTGGTGCTCTCATCAGAATGTTTGTTCTCGATCTTGGCCATTACTAGTTCTGTTTCTCGTATTTTGTTCCGATTGAAGCTTTTTTCCAAGTGCCTGCTTACTTGTTATCGTATGTTTATGCATGTCATAATTATTCTTCTTTCTATCTGTAGTATTTTATCAATTTTTGTTGTATTAGGCCTACTAGTTTCGAATATGCTTTCAGCTGCGTATGTTATTTCTGGTTGAGGAATTGCTTAATGTAGTTTCAATTTTGCAATTACAAATAGGCGTTCTGTACTGGACCGGTATGTTTTAGGTAATGTGATTCACTTTTTTCAGATTTTCGTTGTAGTTTGCCTTGTTGGTTTCTCATTTTGATTATGCGTTATTTCACCAAAACATTTAAATCGATTAACAATTTTGATTTCTTGTTATATTGTAATTTTGTTTGCAATTGATGGTCCAGTTAGCATAATCTGTTTCTTTAAATGATATTCTAAGCCCAGTTTTCTGTTGTTTCATGTAGTGATTTAACATGTCCGGTTTTTTTAACATAGTTGACTAGGGGAGAGGGGGCATCAGCGAATCTCAAGCAGTTTACTTACCATTTCTCGCGGTTCTTTTTCTTACGCTGAGTAATCCTTGTATCATTCGCTCATTATATATTCCAGTGAAAAGTTGAACAGTAGTGGTCATCTTGCCTTAAGCCTGTTCGAATGGGAATGGTTCAGAAATTATTCTACTAAACGTTTTTCAATTTTGTGTTGGAGTAACGTCTTCTACTTTAATTACTGCCACCAAGTGATGGCTTTTGCAATCGTCATCCGTTCTTTCAGTTATAAATTGATATATGTAATACTGAAATGTGGTAGTGGTACATAATATATTCATCATAATATTCATAATATATTAAATGTTGAGAAAGAGATCCTTTAGGTTAGAATTCACTGTATTGATATAAACATTTATTTACAAGGAAAGCTGGCTGCACGTGGAAGAGGTTTGCTTCATAATGTTTCAAACTGAGGTAGCTTGTTAAACCATATCTGCCCATTACCATAGGGTTACTTTTAATTTTGTCGTCTGCATGATGTAGTTATCATTACTCCTGGTGTTGTCATTGCGTATCACTGCACTTATTTATTTACATTTTTTGCGTGTAGACCATCAAGCTGACGTCTTTCATAAACGTCATACATAGCTTGAGCATATTACTATAGATAGCACTTACATATAGTAATGGTATATGCATTTGTCCCAGTATTCCAATTACATTACGTCTGACAAGTAGATTAGAATTCACTGAGTGAATATAAACATTTATTTAATAAGGTTTTAACTTCCGTAGGAACAGCTATGGTTCACAAGTTTTCAAAGCTGGTTGCAGCTTGTTGAACCACATTTGCCCATTAATATGAGGACTATTGTCAGATATTTTTAATTTTGTCCTCTGCCTGAAGTACTGAACTTAAATCTAGTATCATAATTATGCGTATCACTGCACTTAAGTTTCTTTTTACAATCCAGAAAAAGATAAGTTTATACAAATACAAGGAATATAGAGTGAGATATTTGTTGGACAAGGGTTTCATGACAGGACTCTCTGGACTTCAGTTCATGCATTAACCTAATGGCTCTTTCTATAACACTAACATTCTGTTCAGGTGCGGGTCTGCCACACAACCCAATAATTCAATACCATAATTAAGAAATGGATAAAATGTTCCATAGTACACAATTTTTAGTGTTTGGATGGGCACTATTTTTGCCAACTGGTTCGTAAGATACAGGCTACTGCTGGTCTTCTCACACACAGAAGTAATATGGTTTGCCCAGCGGAGATTTTCGTCGAGGTGAACACAGATTTAATGTTACCCATTTCCGCTGATGGAATACGACATATATTGTTTATTTGAACCTTATGAAAACCAGTTACTTTAACTGTCAGTAGCAGAGATTTTTTGAGGTTGGTGTTTAGGCCCTGATGTGGAAAATAGGCGGTTATTTCCATCACCGCTTAGTTGAAACTGTGTAATGTATCGAAGACTTGAAACTTCCTGGCAGATTAAAACTGTGTGCCAGACAAAGACTCGAACCTTTGCCTTTCACGGGCAAGTGCTCTACCATCTGACCTACCGAAGCACGACTCACGGCCGGTACTCACAGCTTTACCTCCCCACCCTGCGGGTCTGGGGTAAGAATAGGCCCGAGGTATTCCTGCCTGTCGTAAGAGGCGACTAACCGGAGTTTCAACCGTTTCGGCCTTCCATGTGATGGTCTCCCTTTGGGTTTGACCTCTATTTTTCAAAATTCTACAGAAATACGAGCCTTTTGGAGAAGGACGCCTTACGTGGTGTATCACTGGTCCTCAGTGCACTACGAACTTGGCACTCAGCATTGTAACGGCGTTGTAACCACACCCACTATTCCTCAATTTGGGCATAAACGCCTGATGGGTTGCACAAGTTACGCCCATAGTGCGTCCCCATCTGCACTTACCCTCCCTGCGGGTCTGGGTATTAGAATCGGCCCGAGGTATTCCTGCCTGTCGTAAGAGGCGACTAAAAGGAGTCCCTCCCCATCTAGGGGGTAGTTAGCGCCTGCGTCAGGAGACGGACGGTTCCATGACCTCTATTTGCCGTCATTTTACTTTTTCACTTCTCGTTTCGTCCTTCCTTTGGTCGGTTCCTTTCTTTGCTCTTCTCCACCTCACTGTCTTCCTTACTCTTTCCCTTGTCTTCTTCGCGTTGCCTTCTTCTCCTCGTTGCCTTCTTCTCCTCGTTGCCTTCTTCTCCTCGTTGCCTTCTTCTCCTCGTTGCCTTCTTCTCCTCGTTGCCTTCTTCTCCTCGTTGCCTTCTTCTCCTCGTTGCCTTCTTCTCCTCGTTGCCTTCTTCTCCTCGTTGCCTTCTTCTCCTCGTTGCCTTCTTCTCCTCGTTGCCTTCTTCTCCTCGTTGCCTTCTTCTCCTCGTTGCCTTCTTCTCCTCGTTGCCTTCTTCTCCTCGTTGCCTTCTTCTCCTCGTTGCCTTCTTCTCCTCGTTGCCTTCTTCTCCTCGTTGCCTTCTTCTCCTCGTTGCCTTCTTCTCCTCGTTGCCTTCTTCTCCTCGTTGCCTTCTTCTCCTCGTTGCCTTCTTCTCCTCGTTGCCTTCTTCTCCTCGTTGCCTTCTTCTCCTCGTTGCCTTCTTCTCCTCGTTGCCTTCTTCTCCTCGTTGCCTTCTTCTCCTCGTTGCCTTCTTCTCCTCGTTGCCTTCTTCTCCTCGTTGCCTTCTTCTCCTCGTTGCCTTCTTCTCCTCGTTGCCTTCTTCTCCTCGTTGCCTTCTTCTCCTCGTTGCCTTCTTCTCCTCGTTGCCTTCTTCTCCTCGTTGCCTTCTTCTCCTCGTTGCCTTCCTCTCCTCGTTGCCTTCTTCTCCTCGTTGCCTTCTTCTCCTCGTTGCCTTCCTCTCCTCGTTGCCTTCTTCTCCTCGTTGCCTTCTTCTCCTCGTTGCCTTCTTCTCCTCGTTGCCTTCTTCTCCTCGTTGCCTTCTTCTCCTCGTTGCCTTCTTCTCCTCGTTGCCTTCTTCTCCTCGTTGCCTTCTTCTCCTCGTTGCCTTCTTCTCCTCGTTGCCTTCTTCTCCTCGTTGCCTTCTTCTCCTCGTTGCCTTCTTCTCCTCGTTGCCTTCTTCTCCTCGTTGCCTTCTTCTCCTCGTTGCCTTCTTCTCCTCGTTGCCTTCTTCTCCTCGTTGCCTTCTTCTCCTCGTTGCCTTCTTCTCCTCGTTGCCTTCTTCTCCTCGTTGCCTTCTTCTCCTCGTTGCCTTCTTCTCCTCGTTGCCTTCTTCTCCTCGTTGCCTTCTTCTCCTCGTTGCCTTCTTCTCCTCGTTGCCTTCTTCTCCTCGTTGCCTTCTTCTCCTCGTTGCCTTCTTCTCCTCGTTGCCTTCTTCTCCTCGTTGCCTTCTTCTCCTCGTTGCCTTCTTCTCCTCGTTGCCTTCTTCTCCTCGTTGCCTTCTTCTCCTCGTTGCCTTCTTCTCCTCGTTGCCTTCTTCTCCTCGTTGCCTTCTTCTCCTCGTTGCCTTCTTCTCCTCGTTGCCTTCTTCTCCTCGTTGCCTTCTTCTCCTCGTTGCCTTCTTCTCCTCGTTGCCTTCTTCTCCTCGTTGCCTTCTTCTCCTCGTTGCCTTCTTCTCCTCGTTGCCTTCTTCTCCTCGTTGCCTTCTTCTCCTCGTTGCCTTCTTCTCCTCGTTGCCTTCTTCTCCTCGTTGCCTTCTTCTCCTCGTTGCCTTCTTCTCCTCGTTGCCTTCTTCTCCTCGTTGCCTTCTTCTCCTCGTTGCCTTCTTCTCCTCGTTGCCTTCTTCTCCTCGTTGCCTTCTTCTCCTCGTTGCCTTCTTCTCCTCGTTGCCTTCTTCTCCTCGTTGCCTTCTTCTCCTCGTTGCCTTCTTCTCCTCGTTGCCTTCTTCTCCTCGTTGCCTTCTTCTCCTCGTTGCCTTCTTCTCCTCGTTGCCTTCTTCTCCTCGTTGCCTTCTTCTCCTCGTTGCCTTCTTCTCCTCGTTGCCTTCTTCTCCTCGTTGCCTTCTTCTCCTCGTTGCCTTCTTCTCCTCGTTGCCTTCTTCTCCTCGTTGCCTTCTTCTCCTCGTTGCCTTCTTCTCCTCGTTGCCTTCTTCTCCTCGTTGCCTTCTTCTCCTCGTTGCCTTCTTCTCCTCGTTGCCTTCTTCTCCTCGTTGCCTTCTTCTCCTCGTTGCCTTCTTCTCCTCGTTGCCTTCTTCTCCTCGTTGCCTTCTTCTCCTCGTTGCCTTCTTCTCCTCGTTGCCTTCTTCTCCTCGTTGCCTTCTTCTCCTCGTTGCCTTCTTCTCCTCGTTGCCTTCTTCTCCTCGTTGCCTTCTTCTCCTCGTTGCCTTCTTCTCCTCGTTGCCTTCTTCTCCTCGTTGCCTTCTTCTCCTCGTTGCCTTCTTCTCCTCGTTGCCTTCTTCTCCTCGTTGCCTTCTTCTCCTCGTTGCCTTCTTCTCCTCGTTGCCTTCTTCTCCTCGTTGCCTTCTTCTCCTCGTTGCCTTCTTCTCCTCGTTGCCTTCTTCTCCTCGTTGCCTTCTTCTCCTCGTTGCCTTCTTCTCCTCGTTGCCTTCTTCTCCTCGTTGCCTTCTTCTCCTCGTTGCCTTCTTCTCCTCGTTGCCTTCTTCTCCTCGTTGCCTTCTTCTCCTCGTTGCCTTCTTCTCCTCGTTGCCTTCTTCTCCTCGTTGCCTTCTTCTCCTCGTTGCCTTCTTCTCCTCGTTGCCTTCTTCTCCTCGTTGCCTTCTTCTCCTCGTTGCCTTCTTCTCCTCGTTGCCTTCTTCTCCTCGTTGCCTTCTTCTCCTCGTTGCCTTCTTCTCCTCGTTGCCTTCTTCTCCTCGTTGCCTTCTTCTCCTCGTTGCCTTCTTCTCCTCGTTGCCTTCTTCTCCTCGTTGCCTTCTTCTCCTCGTTGCCTTCTTCTCCTCGTTGCCTTCTTCTCCTCGTTGCCTTCTTCTCCTCGTTGCCTTCTTCTCCTCGTTGCCTTCTTCTCCTCGTTGCCTTCTTCTCCTCGTTGCCTTCTTCTCCTCGTTGCCTTCTTCTCCTCGTTGCCTTCTTCTCCTCGTTGCCTTCTTCTCCTCGTTGCCTTCTTCTCCTCGTTGCCTTCTTCTCCTCGTTGCCTTCTTCTCCTCGTTGCCTTCTTCTCCTCGTTGCCTTCTTCTCCTCGTTGCCTTCTTCTCCTCGTTGCCTTCTTCTCCTCGTTGCCTTCTTCTCCTCGTTGCCTTCTTCTCCTCGTTGCCTTCTTCTCCTCGTTGCCTTCTTCTCCTCGTTGCCTTCTTCTCCTCGTTGCCTTCTTCTCCTCGTTGCCTTCTTCTCCTCGTTGCCTTCTTCTCCTCGTTGCCTTCTTCTCCTCGTTGCCTTCTTCTCCTCGTTGCCTTCTTCTCCTCGTTGCCTTCTTCTCCTCGTTGCCTTCTTCTCCTCGTTGCCTTCTTCTCCTCGTTGCCTTCTTCTCCTCGTTGCCTTCTTCTCCTCGTTGCCTTCTTCTCCTCGTTGCCTTCTTCTCCTCGTTGCCTTCTTCTCCTCGTTGCCTTCTTCTCCTCGTTGCCTTCTTCTCCTCGTTGCCTTCTTCTCCTCGTTGCCTTCTTCTCCTCGTTGCCTTCTTCTCCTCGTTGCCTTCTTCTCCTCGTTGCCTTCTTCTCCTCGTTGCCTTCTTCTCCTCGTTGCCTTCTTCTCCTCGTTGCCTTCTTCTCCTCGTTGCCTTCTTCTCCTCGTTGCCTTCTTCTCCTCGTTGCCTTCTTCTCCTCGTTGCCTTCTTCTCCTCGTTGCCTTCTTCTCCTCGTTGCCTTCTTCTCCTCGTTGCCTTCTTCTCCTCGTTGCCTTCTTCTCCTCGTTGCCTTCTTCTCCTCGTTGCCTTCTTCTCCTCGTTGCCTTCTTCTCCTCGTTGCCTTCTTCTCCTCGTTGCCTTCTTCTCCTCGTTGCCTTCTTCTCCTCGTTGCCTTCTTCTCCTCGTTGCCTTCTTCTCCTCGTTGCCTTCTTCTCCTCGTTGCCTTCTTCTCCTCGTTGCCTTCTTCTCCTCGTTGCCTTCTTCTCCTCGTTGCCTTCTTCTCCTCGTTGCCTTCTTCTCCTCGTTGCCTTCTTCTCCTCGTTGCCTTCTTCTCCTCGTTGCCTTCTTCTCCTCGTTGCCTTCTTCTCCTCGTTGCCTTCTTCTCCTCGTTGCCTTCTTCTCCTCGTTGCCTTGTTCTCCTCGTTGCCTTCGTTCTCCTCGTTGCCTTGTTCTCCTCGTTGCCTTGTTCTCCTCGTTGCCTTGTTCTCCTCGTTGCCTTGTTCTCCTCGTTGCCTTGTTCTCCTCGTTGCCTTGTTCTCCTCGTTGCCTTCTTCTCCTCGTTGCCTTCTTCTCCTCGTTGCCTTCTTCTCCTCGTTGCCTTGTTCTCCTCGTTGCCTTGTTCTCCTCGTTGCCTTCTTCTCCTCGTTGCCTTCTTCTCCTCGTTGCCTTCTTCTCCTCGTTGCCTTCTTCTCCTCGTTGCCTTCTTCTCCTCGTTGCCTTCTTCTCCTCGTTGCCTTCTTCTCCTCGTTGCCTTCTTCTCCTCGTTGCCTTCTTCTCCTCGTTGCCTTCTTCTCCTCGTTGCCTTCTTCTCCTCGTTGCCTTCTTCTCCTCGTTGCCTTCTTCTCCTCGTTGCCTTCTTCTCCTCGTTGCCTTGTTCTCCTCGTTGCCTTGTTCTCCTCGTTGCCTTGTTCTCCTCGTTGCCTTGTTCTCCTCGTTGCCTTGTTCTCCTCGTTGCC